>NC_090439.1:1140044807-1140699036 GCF_031143425.1 Pleurodeles waltl
GGTCTTAGCTGCAGTGGTCACTCCTCCCTGTTTTACCTAATTTTGCAGCCGGACCTGCCTCCAAAAGTGTGGCTTGGTCCAGGCGGCGAGCATCTCCACTAGCTGGAGTGCCCTGGGCCTCTGCAACAGGAGGCCTGAGCCTTTGAGGCTCACCACCAAGTGTTAAAGTTCCTGCAGGACGGAGGTGTGAGGCTATCACATCATGGTGTCAGAACCTTGTCTGTTAGTGGCAGGCTGGCACAGACTGGTCAGCCCTACACTAAATGGTTGGGTAAAATACAGGGGGCATCTCTAAGATGCCCTCTGTGTGCATTTTTCAATAATTCCAACACTGGCATCAGTGTAGGTTTATTGTGCTGAGGAGTTTGCTACCAAACTTCCCAGACTTCAGAGAATCCGTCATGGAGCTGTGGAGCTTGTAATGACCAACCCCGCTCATGTACTTAACATGACCACACTGCACTTATAATGTCTAAAAATGGAATTAGACACTGTAGGGGCATATTGCTCATGCAGATAAGCTCTTGTAGGAAGGTAGCCTCTTTCTAGCCTTGTTCCCCCACTTTTGGCCTGTTTGTGAGTATATGTCAGGGTGTTTTTACTGTCTCACTGGGGTCCTGCTAGCCAGAGCCCCAGTGCTCATAGTGGAAACCCTATCTTTTCAGTGTGTTTGATGTGTGTCACTGGGATCCTGCTAGCCAGGACCCCAGTGCTCATAAGTTTGTGGCCTATATGTGTTCCTTGTGTGGTGCCTAACTGTATCACTGAGGCTCTGCTATCCAGGACCTCAGTGTTTATGCTCTCTCTGCTTTTCAAATTGTCACTGCATTCTAGTGACTAATTTCACCGATTCTTATTGGCACACTATAATTCCCTAGTATATGGTACCTAGGTACCCAGGGTATTGGGATTCCTGGAGATCCCTATGGGCTGCAGCATTTCTTTAGCCACCCATAGGGAGCTCAGACAATTCTTACACAGGACTGCCACTGCAGCCTGCGTGAAATAACGTCCACGTTATTTCACAGCCATTTTCACTGCACTTAAGTAACTTATAAATCACCTATATGTCTAACCCTCACTTAGTGAAGGTTAGGTGCAAAGTTACTACGAGTGAGGGCACCCTGGCACTAGCCAAGGTGCCCCCATATCGTTCAGGGCAATTTCCCCGAACTTTGTGAGTGCGGGGACACCATTACACGCGTGCACTACATATAAGTCAATACATATATGTAGCGTCACAATGGTAACTCCGAACATGGCCATGTAACATGTCTAGGATCATGGAATTGTCCCCCAATACCATTCTGGTAATCTAGCATAGAACCCGGGTACTGCCAAACTAGCTCTCTGGGGTTTTCCTGGCAGCTGCAGCTGCTGCCAACCCTCAGACAGGTTTCTGCCCTCCTGGGGTCTGGGCAGCCCAGTACCATGAAGGCAGAACAAATAATTTAGTCTGAGAGAGGGTGTTACACCCTCTCCCTTTGGAAATAGGTGTGAAGGGCTGGGGAGGAGTAGCCTCCCCCAACCTCTGGAAATGCTTTGAAGGGCACAGATGGTGCCCTCCTTGCATAAGCCAGTCTACACTGGTTCAGGGATCCCCCCCCCAGCCCTGCTCTTGTGCGAAACTGGACAAGGGCAAGGGGAGTGACCACTCCCCTGACCTGCACCTCCCCAGGGGAGGTGCCCAGAGTTCCTCCAGTGTGTCCCAGACCTCTGCCATCTTGGATGCAGAGGTGTGAGGGCACAATGGACAGCTGTGAGTGGCCAGTGCCAGCAGGTGATGTCAGAGAACCCCCTGATAGGTGCTTACCTCTCTCTGTAGCCAATCCTCCTCTGAGGGCTATTTAGGGTCTCTCCTGTGGGTTTCTCTTCAGATAATGAATGCAAGAGCTCATCAGAGTTCCTCTGCACTTCTCTCGTCGACTTCTGCCAAGGATCGACCGCTGACTGCTCCAGGACGCCTGCATAACTGCAACAAAGTAGCAAGAAGACTACCAGTGACATTGTAGCGCCTAATCCTGCCGGCTTTCTCAACTGCTTCCTGGTGGTGCATGCTCTGAGGGCTTTCTGCCTTCACCCTGCACTGGAAATCCCAAAGAAATCTCCCGTGGGTTGACGGAGTGTTCCCCCTGCTACCGCAGGCACCAAACGTTTGCTTCACTGGTCCTCTGGGTCCTCTCTCCTCTCGACGAGCGTGGTCCCTGAAACACAGGAGCTGGATCCAAGTGACCCCCACAGTCCAGTGGTCCTTCTGTCCAAGTTTGGTGGAGGTAAGTCCTTGCCTCCCCACGCCAGACAGTAATCCTGTGTACTGCGTGAACTGCAGCTGCTAGGGCTTCTGTGCACTCTTGCAAGGATTCCTTTGTGCACAGCCTAGCCCAGGTCCCCAACACTCCGTCCTGCATTGCCCAACTCACTGAGTTGACCTCTGGCTTTGTGGGACCTTCTTTTGTGTTGCTGAGTCGACCAGCATGCTCAGTTTTCTTGAACGCCTGTTCAAGTGCTTCTGCTGGTGCTGCCTGCTTCTGCATGGGCTCCCCGTGTTGCTGGGTGCCCCCTCTGTCTCCTCTTCCAAGTGGCGACCTCCTGGTCCACCTGGGCCCGGGCAGCATCATAAATCCTCAACCGTGACTCTTGAAGCTAGCAAGGCTTGTTTGCGGTCCTTCTGCGTCGAAACAACTCTGCATCCTCTAGCACTTTGTGGGACATCTTCTGAACAAAGGAGAAGTTCCTGGCACCTTCCGTTGTTGCAGAATCTTCGCCTTCTTCCACCCAGAGGCAGCCCTTTTGCACCTTCATCCGGGGTTTAGTGGGCTCCTGTCCTCCCTTGACACTTTTGGGACTTTTGGACTTGGTCCCCTTCCTTTACAGGTCCTCAGGTCTAGGAATACGTCTTCAGTGCTTTGCAGTCAGTTGTTGTCTTTGCAGAATCCCCTATCTCAACTTTACTGTCTTTCTGGGGTAGTAGGGTAACTTTACTCCTACTTTTCAGCGTCTTGGAGTGGGGTATCTTGGACACCCTTAGTGTTTTCTTACACTCCTAGCGACCCTCTACACACTACACTAGGCCTGGGGTCTCTTCGTGGTTCGCATTCCACTTTCAGAGTATATGGTTTGTGTTGCCCCAAGGCCTATTGTCTCCTATTGCATTCTATTGTATTCTACAGTGTTTGCTCTAACTTTCTAAGTGTTTTACTTACCTGATTTTGGTCTGTGTATATATTTTGTGTATTTTACTTACCTCCTAAGGGATATATTCTCTGAGATATTTTTGGCATATAGTCACTAAAATAAAGTACCTTTATTTTTAGTAAGTCTGAGTATTGTGTTTCTTATGGTATAGTGCTATATGATATAAGTGGTATAGTAGGAGCTTTGCATGTCTCCTAGTTCAGCCTAAGCTGCTCTGCTATGGCTGCCTCTATCAGCCTAAGCTGCTAGAACATCTCTAATCTACTAATAAGGGATAACTGGACCTGGCACAAGGTGTAAGTACCACTAGGTACCCACTATAATCTAGGCGAGCCTCATACAGCCCTCACCTGTGGTATAGTGCACCCTGCCATAGGGCTGTAAGGCCTACTAGAGAGGTGACTTACCTATGCCACAGGCAGTGGTTTGTGGGCATGGCACCCTGAGAGAGATGTGATGTTGACTTTACCTTTTTCTCCCCACCACCACACCCAAGCTGCAATGGTAGTGCGCATCTGTTTGGTGAGGGGTCCTTTACGGTGGCACAATACATGTTGCAGCCTTAGGGATCCTCCCTGGTCACAGAGCCGTTAGTACCACTGGTACCCTTTACAAGTGACTTAGCTGTGTGCCAGGGGTGTGCAAGTTGGGGAAACAATGGTACAGGCTTGGGAAAGAACACTGGTGCAGGATCCCAGCACACTCTCCGTGAAGTCAGCATCAATATCAGGCAAAAAGTGTGTGGGGCGGGGGTAACCATGCCAAAAAAGGAAACTTTCCTACACCAAGCTTGATAGGGATTGTGGTATCTCAGAGCACATTAAGCCATCATCCTAAATGACTCTGTGAAAATAAATCCATGTAAGGACACATCTCTGACTTCACCAGGGTGTTATCTGGATGACCTGGAATCAAAAATCTATCATATTAGAGAGATTTAGAAACTGATAATTACAAATAAAACGCATGGGACCCTGGGGTTGTGGGGTCTGACCAATGCCCTCTCTAAATCAAACACTGAAAGTTGGGCGACTGCTGCTTTATTTCTAGCCAAATCCCAGATTCTTGCCAAGGTGCGATCAGTCACCCATCTACAAAGGCAGCAGAAAAGGTGATCCAGCAAACTATCGCCATACTGGACAATGAGGGCAAATATTATGCAGGGCTCTTACTTCATGACTTGAACATTTGGGCAGATGAGCAGCAAACAATTCCATACAAACAATTTGGCTGTTGCCCAGGGATGGCACTGACAATAAGTAAAGGTCATGAACTTAAAAGCTCCCTGCATAGCCAGCTTGGAGAAGTTATTGAAGGCATTCCAATAGCTCCACACGAACCCCATAAGGATAAAAATAGGAGACTGAACAAGGGTCTCCTGCAAGATTCAGACCACAACAGGCCTTAACCAGGGATGCATGCTCGCCCCAGCCCTGTTCAGTCTCTTCTTGGCGGAGGTTACTCAAGATCTGGACCAGATAAATGCCCATCCACCCAAATTAGGGGAAAACCTCTGAAAAGCATGCTATATGTCGATGATATTGTTCTACTAAGCAGAACTGAGGTCAGCCTACAAAGGCTGCTGCATAAATTAAATAGCTATACCTCAGTTGGAAATTAATCTCACCTAAACAAATGTGTTGATGCTCAGCAAAATCCTTGGGGAAGCTGGACCTTGGCATCTAAACGACCACCAATGAATCCAAGAGCAAAACCAGAAGTACCCAGGAGTCAAAATTTTTACACAAGGAGCCTTCCTCTGACACAAGGAACAAATGAAAGTGAAGGCAGTCCCTCCAGAAGAGAATAGGAGGTCACTCACTGCGTCCCATGTTGGAGGTTATTAGAAAGAAGCTCCTGCCTACCAATGCGCATGGCTTTGATGCACTCTTTGGCAGTGAATCCGCACGGGTTGAAACATTCAATCTCAACATATACAAGCAGCTCTTTTGTTTACCCCGAAATCCTTCGGGCTGGAGTCTGGGCTTGTGAGGCCTAAGTACACAAGACAACGTGCCTTTATCAAATTCTGCCACAAATTGGGAGCAGTCAAGGGCGACTCACTAGATCTTAGGCTACGGTCCGAATTATCTACAAAGAATACCTATCATCTAGCATGAAGTCCCTACAAATAAATGAGTCAACACCATTCCTACTTTTTAGGAAACACGTTAACAAAATCACGTGCGAGCTCTCACTATTGGAAGATAAAACGTCTTCTGCTCACTCATGGATCCCCAGGCACTCCTACAGAACCCTAGCACGCAGGGATACTTGGGTACTAGAAAATGCAACATGAGAGAACTCCCAACATTGGATCTGTGTCCAAAATGGCTCACAAAAGGATATAATAAATCATGCAGAGGCTGCAATCAAGCCCCCAAAACCATAATGCACATCATTGGCCCCCGCCCGGCACTCCTGATCGAGTGACGACAACGTCTGCACCAACCTTTCAACACAAAAGGAGTGTCAATATACTGGCAATCGGTAACAGCTTCTGTTATCACTAACTAGCTGTGAATAAACTGTAACATAAATATCAGTTAATGAACCCAGTTCCTTCCACGTAAGATGCCCGTTAGCAATGGCATCAACATTCAATTCCACTATGAGCACTCAAGATGTTTTTGTATTGTATTTAATTGTATTTTTTTTATGATTTCAATTGTAATTTCTATGTACTGGCCTTTTATTAACTAAGCATATAATATAATAAATGTAAATTTGGATTGTGGGACCTCTCAGTAGCTGAATAAGATGTACTTCCTTTGAAAGCATATCTATTGTCATTCTTTGAGGTGTGTCTCCTGCAGCATCGCTATTCTTATGTCATGTCTGTCAAAATATGCAAATATACAAGAAGCTGCCTGGACTTGAGCGGGTTGTTGAGACTCTGATGTTTCACTTCAACAGCACGATCTGTAGCTCAGTCTCCTTGTGGCTGTACCTGTATGTATTCTGGGAATAAGTACCTCTCTCCCTCCACTGAATATAGCAATATATAATAAATGGAATAATCAACTAACCTCAAAGTGATATGTTTTCTGGACTTTCCTACAGAACATGGGTCGGATTTGCGTTTTCTAGACCCTCTGACAATAAAGACTTAGTCAATGTACCAAAATGATACAGAAAAATGGTGTACTGTCATCACCCTGCCCCCCTCTGGACATTACCTGAATTACTTGCAACCCAAACCCTTTTTTATCATGAATAGGCACACTCAAGAATACTAGGAAACAAGGATTATACTTTCAAGATTTATTGAAATCAAAATCAGTCCTATCCCAGTACACACAATATGAGTAGTAACTATTGTAACACCAAACAATTAAGTAGCAGTAATACTTGTCAAAAGACAGAATAATAGGGACAATTGTAACACGATGGCGTTATATGAATTCTTTACATCAGTATCTACAAGCCCTCCTTTTCCTCGGTTGGTTAAGCTAAACATAGCACCAAAACAGGGTCTATATGAGTTTCATAGATGGCTCACATCTGCATAACTTTTCTGAACAATGGAGCCAGTGTTAAGCAAAGAAACAGCATCTGCTTTTCCCATTTGCATCTGAATATCAGTAGACACGCCAAGTGAAGGCTGGTGCCTTCTCCCTAGCATTCAGCAGAACAGCGATTATTTCTTCTGGGCTTCAGTTTGACCCTCAGTCTTGAATCCCTGGTACAAAGTTCCTTCTTATATAATAACGTTCTGTTTTATTTTATATATTCTGTCAGAACATTGCTCAGCATTTACAAAATAAACAATTGTCAGTAAAGCCCTTGCAGCTTTTCAGTTACTTGCATTCCGTAAAACATTGCCTATTGTTTAAAAACAATAAGTGAAAAATCAAGATATCAACTTCGATGAAGCAACCACCAAAAATAAAATTTGAATTGTACTTAAACTAAATCAACATATTCAAGAAGGCTGAATTATTATATTGCAATGACAACTACATTAATACATGTGCATTTCTATTTGAAACAACATAAACAAACATTTACTTCATACCTAAGAGAAAAAAAAAATTGCTAATTATAATAAAATAGTTACAGTGTACATGGCTTTACACATGGGGGTCAGCAGAAGGCGCGTTCACTGCTGTGGTGCAGTGGTCAGCCGGGATAGCAGTGTGCATCACCTCCATCTTCGCATACCCCATACTGTCACCTAAGCACAGCCAGGGGGGCCCTCGGATTACTCCATAAGGTGACTCCAGGTCATTGCCCCATGCCATGGTTTACTCCTCTCAGAAACAGTATTTCATAAGCACCAGTACGAATAATTGAAGTGCATGTTAGTATCTCAAAAGGCGCTACCTTCTCACTGATACTTAAGCCTTACCAAAACTATTTTAGCATGAAACCAGTTGAGTGGGCATTGACTCTTGTCTCCTTGCATACAGTGCTCTATTTTAGTAAGAACAACAATATCCCTATAGTTCTAATAGTGCAGAGGAACATTTTCAGCAACATATTTAACATTGGTGCAGACCAATCATTGTATTCAAGGCCTGGGTGGCGGGCCCACATAAATCAGTAGTTTTTGGTCAGAGACCATCCTTCAATCACTGAAGGATCACGGAAGATGTAGGGCTTGCCCAGCAAAGTGATTCTGCAGCAGGATGGGTAAACATAGCATACGGAATGTTGGGCTGTTGAAATATTTCATAACAGCCGTGGCATTCTGCTGTCATCATAAAGCCAAGAAATATTGAGATGGATGTCCCTTGTAATGAAGATTCCTTTGTTGAGCCAGACAAAAGACTGCATAGTAAAATAGGCCATAATGTGATGGGGCTCCTTTAGGGCATCTCTGTACCAATGAGTGGTGAGTTGTTTTATCACAAAGAGGATTTCTATTGTCTCTATGAACTTCTCCATTTGTCTCACATCTGCCAAATCAGGCACTCTCACCATTCTTAATATTTTCCTCCTCTTCCTCAGATCTAGAGCATTATTTTTGGATTTGATGACTTCTATATGACCTCCATTTTCAGCAGTCTTCTGTTGCTCGAGGCAGTTCTATCCTTAATGTCTGAGATATGGTGATCAGCCATATCTATAAATCTGGATTGTTATCTAATCTCTCATCTGATGATTACTGATTGTCAGGTAGTCTGTTTTACTGTTGATCATCATGAGATTCTACTGTATGCTGTCAAGCAGGGTTTTTCTATTTATCTCATACTCTGTCCCCAAGATGGCCAGAGTGGGATCAAGGCTGACTTGCTCAAGACTGTCCCTTGTCTGCAGTGGCACAGTGAGCAACATTGACGGCATTAAATACAGACAGAGTGATTACTGGTGGCTCAGATTAATTCAAGCATTCTGTCCACCACTATTTAGGTCTACCTACAGATGGATTAGCAACTTTCTGAGATCATTTAAACACAACTTACATTTATATACGGTCTTTCGATCATCCCCCTTCAGCCACAAGCTTCTTTGTGTGCCCCCTCCTCCTCCATGAAATAGTGCCTTGATGAGGTGCCACCCACATTTTGTACCATCGACTGCATTTTACAAATGTTTACATTTTGTCCATCAGTTTGTTTATAGCTAGCACACAATGTAGTGCTCACCGAGTGCGCCGAAGGGGAAAAATATACCACTCATTACTGAACAAACACTAATGTGTTACAAAGGGATTTCCCTCATGTCAGGTGGGTGCCACATGAAAGTAATTATGCAATGATCTTAGGTGGGAAGCTGTCTGTGTAATGCACTGAGATCACTGCTGCCCATTCACTGATGAGAACCATAGTTTTTAAAATGTTCTATGACTCGCTGTGCGAGTACTACCTTGTGAGCCTATGACTCAGTGGTGAAGGAGTAATTCTGAACATACTTTATCCTCTTTTCCCACATCCTAAGAGCCCCACTGGAGAATGCCAACTCTCCCTCCTGTATCCCCCACAGCCTCAGAGGGCCACAAGAACGTGCAATAGCCCTCACCCCTCCAGGGTTCCTTGCAGTTCTACAGTATAGTTGGGCCAAATAGTGAAGCACCCCCAGTTTCCCATCCTCATCAGCGATGCTCTCCTGGAGCCGTCGCATGTTGAGACACACTCTTGTCAGGGTTTCCCAGACTCAGTGCATTTAGAATCCATGTCACCCTTGTAGAATCCGTTGGGTACCACCCTGCACGCTTGCGGTGGTGCTGGTGGAAAGTCGAGGACTGGCGGCTGGAGTCAACCAAATGCACAGAGCACAAAACAACAATAAGGAGTCCTTTTTGGAGAGTGAGCTAGCAGGACAAGATCACCTAGCAACATAGGTTTGTGGTATGGCATGGAATCCACTCTAGTTCTTACCCCACTCATGTCCCACACTATCTTTATTTTTTTCTCTTCTGTCCATATTATGGTTTTTAGGTTTTCTTTCCTTCATGCTTGATTCTATTACATTTAGGTTCCTTTCCATCGCATCAGCGCCCCTGATTCTGTCATGGTACATAATGCCGATAGCTCTGTGGCTGAATAGTGCAAACCAGTTGGAGGAGCTGGTAAACTTTAACTGTTATTTGCCTCGTCTTTATGACTAAATATGTTTTGCATGATTGTCAAATGTGGACTTAAAGAGACCATGTACTTTTGTTCATAGGATATTGCCTGCATAAGTTCCTTTAAAGATGAGATATGTACCCTTCGCCTGTGCTGTTCGTCCTTCGCCTGCCATCTAGTCCTACCATTATTTACACCCCATTTCCACACTCTTCTCCCTAGGTGATACTTCTGGCATCACCATCCTGAGCTAGTCAGTATGGAGGCTTGGTATTGACTGGTGTATCCTTCTTCAGTCACCTGAAACCCCTTCCTGCATCCCATGCAATGCTAGAGTACCTCATCGTGAAGTTCCCACCGTCACCCATCCTGCACAACTGATGCTTCCCTGGACCAGAAGGTTTTTCGGTCGCACTATACCTTCCTGCAGGCCCACCACATCCTTATAAAGCCACTGGTGCATGGTAAGACCCACTTCCCCTCTTGCACCGTCCTGCTCTGAGACTGGATTCAGTAGCTATCTGCTCCAAGTGACACAACTTGAACACCCTTCCAAGAAGAGCTCCTACTGCGAGCAATCAGAATGGGAGGCTATCACTTACAATGCTGCTGTGCCATCAGGACACTTTGTTAGCCGCAGTGAAGCTGTGCAGGGCACTGCTCTCAATAATTCCAGGGGTCTCTGCTACCCTTAATTCATCTCTCACATCATACGAAGCTGATTTTTCTTTTCTTGTCCTGTCATGCCTATCATGCCACGCTGATGCTTTCATTACCCCGAATATTCTGCCATCTCTTCAAATACGTTTTACTACTCTCCTATTTATTGAAATGTATTTTTCTGTCATGGCAAGTTGTGTTTCTTTCTCTCTATTCCCTTTTTAAGTAATGCTTCATACTACACCTCTGTCATTTCAAAGTGCTGTAAATAACATGCCAACCACTTTCAGTGCCAACATAGCAAATATTTTATGCCCACTCGGGCTACTTGTCCAGACTGCATGCCGATTGATCCCTGTAGCATCCATACTTGATTTAAAATAATTGCAACAGGGCAGTAGAGAAGAAATATCCCAGCTGTGGAGCTCCCACACCTCAAGCAGGAAATGTGGAAATGCACAATCTCAGTTTGAGCCACCGATGGGAGAGCTCCAGTGAACTTCTTCAAGAGCTCCTGCCATCACCAGCTACCCAACTCTAGCAACCCAGCAGGTCTGGCTTCATTGCTGCTAACACTGTACACAAAGGGAAGAGACAGGCAGCCTGCAAGGCTAGAGGTGGCACAGATCCTGAGTGGTGTGATGAAATTGGTTTGTCCCACTCCTAAGCTTAGCAGAAGAGGTGTATTTCTTTCCCCACACAAACTCTTAGCAGGCCCCCTGAAGGTGTAAGTGATGGCCATTTGTTGTCACCGCCTGCATTCGTTTTGCTGCCGACAGATGTTAATGCAATGTTGCACGGCACTGCGGGGTCACCCATTTCACTATAAGGGACCAGACTGAAATACTTCGATTGACATAAAATCTAATCCATCAGTTGTGCATGAAGGGAATTCATTGGAGAACTTGTCCGCTGCAAATCCTTATGGCCTTCAAATTAAACGTTTGCAATTTTCAGGTCATTATGTATGCTTAAGATATGATGATATTCAAAGCAATCCTAGTTTGGAAAAGTTTGTTTCTTTTATGTTTGTTTGCGAAGATGACATCAATAGCAGAGACTATTTCAGAGTTTTCTTTTTGTCCCTCACTTTAAGTTCCCATGTCTTTGCCATGTGTCACTGGTGCTCAGTGAGAAGTTGTGCTGGTAAAGCCTGCAGCATAACATCAGTAGTAGCATTGCCCTGGACCGGATTGTGCTGCTGGCCTCCAATAGCAGAGCCACACTCGGGGCAGCTGGACTCTTGCATGGGTCTACCACACTCACCCACTGTGTACAAATGGCCTTTCGGACAGCTGTACCAGTGCCCTTTTCCAAGGTTCATGGCTCCAACGATCATTACTCGCTCAGCCTCAGTCAGGCGTAGGCCGGAAACAGGCATTAACTCATCAATCTTCTGGAGTATTCCTTGGAGCAAACTGTTTGTGGCGTCTGTGAAAGGACCCAAAGGGTTCAGCATCTCCAAGGCTTCAATCACACATTCCAGGGCTGCGTCAGATGGATTCCATTTGTTCATTTCATAGACGGTTATGCGTTCAAAGACATTGCCCAGGTAGGATATCCTTTGCACCTCATGTTTGCACTCTTTCAGCTGCTGGGACGTGAAAGGTAATCCCTTCCTGCAAAGCCACATCTCCATTTCCCCGATTGCTTTTAGTAAAGATTCCCTTCTCTCTTTGGAGCATTTTGCTGCCTGAGTCTTTCGCTTGCTAAGAATTGTCAAGAAGTTCAACATGTTCTCTTGGTCTTTGAGGCCCTGCAGAGTCAGCGTATTCTTTAATTTTTCCACCATACTCTTTTCGTGTGAATACGAAATCCCTCTGGTTGATCTTACACATCTCAAGAGATGACTCTTTTTGTCTTCAATCTCTTCTTCACTTCCCTGAATTATTTTCTTCACCTTGTCAATCTTCAACCGGATCTTCTTGATGACATCACAGTAGCGAGTATTCCATTGGATCGGCAATGAACATCTCGGGCACATCTTCATCTGCACGTGTTGGTTCTCATCTCCTTCGCCTCCATCCATCCATTGGTCCAGACCACTCACCTCGAAAACATGGCCACAGTCCTCAAGCAGGACAAACCGGGCATCTGGTTCATCTTCAGTTCCGAAAAAGATCTCTGTGAGTTCGTCTTTGTCACACACCCTACAGTGCCTCGGACATGGGTCTCCACAAAGGCCAACGCAAGGGTGACTGCATTTAAGAATCTTCTGGCATGGCATGTTGCACCGGGGACGGTCACACAACTCATGACACTTTTTCCCACACTTACAGTGACTGCATGCCCAAGAACAGGGAAGAGTGCATTGAAAACATATCGCTCCACAGGTTTTATCGCAGCGGCTGTGCATGCACTTGTTGAGACACTTTTTCGGACAAGGAGGACAGATTTCTGTGCAGGTGCTTTTGCACACATGAGAACAGAGAAGGACGCGGGTGCATGGTTGATAACAGCCAACATGCAGTTTTCCATTCAGGCATTCGTGACAGGTTCCCTTGCACTTGTGCCCACACTCCAGAGTCTCTTCACATTCCTGTTGACAGATTTGGACCATATTCTGCTTGTAACACTTAATGTTTATGACATGGGCACATGGTAACTTAAAGTCAATTTTTTTCATGCACTTGCATTTGCTGCAATCTTGCCAGCATTCTAATGAGCAGGGGTGCATGCACTTGAGTTGTCGCTCACATGGTTCCAGACACTGCCAGTCGGCAGCAGGTATCCCGCAGGGGACTGTGTGGGTATGACCGCAGTTTGGGAGGATTTTTTCCACTTTCACAGAGCAGGCACCACACAGTTCCCAGCATTTTTTGGGGCATTCATGATTGAGATGGCAAATAACCTTCTTGCATGGAAACTTACATACATATCTGAGATGTTCCATGTCATTAGGGTGACAAGAACGTGTGCAGGGATGGCCGCATTTCAGGCGGGTTTGGCAAGGAAGATCACATCCTCCATGGCGGACTTTCCTGAAATCTGATCTCCGCTTCATTATAAGTTTGCTGCCAGGGTGGTTTCGACATGTCAATGTCAGCCCATCCCCAGTAAGGCTCTTCTCTTCCAACATCTTCAGGATATCCTGCCACAGACGGTTCTTCGAGCCATCTGAGAGAGCTCTCAGGTTGCCGATGCAGTAAAACCCCACCCTAGCACGCGAGAAAGCGACGCACAGGCGGTTTTTGTCCTTCATGAAACCTATTTGTCCCTCTTTATTGCTCCGCACCAGAGAGAGTAAAACTATGTCATTCTCCTCACCCTGGAAGTCATCTACGGCTTTCACAGCCACGTTCTCCAGGTCCTCCTCCTTCATCTTCTGGCGGATGATCTGCAGCTGCCCGGTGTAGGGGGTCAGGATGGTGATCTGATCTTCCTTGTAGTCCTGCTGCAGGAGATACTTGCACAGTGAGACCATGAAGAAGGCTTCAAACGTGTTGCTGTAGCTCTCCGAATCAGAGTTCTTGTCCTCCTCCTCTTCGTGCCGAACGAAGAAGACATTGCTGTCTACGCCCTGCATCAAAGAGAAGAGTTTGCAGAAGTTATTGCACTCCAGGATTATTTTAATAAATTAAACATAACAAACATGACCCTTGTTTGTGGCACTGACATACATCCTCACACAATGGCATCATACTTGATGAACATGGGATGCTAATGACATGGTAACTCTTTGTTTGGGCTGAGAAAGTAACTTTTTGATTAAAATTGTTATAGAATGTTAAGTAATGGCAGGCAGAGGGTAATAAAAAGCTGAGTACATTCATACTTGATAGTAGCGTGGGGGACCTCAGGAGTCAGTACCAGGACCGCAGCTGTTCATGAGGTTTATCAATACACCGGAACAGGCAGTAATCACTCCGTCCATGGTTTGGCAGTGCACACCTATCTAGAGACGTTCTAAGACGTGGGCAAAGTGGGCAAATGGTCAGGGCCCAACTTTCCAGGGGGCCCCTGGTACAATGATCTCTGCCTCTCTATCTCTCTTTCTGACTGTCTCTGATCTGTCAGTCCTCCCTCTGCTCACATCTGTTTCTGATTTCCCCTCTCTACCCATCTCTGCACCAACCAGATTTAGCCCCTTTTTATCTCTCTCTCTCACTCCCTCTACTTCACTGTCTACTTCGACTCACCTCCTCATCTATGATGACTCTCTTTCTTCCTCTCCCCTTTCTTTCTACCTCACTTTTCTCCAGGTAATTTTTCTATCTCAACTTCTCCATCTTGTGGTACCTCATCTCTCAATACCTCACCGACTACTGTTACTTTCTCTGCTTTCAGTAACACAGCACACATAGGCAAACTGTTACACTGTTACTCTCAATGCTTCCACTGATGCAGCACACCAGATCTACTGTTACTCGCTATGCTTCCACTGATGCAGCACACCAGACACACTGTTACTCTCTATGGTTCCACTGACAGTACACATAGACGCACTGTTACTCTCCATGCTTCCGCTGATGTGGTACACAGAAACACACTGTTACTCTCCATGCTTCCACTAGCTGTCCACTGACACATAGACGCACTGTTACTCTCTAGGCTTCCACTGACACAGTACATACGCACAGTTTCCCTGCATGCTTCTACTGACATAGTACACACAGACGCACTGTAACTCTCTATGATTCCACTGATGCAGCACACCAGATGCACTGTTACTCTCTATGCTTCCACTGATGCAGCACACCAGATCTACTGTTACTCTCTATGCTTCCACTGATGCAGCACACCAGACACAGTGTTACTCTCTATGCTTCCACTGATGCAGCACACCAGATCTACTGTTACTCTCTATGCTTCCATTGATGCAGCACACCAGACACAGTGTTACTCTCTATGCTTCCACTGATGCAGCACACCAGATCTACTGTTACTCTCTATGCTTCTGTAGTGTAGCCATTTTTATGTGAGGTGGCGCAGCTGGGCATGGAAGGCGTCAATGTTATCATCCTTCCACTGGTGGGCCTGGCACAGTTTGAACCTTTCAAAGTCTGGGTTTAACTGAGGATGGAAGTATGTATTTAAGGTCTGCACTGCCTTGTCATAGCCATCTCCTCTGGCTAGCAGGGTCTCGAAGAGCTGGTACATCTCTTTGCCCCCGGTGTGGAGGAAGAGTGCCCTTTTCACCATGCCATCCGTTGCCCGCATTGCATGGATATAGTTGTTCATCCTCCTATCCAAGAGTGACATTTCGGTGCTGCAGGTGCTGGGTCAGCCAGGGGGCTGAATGGAGACAACGTTGTCAAGAAGGTGTGGGAGCTTGTCCCCAAATAGTTGCAGACTAGCAGGGTAAGGGATGGAAGGTTGGGGTGACTGAAAACAACAAAAGGCAAGGTGCTACTGAATCTACCGTGTGGGGCTGCAGTGCCATCTTCCTGAACCCCAGAACTGTATCTATAAGCTTGGCCTCTGGTCTCTTGTCATTAAAAAAGAAAAGCAATGTCAGACTGCTCACTACCCCTCCCTGCCCAGCTTACACTGTCAACATGACAATTCATTTAGCCTTGGCAGGCTGCATCAGCAGGGCAGGCACTGCCATCAAAGCGCAGGCTGATTTTGATATGCAGTCCCATTAGGGCCTGTTAAGGGGTCCATGAGCTATAATGAGTGACTACAACATTTTAGTGTGGTGATGCGGACACCAGCACACCTCACCAGTACCAGAATGTGTTAGTCTAACTCCTGTTACGTGTAACTTAGCAGGAGTGGTTGAGTAGGCAGAATTGTCCCTCATCCTCAAAGCCAACATAATTTCTCTGTGGACCCTAGAATTTTTGTCATCCCATACTAATGGTTCCACTTTTTTTTAAAGCAAAGTTATTTCCTCCCTGGGAATGAGGGTTTGAACTGTGTGAAATAGACATAGAAGTCTTGGTAAGACATTCATGTTGACCACAGCCAGTCTCCCCAGCCAGGACAGTTGCAGTGCTTTCCAGTTGGTTAAGGTCTGATTGGATTCACCTTTTTAGAATGACCCACTTGGCATTAATGATTTCGGCCAACAAGACAGTGGTATTGGGACCTATATATCGTACACCCTTCTCCACACACCTGAAAGTGAATTTCCATTTCAATTTATCTACCTCTACTTTGTGGAGTGTGAGATTTAAGATCTTGGATTTGTTGTTCTTAATTTTGAATCCTGACACTCTTTCAAACGCCTCCAACTGGGAGTCAAGACCTGTCAGTGGTATGCCAAGCTCTGTCAACATTAGGACCATATCCTCAACAAATAGGCTAATTTTATGTTCTTTCCCTCCAAAATAAATCCAACATGTGTTTAGATATTGTTTTAGTGCATTTCAGATCAAACAGATAAAATAAACAGAACAATACTTCAAGACAGCATTGGGCACACCAGCATCGTCATAACAAATGTACATCGTATCAACCATCTTTAACATACACTGTTGCAATACAATTAAGGCACTTTATTACTGTGGGAAGAACCTAAAATCTTTTGATGCTTGTTAGCGCATTTTCTCCATTTGTATATTTCTTTTACATTTCTACAGCAATAGTCCATTCCCATGACCAGACAGACACAAGAAGGGAGAGATGCGGGGGGGGGGGCAGTGGGGTTGGAGATCGGGAGTTGCAGCTACAAGCAATATCTCTTTTTGCTATTAGGTAGCCAGTGCCTGCTAATAATCCTACGTGTCTGGTGGGGCCCAACACTGCTATGTATGGAGTTCCAATAGGCGGCTGTGATAGGGCAGGGGCAAATAACAGGAAGGAAGGACCAATCCGGGTCATCGCAGTTCACTGATGTGGACTGCACTATAGGCAAGTGCCCCTTTTGGCATGGTTACTCCCCCCCCCCCCCAACTTTTTGCCTGATATCTGATGCTAACTTAACTGAGTGCGTGCTGGGATCCTGCTAACTAGGACCCAGAATCTGTGTTCTTTCCCTAAACTGTAGCATTGCTTCCACAATTGTCACGCCTCTGGCACACAGTTAAGTCCCCTGTAAAAGGTACCAGTGGTACCAGGGGCCCTGTGGCCAAGAAAGGTCCCTAAGGGCTGCAGTATGTATTATTCCACCCTAAGGGACCCCTCACCAAACACATTCACACTGCAAATCAATCAATCATTTGTATAGCGAGCTACTCACCCGTGAGGGTCTCAAGGCGCTGAGGGAGGAGAGGGGGGATGGAGGGGACCGTAAAGTCGACATGACATCCCTCTCTGGGTGCCATGCCCACAACCCACTGCCTGTAGCATAGGTAAGTCACCCCTATAGCAGGCCTTACAGCCCTAAGGCAGGGTGCACTATACCCCAAGTGAGGGCATAGATGCATTAGCAATATGCCCCTACAGTGTCTAAGTCCATTCTTAGACATTGTAAATGAAGTGTGGCCATACTTAGTACATGGGCTGGGAGTTTGTCATTACGAGCTTCACAGCTCCATGATGGCTTTACTGAAGTCTGAGAAGTTTGGTATCAAACTTCTCAGCTCAATAAACCCGCACTGATGCCAGTGTTGGAATTATTATAAAATACACACAGAGGGCATCTTAGAGATGCTCCCTGTATTTTACCCACCCATCTAGTGGATGGGTGACTGGGCTGTGTTAGCCTGCCACTAACAGACAGGTTTCTGACACCATGGGGTGAGGGCCTTTGTGCTCTCAGGGGTCAGGAACAAAGCCTGCTCTGGGTGGAGGTGCTTCACACCTCCCCACTGCAGGAACTGCAACACTTGACAGTGAGCCTCAAAAGCTTCCTGCCATTTGCTACACTGCTCTAGGGCAATCCAGCTAGTGGAGATGCCCGCCCCCTGGACTAAGCCCCACTTTTGGTGGCAGGTCCGGCCAGAAATGAGGAAAAACAAGGAGGAGTGACCACTTCAGCTAGGACCAACCCCAGGGTGTCCAGAGCTGAAGTGACCCCCTCCTTGCAGAATCCTCCAGCTTGCTCTGAAGGAGAGTAGCCAATAGGGATAGGAATGTGCCCCCTCCCCAAAGGGAGCGGGCACAGAAAGGGTGTAGCCACCTTCAGGGACAGTAGCCATTGGCTACTGCCCTCTGACCCCTGAAACGCCCCTAAATCTAGTATTTAGGGGCACCCTTGAGCCTTGCTCTTCAGATGCCTGACGACCTCAAGAAGAAAAAGAAGGACTGAAGAGCTGACCCCAGCAGTGAAGACTCCAGACAACAACTGACTTGGCCCCAGCCTTACCGGCCTGTCTGCAGCTTCAAGACTCCTGCTACAAAAAGGTGACGCATCCTGCAGGACCACCGATTTCTACAAACCCCCAGAGGACTGCCTGCCCAGCAGAGGACCAAGAACTCCAGAGGACAGCAGCCCTGTCCTCAAAAAACCTTCCAAAAGGACCCGAGAGTCTCCCCGGAACCGCAAGTCTTTCTCACTCTGCAGCCGATGCCCACGGCCCGTATTCAGGTGGGCCACTGGACCAGTAGAGGTCTTCAGGTGATTCCGAACTCGAGTCCACCCTGACCATCATGACAACGCATGCAGCCTGAATCCGGAGGACCTCCTGACCGCGAACGGATCCAACAAAGATTCCAGAAAGGTACCCCTGCATCCGGGGCACCCTGGCCTTGGGGAATCCAACCGACCGTCCAGCAATGTCTAGCGGGCTAGTCTCCTACCTGTTCAGCCTTTGGTTTTCCGCAACCGACTCCCTGGACCCAGCCTGCAGTATCTTTGTGACCCCCTGGCACTGAAAAGCATTGGGCCCACAACGCTGTGTTTGTACTCTGCACACAGCTGTCCCTGTGCCGCTGAGGGTGTGTGTTTTGTGCTGACCTGTGGCCCCCTCTGTGCCATCTAAACCCCCCAGGTCTGTGCCCTGAATTCACGGGTACTTACCTGCAACCTGTTACTTTCCGAGTGCCCCCAGTCTCCTTTGGATTCCATTAAAATCCCGACACCAACTTTGACCTCTGACCCTGTGTCGCTGGTGGTGCACTTTTGGGGTCAACTTTAACCTTGACCTGTGGACATCCTAACCCCTCAAGACTGGGATTGTAAGTCAAGTACTTACCTCTAAACTGTAGTAACACTTTTCCTCCCCTAGGGCTGCATTGCTTCCTATGAGAAATTGCACTGTCTACTTGTGAACAATTTTATCTGCAAAACCTAAACAAAGTACATTTGATATATAAGATTGATACAAACTTACAACTGTACTTACCTGCAACAAAGATCCTTTTGGTTCTAGAAATGAAGTAGCAAAGTATATTTTTGCTATATTAAAACATTGGCCTGGAGTTAGTCATTGAGTGTGTGTCTCATTTCATGACTGAGTGTGTACAACAAATGCTTTGCACTCCCCTCTGATAATTCTAAATGCTCGACCAGACTACCACAAAAAAGAACATTAGTATTAGCTACTTTAGCCTCTGGGGATCCACTGAACTCTGTGCACACTAGACCTCATTTTGGTATAGTATATACAGAGTCAGGTTCCTAAATGCACCATTTTCCACAACTTCTCTGGACTGTGATACATATGATGGAAATAGTTAAAAAGTATGAGCCTGAGGTTAGAGGGGATACTTAACATTCTTGAGGCCATTTTAACTTCGCACCACTCATGATCATCAAGTTTCTCTAAGTTATCCTCCCAATTCATGCATAGCTTTTGAAGGGGGTCGGGTGGCTGAGTGGGAGGGATCACTATACGCGGGAAACATGCTTTTTCCCCAATGGCCCCATTGTCAGCTTGGCCTCCAGGGCAATGTAATCCGGAACTCCCTTAAGGGCCTCTCCATGAGCTTCAAAGGTACAATATACTTGCAAAAAATTGGAAAACTGGGACTTGTGGAACCCATATTCCATCCAGCCTGAGTTGATTGTAGGACATGATGTGATCATCATCCCATAGGTCATCCAAGGTCAATATCCTAATTAGATCTCACCTGTGAAAGCCTGTTGATTGGGACACCTGTTTCAGCCACATCCCAGCCCATCAGGGAAGCTGAGTCGTAGGTTTCACCAGCCATATAATATGGGGCAAGGCTGCTAGTCAATTATTACCACTATTTAAGTCCTCTATTGTAAATAGGTTCCTTAACCCCTTGGGTCCCGCGGACGAGCTGGTTACGTTCTCGGCTATGGCACTCGTGTGCAGAGGACATAACCAGCTCGTCCTGCAGCCGGCCCACGAGGGTAGCGCTAGCGCTCCCCCTGTGGGCCACCCTCCCCTCCCCTGGGCAGCGATGGCAGGGGAAGCTCTTCCCCTGCCACCCCGACCCCTCCCAGTGACGTCTGATGACGTCAGCATGCAATCATGCACTGACCTCATCAGAGGTCGCCCCCATAGCGCTAGAAGCATGGCTTCCAGCGCGATCCGAGGAGAAGCTGATTAGTTTCTCCTCAGGCGGGGGTAGGGGGCAGGTCAGAGAGGCATGAAAGGAAAGGCTTTTCCTTTCCTTTCATGTCTCTCTGAGAATTCCTGCAGCACAAACGCATAGCGATCGTGCTGGAGGAAGGCCCACTAGACACCATGGAGTTTTGTTTACTTTTAGTAAACAAAGAAGGGGAGCGGCCCCTTGGGCAACAGTGGCTCCCCAAGGGGAGCATTTATTTTATGCCATTTCTGCCCCCCTTGGAAACAGTTCGGCCTATTTTAATTAGGCCGATCTGCCCCCAAAGGGGACAGAAAAGCCTAGACACCAGGATTCTTTTTTTTGCTTTTATTTTACAGGATGGAAGCGGCCCCTTAGGCAAGGGTCACTCCCCTGGGGGTCGAATTTATTTTAGGCCATTTCTGCCCCCCTTTTTATAATTTCATAAGGGGAGCAACCCCTCAGGCAAGGATCGCTCCCTGGGGGCGGCATACCACTTAGACACCGGGGATTGTTGTGTGTGGGGGTGTGTTTTGTTTGGGGGGCAGCCCCTTCGGCAAGGGTCGCTCCCCATGGGGCACATTACTGTAGGCCATTTCTGCCCCCTTTGGGGGTAGATCGGCCTATTTTTATAGAAAGCTCACTAGACACCAGGGATTTTTTTTTTTTTTTTAAAGAGGTTGGGGTATGGTCATACCCCCACCCCAAATAAATGTGGTGGGGTCAAATACTCTCGATCCACTCCCCGGGGGTGGGCAGAAAGCCTACTAGATGCCAGGGAATTAAAAAAGAAAATAGAGGGGTGGGGGCTGCCAACCTGTATGCGCATGGTTATGAAGGGGGTAACAGTCTTTCAGCCCCCCTGCAAACTAAAGGATCTTATCACAACGGCAAGCAAGAGGACATTTGATTATTTTGGGTTTGATTTTACATTTGAGCCAAGAGAGGTTGGCTTACTCTCAATATCGTCCCACTTGGAATGGTGAGCAGCTGCACTTTTTGGACTTTGGGACGCTGCCACCTAGAAAAATCTACGAGACCTACACACATCTGAAAACTAAACATCTGGGTGAGTCCAGGGTGGTGTGCTTCACATGCGTCCCACAGCTTTTTCTTAGCCACAATGCCCTGCAAACCTCCAAATTTGCTTGAAATCACACATTTTCCCCAAATGTTTGTAATGGAACCTTCTGGAATCTTCAGGAATCCACAAAATTCCTACCACCCAGCATAGTTGCATCTATACCGATAAAAAATCTCCTCCACTTGTCAGCCTAAAAACTTTTTTATTTCACACTGCCCTTTTGGACCTACTTTGGTTCCATCTCAATTTCAACATGTTTTTAGCCCTTCCCTGTCACAGGCACTTGGCCCACCTACACAAGTGAGGTATCATTTTTATAGGGAGACTGAGGAGAACATTGGGTGGTAAAAAGTTTGTGCCGGTGCGGTGATACCACACAGAAATGTGAGGAATATGTGATATTTTAGCTAAATTTGAGGTTTGCTGAGGATACTGGTAAGAAAACACTGGGGGATCCACGCAAGTCACACCTCCCTGGACTCCCTCAGGTGTCTAATTTTCAGAAATGTCTGGGTTTGGTAGGTTTCCCTAGATGGCTGCTGAGCCCAGGAACAAAAACGCAGGTGCCCCCTTGCAAAAACAGGTAGTTTTGAAATAGATAATTTTGATGTGTCTGTGTTGTGTTTTGGGGCATTTCCTATCTCGGGCATTAGGCCTACCATTTTTATCGGGAGACTTGGGGAAATGCTGGGTGGAAGGAAATTTGTGACTTCTCTCAGATTCCAGAACTTTCCGTCACCGAAATATGAGGAAAAAGGTTTTTTTTTGTTTGCCCAATTTTGAGGTTTGCAAAGGATTCTGGGTAATAGAGCCTGGTGAGAGTGTCACAAGTTACCCCATCCTGGGTTCCCCTAGGTGTCTAGTTTTCAAAAATGCACATGTTTGGTAGGCTTTCCTAGGTGCCGGCTGAGCTAGAGGCCAAAATCCACAGCTAGGCGCTTTTAAAAAAACACGTCACTTTTCAATGTAAAAACTTGCGTCCATGTTGCGTTTTGGGGCGTTTCCTGGCGCGGGCACTAGGTCTACCAACACAAGGGAGGTACTATTTTTATCAGGAGGCTTGGAGGAATGCTGGATGGAAGGAAGTTTGTGTCTCCTCTCAGATTCAAAAACTTTGCAGCACCAAAATGTGTGGGAAATGTGTTTTTTAGACAAATTGTGAGGTTTGCAAAGAGTTAGTTCTGGGTGCCAGAACCTGGAGAGATCCCCAAAGGTTACCTCATTCTGAATTCCCCTAGGTGTCTAGTTTAAAAAAATGTATAGGTTTGCTAGGTTTCACTAGCTGCTGGCTGAGCAAGAGGCCAAAATCCACAGCTAGGCACTTTGCAAAATACAGGTCAGTTTTCTTTGGGAAAATGTGATGTGTCCACATTGTGTTTTGGGGTATTTCCTGTCACGGGCACTAGGCCTACCCACACAAGTGAGGTAAAATTTTATTGGGAGGCTTGAAGGAATGCTCGGTGGAAGAAGTGTGTGGCTCCCTGTGAGAAAGTAGCCTCGTTCTAGCATGGTTACCTCCACTTTTGGCCTGTTTGTGAGTATATGTCAGTGTGTTTTTACTGTCTCACTGGGATCCTGCTACCCAGAACCCCAGTGCTCATAGTTAAAACCCTATTTGTCAGTGTGTTTTGCTTGTCTCACTGGGATCCTGCTAGCCTTAACTGTGTCACTGAAGTTCTGCTAACCAGAACTCCAGTGCTTATGCTCTCTTCGCTTCCAAATTAGTCACTATAGTTTAATGACTTCATATTCCAATTGGCACTCTGGACCCCCCTTATAAGTCCCTAGTATATGGTACCTAGGTACCCAGGGCATTGGGGTTCCAGGAGATCCTTATGGGCTGCAGATTTCTTTTGCCACCATAAGGAGCTCAGACAAACCTTTCTTCAGGACTGCCACTGCAGCCTGAGTGAAATAGTGCCCACACTATTTCACAGCCATTTTCACTGCACTTAAGTAACTTATAAGTCACATATATGCTTAACCTTCATTTACTGAAGGCTAGGTGCAAAGTTACTAAGTGTGAGGGCACCCTTGCACTAGCAAAGGTGCCCCCACGCTGTCCAGGGCCAATACCCCGGACTTCATGAGTGCGGGGATACCATTACACGCGTGCACTACATATAGGTCAAAACCTATATGTAGCTTCACAATGGTAACTCCGAATATGGCCATGTGAGGTGTCTAAGATCATGGAATTGTCCCCCCATTCCAAATCTGGTGTTGGGGGGGGCAATCCCATGCATCCTGGGGGTTCCACCATGGACCCCCATACTGCCAAATCAGCTCTCTGTGGTTTGCACTGTAGCTTCAGCTGCTATCACCTCACAGACAGATTTCTACCCTCCTGGGGTCTGAGCAGCTCAGTTCCAGGAAGGCGGAACAATGCATTTCCTTTGGGAGGAGGGTGTTGCACCCTCTCCCTTTGGAAATAGGTGTTTGTACTGCCATTTGATACATTTTGTTTTGACCAATGACTTTGTGTTTCACCACTGCGCATATTAGTTGCTCAATGTTCACCAGTAGCACATGGTATGTTTTGTTCAGTTTAGCCGCCTATGGGCTTTGACATTGCATTAGTCATTACATTCTGTATTCTGCCTATGGGCTTTGACATGGCATTAGCCATTACTTTCTGTATTCAGTTGAGCCGCCTATGGGCTTTGACATTGCATTAGCCATTACATTCTGTATTCTGCCTATTGGCTTTGACATGCTGTATCCAGTCTAGCCGCCTATTGGCTTTGACATGATGTATTCAATTTAGCTGCCTATTGACTTTGACATGCTATTAGATATTCTGCCTATGGGCTTTGACATGATATTATATATTGCATTTTGTATTCAGCTTAACTGCCTATTGGCTTTGACATGATATTATACATTACATTTTGTATTCAGCTCCGCTGCCTATTGGCTTTGACATGATATTATACATTGCATTTTGTATTCAGCTCAGCTGCCTATGGGCTTTGACATGATATAAGACATTGCATTTTGTATTCAGCTTAGATGCTTATTGGCTTTGACATGACACTAGACATTGCATTTGATACTTAGGTTAGCTGCCCATTGCCTTTAACGTGGAGTTAGACATTGCAGTTGAGAATCCAAGCTGTATTTTTCCAAGCTGTGTTTTTGCACCAGAGAACCAAGATGTTTTTCTCACAGTAGACTAGACATGATAAGAGAGGGTACATGGTGTTGTTCTCTCTGCTTGAGCTTGGGAACAGGAGTAGTCTTGGAGACCTGGCCAGTCTCCAAAAGGCTTGCTCAGTTTCCCGGGTCTGAGAGGAGGGGGCACACCTTTGTAACGAAGGTAACAGGCTGCAGAGAGTCAGATTCGAATCTGCCGGACCTCGTGCTGGAGCTTGGCGCCAGCTGCCAGCAATCCCGTGTGGGTAGATGAATCTCTTTCTCGCGGCTGACAGGGGTCATCAGCTTGCAGACCTTAGAAAGATGAAGCTGTAGATAGTTCCCACACGGTGAAGTATTTGTTTTGCTTTGCATTCAATATCTTATAAATATAACCTGCTGTGTATATTGCAAACTGATATATTTTGTTTGATTAACGCGGACTTGAAAGCTACTAATTCGTCATTCATAAATATTGTGGTTGGGGAAGAATTAACAACAATAAAAGTCTTCTTTGACCTCAGAAGTGCATTTCTGTTGTGTTATGTTAGTGCTTTAAAAACTAGATAAGAGGAAAGCACTACAATTGGTACCAGGAGTGGGGTCGGTCATTAAGAGGTGATTAAGAGGGTGTTGACGAGTTGGTAGATTTCTAAGTGCACACTTTAAAAGTGTAATTGTTTTTGTTGTTTGGAGAATTACAGAAATTGTTTTTTTGGAGAATCACAGTAGCACGGCAGACCATGTCTGATGCATGTGTTGATAAACTGCCTGATGGTGCTAAGAAAAACTGTGAATTGTTTTCTGTTTGGGGAATTACAGAAGAAAATGCATGTGTAGCTAAAATGCCTGATAATGCTTTGCGAAATAATTTCTGTTGTACATATGTAGAAAACGTGTGTTTTGGAAGTAATGATGACAGAAAGGTCTGGATACCTTTATCTGCTTACAGAGAAATGCAGGAGAAATGTAGGAAGTTGGAACATGAAAATAGGAATTTACGTGAGCAAATTAGCCCGACTGAAAGTTATAAAAAGGCTGTTTTTGAAGAATCTTTCTTGTCCCATTCCAGTAATGAGGGGGTTAAGACAGCTCCGAGCTGCTTTGAGTTTTCGTGTGAGCCAGGGTTTTTGGCAGACAAAATGCATTCCTTAACTGATAACACGGACGAGAGAGACCAGAATGTGATTTACGAGTTACCGTTGCAAAATGCACAAGTAAAATGAAGGATTTTAGAGCAAGACACCCCGAGTTTCATTAGCTTGTTTGATTTTTGGAAAAAGAATAGCCCTCATTTGAGAGAAATCCTAACACTTTTGTATATGGTCACTGTGAAAAATTATATGCAGTTGCGCGCTTGTGATTTGGCAAATGAAATAATGCAAACTTTAGGTTTCTGCGCAGTGCAAGAAGGAAATACTTATGTACATGTAATTCAAGAACAAGGGAAGAAAATAGTGCCCCTAGCTAGAATCATACAATGGATCTGGTACTTGCAAGACAGGGCTAGAGTACCACAGGTAAAAGAGTTACCAATGAAGTTGAGTGCACCATTTGAACTCGTGTCCACTGAAGATAAAAAGCATGTTTGTTTTACTAATGATTCATTGACTGATGACCGTTTCTCTGGGACTCCTCTCCTGATGACGAGCGTGCTCCCTGGAACACAGGTGGTGGATCAACATGACCCAGACTGTCCTAAGGTCCAGCTGTCCAACTTTGGTGGAGGTAAGAGCTTGCCTTCCCGGTTTGTGAAGGTACCCCCCAGCACTCCATTCCGTGACGCACAAATCGTTGAGTTGTTCTCCAGTGGCGTGGGACCTTCTTTTGTTGTGCTGCACCAACTGCATTTTGCATCTTCATTGTCCTCATGTCCTGGGACTCCTGTGGGTGCTACCTGGTCATCTGTGGGCTCTCTCCAGTGTTGGGAGCCCCCTATGCCTCCTCAGTCCAAGTTGAGGCCCCCAGGTACCTCCTGGGTCCAGGCAGTGCCATTTTGATGCAAACCGGGACTTTACTTGAACCAAGGCTTGTTGGAGGATTCCAGCGACGCAAACAGCCTGCATCCAACATCTAAATATTTTTGGCCTTGTGTCACTAAAATAAAGTTCCTTTATTTTTGGTAACACAGAGTATTGTCTTTTATTGTGTATAAGTACTGTGTAACTATAGTGATATTGCAGGAGCTTTGCATGTCTCCTAGTTCAGCCTAAGCTGCTCTGCTATAGCTACCTCTAGACAGCCTAAGCTGCTAGAACACTGCCTACGTTCCACTAATAAGGGATAACTGGACCTGGTATAATGTGTAAGTACCTTAGGTACCCACTACAAACCAGGCCAGCCTACTACACTCCCCTCAGATTTCAGAACTTTCCATCACCAACATTTGAGGAAAAGGTGTTTTTTTGCTAAATTATAAGGTTTGCAAAGGTTTCTGGGTAACAGAACCTGGTAAGAACTCCACAAGTCACCCTATCCTGGATTCCTCTAGGTGTCTAGTTTTAAAAAAGGTCCAGGTTTGCTAGGTTTCCCTCGGTGCCTGTTGAGCTGGAGGCCAAAATCCACAGCTAGGCACTTTCCAAAAAACACATCAGATTTCAAAGTAAAAATGTGATATGTCTATGTTGCATTTCCAGTCTCAAGCACTAGGCCTACCCACACAAGTGAGGTACTGTTTTTATCGGGAGACTTGGGGGAACACCGAATAGAAGAATAAGTGTTATTGCATCTTGTGTTTCTCTACATTTTTTCCTTCCAAATGAAAGACAGTGTGTAAAAATAGAAGTATATTTGAGAAATGCCCTGTTAGTCACATGCTAGTATGGGGACCCCGAAATTCAGAAATGTGCAAATAACCACTGCTTCTCAACACCTTATCTTGTGCCCATTTTGGAAATACAAAGGTTGCCTTGATACCTATTTCCCCTCTTTATATTTCATGAAATGAATTGCTGTATACCCGATATACAATGAAAACCCTTTGCAAGGTGCAGCTCATTTATTGGCTTTGGGTACCTAGGCTTCTTGATGAACCTACGAGCCCTATATATCCCTGCAACCTCAAGAGTCCAGCAGATGTAATGGTATATTGCTTTCCAAAAATCTGCCATAACTGGAAAAAGTTACAGTAGAAAACATTAACAGAAATGGCTGTTTTTTTCACCTCAATTTCAATATTATTTTTAATTCAGCTGTTACTTTCTGTAGGAAAACCTTAAAGGATCTTCACAAATGACTCCTTGCCAAATTCAGAATTTTGTCTACTTTTTAGCAATGTTTAGCTGTCCAGGATCCAGCATTGATTTCACACCCATTTCTGTCACTAACTGGAAGGAGGCTGAAAGCACAATAAATAGTAAAAATGGGGTATGTCCCAGTAAAATGCCACAATTGTGTTGAAAAATGTGGTTTTCTGATTCAAGTCTGCCTGTTCCTGAAAGCTGGGAAGATGGTGATTTTAGCACCACAAACCCTTTGTTGATGCTATTTTCAGGGGAACACTACATGCTTTCTTCTGTAGCATTTTTTCCCAATTTTTCTGAAAAAACCCAAAATTCGAGCTGTATTTTGGCTAATTTCTTCGTCTCCTCCAGGGGAACACACAAACTCTGGGTAGCTTTAGAATCCCTAGGATGTTGGAAAAAAAAGGATGCATTGATAGCTTATGTGGGCAAAAAGTTATGAGGGCCTAAGCACAAACTACCCCAAATAGCCAAAAAAGGCTCGGCACAGGAGGGAGAAAAGGCCTGACAGCGAACAGGTTAAGGGGCTTGTACATATGTTTCCCTCCTTCACCCTTCATTATGCATCAGTGGGATCTCAATCTGGTTTTCACCTCTCTAATGTAAGTTCTCTTTGAGTCTTTGCATAATTGTCCTCTCCAGCTGCTTACCATCAAGACAGCTTTATAGTGGCAATAACATCATCCGAGTGGGTACGTGAGCTGCAGGCTTTGTCATCCAAGCCAACATTCCTGTCTGTTTTCCCAGACAAGCTGGTGCTTAGCAGTAGGGCCTCTTTCCTTCTGAAAGTGGTGACTCCATTCCATGTGGGCCAGTCAGTCACCCTGCCTAGCTTTTACTCTCCTCCTCATTGCTCTAAAGAGGAGGAGTGACTTCCCTGTCTGGACCCAAAAAGAGCATTGTCGTTCTACCTTAACTACACAAGAGAGTTCTGGGTGGAAGGCCAACTCTTCATGGGGTATGTTGGAATGAAGAAAAGGTCAGGCCGTATTTAAGCAACCCGTTTCTTGCTGGGTCGTTTTCTGTATGACAACTCTACTAGAGGAAAAGCTGTGACCACTGTGTTAGCATGTCAAGTCCCAGTCTTCAACATCTGTCAGGCAGCAACATGGGCATCTCTGCATAACTTTACCAAACACTATTGCCTGGACAGGCAGGTCCACAGGGAGAGACATTTCGGCCATTCAATCCTGTAGGACTTTTTAATTTAGTAATTTTGTCTGTGGCCCATCGCTGTGGATGGTATTGCTTGGGTCCAGATGTCTCTATCAGATGAACAAGTTGCTTACCTTTGGTAACGCATTATCTGGTACAGACTATGGGGGTCATTCTGACTTTGGCGGGCAGCAGAGGCCGCCCGCCAAAGTCCCGCCGTCAGAATACCGCTGCGCGGTCAAAAGACCGCCACAGTAATTCTGAGTTTCCTGCTGGGCGGGCGGGCGACCGCCAGAAGGCCGCCCGCCCGCCCAGCGGGAAACCCCCTTCCACGAGGATGCCAGCTCCGAATGGAGCCGGCGGAGTGGAAAGGGTGCGACGGGTGCAGTTGCACCCGTCGCGATTTTCAGTGTCTGCTATGCAGACACTGAAAATCTTGGAGGGGCCCTGTTAGGGGGCCCCACGACACCCGTTACCGCCAGCCAGGTTCTGGCGGTCAAAACCGCCAGAACCAGGCTGGCGGTAAGGGGGTCGTAATCCCCATGGCGGCGCTGCCTGCAGCGCCGCCATGGAGGATTCCTCAGGCCAGGGGAAAACCGGCGGGAAACCGCCGGTTTCCCTTTTCTGACCGCGGCTTTACCGCCGCGGTCAGAATTGGCCTGGATGCACCGCCAGCCTGTTGGCGGTGCATCCACGGTCCCCGGCCCTAGCGGTCCATGACCGCCAGGGTCGGAATGACCCCCTATATCTAGATGGAGATTCCTTACCGACCCATCCATTCCTTCCTGCTCTGTGGACAAATTTCTAGGCTTAGGAATGATCCCTTTCAGGGCCGTAGTTTGTGCACACCAGTGTCAGTGCAGTTCATGGCTACGCGCTCCTGGTGTGGAAAGTTGTGAAAAGTAACTGACGCCCAAGCACCAAGGTGGCACCTATATAGGTGACCATTAGGTCACTACGGTGCGTATGATGCCAGCAACGCCATGTTGAACCAAACAAAGTCACCCAGTGGCGCTCAGGGGTACTGCTCACGAAAATCTTCCTGATCCAATCCAACGTCTGGGGAAATTCTAAGGTAAGGAATCTGCATCTAGATATCTCTATTAGATATTGCAGGTGATCGTGATCCCCAGATATAGGTACAGACCCAGTGGCACAGTTGAGGGGAGGGCCTCATTCAGATATATGTAGTGAGATTTCTCTCAATTCACCCACAGACTTGATGCTCCCCTGTATATGTCAAGCATGTGGATTAAGCAGACCAGGGTATTCTGGGGAGATTGAAAGTTAAGTAACATATTGTCTATGTACAGTGTAGGAATGTACTCTCTTTTTGCCATGGTTACCCCTATTTTCTGACTGATGTCAGTGTGCTTGACTGTGTTCACTGGGATCCTGCTAATCAGGACCCCAGTAATTATGCTCTTTCTCCTCTAAGTTTTATCACTGCATACTGGTAACCCAGTATTTCACCTAGAATTGGCATACTGGTGCCCCCTTATAAGTCCCTAGTATATAGTACCTAGGTACCCAGGGCATTGGGGTTCCAGGGGATCCCTATGGGCTGCAGCATTTCATTTGCCACCCATAGGGAGCCCATGCAAAGGCTTCTGCAGGACTGCCATTGCAACCTACGTGAAAAGGGGCATGCACCCTTTCACTGCCATTTACACTGCACCAGGTCCCTTATAATCACCCCTATAGCAGTTCCTTTAACCCTGAGGGCAGGGTGCAGAGTACCTGTGTGTGAGGGCACCCCTGCACTAGCCGAGGTGTCCCCACGACCTCCAGGACCATTTTCCTGGACTTTGTGAGTGCGGGGACGCCATTTTACGCGTGTACTGGACACAGGTCACTACCTATGTCCAGCCACATAATGGTAACTCCGAATATAGGCATGTTTTTTTATCAAACATTTTTGCAAGCATTGGTTGTACGATTCCATGCACTCTGGGGGCTCCTTAGAGGACCCTCAGTATTGACATTCTAGCCTTCTGAGGCTTTCCAGACAGCCCCAGCTGCTGCCACCTCTCAGACAGGTTTCTGCCTTCCTGTTGCTTGAGCAGCTCAAGCCCAGGAAGGCCGAACAAAGGATTTCCTTTGGGAGAGGGGTGTTACACCCTCTCCGTTTGGAAATAGGTGTTACAGGCTTGAGAGGGGTAGCCTCCCCAAGCCACTGGAAATGCTTTGAAGGGCACATTTGGTGCCCTCCTTGCATAATCCAGTCTACACCGGTTCAGGGACCCCCAGTCTCTGCTCTGGCGCGAAACTGGACAAAGGGAGGAGGAGTGACCACTCCCCTGTCCATCACCACCCCAGGGGTGGTGCTCAGAGTTCCTCCAGAGGGACCCTGGGTTTTGCCATCTTGGATTTCAAGTTGGCAGGGAAATCTGGGATCATCTGAGTGGCCAGTGCCAGCAGGTGATGTCAGAGCCCTCCCCTGATAGGTGCATACCTGTTTAGCTGACCAATCCCCTTTTCAGGGCTATTTAGGGTCTCTCTCTTGGGTGGTCCTTCAGATTTGGATTACAAGACTCCAGCAGGAATCCTCTGCATCCTTTACTTCACCTTCTTCCCGAAGAAAGTGCATCAGGATCCTCCAGGAACTCTACAAACCGCAACAAAGAAGCAAAGATGACTTCTCCAACATTGTATCTTCAGCTCCTGCCAGCAACTGCAACTGTTTCCTGGCCGTGTATCCTCAGAGGACAGCCTGTCTTCACTGTGCACCAGAAGAACGACGGAATCTTCCTTGGAGTGAAGGAGTCACTCCCCTGCTTCTGCGGGCACCTCTCTGCATCAACGACCAGCTGCGTGGGTCCCCTCTCCTGATGAGTTGCTTGGATCCAGCATCACGGGTGGTGGACTGAAGTGGTTCCGACGGTCCTGGCGTCCTACTGTCCAACTTTGGTGGATGCGAGAGCTTGCCTCCCACTAAAGACAGTACCCCTATGCACCGTGTGTTTTGCAGTTGCCAAGGCTTGTTGGCATCCTTCAATGAAGTTCTTCGTGCACCGTGCAGCTCCGGCCCCCACACTCCTTCATGCGACACACAGCTTCCTGCATGGTTCTCCGTCGGCGTGGGATCCTTTGTTGTAGTGCTGCGTGGGCCTCCTTTTGCACCTTCTTTGTCCCTGTGCTGTGGGACTGCAGTGCACGCTGCCTGGTCTTTTGAGGGCTCTCTGAGCTGTTGAGAGCCCCCTCGGGCTCACCCTCCTGGGTAGAGTCCACCAGGTCCCTCATGGTCCCGGGAAGTGCCATTTTCCACTAACCCCGAACTTTGCATGTGCCAAGGCTTGATGGCGGAATCCAGCGACACAAACCAGACTGCAATCTTCCATCCGGCGTGGGACATCATCTGCACCAACCAGGAACCCACATCCTTCTTCTTGGGTGCGGTACTGACTTTTGTTTTTCACCAGCGCCTTGAGACCCTCACGGGTGAGTAGTGCACTTTACAAATAACCGATTGATTGACTGACCGGTGGTTCTTCTTTTGCAACCTCACCTGGGGGAGCAGGGGCTCCTGTTTTCCCTGGACTCTTCTGTGCTTCTTGGACAGGGTCTCCTTCTTCCTTGCAGTCTCTTCTGGTTCTTGCATTATCTTTTTTCTCATCTCCTTGGTGTTCTAGGAAAATTACTGTGATTTACTCCTGCTTTCCTGGGCTCTGGGATGGGTTCTATTACTTATCTTTGGTGTTTTCTAATACTCCCAGCGCCCATCTACACACTACACTTGCCTAGGTGGGAAACCGACATTCGCATTCCACTTTCTTAGTATATGGTTTGTGTTTCCCCTAGGCACATTTCTAACTACTGTGATTTTCACTATTTGCACTGTTTTCTAACTGTTTTCACAGCTATTTCTGCATACTAGTGTATATATTTTGTGCATTACTTACCGCCTAAGGGAGTATAGTCTCTATGGTATTTTTGGCATTTGTGTCGCTAAAATAAAGTACCTTTATTTTTGTAACACTGAGTATTTTCTTTCATGTGTGTGAGTACTGTGTGACTACAGTGGTATTGCATGAGCTTTGCATGTCTCCTAGATAAGCCTTGGCTGCTCAGCTACAGCTACCCCTAGAGAGCCTGGCTTCTAGACACTGCCTACATTTCACTAATAAGGGATAACTGGACCTGGTATAAGGTGTAAGTACCATAGGTACCTACTACAAACCAGGCCAGCCTCCTACATACAGTGCCACTCTATCCCCGTGATCGTCCTCCCAGCGAAAATCGAGCATCCATTCTGATCCATGCTGCCAATGGCTCCATTATAGGGTGAAGATGAGAGGCAAAGGTTGTGTTTGAATGGGAAAAAGGACGAAAATGTCCCGTTGATACATACCTTAGAAAATAGGGATTCATAGAGGGCCTCAGCCAGGATTAGGAATTTGGGACAAGATTCATTCAGCAAAGTATTTGGAAGAAAAAGAACCATCTGACTATGTTGAATGCCTTTTCATAATCAAATGAAAGCATAGCCTTCAGACTCTGTAGGCGATAAAGCTGGGAAAGTGTGTCTTGAAGACTGCGAATGCAGTGGCGCGTGCCTCTGCCAGGCATAAAATCAGTTTGTTGTTCATGTACGAGTGGATTGATAAATCTGGCGTGTCTGATGGCCAACATTTTGGCCAGAAACTTGGATTCTACGTTTAAGAGGAAAAAAAGGTCTATATGAGGTGCAGAGTTCAGTGAGTTACTAGATTAATTATAGTAGTGATTGTAGCAATCCTGAGATTGGACTGCAGCAAGCCAGTGCGGCTCACCTCTTCAAAGAGGCCCAGCAGGTGTGGGGCAAGGAGGGAAGAGAGCCACTTATAGAACTCAACCAGAAAACTGTTTGGTCCTGGGGTTCTGCCCAAGGAGGAAGCAGTGATAGTGATACTAAGTGGGTTTTCTGTAGGAGAAGAATGGGCGGCGCTAACCATTTTATGTACCTGTGCACTACCCCCTCTTACTCCTGTCTAAGAGCACAATGACATTCCAGATCAACATTTTAAGCTGCAGACATATAGTGGAGGGCAGTGTCAATCTGAAGAGAATTGGTTGCCGGTCTTGGGGAAGAAATAGTGGTGTATGCTTTGAGGATGAGTTATCATGTGGAGATCTATGGTTTAATTCATGAAGAGTATTGGTAGAGGTTTAGGACAACACAGAGGCGGCACTGATTTGGGTTGACTTTGTTGACACTTCAATTAAGGCAATAGATGGTTGGATTAAAGGCAAAAAAGTACAGACATTTTAAGGGCTCTATAATTTGATTTGTGAGGAGCACATTTTAACACATTGTCACTCAGAGAAGGTGTGCTAGCATCTTGTGGACTCTAAGCTATCTACTGTACAAGACAGTTGATAAGTGGGTATGTACCTGGGTCCCCAAACAATCCATTGGTGGTGACCAGAAGAAAAGTGGTCAGGGCCTTCTTCTGGGGAAAGAGAGAGGGGGGTAAGGATAAAAAGAAATACAGCCCCAAAGAGTGCCCAAATGATGCCAAAGGGGGGAGTCCTGAGCCACATCCCATTCCAAGGGGAGGGGTTACCTGGGAAAGATGTTTGACCCCCCAAAGTCTAGGGTGTGTTTTGCCTGCAATTTGCCAGGACACAAGAGGAGAAATGCAGTGTGCACCACAAAGGCACCCACTGGTAACCAGTCCAAAGGATTGTCTAGTGAAGGGATTGATTGGGAAGTTGTCCTTGATATCCCAAAGGGTACAAGAAGACCACCTTAATGTCCCTGGAAGGAGATAACATTGAATCTTTAGCCCACTGGCTTCCCAGTATGGAGAAATACCAACGGTGGCCCACAGTCAATGGGGTGGAGGTGAAGGCTATGTGGGACACCTGTGTCAGTGTGACATGGCCAAACTGATTTCCCCAAACCAGATCCTTCCAGAAGAGGTGCACAAAATTGTTAACTCTGATAATGTGACAAAGTCACACCCTATGGCTGTGGTTGACTTTGAGTTGGAGGGGATAGTGGCCAAAAGAAGGTAGCTCTGTCTCCTGCCATCTCCGTAGAGTGCCTGCTGGGCAATTTTCTGGAAACATCTGCTTGAGCAGAAGTGGAAAGGAGAACCCATGAAGCAATGTTGGGTCTACCTGTCTGGGTGTGTGTCACCACCAGAGCAGAAAAGTCCCTGTGGGAGAATCAAGAACCTGGAGTCTGAAACTATGGACCAGGTCCCTAACGCCAAGAGGAGGGACAGAAAGGCTGGCCGCTCAGCTTCCAAAGGTCCAATGGTTCATAAGGACCCCAACCCTCAGGGGAAAGACCTCGTGCCTGAAGAAGGGACTGCTCCTGATAATGTGAAAGGCCTGGCAGAACTTCAAGGAGCAGGGGGGTCCCCCCAGAGTGGACCTGAGCAATGGACAGTGGAACTGCCATACTCTAGAAGACCTGGAAGAGTTAGCTGTCACACCGGAACAAGAAAATGGCAGTGGTACCCATAAGGGATACTGGGAGGAGGGGCCCTTGTACAGCGGGCCAAGGGACCGCAAACCAGGGGCATCCAGAAGATTAGTGGTCCCCCAGCAGTACAGAGAGTTACTAATTAATCCAGCCACTATATTCCCTTAGCTGGACACATGGAGCAGCCCAAGACCTAGGAGAAACCTTTTAGAGGTGGAGGGTTGACATTGCTGGTCCCTTAGGACCCCCTAAAGCCTCAGGAAGAAGGTTGATCCTGGTGGTAGTGGACCATGTCACCAGGTATCCTCTTGCTATTCCTCTTAGGACAGCCACTGCTACTGCAGTAGCCAGACCTTGGTATCTTTACTAGGGGTAGGTTTCCTAAGGAGAGGATCTCAGATAAGGGCACACATTTCATATCTGCCTTTCTGACGCTCATGTGGGATGACTGTTGCGTGATTTATAAATTCACTACCCCTACCATCCCCAAGGAAATGATTAAGGTGAGAGATCCAACAAAACCATAAAAGGAATGATCATGGGTTTGCCTATAAAACTCAGGAGAATATCAGATGTGCTTCTTCCATGCCTGTTGTTCACCTAGAGAGAGGTTCCCTAAAACGTAGTTGGCTTCCGTCCCTTAGAGCTACTCTTTAAACACCATGTAAGAGGTCCAATTAGCTTGGAGAGAGAGGGTTGTGAGAGACCCCTCAAAACCTGAGCAGGACATAGTGGACTATGTGCTTGGATTTTACTCCAGGATGACTGAGTACATGAAGAAGGTGAACAAAATATGGTGGCCAGCTAAGAGTTTGTGAACCACTGCTGTGACCAAAAGTCCTCCATGGAATGCCAGCCAGGACAGTTGGTGTGCATCTTGAAGCATTAGGCACCTAGAATACTATAGGACAAGTGGACTAGGCCATCCCCAATTTTGGAAAAGAAGGGGGTGGTCATCTACTTGGTGGACATGGATACCACAGGAACCCTCATAGGGTCATCCATGGGAACAGGCGCACGTCAGGCTCATGACAGGGCAGATATGACCATGCTGATGGAAACAGATGAGGGAGAGGAAAAGGAGATTGAACCTCTGCCAGACCTTTTGTCCTCTAATGCTCAAGATGGTAGGTTGGAAGTAGTCCTCGCCTCCACACTGATAGACCGACAACAAAGGAACTACTATTAACTGGTGAAGCAATTTGGTGGGCTGTGTTCTCTTACTCAAGGTCTGACACATGGTCTACCCATGATGTCGACACCGGTGACAGCTTGCCTATCAAGAGCAAAATCTACAGGTTGTCTGACTAGGTCAAGGCCAGCATCAAGGCTGAGGTTGCCAAGATGTTGTAGCTGGGGGTATCCTTCGGTAGTCCATGGGTCAGCCCAGTGGCACTAGTGACCAAGCCCAACCCCAAGGAAGGGAAGCCTGAGATGAGGTTCTGTGTGGACTACAGGGGCCTCAATGCAGTTACAAAGACTGATGCCCACTCTTTACCAAGAGCTGACGGGCTCATCAATAGTTTGGGGGCAGCTAAGTATCTGAGTACCTCTGACCTAGCTTCAGGTTACTGGCAGATAGCTCTCACCCCAGGAGCCAAGGAGAGGTTTGCTTTTTCTACACCTGAAACCCACTTTCAATTCAAATTGATGCCTTTTGGCATGCACAATGCACCTGCCACCTTCCAGAGGTCGGTGAACTAAGTACTTTCATGTCTGGAAAGTTTCAGTGCAGCTTATCTTAATGATATAGCTGGATTCAGTTACACCTGGGAGGATCACCTCGCTACCTCAAGGAAGTGCTACACACCCTACAGCAAGTGGGCCTGACTATCAAGGTAAGTTCCAGATGGGGCAGGTTTCTGTTGTGTACTGATGTTCTGTGCTCAGCACCTGTCCTGAAGGTACCCGACTTTAATAAGGAATTAATTCTTCGGACAGATACCACTGAACATGGAATTGGGGCAATTTTGTGACAAGTAAATGATTTGGGACAGGATCAGCCAGTTGCCTTAATTATTGCCATTATTATTAGAGCAGTGTTGGAATGCCACTGATAGGGAAGCCTTTGCAGCAGTTTGTTCCCTGAAAAAGCTGAGACCCTATCTGTGTGGGACTCACTTCAGGGTTGACATTGGCCACAGACCTCTCAGATGGCTAATGAAAACGAGAGGAGAGAACCCTAAGTTGTTGAGGTGGTCCATTTCCCTACAGAATCTAGACTTTACAGTGGAACACTGACCTGGGATTGATCATGCCAATGCAGATGGCCTTTCCAGGCTCTTTCACTTAGTTGATGGGTACTGACAGGATAAAGGTTAGTTGCTTATTATCTTTTGTCTGGAGAGTGCCATGTAAGGAGATGCCTCTTTTTGTATGTTCACCCCTGTTTTTGGGCTGATGCCGCTCATATTTCAACTTCGAGAGTGCATGGAGACCTGCTAACCAAATATTTTAAACTGTTGGCCCGACTTTGCCACTTAAAGCTATGGCACAGCCAAGGCTCCCTGCAATATGTGTAAGTCACCCTGTAGCAGGGACTACCAAGCCTTAAGGCAAGGTGCAGCATATTTCATGGGAAGAACATGTATGTCACATGTTCTGGCAGTAAAAATATGAACAAGTGTTTTAACTGTGGAAAGTCATGTTCACCCAAATGGTAAGTACAGAGTTACATGCTGACCCCTCAGCTTTGATAACTCTGGAACTGTGTGACTAAAGTTGATACTCCAAGGTATCAAACAGCTCATTACATTAGGCCTGACTTGATCCTCTAGTCATACAAAATGTAGCATGCTGTGGTGTGCAATTTTTACAAAGTTGCCACTTTATTGCTTTTAGTCTCCTGAGTCCTTAACATTTGCACTTGGGGTCTGGTACCTGAGACGGCTTTCTGTCCTCCTCGGGAGATGTGCTAACTTCTTCCGGGAAAGGATACAATAGGGGTCTGCACTGGAGAGAGGTGTTACCTTCCTCCTGCAGGAAGCCACAGAGGTGTTGGCCTAATAGGTGAGCTACAAAGGATAAGCCGCCTTTGAAGGGCAAATGGGAAACACTTGGGAGAAGGGCTACTCTATTGTCTCGACAGACAGACTGGCACTAAGGACAAGAGAGGGGAAACCAGTTTTTTGCAGTTTTTGCACCCTTGGTAGCCACAAGTCTGGGTTGGGGTAGGGAGCTCTGGACACCGAAAAATAGGTTCTGTCATATTGGTAGCAACAGAATGGTGCATCTTGGAATAGGCAGATGCCACACTTCATAGGAAGTATTCATCAGGAGGGAGGGCACCTCGTAGCTTACTGGCTACCAACTGCATCCTACCCTAAGGGCATTTCCTGACCATAAATGGGGCACCCCTGGCACATCAAACTCAGATCGCAACTGGAGGAAGAAGGACCAAAGCAAGACTGCCCTGCTGCACCATGTTCTCGGCAAAGAGAGGCTGCACCAATTCGGACTGCACCTGCTGGCTAGCAAAAGAGAAGGGACTGTGCCTGCTGTAGCAAGAGACTCAAAGGGTCAGTTGGCTGACCTCTTGTTGGCAGCACAGGGCTTCAACAACTGACAAAGTCTGCTTAAGGCGAGTGGTAGCCCAGATCACCAGATCGCTGCTCCTGGTCACCATGAAGCACCAGGGACCTGGACCTGACACTCAGAAGTTGCACCAGAGTCCGCTAGACCCTTGGAGAGTCATTGGACTTCAGCTTCATTGCCCGGAAAGGAAGCTACAGCCCAGGAAAGGTTTTGCTGTGACAGAGACACTGGACGATTGGTAGCCCGGTGGCAATTGGAATTCTGCCAGGCTTAAGACGACCCCGAGGGATGTCAAACCCTGTAGGCAGGACCACCTCACCAAGCCAGTGGACCAAACAGTAGCTGAAGGAAGATCCCTGTCAACTGTGTCACATCCACAGCACCTTCATGCATGTCCAGTGTCCTGTATCCTTTGCATCAGGGCCAGTTCTGTAGGAATCCATTGCAAGGGGGAAATGTGCCTGGAACTGTCTGGAGACTGCTTAGTTGGAGGTAACTATTCTGAGGGCCTTGCTGATCCCCCTGACTGGCTCACAGATGGAATTGGTCACCCAAACTAACTCTAAGTGACCAATAGCCCAAACCTTTTAGTGAAAACGTTTCTAATTGGCAAATTCATTGATTCTGCTAAAGCTTGTGAAATGTTGTAATCTACTATACTTTGTAAATTTCTATATCTCCAGAACCCTCCAGTGGGTCTTGTTGATTTTGGTGTCCAAGAACCTATAAAATGTCTTTGTTTTAATAAATTGGTGCTGGATTTCTTGAGTATTTCAGTTATTTTTTCTTCAATAGTTTTGGTGCTGTTTAAAAGCTTTACATGTGTTCCTTTGCGTACGCCTTGCTGCTCAGAGCCACAGCTACCCAGAGTTGTGCTAAGGGTGTAAGAAACCAAACCTACTTGTCCTAGAGGGGTTGGCACTGTATTACACTGTGGGATTACACAACCACACCATATAATACACCCCATTTCCTCACATGGTTCTAACAGTGATTAGAGCTGTTACGATCCCAAGGCTGAACAGGAGACAAATGGTACGCCCTGGGATGCTGCAGCAGTAAGACTCTACAGAGATGAGAACACATTACAAGGCTAGGCAATGCTGGCACTAGTAGGAAAAATGGGGGAAAACAAAGAGGGAAGGAAAACAACAGATGTGAGGGAAGGCAAAAATGGGTGCAGAATAAAACGTGAGTTAGAAGTGGATGTATGACAGAACCATGCCATTACTACGCCTGCCTTTACAACGCAAGCTTTGCAACACATGCGTCTTTACCATGCACATTTTTACCACAAATATGCCTTTATAATAAATTTTCGCGTTGTAAGGGCATGAATGGAAAACGCATATGCGTGATTAAATATTTAGTTATCCCCTAGTGTATATAATTATTTAGATATTTACATATATATATATATATATATATATATATATATATATATATATATATATATATATATTTATATATTTATGTTTATATATACATACATATTTTATCCAAATGGTCAGAGTCATTTTCTTTAAGGCTCACTCAGCTGCCGGTGCTGGTAACAAAGGAGACCACCCTCAAAAATTATTAAATATCCAAAAAGTAATTTACTGCACTCCAAAGTTCCTTTGGGCAGATTTATTGATAAAATAGCAACCACCAAAGCGTTTCAACTCCACTTGAGTCTTGCTCACGGTTAATGAGTTTTTTCTCTTAACACCCTTAAATAGTGTGATGTCATTATTACCGCCCCATTGCATTCTGTTTATGGTAGTTTTGACATTATACAAAAACATATGTAAAAATAAAAATGTGAGATTAAAATAAACACTATCACCTAAAAGTATAATCCTAAAGTTGAAAGAATGTCCAATGAAGAATATTGATTTACAATAATTACTTCTATGTATATGAGACTTAAATCCAATGTTATTCTCTACATTTTCAACATATTTCCTCCCTTTTTATAACTGATAGATTTTCATCATGAGAATATTATACATACACCTAGTTGCATATTTTTATATGTATATCTCTTTTTTCAATTCTTTAGATTTCTTTTTTCTTTTTTTCATTATTTTGAGGTTGGAATTATCACCAATCTTATCATACTCTATTTATCAAATCAAATATTGCTTATGATATTTTCTCATATCTACTGAAGAGTATAAATCAGTTGAAATCCTTCATTGCTGCTTATCACTTATTACAACAATTATAGTTCATAGAATAACGGCTAAGTGCCTATAGATTTCAACATCACTTCAACAGTAAAATGAATTCTTTGAACATAATAGCCTTAAATCATTCATATTAGATTCAATAATAGATTAAGTTGTATCATTACATTAAATTAAGTGTTATGTTATCCATATCCTCCACATTCAAACAATAATTTTATGTCATGATGATTGTCTTATCAATTGAGGGGAAACTTAGTAATTATCAACCAATGATCCAATAGTTATTGATAACCATTCAGTTCAACATTATATTGATCACTTAAACTGTACATTATTAGTATATTATATTATAAATGTACAAAAAGTTCTTCATCCACGTTTAACCCAAACGGGATCTTTGTACGGAGTCGAATGATGTACTTGCTTTCAAGTTGTCTCAATAATAATGTTCTGTTTCCTCCACGTTCACTAATGTTTACTTGTGCCAAACCAAAAAATGATATGCTTTTCCAATCTGTGGTGTGGCATTTGTTGTGATGTCTAGCCACTGCATAACTATGATCTTGATGTTGAATTGCAATAATATGTTCCAGTATTCTCTTATTCAGAGGGCAAATGGTACTACCCACATATTGAAGTCCACATTCACACTGGATAAGATATACCACAAATTGGCTATTGCACGTCAATCTTTGTACAATTTGTACTTCACTTTGTTTGTAATCCACAAAAGACTTCATATTTTTTGCAATTTGCCATGCCTTGCACTTGTTACATTTAAGGAACCCAGTTACACTTTTGTTTAACCAGTTTGTTTTAGGATGTTCTACATAACGACTTTTGACCAACATGTCTTTTAGCGATTTTGAACTCCTATAAGTTATTTGTGGTCTTGTTCCTATTATTTGTTTCAAGTATTGATCACTCCTTAAGATCTTCCAATATCTTTTGAAAATTTTCTCAATTGTTTTGCTTGCTTTACTGTAAGTTAATATTACTCACGGTCCCTCATTCCCTTCTTGTTTCTCAGGGATCTTGACTTTATTATCAATCAAAGTCTTGCTGACGTGTTCTCTTTTTAGCTTTTAGTGCTCCCAATGCAACGTTCACTTTAGGGTATCCTCTCCTGAAGAATCTTTGTTTCATAGCGCTGAATTGTGTATCCATTTCTGCATCATTAGAACAGTTTCTTCTAGTTCTCAGAAATTCATCAAGTGGAATACTTTCTTAATAGAAATTCACCAAGTGGAATACTTCTTTAGGATGAAAACATGTCCCATGCAATATGCTATTCGTGGATGTTTCTTTCCTATATAATGTTGTATGTAATTGATTGTTTTCCACATATACTTTGATATCTAAATAATGTATTTGTGTTGAACTGATGTCAAAGGTGAATTGAAGACCATAGATATTATCATTTAGTAATTGAAAATATGATGTTAAGTCTTCTTTAGATCCGTTCCATATTATGAAAAGATCGTCAATGTACCGAAACCACAAAACAATTCTATTCACATATTCCAAATATTGATCTTGCCGTGCTATTTCTCTTTCCCACCATCCCATAGTGAGGTTTGTATAACTTGGAGATAATGAGATTCCCATAGCTGTACCTTGTTTTTGCTTGTACACTTGACGATTGAATAGGAAGACATTATTTTGGAAACACATTTTCACCATCTCTAACAGCATTAATGAATGACTTGTTTCTTTGATATTTCTCTGTTTCCAAAAATATTCTAAGGCAAAGAGACCAATCTCATGACAAATTGACGTGTACAATGACACTACATCTATGGTTGCCAAGAAAAAATCAGGTTACGATGATATATCTGCTATTGCCTTTGGGAAGTCTCTTGTATCTTTTATGTATGAAGTCAGTGAGGCTACCGTGGGAGCCAAATAGAAGTCCACATATCTAGAGATATTGTCAAAAACTGAACCACACACTGATATAATTGGTCTTCCTGGGGGATTTGTAAGAGTCTTATGAATTTTAGGTAAAAAATATATTGTAGGTGTAATTGGAAAATCTTAACTCCAATGTTATTCTCAATCCAATGTAAAAAAAATCCAATGTTATTCTCTACATTCCTCCCTTTTTACAACTGATAGATTTTCACCATGAGAATATTATACATACACCTACTTGCATATTTGTATATGTATATCTCTTTTTTCAATTCTTTAGATTTCTTTTTTCTTCTTTTCATTTAAAAAAAATAAAAATAATTGATTTTTTATTTTTTTGAGGATGGAATTATCACCAATCTTATCATGCTCCATTTATCAAAGCAAATATAGCCACTGCATAACTCAGATCTTGATGTTGAATTGCTCTAATATGTTCCAGTATTCTCTTCTTCAGAGGGAGGAAATATGTTGAAAATGTAGAGAATAACATTGGATTTAGGTCTCATATACATAGAAGTAATTATTGTAAATCAATATTCTTCATTGGACATTCTTTCAACTTTAGGATTATAATTTGGATGATAGTGTTTATTTTAATTTTTATATATATTTTTTTGTATAATGCCAAAACTACCATAACCAGAATGCAATGGGGCGGTAATAATGACATCACACTATTTAAGGGTGTTAAGAGAAAAAACTCATTAACCGTGAGCAAGACTCAAGTGGTGTTGAAACGTGTTGGTGGTTGCTGTTTTATCAATAAATCTGCCCAAAGGAACTTTGGAGTGTGGTAAATTACTTATATAACCTTAATAACCCACATCCCAAAAACTCATACCCGTCCTAAACCCAAAAAATGCCCTTGCAATCCAAAAACTCACACCCACCTTTAAGCCCTAAAAATTACCTTGCCACCCAAAAACCCATACCCACTCTAAACCCTAAAAATGCCCTTGCCACCCAAAAACCCACACCCACCCTAAACTCTAAAAATGGCCATGACACCCAAAAACCCACACTAAACTCTAAAAAAGCCCCTGCCACACAAAAACCTACACCCACCCTAAACCCTAAAAATACCCTTGCGACCCAAAAACCCACACCCACCCTAAAACCTGAAAAAGCCCTTGCGATCCACAAACCCACACCAACACTAAACCCTAGAGATGCCCTTGCCACCCAAAAACCCACACCCACCTTAAACCTTAAAAATGCCCTTCCACTCAAAAGACCACACCCACACTAAACCCTAGAGATGCCCTTGCCACCCAGAAACCCACACCCACCCTAAATCCTAAAAAGGCCCTTGCCACCCAAAAACCCACACCCACCCTACACCCTAAAATTGCCCTTGCCACCTAAAACTCAAACCAACCCTCCATCCTAAATATGCCTTTGCCACCCAAAAACCAACCCCCCCAAACCCCACAAATGCCCCTGCCACCCAAAAACCCACACCCACCCTAAACCCTAAAAATACCCTTGCCACCCAAAAACTCACACCCACCCTAAAACCTAAAACAGCCCTTGCCACCACCCTAAACCCTAAAAATGCCCTTGCCACACAAAAAGCCACACCTACCCTAAATCCTAAAAACACCCTTGTCACCCAAAAACCCAAACCCACCTTAAACCCTAATAAATGCCCTTGACACCCAAAAATCCACACCTACTAAAAATGCCTTTTCCACCCGAAACTCCACACCCACCCTAACCCCTAAAAATGCCCTTGCTGCCCAAAAAAACATACCCACCCTAAACCCTAAAAATGCCCCTGCCAGAAAAAACCTACACCCACGCTAACCCCTAAAAATACCCTTGCCACTCAAAAACCCACACCCACCCCAAAACCTAAAAAACCCTTGCCACCCAAAACCCACACCCACCCTAAACCCTAAAAATGCCCTTGACACCCAAAACCTACACCCAACCTAAACCCTAAAAGTACTCTTGCCACCCAAAGAGTCGCACCCACCCTAAAACCTAAAAAAGCCCTTACCACCGCCCTAAATCTTAAAAATGCCCTTGCCACCCAAAACTCTATATCCACCCTAAATCCTGAAAACACCCTTGCCACCCAAAAACCCAAATCCACCCTAAACCCTAATAAAATGCCCTTGGCACCCAAAAACCCACCCCTATCAAAAACCCTGAAAAGCCCTTTCCATCCAAAAACCCACACCCACCTTAAACCTTAAAAATACCCTTTCCACTCAAAAGCCCACACTAAACTCTAAAATTGCCCATGACACCCAAAAACTCACACTAAACTCTAAAATTGCCCTTGCCAACCACAACCTACATCCACCCTAAACCCTAAAATGCCTTTGCTACCCAAAACCCACATCCATCCAGCACTGGCGTTCTCCTGGCACCCGTGGCTTTGGCGGTCTTCAAGGAAGATCGCCAAAGTCATAATTAGGGCCATAATGTAAATTTTCAGGGAATTGTTTATATAATTGCTGCCCAAGCATACCTTCTTATCTATTGTTTGGGAACATACCTGCGTCAGGGGTCCTACAAGACCTAAATAAATACATCTCACACAGACAAGATAATCAGAGGGATTCCTACCAGATGCCACCAACGCTATCTATGCTACACGTCACCTTGATGCTGACCCAGTCTTCGTGTTCCCACAGAGTCTAATCTAGAGACCTCATTCCAAGGTAACGAGGTTTGGGGGGGCTCTTCTCATGGACATGGTACTGGAAAATTAGGTTTAACACACCTATCTCTCTTTAGGTTAGAGATTAGGTTCATCATGATAGGATATTAGGGTTCATTTCACATCTATTCCATACTACATGTTATTGCAAGATAGTTGGGGTCTTTGTATTCATGACTCTTGTTTTTACCATTCTGTTCCTTGCATTATTCATTATCCTAATCATTGCAGCCCATGCAACTTATTGTAGATTGCAGTGTTGTTAATAACACCTATTGAAACCTCCACTGCATCTCTTTCATTGCCTGTGTGTTTGACTGAGACATGTTGCTCATGTGAGAAAGGGGTAATCTCTGTTTAACCACGACCTCCCTGAGATGTCTCACTCTCGAGTCCATGCGTAAAGACTGACACAAATCATGTTTTACTGTTTGGGTTTTGGTGAGGTACTGCTTGTGAGCCAGGAGGGTTGGGACGAAAGTTGCGACTTGTTGTAGGACTGGCCTAGTCGCCTACAAACATAAGTACTGCCATCCTTAAACCAGCAGTCTTGCCTGGAGCAAGAGTCAAACTACGACACCCTAAACCCTAAAAATGCTCTTGCCACCCATAATCACACTCATTCTATACCCTAAAAAAACACTTGCCACCGAAAAAGCCCATACCTACCAAAAACCCTAAAAATGTCCTTGTACCCAAAAACCCATACCACCCTAAACCCTAAAAAATGCCCTTGCCACCCAAAGACGCATGCCCACCATAATCCTAAAAATGCTCTTGCCACCCAGAAACCCACACCCCTTCTAAATCCAAAAAACTAAATTTTCCTTATATATATGTATATAAAATATCTATCTATCTATCTATCTATCTATCTATCTATCTATCTATCTATCTATCTATCTATCTATCTATCTATCTATCTATCTATCTATCTGTTTATAAATATATAAAACACTTAGGGCCTGATTTAGAGTTTGGTGGAGGGGTTACTACGTCACAACCGTCCGCAAAACTCGAAATAAGGCCCTTAATATTTACCTGCGAGATACAATTATCTGTAAAACGTTTACAACACATGTGCCCTTACCATTGTGCTTTTACAGCTAAAAGTCGTTGTAAAGGCATGCATGGTAAAGACGCATGCGTTGTAAAGCCTGGGTTGTAAAGGCATGCGTGGTAAAGACGCATGCGTTGTGAGGCCTAGGTTGTAAAGGCACGCGTGGTAAAGACGCATGCGTTGTAATGCTTGGGTTGTAAAGGCACGCGTGGTAAAGACGCATGCGTTGTAAAGCCTGGGTTGTAAAGGCACGCGTGGTAAAGATGCATGCGTTGTAATGCTTGGGTTGTAAAGGCACGCGTGGTAAAGACGCATGCGTTGTAAAGCCTGGGTTGTAAAGGCACGTGCGTGGTAAAGACGCATGCGTTGTGAGGCCTGGGTTGTAAAGGCACGCGTGGTAAAGACGCATGCGTTGTAAAGCCTGGGTTGTAAAGGCACGTGCGTGGTAAAGACGCATGCGTTGTGAGGCCTGGGTTGTAAAGGCACGCGTGGTAAAGACGCATGCGTTTTAAAGCCTGGGTTGTAAAGGCACGTGCGTGGTAAAGACGCATGCGTTGTGAGGCCTGGGTTGTAAAGGCACGCGTGGTAAAGACGCATGCGTTGTAAAGCCTGGGTTGTAAAGGCACGCGTGGTAAAGACGCATGCGTTGTGAGGCCTGGGTTGTAAAGGCACGCGTGGTAAAGACGCATGCGTTGTGAGGCCTGGGTCGTAAAGGCACGCGTGGTAAAGACGCATGCGTTGTGAGGCCTGGGTTGTAAAGGCACGCGTGGTAAAGACGCATGCGTTGTGAGGCCTGGGTTGTAAAGGCACGCGTGGTAAAGCCGCATGCGTTGTAAAGCCTGGGTTGTAAAGGCACGCGTGGTAAAGACACATGCGTTGTAATGCTTGGGTTGTAAAGGCACGCGTGGTAAAGACGCATGCGTTGTAAAGCCTGGTTTGTAAAGGCACGCGTGGTAAAGACGCATGCGTTGTAAAGCCTGGGTTGTAAAGGCACGCGCGTGGTAAAGATGCATGCGTTGTGAGGCCTGGGTTGTAAAGGCACGCGTGGTAAAGACGCATGCGTTGTGAGGCCTGGGTTGTAAAGGCACGCGTGGTAAAGACGCATGCGTTGTAAAGCCTTGGTTGTAAAGGCACGCGTGGTAAAGACGCATGCGTTGTGAGGCCTGGGTTGTAAAGGCACGCGTGGTAAAGACGCATGCATTGTGAGGCCTGGGTTGTAAAGGCACGCGTGGTAAAGACGCATGCGTTGTAAAGCCTGGGTTGTAAAGGCACGCGTGGTAAAGACGCATGCGTTGAGAGGCCTGGGTTGTAAAGGCACGGGTGGTAAAGACGCATGCGTTGTGAGGCCTGGGTTGTAAAGGCACGGGTGGTAAAGACGCATGCGTTGTGAGGCCTGGGTTGTAAAGGCACGGGTGGTAAAGACGCATGCGTTGTGAGGCCTGGGTTGTAAAGGCACGGGTGGTAAAGACACATGCGTTGTGAGGCCTGGGTTGTAAAGGCACGCGTGGTAAAGACGCATGCGTTGTGAGGCCTGGGTTGTAAAGGCACGCGTGGTAAAGATGCATGCGTTGTGAGGCCTGGGTTGTAAAGGCACGCGTGGTAAAGATGCATGCGTGGTAAAGACGCATGCGTTGTGAGGCCTGGGTTGTAAAGGCATGCGTGATTCCGACTGCTTTGTAATTGCTGATTCTTGCGAGAAGCTGATGAATCTAGGCAACACATTCCCAGGTAAAGCCTAACAGTGTAAATGAGTCTAAATAGTGCTCCATCTAGTTTTACATGGAAGTGACCCTCAAGCCAGGAAATGAATAAATTATTGTTCAACTAATGTCTGCAGTCTAGTATCTGCGCCCTTCTTAGTCTGAAATCTTTGTTTCTCTTTTGGGCTGACATACAATTCAAGGCTAGACATTACTGGGCCTTTTCTAGGTTTGTTAATATAGCTTTTGAAACACACAGACTCGGTGAAAAGGAGAAGATGCCTTTGGACTTAAAGCTTGTAGTGTTTCAAGGGTTGGCATATTTTCTTCAACTTTTGTTTAATTCTTTTGCTGATGTAGACATCTCTGGTATATAATGAGCTGCAATGATTGTCTTTGATGGAATCCTGTGATTGGGGACATTCAGAGTGGTCTTGTAATGGTACTCCTTAAGGTTTTGGTTGGGTTGACGAATACTCCAAGTTGGTATTAAAACTTTCTGGCAGATGGAAATAACGGATGGTGGATACAGATATTTTCAATTTTCATCCAGTTCAGTTAAGGAGACTTATCAGTTTTTATGAAAATAGGAAGGGAGCACAGAAGACTTTTGGCCATTTATAGGAAATAAAGTACATTGAGAACAACCTTGTAGTGACAGATCTTAGTTTAGCAATAAGGGTTTTCTTGTTGATGTTCCACTCTTCTAGGAAAACACTGACTCAGTAGTGGGTCAACAGAAGGAAACATCTGATCATCAGTGTCTTCTGTCGCTCTAGTCATTCGGAGTACAGAGGGTTGGCATGGTATGTTCACCGACAGATCACCTGGATTCGGCCTCAGCAAATTGGGAGTCAAGTTCAAGCAAAGCGGGTGATTCTGTGTCTCTTTTGCACCAAGATGTTCAATCCAAGCAGGCTCTGCTCGCAGCCCTACAGGTACGCATGAGGAGGTACATAGGCCATAAGGGGCTTTGTTGGAGCAGTGCAAACCCAAGCACCATTTGTATGAAGCTGCATCGAATAAGGTGCCTTTATTTAACCCTATTTTTCTCTGAGTTTGAGCACTATTTTCAGAAGTACAGCGCAGAAACAGTTTGCAAGCTTTGCTTCCTTTTGTTTCTGGACTGAGCTGTCTGAAATTAAAGCACCAACTCAGATAAATATTGGATTAAATTATTTCAGTTCATGCCCTGTAGGCGTGTAAAGCAGGTGCTTGGCTCTGTGCTGCAGGCAAAGCCCATCCTGATATGGATCTAGAAGGTCTTCTTCAGTACAGAGTTATTTATTTGTTCTTCAGCTGAGATATGCAGTGGATGGGCCAGGTGCAAGTGACCCGGATTATTCCTTGTGCTGGAGGGGTTTGTAAACTGGAGTTAATGTTGAAATGAAAAAAAATCATTTTTCTTGCAATTACATCGGAAGAACTACAGGACGGCTGGTGTGGTCCTGGTGGCCGCCTTATATAAGCCAAAGCTTAGTCTCTTTCATCCTAACTACTTGCATCAGTCTACATGCCAGCTGCGACCGACATAAATGATAAATGGTGGGTTGGGTTGAGGGGGTGTAGGGGAGTGCGAGTGGGGGGGTGTGCAGGGGGTTACTAAAAAAAAAAACACTTACCTGGTGCTGCCGGCTGCCTTGCACTTCTCTGCTTCCTGATCCCATCAGTACCTGGGACAGCACAGAAGATTCCCTGTGCAATACCTGCACCGCTCTCATGCTATTACCTAGCATGAGAGCAGCGTGAGGATTGGCCTGAGAGGACTGGTTTGCCACTCGCTCAGAGGGAATAGCTAATATCCACGAGCAACAGTCATGAGATGATTTTAGAAGGACTAGCTGAAATACAGTTTTTTTGGGGCACCGTGTCCAGTGGATGCATTATGTGTAAATCAACTATGAACTTTTAGTCGCAGATCCCCCTGCGGTCCATGGGTATTACTCTTGGACATAGCTGAAGACAGCATCTCCACTTACCCTGACATTTTCGAAATGGGACACAGATTCATGGTCCTTGAGATGTTTGTAGAACAGAGGGACCAGCAGCTGTGATATCTCTGGGCGCATCCGGTGCTATAAAGAAAAGAAGACAATGTTTTATTATAATTTGGGAGTCTGCTCCCTATTCTAAAAAAAGAATAGTATCTCCTACTAGTACTGCCTTCATTGTGTCCTCCATATATCCTTCTCAAGCAGAGTGAACATATAGGAGATAAACAACATCACCACCATCAGTAAAACACAAAGGTAACTTAAGGACATAATTTCAGAAAAGGGTAACTACTAGATAAAACAATTTAGTAAGGGAAAGAAACAGGTAATTATGTTTCAAATCAAATACCTTAATGCACCTTTGCTGTCAAACATCTGTAAAAGCTGTGAATGGTCACAAGTGTTAGATCTACAAGGGTGAGTAGGAAAATATGTTCTCTATAAAGGTAGGGCTTGTATCCCTTTGTCAGAAAGTCAGTCTAATCCCTCAAATGATTGTTGAAATGAGGGAAACATAGCACTTTTCAAATCATGCTCTCCAAGTGCATTGGCTAAAAGTAATTTGTTTTGTAGATGAAAAATACTGTGTTGGCACTTATTGTTTCTGAACACAAAAAGTTCCGATATGAAATGCAGCAACTGTTTCCCAAACTAAAATGTGTGGCAGTTCCTGGCCCTTGTAAGAGATCTGCCTCTTGTTGGACAAGGCTCCACCAAGCCATATGCCTTGCTGCCCAGGCCCCAACCAAACTTCTTCTGACCACACCACCTCTGCCCAAGCAATTCCACTTCCAAATACATTCTTACCAGACGATGCCATATTCGAGGATTCTGAACTCCCATCCTCATAATACCATGCCAGATATTATCCTCTATTGGAAAGTCTCTGTAATGAATGAATGTTTTGCTCTGAGGATCAAAAACCTAAATGAGATATTTCTGGGATTCATGTCACACTCTGAGGTAACAGAGGGTCTCTTGAGCTAAGAAGTCTGGGGGCTGACCATTCAAAGGGGTCCGACCCCTCCTCCAAATCCATTCAGATCTACTACCGCATCAGGGCAACAGGAGCGCTGTTGAGGAGGTGGACTGAGCGAGTGCGCAAAACATTTCTTTAGCATAGCTCCTATCATTGGCTTGTGATGTCACAGATGTGACTGTCCAAGTGCATTCCTTTCTTCTTCGCCGGAGCAGCTCAAACATGTCTGGGTAAGGTGTGAGGTTTTGAGATATCTGGCAGATCACCAGACATCTCCCGGAACCAAATCAGGATTTACAATCCCAGTCCTAACCCGTGGATGGATCTCTCCCCTGGAAATACCCAAGGTGGAAGAGGCTTGTGCCTCCTTCCTCCTCCCCAAGACACTGGTGCAAGGAAAGAGAAAATTGTGAATATTGGGCACGTAAAGAGACACAAGAGAGGCTGAAAAGAAAGGGAGCATGTGCCACTGTGGACATAACACAATACATAATGTCCTTCTCCCCTTATGCTCTGGCATTAATGTGTTTAGATAGCAAGATCATCCAGTGATATTTCCTGTGTACATTGACCCTCTTTCCATGACCCCCACAACATTCTGGGAAAAGTAGGACATGAAATGGCTGATCCACTTGCAACGTGTATCTTGGATCTTGTAAGGAAACAGGCTTTTTGCAGGTTAGCCCTCACTTTTGACCACTAGGTACTGGTGTAATGACTCTAAAATGCCCGAGCCTTTCTTATCGATGACTCAGTGCATGTACTCTGACCATTAAAATGGCATATGTTTAATTGACTTGTCCCCAGTCTGCATTGCTTAACGTACACATAAGTCCCTAGTATATACCAGGGGTACCTTAAGCCTGTAAGTTAAAGTGTCTCTCGTGGAGCGTAGAACTAGTTGTGCCACCATAAGTATTTAATTTTTTTTGCTTTTAAAAATAAAATGTATTTTAATCCACACAAAATACTGAACATAAAATGGAGATATTCCTAGCCTAAGTGAAAAGGAAATCTAAGATTATATGATAGAAAATGAGGCAAAATGGGCTATCTTCCCACATGACCTGCATACAACACTCCTGCACGGTCAGAGTGTACCACCTTTAACCCCTTCGCTGCCAGGCCTTTTCCCCCCCAGTGCTAAGCCTTTTTTGGCTATTTGGGGTAGTTCACCCCTAGGTCTCCATAACTTTTTGTGCACATAAGCTATCCACGCCAAATTTACATCCTTTTTTTCAAACACCCTACTGATTCTAAAGGTAGCCACGATTTGTGGAGTCCCCTGGAGGTGACCGATAAATAAGCCAAACTATAGCTAGTATAGCTATTTTGTTTTCTTTGTAAAAAATGTGAAAAAAAGTGCTGCAAAATAAAAGTGCCAGTTTTTTCCCTGCAAATGGCATCAACAAAAGGTTTGTGGTGCTCAAATTACCATCTTCCCAGCTTTCAGGAACAGGCAGACTTGATTAAAAAAAACAATTTTTTTGACACAGTTTTGCTATTTTACTGGGAGATAGCCCATTTCTCCTTTTCTTCTTGCTTTCAACCTCGTTATAGTTTGCGGTGGAAACGGGGGTGAAACCCATGGCGGGTCCCGGAAAGCTATACATTCTGAATTCAGCAAGGGGTCATTTATGTAGAGCCTTCAAGGTTTTCCCAGTTGAACTAAAGGCCTCATTACGAGTTTGGCGGAGGGGGATCACTCCATCACAAATGTGACGGATATCCCGTCCGCCTATTACAAGTTCCATTATATCCTATGTAATATTGAAAATTAGTAGAACAAAACGGGCATGTGTGACAATGTTTTCATTTGTAACTTGTCATCATGATGGCGGATTCACAAAAGCTATATACCATTACATCTGCTAGACCCTTCTGGTTGTGGGGCTAAATAGGTTTGTGGGTTTTCCAACAACTCAAGGTACCCAGAGCCAATAACTGAGCTGCACCTTGCAATGGTTTTTCATTGTGTACCGGGTACAGACAAATTCCTATGGTAAAATATAAATAGTGAAAAATAGGTATCAAGGAAACCTGTGTATTTCTGGAATGGGCAGAAGATATGGAGTTTAGAAGCAAGGGTTATTTGCACATCTCTGAATTTGTGGTTACCCATACTAGCATGTGAGTTAGGGGGTCTTTCTCAAAATTACTTCTTTCTTACACATTGTTCTATATTTGGAAGGTTAAAATGCAGAGAAATACAATTAGTAATAACACTTTTCTTCTATTTAGTGTTCCCTTATTTCCCAATAAAAATGTTACCTCACTTGTGTGGGTAGGCCTAGTGCCCGCAACAGGAAATGGTCCAAAATGCAACATGGATACATAAAATCTTTCTACGCCCAACTGGCCCGTTTTTTGCAAAGTGGGTAGCTGTGAGGTTTGGGCCCTAGCTGTAGGAAAGTGGCCTCTTTCTAGCATGGTTACCTCCACTTTTGGCCTGTTTGTCAGTGTGTTTGACTGTGCCTACTAGGATCCTGCTAATCAGGTCCCCAGTAGTTATGCTCTCTCCCTTAAATTATGATTGTAGGATAGTGGTAATCCAGTATTTCACCCACAATTGGCATACTGGTGCCCCCTTATAAGTACCTAGTATATGGTACCGAAGTACCCAGGGCATTGGGGTTCCAGGGGATCCCTATGGGCTGCAGCATTTCTTTTGCCACCTATAGGGAGCCCATGCAAAGGCTTCTACAGGACTGCCATTGCAGCCTGAGTGAAAAGGTGCATGCACCCTTTCACTGCCCTTTACAGTGCACCAGGTCACTTATAAGTCACCCCTGTAGCAGCCCCTTCAGCCTTGAGGGCAGGGTGCAGAGGACCTGTGTGTGAGGGCACCCCTGCGCTAGCAGAGGTGCCCCCACGACCTCCAGGACAATTTTCACTGACTTTGTGAGGGCAGGGACGCCATTTTACGTGTGTACTGGACATAGGTCACTACCTATGTCCAGCTATATAATGGTAACTCCGAACATAGGCATGTTTGGTATCAAACATGTTGGAATTATACATTGCATTGGTTGTATGATTCCATGCTCTCTGGGGGCTCCTTAGAGGACCCACAGTATTGCCATTCCAGCCTTCTGAGGTTTTCCAGGCAGCCCCAGCTGCTGCCACCTCTCAGACAGGTTTCTGCCCTTCTCCTGCTGCTTGAGCAGCTCGGGCCCAGGAAGGCAGAACAAAGGATTTCCTTTGGGAGAGGGGTGTTACACCCTCTCCCTTTGGAAATAGGTGTTACCGGCTTGGGAGGGGTAGCCTCTCCAAGCCTCTGGAAATGCTTTGAAGGGCACAAATGATGCCCTCCTTGCATAATCCAGTCTACACCGGTTCAGGGAGCCCCAGTCCCTGTCTGGTGTGAAACTGGACAAAGGAAAGGGGAGTGACCACTCCCCTGTCCATCACCATCCCAGGCGTGGTATTCAGAGCTCCTCCAAAGGGTCCCTAGGTTTTACCATCTTGGATTCGAAGTTGGCAGGACTCTTTGGGAGCATTTGAGTGGCCAGTGCCAGCAGGTGACGTCAGAGCCCTTCCCTGATAGGTGCTTACCTGTTTAGCTGACCAATCCCTGTTTCAGGGCTATTTAGGGTCTCTCTCTTGGGTGGTTCTTCAGATTCGGATTGCAAGACTCCAGCAGGAATCCTCTGCATCCTTTACTTCACCTTCTTATCGAAGAAACTGCATCTGGACCCCCTAGGAACTCTACAAACTGCAACAAAGAAGCAAAGACGGTTTCTGCAACATTGTATCTTCAGCAACTGCAACTGTATCCCAGTCATGCATCCTCAGAGGACAGCCTGGCCTTAGCCTGCACCAGAAGAAAGGAATCTCCCTTGGAGTGAAGGAGACACTCCCCTGCTTCAGCAGGCACCCCTTTGCAGGATGACCAGTAGCAGGGGTCTCCTCTCCTGATGAAGTGCGTGGATCCAGCATCACGGGTGGTGGACTGAAGTGGTCCCGATGGTCCTGACACCCCTCTGTCCAGCTTTGGTGGAGGTAAGAGCTTGTCTCCCCACGCAAGACAGTACCCCCGTGCACCACATGTTTTGCATTTGTCAAGGCTTGTTGGCATCCTTCCACAAAGTTCTTCACTCACCGTGCAGCTCCAGCCCCCAGCACTCTATCCTGTGATGCACAGCTTCCTGTGTGGTTCTCCGGCAGCATGGGACCCTTTGTTGTAGTGCTGCGTTGGCCTCCTTTTGCATCTTCTTTGTCCCCATGCTGTGGGACCCCTGTGCGCGCTGCCTGGTCTTTTGAGAGATCTGTGGGTTGCTGAGAGCCCCCTATGACTCACCCTCCTGGGTAGAGTCCACCAGGTCCCGGGCAGTGCCATTTTGTGCTAACTGCGAGCTTTGCATGTGCCAAGGTTTGTTGGCAGTACCCAGCGACGCAAACCGGACTGCAACCATCAATCTGGTGTGGGACATCATCTGCACCAACCAGGAACCCACATCTGTCTTTTTGGGTGCAGTGCTAACTATTGTTCTTCACCGGTGGTTCTTCTTTTGCACCTTCATCCGGGTTAGCAGGGGCTCCTGTTCTCCAAGGATTCGTCTGTACTTCTTGGACTTGGTCCCCTTCCTCCGCAGGTCCTTAGGTCCAGGAATCCATCGTTGGTGTCTTGCAGTCTCTTCTGGTTCTTGCATAATCTTCTTTTTCGTGTTCTTGTGTGTTCTCGGAACGTTACTGTGATTTACTCCTGCTTTCCTGGGCTATGAGATGGGTTCTATTACTTACCTTTGGTGTTTTCTCATACTCCCAGCGCCCCTCTACACACTACACTTGCCTAGGTGGGAAACCGACATTTGCATTATACTTTCTTAGTATATGTTTTTTGTTCCCCCAGGCCCATTTTTAACTATTGTGATTTTCACTATTTTCATTGTTTTCTAACTGTTTCTACAGCTACCAAGTACCTTTATTTTTGTAACACTGAGTTTTTTCTTTCATGTGTGTAAGTACTGTGTGACTACAGTTGTATTTTATTAGCTTTGCATGTCTCCTAGTTAGGCCTTGGCTGCTCATCCACACTACCCCTAGAGAGCCTGGCTTCTAGACACTGTCTACATTTTACTAATAAGGGATAACTGGACCTGGTATAAGGTGTAAGTACCTTAGGTACCCACTACAAACCAGGCCAGCCTCCTACATTAGCTCAGCTGGTATCTAGGAGAATCTAGCAAACCTGTACATTTGTGAAAAGTAGACACCTAGAGGAATCCAGAATGGGTAACTTGTGTGACTCTCACCAGGTTGTTTTACCTAGAATCCCTTGCAAACCGCAAACTTTGATTAAAAACACATTTTCCTCACACTTCGGTGATGGAAAGTTCTGGAAGTCACACACTTCCTTCCACCCGTCATTTTCCTAAGTCTCCTGATAAAAATGGTACCTCAATTGTGTAGGTAGGCCTAGTGCCCGCAACCAGAAAGGCAACATGGATACATCAAATTTTTCCACGCAAAACTGACCCATTTTTTGCAAAGTGGGTAGCTGTGGTTTTTGGGCCCTAGCTCAGCTGGTTCCTAGGGAAACCTAGTAAACCTGTACATTATTTAAATCTAGACACCTAGAAGACTTGCATGGCTCTCACCAGGTTATTTTACCAAAAATCCCTTGTAAACCTCACAATTTGACAAAAAAAACATTTTCCTCATATTTCTGTGATAGAAAGTTTTGGAATCTGCACAGTTGGGTCCTCTAAGGAACACCCAGATTACAGGGGATCATGCATCTAGAACTGGAATCAGTGTAGTTGCATGATTCCAACATGTTTGATACCAAACATGTCTCGGTTCAAAGAAGCTGTTATGTAGTTGGATTACTTGTGTTGACCAGAGTCCATTACATACCTTAAGATGGCTTACACAAACTTACAAAGTTCAGGGAATGGAGTCTGGGGTTTGTAGGGGTATCCTGCTCATGCCTTTTATCTGTGGCATGAGCAGGGTACCCTTACAAACCCCATCTGTAGTGATAGGGTGCATGCACCAATTCACGCAGGATGAAATGGCAGGCCTGCAGACACAGTTTGCATGGACTCTCATGGGTAGCACAATACATGCTGTAGCCTATGGGGGCCCTTGGTGTACCAATGCCCTGGGTACCTAAGTACAATATACTAGGGACTTAATGGGTGCACCAGTATGCCAATTGTGGGGTGTACAGATCACTAGCAACCAAATTTAGAGGAGAAAGCACAGGCACTGGGGTCCTGGTTATCAGGATCCCAGTGCACTACAATCAAAACATACTGACACCAGGCAAAAAAAAGAAACAAGGGGGGTACTACAACCAGAGCCCAACTTACTACATTAGGGGAATCCAGGAAGGGGTGACTTGCATGTCTCTTACCAGGTTGTTCCCCAGAATCCCTTTCAAACCTCACACTTGACTTAAAACACATTTTCCTCACATTTCTGTGATGGAAAGGTCTGGAATCTTCATAGAGCCAGAAACGTCCTTCCACCCAGCATTCTCCTAATGGTACCTCACTTGTGTGGGTAAGCCTAGTGCCCACAACAGGAAACGGACCAAAATGCAACATGGATATATCAAATTTTTCTACGTAGAACTGACCCATTTATTGCAAAGTTAGCAGCTGTGGTTTTTGGGCCCTAGCTCAGCTGGCACTGGAAAAACCCATCAAACCTGTACATGTTTGAAAACTAGACAGCTAGAGTAACCGAGGATGGGGTGAATTGCATGGCTCTTACCATGGTGCAATACCAGAATCTCTTGCAAACCTCAAACTTTGACTAATAAAGCATATTTCCCTCACATGTCTGTGATCAAATCAAATCAAAACATAAAGGGCAACTCAAGGCACTCGGGGGGTTAGTCCTCTAAGCTCCAGTTGAAGAGCCAGGTTTTAAGGTCCTCCCTGAATTGAGTCAGTGATGGTGACTGGCTGAGGTGCAGGGGCAGCTCTATGCCACGAGGTAGGTGAAGGATCTTCAAACAGCTGAGGCCTTCCGTATATGGGGTACGGTGGAGAGTGCATGTTGAGCAGAGATGTCTGGTGGGGGAGTAGGAGGTGATGCAGTGGTTGAGGTAGGCAGTCCTAGGTCATGGAGGGCCTTGTAAGAGTGGACGGAGAGCTTGAAGTTACGTATTTTCTCTATAGGAAGCCAGTGGAGGTGTCTTAGGTGGTTGGCGAAATGTTTGCAGCGGGGAATGTCCAGGATGAGTCTGGCAGAGGAGTTTTGGATGTGCTGTCATTTCTTCAGGTTCTTGTGGGTAGTACCACTTGTGGGTGGTATCTGCATATAGGGCATTGCCATAGTCGAGTCTGCTGGTGACCAGGGCATAGGTTACAGTTTTGCGGCAGTCCTTTGGGATCCATTTGTAGATGTTCCGGAGAAGTCGGAGTGTGTGAAAGCAGGACGATGCAAATGGCAGGTCATGCTGAGCAGTCCAGTATGAAGTTGAGGTTGCGTGTGTGATTTGTTGGGGTGGGGTGGCAGGGTGCCGAGGGTTGATGGCCACCAGGAGTCCTCCCCCGCTGATGTGGATGTTCCCCACATGAGGATCTCAGTCTTGTCGGAGTTGAGCTTGAGGCAGCTGTCCTTCATCCAGGCGGTGACAGCTTCCATCCTGTTGTGGAAATTCTTCTTGGCAGTATTGGAGATTTCAGTCAGTGAGAAGATCAGCTGGGTATTGTCGGCAGAAGATGATGTTCAGCCCATGGTCCCTGACAATGGATGTTGCCGTGTAGATGTTGAAGAGTGTGGGGCTCAGGGAGGAGCCCTGTGGAACTCTGCAGCTGATCTCCGTGGGTTCTGACAGCTAAGGTGGGAGTCTGACTCTCTGTGTTCTGCCAGGCAGAAAAGAGCGTATCCATTGTAGGGCCTTTCCGCGGATGCCAACTGCGTAGAGCCTGGAGCAGAGGGTGAGGCATGAGACTGTCGAAGGTGGGTGATGGGTCCAGTAGGATGAGGGCTGCTATATGGCCGCAGTCAAGAAGCAAGTGGATGTCATCTGTGTCGGAGCTCAGGTGCGATGGATTTGTTGGCCTTGTTGAAAATGTGTTGAGGACAGGAGTCCTGAGGGGCTCCGGAGTGGATGCTGCTCATGATGGTGCGGGTCTAGTCTGTGGTGAGGGTGGTTCAGCGGTGCAGGGTCTGAGGTGGTTCGATGGGTCGGATCTGGGTGGTTGTTGGAGGGCTCGAAGGGTCTTGGGATCCGAAGCTGTCATATATGTCTTTGATTATCCTGTGGAAGAAGTTGGTTAACCTGACCCAGATGTCTTGAGATGGAGGGATGCTTGACGTTTCTGGTTGGGGAATGTTCAGTAATCTGCACAGAGCCAAACACTTCCTTCCACCCAGCATTCTCCTAAGTCTTCTGATAAAAATTGTACCTGACTTGTGTGGCTGGGCCTAGTGCCAGTGACAGGTACTTATCAAACCAGTGGCAATGGGAGCCCTTGCATAGGGACTCCTAATGACATCGTGCGATATGGTCCTGTCGCTGGCACTAGGCCCAACCACACAAGTGGCACAGTATTTCTATCAGCAGAAGTCGGGCTATGCTGGGTGTTATGAATTTTGTGGATTCCTGCCGATTCCGGAAGTTTCCATCACAGAAATGTGAGGAGAAATGTGTGTTTTTAGACAACAATTGAGGTTTGCAGAGCATTGTAGGTAAGAAAATGGTGTGGGATGGATGCGAAGCACATTGCTCTGGACTCCCTCAGATGTCTAGTTTTCAGAACTGTCTGGGTCTGATTGGTTTTTCCAGGTGGCAGCCTTTCCAAGACCAAAAAGTGTAGCTGTTCACCATTGTAAGTGGGATGATACTTAGAGTTAGCCAAACTCTCCTGGCCGATTTGTAAAAACAACACCCAGAAGAATCTAATATCCTCTTGCTTGCCATTGGGATGCAGGGGAGCAGAAATACTTTTATCCCCAATTTTGATGGGGTGTGGGCATGGTCATGCCTATGCTGGGCAGCCCCCACCCCTACAAAAAAAAAGTAATCCCTGGTGTCCAGTGGGCGGAAAGACTGTTTCCATCTTTTCGGGTTGGGGGGCGCAATGGCCATGCCCACGCTGGGTCACCGCCACCAATACAAATAACAAAAAAAGTAATCCCTGGTGTCTAGTGGGCTTTCTGCTCCTCCGCTCCTCTCAAAGAGGCAGATGGGGGTAATGGCCCCCATCTTCCCACCAAGGAGGCGGCAGAAAGACTGTTTCCCTATTTTGGGGGGGTGGTGGCATGGCCATGCCCATGCTGGGCAGCCCCCACTAATACAAATAATACAAAAAGAAAGTAATCTCTGGTTTCTAGTGGGCTTTCTGCCTCCCCCGGAGAGAGTAGAAGGAAAAGTTACATGCCTATAGACATAGTTCTGCATCGTAGGAATCTTCATTGAAGTCATAAACCTTGAATAATTCCGTGCTGCCTGCACATACTCCAGAACACTTGCTTCAATATATATATATTTTAAGAGTCCAGAAAAATATCTGCATAGTGTTGATAACTGAAAGCCATTTTCCATATAAAGTCAGTGTAGACTGTCAGAGATTTATTTTCCTGGAGAATGCTTGAGAATAGGAGACTGTATATACTAAAAAAGGGCCTTTTTTGGACATTTGCAACACATTGTCATAGAGAAGGCTGCCTTATACTAGATACAGTATAGGAAGGAAAAGACAGCTTAATAGGCTCACACTGGGAAGCTTAGAAAAAAGGATCTATAACTTTAAGGACCCCAGAGAGACCCTATCCCAGTATGCACTGTAGTGGCAATTTGCTTGAGAGTGTCAATTCTTTTTTACATGATGCACAGAATACACCTTGACATCCGGGAAGAAGGGAGGCTGTTTATGACTTCAATGAAGATTCCTAAGATGCAGAACTATGTCTACAGGTATGTAACTATTCCTTCTGCATTGTAGGGTCTTCATTGATAGTCGTAAACCTTAAACAGAGTAGCAAGCAAAAAGCATAAGCTCCTTATGCAGCTGTCAAGCTGTACTTTTTGTGGATGTATAAAGTGAAATAGGTTTGAGGTGAACAATTCAATTATTTGACTACATTTCTGAGAATGTTTTTACCAAATCTAGACTTGGCTTGCGTGTCAGTGTTTAGACAATAGTGATTTGTGAATGTGTGACCTCCGAGTGGCTGCCTTGCAGATGTCTAGAATTGGAACTTGTCTAATCCAAGCTGTTGTTGCAGCAACCCCCCTTGTTGAGTGGGCCTTAGGTTTGCCTGGCAAGGGCTTGTTTGTAATTTAGTAGCATAAAGAAGTGCAAGAGACAATCCATCTAGCTCTGGATTGTTTGGATGTTGCTAAACCTTGCCATAAAGGACCATTAGACTGAAATCCAGAGCTACCTCTTGTCCCTTTCGAGGCCCATTTCCCTAAAATTCACACACTGCAAGAGACTTGTTAGTTCCCAAGACAACCAGGCTTAAACATTTTAGTGACTATCGCAAACCAGTGTCTGCGACAGATCCTCATTAGGTTTGCCTGGGGTGAAGTCATAACTTTAAGGCCTGCAGTAATTGCGCATGATGAACCTGAAGGTTATGCAGGACTGCAAAGCAAAAGTATATGTGGCCAATCATCAGAAGAATCTTTGCTAAGATTGATCAAGAGGTCAGTGTTGGTCACGTTTCTGGTCCAGAAGTTGATCACGAGGTTGATTTTCAGCACATTTAAAATCTTCTGGTACGTCGAAGAAAAAACTAATGATCCAAGCAGCATTCAGCTCAGTCCTTCTACTCTCATACAGAGGGCATCGCTATGTCTCTTTATCTCGCTCCTGAAGTTTGTCGACGTTGGGGCCCGTTCTGTTACTCCTGATACCTCAATCTGAGTTTCCAAGGCTACCTGCAACACCAAGGCAGATCCAGGAGGGTGGTGAGGCCTTATTCTTCTGATCCCTTGTGACTCCCTCTCGTGTGCCTGTGGGCCCCATTGAGCCAAGAAGTTGTCCTTATGGGATACAGTGGGCGAGTTTGCCCTTGACACCAGTTGGATACACTGACTCGAATGCTGTGCCATTGGAGCCTTTCAAACCGTCTCCTCCTCCCCACCTCCGGTTCTGTACTTCATGCCTGTTTAGGAACATCAATACCAATGTGGACTCACATGGACGCCAGAAGACAAGGTGCAGCCCTTTGTGCTCCGAGTCTGCGCCTTGTTGAACCACAACCTTCTCCATCCGAGCTGATTAGCTTCTCAGCTAAGCATGGCATGCCCATATCCTACATACCTTGTTTGGGAAGGATTCTGATAATAACTAGAATGCAGGAGACAAAATTGTTCAATCCTACCATGTAGAAAACTGGTTTGATGACCTCCAGGATATTGATGGTCTTGAAACCTCTCTCCTGAGAGTGGCTTTGACTCACTCCCAGGTCCTGCCACTGAAGGAAGTGGCTTCTTTTCAATGATCAAGCAGAAGGTGGCAAAAGTTCTTAACATTCTTAACCGTCAGTCCTCCAGTTAGGGCAAACTAGTATTGTGCCCCTGCTGCCCTTTACTGAGGCACTCACCGACACCCTATTAGGGGCCTGCGCTAAGCCTTGGTCTTCCCCCTGGTAATCCGCCAAATTAGGCGGTGCCACTGACCTGCCCCTGACAACCCTGCCTTTTTGTCTTGGCACCCCTTTCCTGAGTTTGGTGCGGTGCACACGTGTACCACTCATACAAAACTCAATATTTTCCCTGACAGCTCCTTCAGGTGGGGAGTTCAAGAGAGTGGAAGTCTTTGGGATGCGGGTATTTTCTTTCACTGGTTTGGCCGGACGGTCGGTCAGTGCCAGTTGCTTGCTGTGCTGTTATTCCCAGGCTGTCTAGGATTCTGTTGCTCTAGTTCCCTAAGTTGTTCAGGAAGACCTTTGCTGTATAGTGACTCAGGCCATACAGAAAGGCAGTGATACTGCCAAGTTCACAATCAGTTGTGACTTGGATACCACTGATTCCATTGTGTGAGCCGTTTGCACTGGTGTCTCAATTTGTCACCACTCCTGGTTACGGTCAACAGGTTTTCAGACAACATCCTGTCATCCCTTATGGACCTGTCCAAATGAGGTGTGCCTCTCTAGGGGCAAAGCAGATTCCGCTCTGGAGCAATTTCAAAGAGTGCTGGCCCGAAGTGTGCTCCTTGAGTCTGCCTACTCCACCACGCCAACCACATTAATCCTTACATTCTTTGTGCAGTTTAAGTAGAGATACCCCATATAGACAGCCACTTCAACCTCAGCAGGGGGCCCAGCATAACCATGTGGTTGGAATCAGGATTTAATGATTTCTGCTGGGTTGGCAGTCCATAACATCAGACAGGTGGGTCCTGAATGTTATCCAGAATGAGTACGCCCTAGCCTTCATGGTATCTCCTCTGCACCTTACACCATCCCTGGAACGACTGACGAAGGACCTCCTGCCTGTCATATGGTAGGAGGTGCAACCCTTTTGGCCAAAGGGGCTATCAAGGATGCCTCTGCCAGAAGTGAGTTGAGGCTATTTCTGGTATTTTCTGGTATTCCTGGTACCCCTTCTTTCTGTTTAAGACTAGCAAACTCTCAATACCTCCCTCTAGAAGGATGAATTCAAAATGCTCACGCTAGGCTAGATCTGCTCTTCCATCGATCTTGGCAGCTGGATGGTTCCGTTGGACCAGCAGGACATCTGTTTCCATGTACCTGTCCTGCAGGCCTATTGGACCCAACTGCAGCTTATGCTGTGGGAGGTGCATTTTTAGTTTGCTGTGCTCCCATTTGGTCTCAGTAGGGCCACTCTGTTGTTCACGAAAGTAATGGCAGTGGTAGCAGCATACCTTTTGGAGGTCAGGTTTCCCAGTCTTCTTCCTTGGTGACAGATTGTTGAAGACCGGCTCGCACCTGGCAGTGGTCAAACTCCTGCTGACTATGCGGCACCTCCTTGTCATCTTTCATGTTCACTATTGATGTGTTGACATCACAACTGGCCCATTCGCTGATGCTCCCCACTTCATCTGAGGCATTCTGGACACAGTTCAGGTTTATCCCTTTCCCCTGGAAAGGAGAGTCCTGGATATTCAGGCTAAGAACTTGATCTTTCCGCCTTTGTCGAGGGTTTCAGTAAGGTCTGCCCTTAAGCTGCTTGGAGTGGTGCCCCTCTGTATCCTGCTGGTAAAGCATTTCAGGTGACATTTGCAGGCTCTGCAATGAGATCTGAAGTCTCAGTGGGCCCACCATCAATGTGACGTCTCCAGCCACATCCAGATTTTGGAGGAGACTACAAAAGATCTGCAGTGGGGCTTACTGGATCATGATTGGCTCAATCAGTCAGGATATATAAAACGTGGAAAATCACCTGTGAGAGTCTCAAGGTGCTGAAGTTACTATCTGCTTTGCTGTGCTCTGTTCATTTGAACTGCCATGTCTTGAGCCCTTGTCTGAATTCCCGGAGCAATGCAGCATTCCTGAGGTGCAGGGGAAGGTGGTTGCATTCTTTGTCCTTAAGGTGAGAGGAGCACGATCAGCTGTTGGATCGGTGGGGAAGGTCTGCGAGGAGTAGGGAGGTGGATCACAGTTGTCTGGTTGGTTGGTGGGTCATTTGTTTGTAGATGTATGCTGGTCCTTCGTTGTGCTGGGCTTTGTATGCATGATTCAGCACCCTGAACTGGATCTTCTGGATCGGGAACCGGTGTGGCTTCTTGCGGTGTGGTGTGATGTGTGTTTGTCTGGGGAGGTCAAGGACGTGTCATGCTACTGAGTTTTGTATTGTCTAGTCTCTTCAGGAGCCATGCAGTGATTCTTAAGTAAAATGTGTTGCCATAGTCCAGCCTGCTGGTGACAATGGTTTGAGTGACGGTCCTTCTGGTGTTGATTGGAATCCACCTGAAGATCTTACGGATCCACTACAGAACCCTCTCCCTACCCCACCCACAACTGACAGTGTTGACCAATGTCAGTTCTTCATTGGGGCAGCCACCTGGGAGTGGTGGAAATCAGTGGTATAACACTGGGATTTAAGATATATCTGAGGATTAAGTATGCAAGCATGTTGTCGGAGGTCAGGTGTGTGGGCTTTTTAGGGAGTAGAGCAATCAAATAACTTAAGCGTTTTCAGGACCTCGACTACTGCTCATCTCTCAGCCTTTTCACGGTTCCCACTGCAGTGCCAACACCACCAACGCCCATAGGTGGTACCGGCCCACATCATTCCTGACACAGCAGGACCGGCGAAGGTTCTGGCGCCTACCGGGGGCAGGCTCCCCATGTTGGAGTTAGTGCCGTATTCTTGTGACCGGCCTGGATTGGGTGATGAATGGGAGGAGAATGAGGACTCTTATGGAGTTACAAACCTTTAGAAGACTGAGGACACCTGATATGAGGATCTGTTGGATGCCAGTGGACGGGACACCTCACCAGACACTGGCCTGGTCTCTCCCCAGCCAGTGACTGCGGAGGAGGGTGCCTCATTCGTTATGGTGGTGAAGAGGACAACTGAAGTCTTTGTCCTTCAATTGTCCTCAGTGGTAGTCAAGATGTATGTCACCCATCCAAACTACTTCTCTCTTTCAGTGAAGCTAGCACCGATGTTCTGTTTGGGGCCTGGTCCAAGCCTTGCACAGGGACTCCTGTGCATAGGACATTGCCCACAGCCATCGCCCTTCCCCAGTGGACCCCAGTGTCCTCACACAGACTCCCACCCCGGAGAGCTTGGTGGTTGAACCTCTGCTGAGACTAGCATAGTAAGCACTTGTGCAGGGGACATTTACCATAATGAGAGGGGGAATTAGAAGTAGAGATGATTGTATGGTGACAAGCGTGTCCTGCACTGGTTGCTAACCAACAATGCTGTCCACTTGTGGTTCTGTCAGACTGATGCCCAGCACTATTTTTTGGCAAATTTTGACCCAGAAATGTTTACTTTTCTGAGCCGCAGTTTATTTGCTAATTGTTGGAGATACTGGTTAATAATTGCAAACCTATGTCATTACATTTTGCAACTTGCAATGAGAATGGAACAGTTTTTTAAAATGTCTAGTCATGGTGCCTGACTGACCTAAAATGTGATCCTGCATGATGACTCTTGTCTGAAGACTCCGACAGGCCCGGCCGCTTTCTTTGAAACGGTTGTGCAGTGCATCCCGCTGTGTCTTGGAGCATTATTGTGCAGTGCTGTCCTACTTCGCTGGAGGGCAGATTGCTTTGCTGCCTGATGTCTGTTGAGAGTTTATGCGGTGCTCTCTACTTTGAAAGGGGTTCTACCTCTGGACATAAATATTCTAGTGCACAGGTGTGTTTTGGGGAGAATATATATTTTACTGGCTTCTCTCTTCCTGAAAGTTCAACACTTCTGGATTTCTTCCTCCTCCACCCCTCCATTACTCCAGCCAATCTAACTAACAAACTCTCATATCCGCGGCTCAAATTAACTCATACTAATACTAAAACTGTACTCATATTTCCCTATACTAATCCATCACTAATTCTTGTTGGGTTCCGGAGGAGCGTGCTACTCGCCGAAAAGCGCTTCAATGCCTCGTCAGGGGTAGTAAGCGCTATATAAATACTATTACAATACAATACAATAGTTAATGAATAAGTGGATAGATTTTCCAATAGATTTGGATTAATCCAAATAGAATCGTAGTATGCTTTTAACGTCAAGAGAATGTAAAGACCTTTCTGCTCGGGAGGTAGGGTAAGGAAAAAGGGTAGTCAGAGTGATAGATTGATTGATATGAAATTCTGACACCACCTTGGGTAGAAATGAAGGGTGTGTACATAGAACAACCCTATTGTGATAGAAAACAGTGAATGGTTCTACTGAGGAGAGGGCTTGTAACTCACTAACTCTACAAGCGGTAGTGATTGCCACCAGAAATGCTGTTTTCCATGCTAGGTGTTGCAGCATTGCCCTAAAGATGGGTTTGAAGGGGGGGCCCATCAATTTTGATAATACCAAGTTAAGCTCCCAAGGCGAAGAAGGTCTTCTGACTGGCAGAACAGCTTTCTTTAGCTCTTCAAGAAAGTCTTTGACTACTAGTATTTTGAAAAAGGACTGTTGCATTGGTGACTTCCGGTACGCAGTGATAGCTTCTAAGTACTTTGATATAGGATAATTGTAGTCCTGACTTGACGAGATGTAACAAGTGAGGGAGAATGACATTTTCTTGTAATGAACTAGGGTCATAACTTGGTTCTTGTGGTCGGACATTTAGCTTCATTTAGGATGTTCATGCAATCTTCTGGGAGGTTTAAATGACCATATTGGATGATCTCAGGAGCCATGCTGCCAAATTTAAAGACTGGTTTGTTAGATGCAGGACCTTGCCGTGGAGTCTGGTGAGGAGATTCGGTCCGAGTAGCCGACGCATGTGGCGGGCCATGGATAGCTATATGAGGTCAGTGTACCACCATTGTCTCGGCCAGTCTGGAGCAATCATAATCATTGTGGTGTTCGATCTCATGAGTTTCTGAATCACCCTCAGAAAGAGTGGAATTGGTGGAAAAGCATACACAAATGGAGTTGACCAGTCTATCAAAAGGGCATTCCCCAGAGAATGTGGCTCTGGTGCCCTGGACATGTAGCCTTGGCATATTTTGTTTTGGCCAGTGGCAAACAAATCTTATTTGGTAGTTCCCCATTCTTTGAAGATGTAAGAGATTACACTGACGGGGAAGACCCATTTATGATTTTCTCTGTGGAATCTACGAGAAAATCTGCCTCTATATTTTGAGCTCCAGGTATATGGAAAGCCATGATGGAAAGACCTCTTTCTAAAGCCCAATGCCACATTGTTTGAGCTTGTAGAGAATGTCAGAAATGGGGCCTCTAGTTGGCAGGGACCACAATTGTAGTCAGGGTAAGTCACACACAATCCAAAATATCCTGTGCCCACCCTCTGGTAGCTTGGCACTGAGAAGTCAGGCTTAACTTAGAAGGCAATATGTAAAGTATCTGTGCAATAAGTCATAAAGTAACACAGTGAAAACACCACAAAAATACACCACACAGTTTTAGAAAAATATATATTTATCTGGTTAAAATAAGGTCAAAACGATAAAGATTCAACAAGCACAAGTTGAGATATCACTTTTGCAAGATTAAATCTTAAATATTAGAAATCAACAGTTGTCTCTTGATTACACAAAGTACCTGGTTTGCGTCAAAAATAACACGCATGGAGATAGAGAGTTGCATGGAAAAATAGGGTGTGCGTCGTATTTTCCGACGCGCCATAGAGGATGCGTTGTTTCTTTCCATGCTGCTAGGGGCTTTGCGTTGTTTTGCGATGCGCAGTCTTGGTTCCTCACTGCGATGCAGGGATCTTTTTGACGCTCAGGGATGATGTGGGGAAATCCTGAGCACGCTTTAAGAAGTCACAGGCATTGCGTCAATCTGGTATGGCGATGCATCGAATTTTCTGTACCACAGCAGGCACTGCATCGATTTTCCACTCGGGGATTGGCTGTGTCATTCCAATTCGGCTGTGCGTCGATCCGGTAAGGCTGTGTGTCAAATTTTCTGTTGCAAGGCAGGCGCTGCGTCGCATCTTCACTCTAGAAGTCGGGATGTGTTGTTCCGGTTCGGCTGTGCGGCGATTTCTCGGTCACAAAACAGCTGTGCATCGTTTACGGCAGGCTGTATATCGATTTTCAGTGCACAAGGAGTTTCCTGAAGAGATTAAGGTGGTCATTATGAACTTGGAGGTGTGTCCCGCCATGCCTGCGGTGGGGGGAAACCCGCCAGCTGGCATGGCGGGCCACCCTGCCACATAATAAACACCATGAGGGCCGCCATCGATGGCCCTCACTCACCGTCAGGATGCATCCATCAGGCAGCCTGCCAGCCTGCAGCAGTGCTGCCCCTCGGATAATGATTCCTCAGCCTCCAGCCTTTCCCTGGCGTGTTTCCCCACCAGGGAAAGGCTAGCGGAAGGGGTGCACCGGCAGTGCAGTGCAGGGCCCCCTGTGCAGTGCCCAATTGCGCAGGTCACTGCCCGATCTGTGCGATGGGTGCAGCTGCACCCGCCACACAGAGGCATTGGCGGCGGCTCTATGTGGTGTCGCTGTCAATGTCCCGGCCAGGCATTCCTGTGGGCCGGCGGGCAGAAACAATGTTTCTGCCTGCCAGCCCACAGGAATGTACATTATACGGCCGGTGGGGATCCGGGGACGCTGGCGGTCAGTGGTTTGACCGCCAACATGAACACGACGGTTTCGACCGCTGTGTTCATAATGAGGGCCTAAGTCTTTTTGGCCCTGAGACTTCAGAAAAACAGGAGGAAAGCTCAATCCAAGCCCTTGGAGAGCACTTCTCAGCAAAGTCAGAGGTCAGCAGGGCAGCAGGACAGCAGCAGTCCTTCTCAGCAAAGCAGTCCAGATGAGTCCTTTGTTCAGCCAGGCAGTTCCTCTTGACAGGGTGCAGGTTCAGGTTCAGAAGTGTCTGAGTTTGTGGGGTCAGAGACCCAGTTTGTAAACCCAAAAATGCCTTTGAAGTGGGGGAGACTTCAAAGAGTGGTTTTGAAGTGCACAAGTTCCCATTTCAGCCCAGTCCTGTCTGCAAGGGTCCCAGTAGGGGCTTTAGCAGCCCATTGTGTGAGGGCAGGCCACTAGCCTTTGAAATGTAAGTGTCAGGCCCTCCACTCTTCCAGCCCAGGAAGACCCATTCAGTATGCAGATAAGTGCAGATGTGACTGAGCGTCTTGTGTTTGTGGTTGTCTGGGTGAAATGCACAAGGAAGCGGTCAACTAGCCCAGCCCAGACGTTGATTGAAGACAGGCTGTAAGGCACAGAAGGATTTTAAGTGTAGAGAAATGCTCTGAAAGTGGCATTTCTAAAGTAGTAATATAAAATCCAACCTCACCAATAAGCAGGATTTTCTGTTACCATTCTGGCTGTACTACATATGACCTGGTTACCCCTTTTTGATCAGAATCTACCACTCAAACAGTATATGAGGGTAGTCCTAATGCTATCCTATGAAAGGAGCAGGCCTCACAGAAGTGGAAAACGAATTTAGGAGTTTTCCCCTACCAGGACATTTAAAACACATGTTTATGTTCTGCCTTTTACCTACATAGCAACCTGCCCTAAGGGTTACCTAGGGCCTACCTTGGCGGTGACGTATATGTAGAAAAAGGGGAGTTTAAAGCTTGGCAAGTACTTTTAAATGCCAAGTCGAAGTGGCAGTGAAAGTGCACACACAGACCTTGCAATGGCAGGTCTGAGACATGGTTAGGGGGCTACTTATGTGGGTGGCACAATCAGTGCTGCAGGCCCAATAGTAGCATTTGATTTACAGGCCCTTGGCACATGTAGTGCACTTTACTAGGGGCTTACAAGTAAATCAAATAGGTCAATTGGGAACAAACCAATGTTACCATGTTTAAGGGAGAGAGCACATACACTTTAGCACTGGTTAGCAGTGGTAAAGTGTGCAGAGTCCTAAAACCAGCAACAACAGTGTCAGAAAAGTGGAGGGGGGCAGGCAAAAGGTTGGGGGATGACCACCCTAAAGCTGTCAGGTATAACAGAGACAACTGTCTTGATCTTGTTCTGCCTTACTTGTTTATATAATACATTGTAGCGGTGTTGTCTGTTTGAATCATGAGGTCTGATGATGAAAAGCCTTGAGAGCTAGGTGAACGAGTTTCAGTTCTAATAAATTGATATGATTGTTCCTTTTGAGACCAGACACCTTGAATGGTTAGGTGATTAATATGAGCACCCCATCCTTTCAGTGACCCGTCTGATGGACTGAGATGGTGTTACTTTCTGAAAGGGGACTCCTGGCAGAAGATTCTGAGGGTTGTTCCACCAAGAGAGAGAGTGACACACATTTTCTGTTAGGAGAACACAATCTTCCCAGTGGCCCTTCCTTTGTGACCACTGATCCTTTAGACACATTTGGAGAGGTCCCATATAAAGATGTGCATTGGGGACTATGGCAATGTAAAATGCTATTGATCTTAGAAAAGATGCTACTTTGCGAACTGTTGTTTTTTTCTGCAGTAGGATGTGTGTGCACTTTGTTTGGATTGATAACACTCTTTCCTCGGAAGCAAACACTTTTTCCTTTTAGGTGTCTAAAGTTGCTTCTAGAAATGAGAGACATTGTGCTGGTGTGGACATTGACTTTTCTGAGTAGTCTTTGTTAGAAGATATTTTGTGATGGCGCAGTCTTTGTTTGCCTTGGTTAGCGAGTCTGCTCTTATTAACCCGTCGTCGAGGTGTGGATATACGGAAATACCTTTTTTCCTGAGATGCGCCGCTACCACTGACATGCATTTGGAAAAGGTTTGAGGGGCTGATTTCAGTCCGACCAGAAGTACAGCACACTCATAGTGGACCGTTCATACTACAAATCTTAGATACTGTCTGATGGTGAATGAATGGAATGTGAAAGTACACGTCTTGCAGATCTATTGCACAAAGCCAATCATTCTTTCTGGTGTGCGGGAAGATTAGATGCAGTGACAGCATTAAGAATTGTTCTCCTTTTATACATTTGTTGAGGATCCTGACATTCAATATCGGTTGAAATTGATTGTTCTGAATTTTCTTTTGGACAAAAAAATATCTGGAATAAACCCCTTGATTCCTTTCATGTAATGGAACTTCTTTTATTGCTTTTTTTCTACAATGGAATAGATGTTTCTCGTTTGAGATAGTTTAAATAAGCTGTCGCAACTTGCTGAGGAGGGACAGATGGTGAAGTGGTGTGAACGTGCGTGCATATCCGTTGAGAATGATGTTTAAGACCCAATTGTCCATTGTTATTCTTTCCCAGGAAATATGTCACAGACTGTAGAGGGGACGTGTACCTCTCATTGTTTTGTATTCAAAGAGTTTTTGCCTTTTGTTTGTAAGGGCTTTTGCGGGGAAGATCTGCGTCTCTGATAGTGGCTGGAGCTGTCCACTTGCGAATAGGTGACATTGATGTTGCTCGAGGGAATTGTCTCACTGGTGACAACTGTAAAGATACTTGCACATGGTCAGACAATGGAATTATGGGTCAGACTGGTGGACTGGTGGAAGACCAGTAGTTTGAGAAGGAGTCTCTGACCACTGCAATGATCCTTACCAATGAGAAGGGGAAATCTCCATATGAGTGACTCTCGATGTTGAGTGGAGTCACCAATGTTGTACATGTTCTCTTTACGATAGCTGGTGTCCTGCATGGAGAACAATGTCGCTTTGATGTTGAGTGGTACTTGACCTTTGATGTTGACATTGATAGGTGGGATTTTAATGGTGAACAGTCAAAACTTGACACCGAGTAAAGTGAATGCGACGTAGATCGGTGGGATCTTGACATTGCTTGTAATCCAGATGGCAGTATTGTAGCCTTTCTTGGCATTGAGGTAAGTCCTGTGGCTGATCTTGACATCGATCGGTGTTGGTGGAGAAGTGCCGTCGACGTGGAGCCATTCTTTGAAGGTGAACATGTAGGCACCAAATCTCTCAACAGTAACATCAACGTTTTTGACGAAAGTGAATGATGTCGATGGGAATGATGATGGTGCTGGCGCCGAGAGGTGAATTTTTCAGCCTTAGTTCTCCTTTTGTGGGAGCCAGTTTCTGTTTTTTGCCACTTTCCTGGATAGTGGCATGAGGCAGACCACTCCATTCGCTTTCTTTCCTTCATTTCCTGGTCTGTTTTCATGTCTTCCATTCAACCACACAACCTGATGCCTTTCCTGTCTTTCTGATTCTTTTTGACATTTTGCTGCAAATATCACAGCCCTTGAAAAGATGTTAAGGAGACAAACACACAACAAACACCTTGTGAGCATCAGAGGAAGCATTCTTTCTGCCACAAGAAGAGCATTTTGTGAAGAGAGAAGGCATTCTGAGAGAAAAGTTCTTCAGAATTCCTGAAAAATCAGCAGTACTTGTCAAAAGAAGTGTTCAAATGTCAAGTAACAAAAGGCTTTTAAAGCGCTAAGAAATTTCTTTTTATCAAAATTCTGATGAAGGAAAACTCCAGGGATGTTCTGATATCCTGCCTGAAGGAGCCACAGAAAAGTACTGACACTCTCAGGCAAACTGCTAGTACAATCCATTCTGGGATATGGTCTCTATGGGGTCCCTAAAGGTAAAAGTATTTTTTTTAAGCTTCCCAGTGTTAGCCAATCTAGTACAATGTGTTGCAAGTGTCCAAAAAAGGCCCTTTCTCAATATATACAATCTGCTATTATCCTCCAGCATTCTCCAGGTAAATACGTCTCTGACAGTCTACACTGACTTTATATGGAAAATAACTTCCATTGATGAAAAATATGCAGATATTTTCCTGGACTTTTAAAATGTATATATTTAAGAAGGTGTTCCGGGGTCCATGCAGGCATCACAAAATTATTCAAGGGTTATGACTATCAATGAAGAGCCTACAATGCAGAAAGACTGTTTCCCTATTATGGGGAGGGGGCATGGCCATAGCCATGCTGGGCATTCACCACTCAACAAAAAAGTAATCTAGGGTTTTTCTGCCCACCTATATTCTGCCCAGGCAAAATATTTCCCTCATAATGGGGAGCGACCCTTGCCCAAGGGGCCGCTACCAAACATATATTATTTATAATCTTATAATCCCTGGTGTCTAGTGGTTTTCACCGGGAGCCACATTGGCCCAAAAATAAGGCCAATGTAACCCCAGGGGGCATAAAATAGCCAAAATGCTTTTCCCATTATGGGAAGCAGCCCTTGCCTAAGGGGCTGCTCCCTGCTCCAGAAAACGATCCTTGGTGTCTAGTGGGGTGAATCGCTGCTATGGTGATCACCCTCTTTGTGCGGGATCCACTTGGGAAAGGTACAACCATTGAAAGGGGGAGATTCTTCCCTTTCCAACGATACCCCTCCCATGTGCTTCATTGCTCGGGGGCATGAGATAGCCCCATGAGCACTGGAACAGTGAAAGTAAAATGAGCTGATCCCCTCTTTTTACTTTCACTTTCAATGTAATGACATCAGCATGCCCAGTGGCGTAACAAAACTTGAAGGCCCCCCTGCAGTACCTGATGAGGCTCACCTTCAAACTCACTCAGAAGCTCTCAATACAGGGTACGGGGGCTGTGGGGTCCTGGGTTACGTCACTGAGTAAGCCATGCATGTATTTGTCATTATATTGGAAAAAAAATGCCCCTGGCGGTTGGGGAAGCTGTTTCCCAGCTTCCAAGGCAAAAAAAAAAAAAAAAAGGAAATCACTCTGCTGTGAACAGCAGAGGGATTGGTGGTAGTGTGCAGAGGATGGAATGGTTATGTCCTCAGCACACAACCACCGTAGCTGAGAACGGATCCGTTCCGCCCTCAGCTACCGACAGTGCTTAATTTGTACATAAAAAGGTGCCGGTGTTCAAAACCCTCCTCTTAAACACGCGGTTGCCGCAATTAAATGTGTGTGCATTGAATACTGAGGCAGCGTAATCCCGAAGCCATCTTGGGCCTCTTCAATACATATAATGCCACTCCCTGCCCCTTCAGCTCACTCTTGCAGCTTTCTGCTTTCTCAATTTGTGACGCTTTTTCGTTTTTCCCTTCCTCCGTCTTTCCCATATGTGTCTTTTGCTCGCAGCAAATACTTGAGGCAGAAGAATAAGCCCCGGCCCTCAAAAATAAGTGCTGGTGCTCAGCACCGGAAACAACAAGCACAAATTAAGCACTGGCTACCGAACTGTTTAACATGACTAGTATACCTACATCTAAAACAGACACTGTACTGCTCAAAAAAGGCCCTTTGATTTGGTTTGCTTGATTCTACTGTGCGCCTTATGCAGCACAGCACAGCACAAACAGGTTTGGACAGAGTATCACTGAGTTCTCTAAAAGAAACCTCGGAAGTCTCAATGCCCTAATCGATTTTTATGACCTCAGGTAGTGTCAGGTTGCCCGTAATCAACAGTGCCACCACGTGTGTGACAAGGTACATGCCTGAACTGCGCTTGCTGACTGGCAGAGCAGTTGCAAACTGTTAACTATAATTTACCATTACACCAAACTGCAAAACCAAAGCCTTCCTTTTTAATAGTTTTACGTCACTCATATACCAGGCCAACTCATTCCTAAAGGTAGGGTGAATTATCCTGAAACGTTGGACCTGTGGTTTCATGTTTTTAAGTTCCTAACAGTATAACCGCTATTGTCATTTTTACTGTTAAAAGGCTAGTAGCTCCATTGGTGAGTTACAGGCTGACACCTCAGCCCTGATAACTCGGAATGAGACCACTAAGGTTGGTACTGTTTGGTATCAAAAAATCAGTGCATTAAATCAGATTTCATGGTGAAATCGAATTTAATGTCACTAGTGGGCAAAGTGCTACTTTAAAAGTTGCACTTTGTTGCCCAAGGTTTCTAGTGCCCATTTACTGTTGCACTCAAAGGTCTGTCCCATAGACAGCCTGCTGGCCTCCTGGGGGATGTGTGAATAACTCCCAGGATAGCCTACAAAGGATCTGCCAGGGGAATAGATGTTATCTCCTCCTGGAAGGAAAGCCACACAGGGTGTGAAGCCCAAAAGGCGAGATTCAAGGGAGAAGATGCCTTTGATGGACAAATGGCAAGCACACACTAGAGGGGCTGCTCCTTCATCTAGGTAGACAGAAGGTCACCAGGAACAGCAAGGAGAAAACACTGGCTACACTGGTTTTCCTGAAGGAGTGTAGCCTGCAGGTAGCTACGCCCCAGGAGAAAGCAACCAAGCTCAAGAGGCCAAGTGAGGGGTTCTGCCACCGTGAGAGTGGGCAGAATCGGGCCTCTGGCATAGCTCGATGCCATACTTCACCAGACTTCGTCCTCAGGCGGGAGGGAGTCATGTAGCCCATAGGCTAGTGAGCACAACCTTACCTAAGGCACTTTCTAGGCCTAAAAGGGACACCCCTGACACCCTGAACGCAGATCTCACTTGACTGGAAGAAGAGGACCGAAGGAGGGCTGTCCTGCCGACCAAGGACCCAGCAACGGAGAGACAGGATCGGCCTTGGACTGCACCGTCTGCTTCTTAGGCTAGCGAAGGAAAGGACTGTGCCTGCTGTGTCCTACTCAAGGAGAAATCATTCTAGAGCCTTAGTCAGAAGAAAAGATTCCCGGCTCAGCTGGCAGACCTCCTGTACGCAGCACAGGGCCACAACAGCTGAGGAAGCCTGCTTGTGCAAGTTTGTAGTCAAGATTACCGGATTATTACTCCCCAACCCCATGTAGCCTGGGAGACTGCGACCCAACACTCAAAAGCTGTACTTGAGTCTGCTGTACCCAAGAGAGCCGTTGGAATGCTTTTTTGTTTCCAAGAAGGCAAGTTATTTCCAAAAGGAGAAAACTGCCGATTTGACTATGCAGAGTGACCTGTAGTTCAGTGGTGAATAGACTTTCACTGGACCTAAGAGGGCTTAGGAGGAAGTCAACCCCTGTGACCAGAACTGCTTCACTAGGATCATGGGCCTTGGAGAAGCTCAGGAAGAGTCCCATCAAATGCACAGCATCTTCAGGATCCTTGAGCATCTACAGCATCCTGTATTCCTTGCATCAGGACCACTCCATTCAAGTTGGTAGTAACTGGCCATTAACGCTCGAACTGGACTGGAGACTGCTTGACCTGCAAAGGTTCCTTTGGATCTTGTTGGTGCCTCTGGTCTGCTCCCTGTCGGAGTTGGTTGCTTAAAGTGACTAAAGTAACTGCAATCAACTCTGAAGTAACTTTTTGTTAAAAAAACTTTGTATGTGCCAAAATCGTTGATTTTTCCAATGTTTATTTGTGGTTGAGTAAAAAGTCTTAATTTATTGTTTCTGGTAAATTCTATATCTCCAGAACCCTCTGATGGATCTTTTTCGTTTTGGTGCCCAAAAATTCATAAGAATCGAATTTATTATTATAAATTGGTGTGAGATTTTTTTAGAGTTGTGTTTCATTCTTTTTCCTTTGTGTTGGTACTGTTTAAATGCTTTACACGTGTTTCTTTGTGTAAGCCTGTCTTCTCAATGCCACTGCTACCCAGGGTGGAGCTAAGGTTTGACAACGAAACTTGACTGGCTCTATAGAAGTTGGTAGTATAGATCGTCCAACTACACCATATAATACACTTAATTTCCTAACAGTTTTCCCTCAGGGCAGTTCAACGAGGCTTTTCAGACAGGGCCTCTTCTCTCCTCCAATGTGCTGCACTCTACCTGCAAACTCTTGTGGTTGCCATGCGTGCCAAAGCTGCTAACCTGTGGGAAAGAGGGGAGAAGCAGGTACCAGTAGGCTTCGGGGTGCCACAGCAACATAGAAATTTGCCCTATCTTCTGTCTGGGATCAAGTGATCAATTTGTGCCAGTGGATGCTGGTGGGGCCCATAGGCACTCATTTTTTGGGACCAGCACATATTGTCCCTCAACAGACATTTACAGTTAGCAAAAGAGGCAAAAACACACAAAGCAGACAGACGGAGGAACACGAAGACAGAAAAACTGTTACAAAGTAAGAACGTAGGAACCTGCAAGAGTGAGATTGAGCGGGCAGGGAGTGTCTGGCAGTGGATTAAAGAGGGATCATTTGGATTCAGGACTACGCAGCCTTAGAATACGGAGCTCAGACATTTAATAGCGCCGTCCGCTGGCTTCTGAGCAGAGCTTGGGCACTCATTCATTTACAAATTAACCACTGCTGTGTTCTAACACCAGCCCCTTTTCCATATGACCTACCCAGTTCCATCAATGTTTCACAAAGTAAATAACCCTTCCCTGCGTACTACAAATTAAAACTCCTTTAAAGTACTCATTGCTTTGACTCTGGACCATCTATGCTTAAAGACACTGTAGGAGGCTGGCCTGGTTTGTAATGGGTTCCTTGGGTACTTACACCTTATACCTGGTCCAGTTATCCCTTATTAGTGAAGTAGTAGTGTTCTAGCAGCTTAGGCTGATAGAGGTAGCTATAGCAGAGCAGGTTAGGCTGAACTAGGAGACATGCAAAGCTCCTGCAATACCACTTATAGTTACACAGTACTTATACACAAGTAAAGACAATACCAAAAATAAAGGTATTTATTTGGGTGACACAGTACCAAAAATATCTTAGAGGCAATACTCCTTCTGGAGGTAAGTATTATATACAATATGTACATTAGACACCAAACTAAGACAAGTAAATAGACATAGAACAATGCAAACAATAGGAAATGCTATATAATGAAATGGGAGAAAATAGGTCTAGGGGCAACACAAACTATATACTAAGAAAGTGGAATGCAAATCACAAATTTCCCCCTAGACAAGTGTAGTGTGTGCAGAATCGCTGGGAGAGTAAGAATACAGTAAAGGTAAGTAAATTACCCCACCCCAGAGCCCAGAAAAGCAGGAGTGAAGTAAGGCAAGTTTCCTTAGGACACACTACACCTCGTGATTTGGATTATTGCAATAACCAACCAAGTCTGCAAACAACAACTATTGGATTCCTGGACCTGAAGACCTGCAAAAGAAGGGGACCAAGTCCAGAAGTCAAAAGAAGTTCCAGGAAGGACAGAAGCCCCTGCCACTGTGTGTATTATATGGCAGTTCAGACCGCCATGCCGGTGGCGGTCTTTTCCGCCGCCGCCAGCATGGCGGTTTGAACCACCGGGTTCATAATGAGCCCTTAAGTCCCGCCTGATTGTGCAGAAGGAAATAGATCCGCCTCGGAAAACAGGTCCTCCTTTTTCAGCTGAACAACTCATGAACACACTTTAATGTTGCAAGGATACAGGGGGTTGAACCCTCTGAGGGTAAAACCGGCATTGGTAGGGCTCGAACGGTCTTCTCTAACCCGGTGGTACATGCAGGGATGAAACTGGGGCTAGTGCAATTTGTTCTCAACTTGTAGTAGGAGCCAGGAGTGCACAATCTGCAGCTAAATCCATCTCAGCTTAACACAAGTGTCTAAGTGACCCTGCTACAACCTACTGATATCCATTTTGGGATTTATGAGATCTATCGTTACTGGGGGGAAGGATACTCTGTCTGCCGCGATTAAGAGCCTCTTTAGTTTTCTTATTGAATCTCTACAATTAACTATTGATCAAGGTATTGTGCTCTGGAAGACCAGTTGTGATTTCCACTCACATCAAGGCACATGAAAGAAGTGCTCACAGGGTTACAGAGATGCTGATCTGGGGTCACAACACTTGCAAGATTAAGACATCTAAGGTAGGTACCTGGTAGACCAGCTGCACGTACGGCATGTCGTTGTTAATCATTCGCTCAAACAAAGAGATACCAAGGTTGTACTTCTTCTCCAAAGTGTAGTCCGCAGGTTTTGGTCTCAGCTACAAAAAAAAATACACATTATTGAATTTTAAATAGGGATATATCTAAGCACCTACGTCAATATTAAAAACAAATATCCAGTGTACCAGGAGAGTTACTGGTTCCACCCAGATGCAATTTTCTTTCCTTTGTAGTAACAGTTGCTGGGTTCAGTGGTCGATATAGTATGCATGAGTGATACCTGTCATTAGCCCTTTAAACTATATGGGGTCTAGTCTGTTTCGACTAAAGAAAACTCTTTTTTTAAGCACTGTGTGATTTAGCTGCTCTCTTAACTGCATCCTGTTGTGAACTCCAGTTCTCTTGTGGATCTCCTAATCCCTAAGAAGAATTACAGTTAACAAACTCCTTTTGCAGAAAAGGGACTGGAGAGGTCTCTTTTACTCCTTATGACGATGAATTATGCTCATTCAGATAAGGATTGTTAGAAGTCAGAAAACCTTTTTAGAGTAACTCTCATCTGCAGTAGACACACACAGTGTTTGGGATTTTACAATAAAAGGCTATTTTAAGCCCTATTCACACATTAATCTAATGCAATGGAATTATGGTAATAATGAAAGTAATCACAGCAGTGATAATATAAAAGAAGGTGACTATTAGAAATACCTCAAACTATTTACATCCGACATCCCTGCTTTCCCTAGTAGGTTAGTCTAATCACTACCCAATATCTACACATATGTTATCAGTTTCATTCTTACTGTACTGGCTGAATGATTCTTAGAATTCCCTATCTGTTTATATGCCAAGCCATGTAGGTATCCTCACATACCTCAGAAAGCCATGCCTGTCCCACCCAAACCCCCTGTACACTTATGCCCCCTCCTCTCGTTATGCCCCCTCTCTACTGTTTTCCTATGGAGAGGAGAGGGAGGGAGTCCTACAGATCTTCCCATCATATTGCTCCAGAAGACTGTCAATGCCTCTGTGACAGAGGTGGATGAAAATCAAGCAAATATTGCATTTCTACTTCCTTCCAGGCCTGATTTGTGTGAGGCTGGATGGCCTTGCAGATCTAATTATTCAACATACTCACTCAGCATTCACAGACTGGAAAATTTCAGTTCATCACCTTGTTAGTGTGAATAATGTCAACTCAGAGCTCTAAAAATAATATGGTGATTTAATACACACATTGTTATCATTACTTATTTAGAATCTAGAGTTAAATATTAGTTTTTAAGCCTGACACACATGTGAAGCAGAGGACCACTGTACATTACAAGAGGTGTGGGGAGACAATCCTAGATAACGTACATCAAGTGGGGATTACAAAAATGCATTTTACAAACATTTAGGCACAAGAAGATTTTAAGTGATTTGCATAGAATCACACAAACGTCACTCTAGCATAGAGGCTGAAATTTGAACCAGAAGGGGCAGCTCGACCCATTAAGCCAAATCTGCTCTCAATAGAAAATGCTCTCCTGTTGGCATATAATCAGGGCTGGCTTGTATGTTACACGTAAGTATTACCAGGAAACACATGATGTGCCCGCTGTATACTCTTCATTATATCAAAGTAATTCATAGACCTGTTTCAGTTATTGCCACAGATGAACTAGACTAAAATTTTCAGACTTAAAACACAGTTTGAAGGACGTTTTCAGCACCAGCTGTTTGTTGAATACTCAGAAAACAATAACCTGTACCTTTATAGGTGTGAGGAATGTCATAATTATTCACCACTTACATTACAAGGCATTTCCAGGGAATAGACGTGTATGAACTGTCACTATTCTGTGTAGGCCTCCATGTTATTTTTGTTTTTACAAAATCAAATATTTTTAGCTTAAAGTTAAGGTTACAGACATATTTTCCACTGGCACTAGCAAAGTTGTTTTAGTAGCGGTTGGATCTCAGTACACAATTCAGTGTTTTTATCTTGAGGAGTTAGCTACTTGGGTTAGAGCTAGTTGAAGTGCACTACACTCAGGCAGTGGTGAGGCGCCTCGGCTGTCCTCTTTAAGCACTGGGGAGCAGTTATGTATGTGAGTATCCTATAGAGATTACGATTCTTCTAGCTACGGTCTATGCATTTACACACTTTTGAGTAAGAAAATGAGATACTTACATGTAACTATGGTTCTCCAGTATTGGTATCTTTCATAGATACACATGCTTGAATCATTCCCCGGTGTCGAAGTGGGAGGTATCTTAAAGCAGTAGTGACATTACCATAGGCCATAATGACAATGAACAGTCACTGCAATAGCCTATCTATGTTCTTTTTAAAAAAAAATGACTACATTTGAACTACAACCAATCAGGCGACAGCATCCTGTAGCACACTCCCAAGAGAGGCCGAGTCCCTCAGATATTCAAGCACAAGCGTGACAAGAATTATGTCTAGTTATATAAGGGAAGTCTCTCAGGGGAGGAGAGTGGGTCACATGTGAATTTATGAAAGATACCACTACTGGAGAACCGTAGTCACAGGTAAGTATTTCATTTTCTTCTCCAGCATTGGATCTTTCATAGATTCACATGCTTGAATCAGAATAGCAAGCAGTAATTGTAGTTAATCATTGCAGTAATCTAATAACCAATTTGATGATGGTGGGTAACAACTTAAAACATATCTATACATCTGAAGTATAATTACTGCATATGTAATGAAGCAATCATGTATTATATAATGACATTATATGCATTCATATATAAAAGCTATAAAACACCTCCTTGAACAGAGGCTTACCTTACACACTTTTGAGTAAGAAAATGAGATACTTACATGTAACTATGGTTCTCCAGTATTGGTATCTTTCATAGATACACATGCTTGAATCATTCCCCGTTGTCGAAGTGGGAGGTATCTTAAAGCAGTAGTGACATTACCATAGGCCATAATGACAATGAACAGTCACTGCAATAGCCTATCTATGTTCTTTTTTTAAAAAAATGACTACATTTGAACTACAACCAATCAGGCGACAGCATCCTGTAGCACACTCCCAAGAGAGGCCGAGTCCCTCAGATATTCAAGCACAAGCGTGACAAGAATTATGTCTAGTTATATGAGGGAAGTCTCTCAGGGGAGGAGGATGGGTCACATGTGAATTTATGAAAGATACCACTACTGGAGAACCGTAGTCACAGGTAAGTATCTCATTTTCTTCTCCAGCATTGGATCTTTCATAGATTCACATGCTTGAATCAGAATAGCAAGCAGTAATTGTAGTTAATCATTGCAGTAATCTAATAACCAATTAGACGATGGTGGGTAACAACTTAAAACATATCTATACATCTGAAGTATAATTACTGCATATGTAATAAAGCAATCATGCATTATATAATGACATTATATGCATTCATATATAAAAGCTATAAAACACCTCCTTGAACAGAGGCTTACCTTACTTGAAGAGATGACTTAACACCGCCGCCCCACAGCTGCATCATTGGGGTGTACTGATTCCCGGCAGTAGTGCTGCGTGGGTGCTCTTCCACGTTGCAGCATGAATATATCTTTTCCTACAGCATGCCAGCAAACAGAGCAGTCGAGGGGGACACTGCTCTTGTGGAGTGCTCCTTAGTCTTTGCTGTGAGTGGTTTGCCAGCTTTTGAATGGCAAAACTGGTTAATAATAGAAATCAATTTTGCGATAGTTGCTTTTGTGACCGAAGCACCTTGTTTGGATGGACCATACAAGACTAACAGCTGGTCAGACTTCAGAATTTGATTACTGTGCTGCATATACAATTGAAGCTATCTCTTAATGTCTGAAGTATGGAGAGATGTCTCAGCTGGTGAAGAGTGGCTTGAAAAAAAGGCACAAATTATGATAGGTTTGTTGAGATGGAACTGAGATGGAACCTTGGGAATGAATCTTATATTCGTCCTGAGAAGCACATAGTCCTCAGTCAAATATAGAAAAGGTTTCTGTGTTGTGAAAGCTTGAATTTCGCTGACTCTTCTAGCGGAAGTGAGAGCAAATAATAATGCAACCTTCCAACTAAGGATCTTCAGTTTTGCCTTGTGGATTGGTAGAATGGTGGGCTCATAAGCTGGGAAAGAACCACATTGAGATGCCATTCCGGAGGAGGAGCTCGAATTGGGAACAAAGCTCTGAATAACCTCTTAATGAATTGCTTGACTATTCTTGTAGAACAGAGAGAAAAAGATTGTGAAGAATATCTGTATCTTGAAATGCAGCAAGGTGAACTTTGACAAACGCACATACTAATCCTGATCTAGCAAGTCAAAGGAGGTTAGGTAGAATCTGCTCCAGTGGGGCTTCCAGTGGATGGAGGTTATGTTGTTGACACCATGAATGGAATTGTTTCCATTTCAATTTGTATGTTTTGTTTGTGGGTTCAGCTATTGCTTTGGACAATATACCCCTACAGTCCTGGGAATGTCTGGGTCTTTGAATTTGTTACATTCAAGAGCAAAGCATATAACTGAAGAGAGGTGGGATCCGGATGCAGGAAGTGGCCTTTGTTCATTGTTAACAGTGTTTTCATTGCTGGGAGGTGAATGGGTTCGGATTCTGAGAGTAGAAGGAGCTCCATGAGCCAATGCTGTCGGGATCACTGTGGAGCAATAAGGATTAGCCGGCATGATTCCCTTTTCATTTTCCTGAGAAGCCTAGTAATGAGAGGGGATGGGAGAACAGCGTATGCATAAATCCCTGACCATCTGTTCAAAAACGCTTTTCCCCATGGCCCCTTCTGAGGTTCCCAGCATGCGTGGAGCCAGCATTTTTGATTTTCCTGAGAGGCAAAGAGATCTAAATTTGGTTTGCCACTTTGTCGGAATATGGTGTTGACAAGTGGTTGATTGATCTCCCATTTGTGGCAGGATCAACTGGTTTTGCTGAAGGTGTCCGCTAGATTGTTGCGTATGCCTGACAGGTGTTCTGATATCATAGATATCTGGTGTAGTACAGCCCATTTCCAAATTCTTTGAGCTGCCAGAGACAAAATGTGAGACTGCTTGTTGAGATAATGCATGCTTGTGGTGCTGTCTGTATGTATTAAAACGGATGACCCTTGTATTCTTGGTAGGACGGGCTGAAGGGCTAGAAAAATTGCTCTCAGCTCCAGGAAGTTTTTGTGCTTCTTGGATAGCGAAAGATTCCATCTGCCACTTATTTGGAGATCTTGAAGATGGGGTCCCCAGCCCTCTAGAGAAGTGTCTGTGGTGATTATGTATTCAGGATTCAGAGACAGGAATGTTGGCCCAGATGAGAGATTCTTGGAGGTTTGCCACCAAGGAAGCACATATTTTATAGTCGGTGTTATTCAAATGAGAGTGTTGAATGAACCAGTCACTTGAACCCATTGCTTGTCCAGTTGTTCTTGAAAGGGCCTTCTGACACCGGCACAGGGCACCAAAATAATGGCTGATGACATCATGCCGAGAAGTGATTTGAGACGGACAGAAGTGAACTCTCTTTTGGAAAGATTATGAGCCAACAACATGATGCTTCTTTGCCTCTGTGCGGACATGAATGCTTTGTCCTGTGACATATCCAGGGTTGCTCAGAGGAAGATTATCCTGGTTGAGGGCGAGAGGAGATATTTTTGGTAGTTGACCGTGTGTCCCAAAGATTGAAACAATCGTATGTAAGTTGCAGTAGCCTCCAATGCTTGGTGATGGGATGGTGCTTTAACAAGCCAGTTGTCGAGGTACAGAAAAGCTTGTAGGCCTTTTTTTCTGAGATGTGCTGCTACTGGAGCAAGGCATTTGATACAAATCCGGGGAAATGACCTTCGACCGAAGGGAAAAACATTTGAACAGATAGTGAGTGCCTGCTGCCATAAAACAGAGGAACTTTCAATGTCTGGATGGATAGGGATATTGAAGTATGCATCCTGCAAATCCAGGCGGGGCATATGATCTCCGTGATTGAGGAGTTGCTATATCTCTTGGAGAGTAACCATACGAAAAATAATTTTTCTGCAGGTACTTGTTGAGTTTACTGAGATCTAGAATGGGATATCATTCTCCAGATATTTTCTTTACTAGGAAGAAGCGAAAATAGAAGCCCATTTCCTTTTGAGAGTGTGGGTCTTTTTTTATGGCACCTTTGATCAGCATGTCTAGCGCTTCTTTCATGAATAGGTGGAGATGAGATGGAGGTGATCTTTGAGGTGGATGAGTAAGTAAAATTGTCATGAACTCCAAAGTTTGGCCATTCCTGATAAGTTCGGGGACCCACTTGTTTGTTGTAATGTTCTGCCATTGATGGTAATAATGAAAAATACGTGCAACCAGAGACCGAGGTGCTAATGGGGGGTGCAGCAGGCACTGAGATGGTGTCACTGTTTTCTGACAGCGTCTCTTGACTGTGTTGGCTGCTTTTGCTGTGGTTGCTGTTTTCAATATGCAGCCGCTGGTGGTGCACAATATGATTGGTGCTGAAGACAGGTAGGCCAGGTTAAGGCTGGTATGATTGATATCATTGGGATACAGCAAAAAGGAATAGGTACCTCATCCGTGGACCCCTCTGAAAGGTGTTTCCGTGAACTGGAGTGTTCCTAATGACCTTGTGGTGCCTGTGTCTATTTTATTGCTTGTAAAGCATCATCAATGTGCTTCGCAAATAACGCTTAACTATCATGTGGCATGTCTAAGATCTTGGTCTGTACTTCAGGGCAGAATGTTTTACTTTAAGCCAGCCCTGGTGTCTAAGGACCGCAGATGCTGCGAGCTGGCGAAAGCCAAAGGAAGCTATGTCCATAGTGCAATCGATCATTTCGGTAATAATATTTTTCTTGCTTCCGCTTTCTTGTCATTCGGTAAAGAATCCAGATATGGGGTGATGTCTGACCACATCTGTGAGTCATATCTGTCCAGGATTGCCAAAGAATTTGCAGCACAGACAGTAGTGACAGAGATGGTGGCAAATCGTTTACCAATATTATGAAGGCCCCTACCCTCTTTGTCTGGTGGAGATGAGAGGGGCATCAAAGAGTTCTTGCTGAGCGGCATGTGTAATCACTAAGTCTGGGTCTGGGTGTCTTACCAAACATGCCAGAGGATCATCAGGGGACTTATATTTCTTATCAATTCTAGGAAGAACTGCAGTTACTGTAGCTGGTGTTTTCATTATCTTTATACCTTCTTCCCAGATGTAATCATAGGGATTGCTCTCACAGTCTTCTTTGACTGTGCCTTGAAGTCACAGAGAAAGCAGTCGAACTTCTTGACTGTGATTGGAAGTTGAAACCTCGTAGCTGCCCTTTCCATCAACTTGCAGAAACCACCAATATCCTCTGGTGGCGAATCTATTGGTTGAGGCTCTGTAGGAGATGTTGCGGTAATGAGGTATTTGTCACACTCATTGCAGCTGACTGGATGTAACGAAGTTCTGCCTCTTCTCTGTCATGTTCGGATGAGGATGGATTGTCTCTTGGAGGCATGAGAATGCTTGAAGCTGGTGTCATCCTAGGCATGGGAGGCGGCATAGGCAGTGGAGATGGTGGGGCCAGAGGTGGTGGATGTGCAAGAGAGGGTGTTGCCCCCGCGGGTGAAGAAAAATATTTATGATAGTCCTTCAACACTGCTTGCAAGTCTTGTGCTAAAGAAGCCTCTTCCTGCTCATCATCATCATCATCATCAACATATTTTACATGGAGTTGTGATGGACTGCGAGCTGGTCCAAAGGGTCCATCATCGTTATCAGAATCTTTGAAATTCAACAACTGACTAGGTGGTAGAGGAGAGATTTACGTAGGATCTTGCAGAAAATGTCTTGTCGACAGTGTTGTTGATGGTGGCAAATCCAAGGTGAGGAATAGCATTAATGGTTTCTTTGACTTTGACAATGGTGTCGTTGACAAAGGCTTAGTCAACGGTGCCGTTGTTGGTGATGTTGCCATTGAATGTGTATAATGGTCATCGACGACAAGGTTGTCGTCAACAAAGTTGTTATTGTTGACTGTGTGGTCGTCGTCAACAGTGTGGTCATCACCAACGTTCTTCAACGACGGTGCAGATCTCATTGACTAGATGGTAATCGTTGACGGAGTAGAAGTATCCATCGTCGTCATTGATTTAATCTTTGTAGGCATCGATGATCGTTTCAACGGCGCTGCAGTTATCGATGAGAGCTTCATGGCTAGTTTGATTTTAACCAATGCTGCTTCTGAGGAGGATTTCGTAGACTTTAAACTCAAGGCAGAAGACTGAGTAGAAGCAGCAGATTTTACCTCAGAAGGATTGGATTTTTGTTTTCCTTTGTGTAAAGAGCTTTTGGAAGACTCCTGGTGTGTCTTTTTAAAAGCTTTTTTATGCCCTTCTGGTGACCCCAGCAACATTTCTCTCTTCTTAGATTTCTCCTGTGAGGTAGTGGAACTCTCAATGTCCTCCTCAAAGACAATAGTCTTGGTTTTCAGCTTTTGTGGCCACAACAACAACCTTCTCTCTCTGCCCTTGAGGGCCTTAGATGAAAATGTTCTGGAAATCTTGCAGTTCTTCACCTTGTGGCATGGATTCAGAAAACAGATGCAGTCTTTATGAGGATCTTTTCTTTTCTTACCACAAGAGCCACATGGTCTGAATAGCCCTTTCTTAGAAGGTTCCGCCATGATGATACAGCAGAGAAGTTTGGATATACCAAAATTGAGTAAAACTGAAGAAAACTGAGCAAAGCTCAGGAAGACTCCCTCTCACATGACATGCAGTAGAAAATCTGAGAGACTCAGCCTCTCTTGAGTGTATTCTACAGGATGCTGTTTCCTGATTGGTTATAGTTCAAGTTTGGTCCTTTGGATTATTCATTGCCATATTAGCTAAGATACCAAGGGACTCCCACTTCAACGACGGGGAATGATTCTAGCAATATTGTAAAAGTGCTTGGTACACAGTCTTCAGAAGGAAATTGATTTTGTCAGTGGTGTTCTCTTACTACTTAGAAAACTTTTCCTGTAGTAATACCTGAAGAGGGGATGAAGAAGGGTGTCTAGCATTGTTCTTGGGGCTTCCTTTGTCTGAAGGCATCAATGAGAACCTACTGTGTACTTTAAATGTTAAGTTGCTTGTTTAGTTGCTTGACATCAGGTGCACTTGTAACAGGTTTATTTTAGGCTGGGCTGATGCAGGGCATGTGTTGTTTCAGAGTATTTAATCTATTAGCACTTCTGCATTACGCGCTCTCCTTATTTTAGGTCTGACGTTAACCAAAACCTTTTTGTTTTCCAAAGACAAATCTTTAAAAATATGCATGTACATGCACCCCCACCCGCCTCCTCCGCTCCTCTGGCCTCGCTGCTGTCCCTCGCATCCGCTGCTCCACGGCGGGTGGAAGATCTTTCTCCTTCCTGGCGGCCAAGACCTGGAACTCCCTCCCCACCAGCCTCAGGACCACCCAGGACCACTCCGCTTTCCGGAGACTCCTAAAGACCTGGCTGTTCGAGCAGCGATAACCCCCCCTTTTCCCCTAGCGCCTTGAGACCAGCACGGGTGAGTAGCGCGCTTTATAAATGTTAATGATTTGATTTGATGCACACAGAGGGGCTGCCAGTCAGCTCTCTTCATCTATTGGTCTGTCGTAGTGTCAATCACATTTTGCTTCCACCCAGCACAGCATCCTGCCTGGGCAGTGAGACTGCCTGCTTCACCCCTGGCTGCCTTCAGTGTTTGATTGTGCACAATGTGCACATAGAACATTGGGTTACTGATTTTATTGATTGAGGGGCATGTGGGCCCTTTTCAAGCAACAACCACAATCCATGTCAGGGTGAACCACAACAGTCACTAAATAAACCTGTGCTTAACCCTCTGGTAGCTTGACACAAAGCCGTCAGGCTTAACTCCAAGGCAAAGTGTAAAGTATTTATGAAGCACACAAACAGTAATAAAGTGAAAACACAACACAATAATATTAAAAACCCCACAACAATTTAGAAAAATAGTATTAATTTGAATAATAAAATGCGACCAAAACAACAAAACTCCAATCAATAGAGTAGGAGATATGCAATTTCAAAGATTCAAGTAAGTCTAGCAGCTAAAAGCACAAAGGGCTAGTCGCAGTCATCTGTTGTGTGACACCAGGGAAAAGTCACAAGTTCAAGCCAACTGTGACGGAGCTTGGGCCAGATACAGAAACGGGGATAGTCCCCCTAAAAAAGTTACCTTCTCAGCTTCTCAGTCAAACGTGAAGAGTTCCATTGGCAGTGGAGGAGACCAAGAGGGCAGAGAGAGCGTCACGTATGGTCGTCACTGTAGTGTGAAAAGCAGGCCAGGTGGTGCAGGCTGTCATCATTGTAGTGCGAAGAGCAGTCTAGTGGCGCAGACGGTTGCTGCTGAAGCTTTCCACTGGCTATCACCACGGACTGTCATTGCTTTAGCACATCATGCAGTTCTCGCGTTGCCGGTCATTGCTGGACGTCACTATAGCGCGAAGAGTCAGGGTCACCGGAGCTTCATTTGGCGGCCAGCATGGACGGCAGAGTCTTGGTGCAAACGGGTCTGTTCGTGGTTGTGAGGAGCCCAAAACTTCAGGATTTCTTTTTTTTTACTACAGAGGAGTTCTCTCTGATGCCAACCAAGGACTTACTCTTACAGAGGTCAGCATCGCCCAGGCAAGTCCAGTTGCAGGTTCAGGCTGGTCCAGCTGTAGTAGGTCAGCTGAGCAGTTGCAGGGAGGCCTCTGGAGCTTGTTGTGTCCCTGTAGCTCAAAACAGGAGGTCAGCCAACTGACCAGTGGAATCACCCAGGTAACCTGGAATTAAGAGGGCAGATCCAGCTTTCCTTCTCAGATAGTAAGGCAGTCCTCAATCAGGAGGTCAGTCCTTTTTCTGTAGTGTCCATAGATCCAGGAGTGTTCTGAAGAGTGACTCAGGAGGCACAATATTTAGACCTGGTGCTAGGCTTTGAAGTGGGAGTAATGCCCTGGCCTTCCCGAAATCTAGATTTGGAAAGTTCTTCTCTGTACCTGCCAGGTTACAAGAAGTCTGGGGTGACAAGAAACTGTTGTTAGGGTGCTTTGTGTGTGTGTGTGTGTGATGCCAAGTCCTACTGAAGTGCAAGAGGAGCAAAGGACACCCAACCTGCCCACATCTAGGCCCACTGTCTGTGAGGAATGCACAAAAGTTAACAGCAGGGTCATATGACCCAGGACACTGCTAGGTGACACCAAATGATTAGAACAAGAAAAAGCCAACTTTCTAAAAGTGGCATTTTCAGAATCGTGACTTCAAATCCCACTTTACCATTAAAGAGGGGTTTGAATTACAATTCAACAGAGTGAAAACATAACATTGCTACCTGCTCCGAATTAAGTTATTAAATATAATAAGGTAGTGCCATGTTATCCAATGGGAGAGAGAGGCTTTACAGCAGGGAAAAACAAATTTAGGAGTTTTTCACTACCAGGACATGTAAAACGTAGACAAACATGTACTACTTTTTAAATACAATGCACCCCAACCTGTTGGCTGTTTATGGCCTACACTAGGAGTGACTTATAGGGTTTAAAAAGGAAGGTTTGGGTTGACAAAAAGTTTATTGCACCAGGCTGAAATAGCAGTTCAAAACTGCACATACAAGCTGAAGTGGCAGGCCTGAGACATGTTCTGAAAGGTTACTTTGGTGGGTGGCACAATGAGTGCTGCAGGACAACTAGCAGAATTTAATATACAGGCCCTGGGTACATGCAGTGCCAAAGGAATTGTGGGGTTAGGGATCTATGGCCTGGTGCCGTCTTCTCGAAGACCAGCCCCACTGGTCACATGTAAGTTAAATCCAACTCAAAAGGAGGTAGAAAGTACACCTTAGCTTTAGTACATTATATTTCCTTTTAGCGATATTTCATCTACAAATAAATTCACATCAGATCTCCTTTGCCATTTTATACAAATCCATCTTTATTTACCAAAAAGAAGACAGTCAGTCAACAAGTGTCTTAAGGGAGCAAACCCTCTTCCTTAGGCTGATAATCCATCTGCATAACATAATTAAAACATTGTTATTTTCTCCTCGTAGAAATGTTAGTTTATGTATTTTTCATTACTTCATTCCGGTATCTACTCCGTGGGTCCACAGAGGCTGACTTTCTATCTCTCACATAAGCCTTCTCTTCAGTCTAGTCTGCTGCGATAAACAACCTTTTGAGGTGAAGGAAATTGTTTTGAGGTGTGTCTGTCCCTCGGCCAAGGATGGGGGAAGGCTAGACTGAAAATAAGATGGATTTTTTTAAAATGACAAAGAAGATGTGATGTGAATTTATTTTGAGGTGAATTGTCGCTAAAAGGAAATATCACAATCTAAAGTTAAGGTGCACTTTATACCTCTTTTTTTGTTGGATACGTGTACTACCACTTTACTAGTGACTCAAAAGTAAATTAAATGCGCCAATTGGGTGTAAAACAATTTTACTATATTTAAGGGAAAGAGCACAAGCACTTTAACACAGATTAGGAGTAGTGAAGTGCACAGAGACCTAAAAGCCAATAAAAACAGGCCCAGCAAACAGGAAGATGAAGGTAAAAAGTTTATGGGTAACCCCGAATAGTCCAAGTCCAACATGGCACATCCACCTTAAAAATGCTCCTTTAGTACTATTTAAAGGCAAAACAGTAATTTCTGAAGTCACTTCCTCGATGGTCTGCCCACCAGGCAACCAGTGAGCTTTTGTTTCAAGTCCAGGCAACTCTGATACAGCAGCCGTGCTGCAATGACAGCAGCAAGGAATTGTAGCATCCTTTACAGTGCTCACCACCAAAGCAGCAACTGATGTGCTCTCCGGTGCCTGCTGGTGTTTGGACAAAATATAAAAGAAAAATAATGTGTAGACAAAATAATGTGTCGAGAATGATGAGGAGAAAAATATCATGATGGTAAGTTTCTAAGGGAAACCAAACTTTTACTATATCTCTTCAAGGTACGTAGATGTGGAGTTAAGAATAGTAAATACAGAGTTACCTATTTGCACTTGTCTTCTCAATATTTTGGTCCTCGATATGTTTGACACAATATACTGTCCACACAGTATTTCTCACTTCGATAGTCTGTCAGACAACCGCCTATAGCCACCCCGGCTGTATGTATAGGTTATACCAGCTGGCTTACGGGAAATATCCTCCAGTACTTAGACCCATCTACGTTCTTATGTCATGATAACCATAACAATCGATTTGAAGTATTGTGTTCAGAGGTTTCAATTTATGGTTTGATTAGCACACATATGACTTTTTTCAGTATTTTGGCTTAAATGCTGTGCTTTTCTTAATGCACCCTTTTACCCTCTGATAAAGGCAGGTTACTTCGTCACAAAGGTCAGATATCCCATTTGTCATATTACACGTGCCATTGGATATTCTGAACGTGTAATAAGGTGGACAGGATATCCGTCACGTTTGTGACTGAGTAACCTGTCCGCTGAACTTTAAATCAGGTCTTAAGTTCTTTCTTTCCATTGGTGGCACATTGCTCCAGTAGAAAGTTGACAAATGTCAGCTCTTTCCTTGCTTGATACTTTTACAATTGTTTACTGCTCAAAAATCCTTGATGGCATTCTGAAGGCTTCAGCTGCTTTCTGGAGACACAAAAGAAAGTGCTTTCAGATACAAGGTGCTCCTTCGTGCAATGCAAAACCCAGTTCAAGTGCATCTGTGACAAGTAAAACAGTCAAGGGTCAGGTGGCTGACCTCGTGTTCTGAGCTACACTCTGTTCTGTTTCTGAGTACCTTGATGTTCCCTCTGACTGGCTCCCTTGTCGAGTTGGTCCCCTAAAATGACTCAAGGAGACTGAATTACAACCTGCCCAACTATTTGATTAAAAAGTTTCTAAGTATCAAATTTGTTGAATTTGACAATGCTTGTTCTCAGTTGAGTGAAATACTTTGCCTAACTATACCTTTGTCAAATCTAGATCTGTGGAATCCTCCTGTAGATCTCTTTCATTGTGATGTCTAAAAATACATAAAATACAGTCTATTTTAATAAATTGGTAGTGAATTTCTTGAGTGTCAGTGATTTCTTCTTCAATTATTTTGGTGCTGTTCAAATGCTTTAAACTTGTTCTTTTGGGTAAGCCTTGCTGCTCAGAGCCACAGCTATCCAGGGTTGAGCTGAAGGTTTGACAAATGACACCACTGTCTCTAAAGGGGCTGGTGAGTGTATTACACGGTGAGGTTGCACAACCACACCATATAATACACCCCATTTCCTCAAGATTGGTGGCATCTGTATGAAAGTCACTCTTTGTGGCATGGTTACCCCCACTTTTTGCCTGCTATCAGTGTGCTTAGACTGTTTTTACTGGGATCCTTCTAACCAGGACCCCAGTGATTGTGCTCTCTCCTTCTACATTTGGTTGTGTAGGACCTTTGTGCACTCCACAATTGGCATACTGGTGCCCCCTTATACGTCCCTAGTATATGATACTTAGGTACCCATGGCATTGGGACACTAGGGGACCCCTCTGGGCTGTAGCATGTATTATGCCACCCATGGGAGCCCATGCAAAATGTGTCTGCAGGCCTGCCATTGCAGCCTACGTAAAAAGGTGCATGCACCATTTCATCACAGGTTATTACACCAGATCACTTGTAAGCCACCCTATGGTAGGCCCTCCTAGCCCAGAGGGCAGGGTGCAGGTCCCTGTGTGTGAGGGCACCCCTGCAAGAGCAAAGGTGTCTCTACGAACTCAAGCTCCATTGCACGGGACTGATAGGTGGTCACCGTGCAATGTGACCAAAACCCCTTTTAGGGCTATTTAGGGACTCCCTTGCGGGTGAGTCCCCAAATTCGACATAATGGTAACTCCGAACCTGGGCATGTTTGGTATCAAACATGTCGGAATCATACACCAAAACGGGCAACAGTGTATTAGACTGTGATTCCATGCACTCTGGGGGCTACTTAGAGGAGCCCTTAGTATTGTTCCTACCAGCCTTCTAGGGTTTTCTAGGCAGCCCACACTGCTGCCATCCCTCAGACAGGTTTCTGCTCTCCTGCTGCTTGACCAGGTTCCTGTGGGAGATGCTGGTAACACCCTCTTCCTTGGAAATAGGTGTTACATGGCTTGGGAGGGGTAGCCTCACCAAGCCACTGGTTTGTTTTGAAGGGCATATTTGGTGCCCTCCTTGCATAAACTGTTTTGCACCAGTCCAGGAAACCCTGGTTCTTGCTATAGCACGAAACTGGACAAAGGAAAGAGGAGTGACCACTTCCTTGTTCATCACCATCCCAGGGGTGGTGTCCAGAGCTCCTACAGGTGGCCTCTTCATTCTGCCATCTTGAAACCAAGATGTGCAGAGACCCCTGGGAGCATCTGAGTGGCCAGGTCAGGTAGGTGATGTCAGAGACCCCTCCTGATAGGTGGTCACCGTGCAATGTGACCAAACCCCCTTTTAGGGCTATTTAGGGACTCCCTTGCCAGTGGGTCCCCAGATTCGACATGCAAGACTCCACCAGGACTCCTCTGCATTGTTTACTTCTACTTCTGGCCACCTGAACTGCAACTGGACTCTTTAGGACCTGACAAGTCTGCACCTTCTGCAACAACTTTGCTTTGCAACTTTGTCTCTCCCGCTCCTTCCAGCAACTGCAACATTAACCTGGCTGTTTATCCTCTGAGGTCGGCGAGACTTTAGCCTGCACGAAGCACGAAGGAATCTCCCTAGGAGTGAGGGAGCCACTCCCCTGCATCTGCAGGCACCAACTGCAATGACGTCCAGCTGTGTGGATCTGCTCTCCTCTGGAACTGCGTGGATCCTGCATCACAGGTGGTAGTCTGCAGTGGTCCCCCTGGTCCTCTCTGCCCGCTGTCCAACTTGGGAGACAGTAAGCCCTTGCCTCTCTTTGCAGGACAGTAACCCTGTGCACAGCGACTCTTGCAGCTACCAAGGCTTGTTTTCTCCTGCTCCCAGGGATCTTCAGGCTCTGAGTAGCCCCGGCCCCCCGCACTTCATCCTGCCAAGAAAAGTCTCCTCTCTGCTGCTCCAGCGACAAGGGACTCCTTTTCAGGTATGCTGACTGGGCCTCACTGCAACTTACTGTCCTTGATGCCAGCGGGTTGCCTGTGGGGGCTGTGACTGCTTCTGCTGGCTCTTCCGACTGGTGAGGGTCAGCCTGGACTCCACTCCAAGACCTTGCTGGTCCTCTTCAGCCTTGCAACTCCTCCTGTGCTTCTTCTGGTCTTTGCCAAGGCTTGTTGGTGGTACCCTATCCACTGACCAACTGCAACCCGACAGCCCACATGGGACACCATCTGCACCATTCCAGGGATTCCTCTTCAGCTCCTGCGCTGCACAGCTGGTCTTCTTCTTCCCCTGTCGACTTGGTTCTGCATCCACAGAAGGATGGGTAGTGGCTTCTGCCACACTCGACATGCCAACTTGAACTGGACTCTGTCTCCTTCTCTTCCAGGGCCTCTTCTGCCAGAATCCACTTTGGGTTCTTCAAGCCCGGTCTGGATCTTGCACAATCCCTTTTCTAAGTCCTCCTGTTAGTCCTTGGGAAGACCAGGTACTTACGTCTGCTCTCCTGGTCGCTGGGGTTCACTCAGGTACTCACCTCTTGGGGTCCCTAGTTCTTCCAGCTCCCCTCTAACCATGCCACAGCCTTCTCTCCGCATTCCATATTGTGTGTTTGTACTTACCTCCAGTTGGGGGGACTTCCTATAAGTATTCTAGTGTTATGTTACTATAATAAAGTACCTTTATTTTTGTAACAGTGGTTCTTTCATGTGTGATAAGTTGCTGTGTGACTATAGTGGTATTGCTTAAGCTTTGAATGTCTCCTAGACAAGTCCTGGCTGCTCATCCACAGCTACCTCTAGAGATCCCTGGCTCCCTAGACACTGCCTACACTTCACTAATAGGGGTTGCTTGGACTTGGTATAAGGTGCCAACACTATAGGTGTCCACCACACACAAGGGCAGCTTCTTAAAGCATCACTGGGAGACCAAAGGTGTGTTTAGGAGTAACAAACTTGCCGAGGGTTGAGACCACTGAAAATATGCATAGGTGGACCCCTAGAAAAGACGTTGCTCCCAAGATTCTGTCAAGTGTGTTAAACTCCAGAGGACTGTTTGCAAAGGGATACAAATACTTTCAAGGAGTTGGGAAATGTTTGAAGAAGTTGTGGCAAAGTTTCCTGCAAGTTCAAATTTTAAACAAATTTCCAAAAAGTTTTGAAAAAGTTTCAGAAGCTGCTTTTTCACCAAGAAAACATGAACCTCGACATGGCAAACCTTTTCTCTATCAAGGGAGATGAGCTGAGGGCACTTTGTAGATAGGATGATCAAAATGGGGGCAAATGCCAAGAAAAGTGAGCTGAGCACTGATCTCAGACCTTGGGAGGAGGCCACCAAGGTAACTCGCCATCCGAGGAAGGAACTGCCCCAAGATAGTGGAGGAGAAGAAGATGTTATTCAGGTTTTGAGTCCTCCAGCATTCAGGCGTTCTCATCCATGATCTATCCCTTTTCTCTGAAGCACTCACAGGTACCAGCTTCCTTTGCTGCTGTCACAGTACCACAGGTTAAAGAACGCCTGATGGGCATTAAATCTAGCTCCCCTCCAAATCCCTTTACCCCTAAAATCCTACAACTTGTCTTTGATATAGTTGCAGAAGATTTGGCTATGACTTTTTAACAAGATCTTGGAGACTGGTATCTTTCTCAGTCTCTTCAAAGAAGCTATCATCATACCTCTGCCAAATACATTTAACCTTGACCCTGAGGATTTAAAAAACAATCATCCACTCTCAATACTGCCTTTCCCTGCCAAAAATTTGGAGAAACATATAAATCAAGAATTGACTACATTTATTGATTCTTATTATCTTAATCCATCTCAGACTGGATTCTGGAGTGGCCACAGGACAGAGGCCATGTTAGTAATGGTGGCAGACTGTATCACAGGTCTGGTTGATCATGGCAGAGCTGCAACTTTGGTCATGCTGGACTTGTCTGCTGCTTTTAATATGGTCTCTCCTAAGTGCATGTTCTATCGCCTATGGCGTCTAAGTGTGGAAGGCAAGGCACTTTTGTACTCCTTCCATGTGGATGGGTGCAAGTTGTTAGCTGCGGACAGTTTAGGATTAAGGCGTTTAGTCTTCTGTGTGGGGTCCTGCAGGGCTCCTCACTTAGCCCCATCCTTTTTAACCTCTATGTTTAACAGCTGGCAACTGGGGTCCATTCTTTTGGTTTTCAGGTTTTGTCCCGTGCTGATGACACACAAATCATTGTGTCAATTACAAACAGTGTGCCTTTAGTGACAGATAAGTTAAAGAACTGTATGGTAGGAATTAGTAATTGGATGACAGACAACTTTCGTACACTGAATGCTGATAAAACCAAGTGGTTGGTCTCTGGAGCACAGCAGCCCATCTGGTCAGAACTCTGGTCCTTTACTTCCCCCGGTAGAGTCTGGCAAAAATGTAGTGGTCCTTTTTGACAACTCCAGACCTTCATTTTTCAGGTTCATCAGACTATCAGCACTTGCTTTCACATCATCAAAGGTCTTCCCATTTATTCTACCAGAGCTCCACAAATTTGTGGCTTAAGTCTTCTCCTGACGGGATTATTGTAATGCTCTCTGTCTGCATATCAATAATTCATATCTTAACAAGTTCCAGGTCATTCAAAATGCAATGGCGTGTCTTTTACTAGGCATCCCTGAACATCTTTCAGTGACTGAGGGTCTTTGGGCCCTTCACTGGCTTCCAGTTAGAAAGCAAAGGATATTCAAAGTGCTATGCATTGCCTTTTTTGGCACTGCAACAAATGGCACTGCCGATTTTTGGCCAACTCTTCTGTGGTATGTGCCTAATAGGTTGCTCCGCTCTGCTTACAGAAGGAAGGTTGTGGTTCCCAAGATTCGCAGAACCAGATAGGGGGGCTCTTATGCTGTGACCAAACTGTGGCTCACCTTACCTCTGCATATCACAAGATCCGAAAAGATCTCTTTTTCGTACACATCTGAAACCTTGGCTTTTCTTAGTCTAGCCCATGGAGCAGTGCAGGCCTTTCTTTTCCTCATTTGGTGCTTATGTTTTAGGTGGCTTTAGCACCTTGACATCTTTGGGTATAGTTGCAATATACAAATTCTCTTTTCATTGCATTTCCCAGGCTACCTTAGTGTCCCTGGGTGTGGAGAACCCTCTGGCCCTACTGGCGTCCGAGTATGGGGAAATACCATCAATGACCACCAAAAATCAAAGGAGTGGAGGTGAAGAATTTGAGGGATACAGGTGCGAGTGTAACCATGGTAAGGATAGGGATGGGGGCCACTCACTTTGACAGTGCACTTGTTAATGACTTCTCTTCTTCCCCTGTACATGTCATGTAGGTCAGCGCCCACCAGAAGAAGGACATTTGGCATGCCATCGCCAAGGACGTCCGGACCCTGGGGGTCCACCTGAGACGGGGCACCCACTGCCGTAAAAGATGGGAGGACATTCGCCGCTGGAGCAAGAAGACGGTGGAGGCTCAGCTGGCGATGACCTCCCAACGTGGGAGGGGTGCCCGTTGCACCATGACCCCCCTGATGTTCCGGATCCTGGCAGTGGCCTACCATGAGTTGGATGGGCGGTTGAGGGCATCACAGCAGACACAAGGGGGTGAGTACACTCTCATTCTGCGGACTTTGCACACAGTGGAGGGGTCTGGGTGGGGGAGGAGGGCTGTGGGTTTCCCTAGGCCAGGGCGAGTTACGTAGGCTAGGCCCCTCCGTAATGCATGCCATGTGGCACTCCACCCCACCTCTGTAGAGTGCCAATTACAGGTATACATGCCCCTGTGTCATCTATGTGTGCAGATGTCCACCATAGCCATGTAGGCCAGATCCCAGGAATTGCATCTGTAGAGGCCAAGAGCACGGCGTAGTGCAGGGGGCTGCTGTGTCTGTATTGTCCGCCAACTGTAGCGGTAAGCCATGCACTCAACCTGTCTTTCTTCTGTCGTCCCCCCCCCCCCTTTTTGTGCTCTCCCTGTTCTTTTGTGCATCAGCATCATCGGGCGGAGGTACAGAGGCACCGGAGCACGAGGGAGCTGCATCCCACATGGCCATGGAGGGCCACACCACAGACTCTGAATACACCATTGGGACGGAGGGCGAGGGGAGCTTCACGTCGGTCACCGGATCACCAAACAGCGACACGGACTCGTCCGCCGATGGGAGCTCTCTTGTGGTGGCGGCACCATCTGTGCCCCCCACTTCGAAAGGTACAGCCGCCACCCCCCCTACCAGCACCGCCCTCCCAGCAGCCCCTCAGCCTTCGCTCCGTGCCTGCTCACCCAGGAGGGTGGGCATCACCTTCGCCCCTGGCACCTCAGGCCCTGCCCCAGTCACCCCTGCTGCCCTCAGTGAGGAGGCCATTGACCTCCTCAGGTCACTCACTGTTGGGCAGTCTACCATTGTGAATGCCATCCAGGGTGTAGAAAGGGAGTTGCAACACGGTAATGCATTCCTGGAGGGCATTCATTCTGGTCAGGCTGCCCTTCATCGAACCCTGCAATCTCTGGCCTCAGCACTGATGGCAGCCATTGTCCCTGTGTCTAGCCTCCCCCTCCAACTTCCTCCACCCAGACCCAATCCCCTGTACCCCAGCCTATCCCAAGCACACCATCAGACAAGCATGCACACACCCCAACACACAAAAGTAGCTCAGGCAAACATAAGCACCACACAACCCACAGGCACTCACACAAGCATCACCCACATACAGACACAGCAACATCCACTGCCTCCACTGTGTCCCCCTCCTCGTCGCCTCCCTCTTCCCTCCCAGTCTCGTCTACACTCTCACCTGCATGCACTACATCTACAGGCACTAGGACTCGCACCAGAACACCCAGCACCACATCCGCTCACCTGCACTCACCACCCCCACTACCATTTACACGTCCCCTGTGTCCACTCCCAGTGTGTCTGTGACGTCCCCTCCCCTCCCAAAGTACACAAACGCGGGCACCCACACACCCAACATCCATCCACCTCACAACAGCCTCCAGTACCTGCACCTGCACCCAAATCACCTAAAGTTACACCTCCTACAACCACCTCCTCTTCCTCCACTCCCAGACCCCCTCCAGCTACCCATCCCAGTGTTCGTCAGAAACTCTTCCTCAGCGATGTTGAACTCTTTCCCACCACCCCCACCCCTCTAATTCATAGGTCCCGTAGTAGCACCTCAGCCAAAAAAAGTCCGGTACCAGGGGTGCGTGTTAAAGGTGTGTGGAGTGCACCGGCCACCAGGGCAGCCAGTGTGACACGGAGCCAAAGCACTGCCAGTCCACCCCCTGTAAAGCACCTTAAGTTGGAAAGTGGCCGACGGGAGAGGGTGAAGACTCCTGCCGGCAAAACAGCTCACAAGGGTCCCGGGGGGGAGTGCAGAGTCTGCTGTGACTCCTCCCAAGGTGGTGAAGGGGCAGAAGAAGTCTCCAAAGTCTGGGAAGAGCAGCACGGCGGAGAAGGCCGCCATCTTCCCCGCCGGCCGGGACGCCACCGCCAGCAGTATCGTCACTGGTCCGGAGACCACCGCCAGAGTCAGTGCCCAGGAGGGCACCAGTATCGTCACTGGTCCGGAGACCACCGCCAGAGTCAGTGTCCAGGAGGGCATCAGTATCGTCACTGGTCAGGAGACCACCGCCAGAGTCAGTGCCCAGGAGGGCACCAGTATCGTCACTGGTCCGGAGTCCACCGCCAGAGTCAGTGTCCAGGAGGGCACCAGTATCGTCACTGGTCCGGAGACCACCTCCAGAGTCAGTGCCCTGGAGGGCACCAGTATCGTCACTGGTCAGGAGTCCACCGCCAGAGTCAGTGCCCAGGAGGGCACCAGTATCGTCACTGGTCAGTAGACCACCGCCAGAGTCAGTGCCCTGGAGGGCACCAGTATCGTCACTGGTCCAGAGACCACCGCCAGAGTCAGTGTCCAGGAGGGCACCAGTATCGCCACTGGCCCGGAGACCACCGCCAGAGGCAGTGCCCTGGAGGGCACCAGTATCGTCACTGATCCGGAGACCACCGCCAGAATCAGTGTCCAGGAGGGCACCAGTATCGTCACTGGTCAGGAGACCACTGCCAGCGTCAGTGACCTGGAGGGCCCCGGCAGCCACGGCCCCGCTGGGCACTGAGGGACCGTAATGCCACACACCGCTGCACAGGTCAGAGACAGCAAAGGCAAGCACCGCTGAACAGGGCACAGACCACCATGGCAAAGCACTGCTGAACAGGCCAAAGACTGACATGGTGTAGACCTCTGAACAGGGAAAAGCACCGCCATGACAAAGCACCACTGAACAGGCCAAAGACCGACATGGTGAAGACCGCTGAACAGGACAAAGCACCGCCATGGCAAAGCACAGCTGAACAGGCCAAAGACCGACATGGTGAAGACCGCTGAACAGGGCAAAGCACCGCCATGGCAAAGCACCGCTGAACAGGCCAAAGACCGACATGGTGAAGACCGCTGAACAGGGCAAAGCACTGCCATGGTGAAGACCGCTGAACAGGCCAAAGACCGCCATGGTGAAGACTGCTGAACAGGGCAAAGACTGACATGGTGAAGACCGCTGAACAGGGCAAAGCACCGCCAAATCAAGCATCGTTAGCCCATGTGCAGCTGGGACAGTGACGGAACAGGGACTGTCACGGGGAGCGTGATGTACTCCGGGCACCAGTCCCCCTCCAGAACCAGTGGAGACCTGCATCCACTCTGTCTGTCCTTCACAGGATGAAGCACTCTGGGCACCAGTCCCCCTCCAGAACCAGTGGAGAATGTTATCCACTTGAGTGACTGTGGCTTTGCACTCCCCAGGAGGGTACAGTGGGCAACCCACCCACTGTAGAGACTTGAGAGACTGTGGCTTTGCACTCCCCAGGATGGTCCAGTGGGCAACCCACCCACTGTAGAGACTTGAGAGACTGTGGCTTTGCACTCCCCAGGATTGAACAGTGGGCAAGCCACCCACTGTAGAGACTTGAGAGACTGTGGCTTTGCACTCCCTATGATTGAACAGTGGGCAAGCCACCCACTGTAGAGACTTGAGAGACTGTGGCTTTGCACTCCCCAGGATTGAACAGTGGGCAACCCACCCACTGTAGATACTTGAGAGACTGTGGCTTTGCACTCCCCAGGATTGAACAGTGGGCAACCCACCCACTGTAGAGACTTGAGAGACTGTGGCTTTGCACTCCCCAGGATGGTACAGTGGGCAACCCACCCACTGTAGAGACTTGAGAGACTGTGGCTTTGCACTCCCCAGGATTGAACAGTGGGCAACCCACCCACTGTAGAGACTTGCGAGACTGTGGCTTTGCACTCCCCAGGATATATCAATGGGCATGGAGCCCCGTCGTGGATCTGGCGTGGTGCTGTAATCCGGCTGAGGTGCCCCCCCTTCCCTTCCCCCTGAGGTACCTGTTGTATTTCTATCTGATGCCCCTGCAGTGTTCTCTCCGTTTGTGGACAGGTATCTAGTGTGGGCCTCGCCCATGCATTTTGGGCCCAGTGGTCCACGGACATTGAAATGTGAATACCTGCACTACTAATCGTGATGTATATATTTGGAAAGTGTATATATATCTGTATATAGTAGGTTACTTTATTTTGATACATTACAATGTTTGAACTGATTTCGTTTTGTCTTTGCATTCTTCCGGGGGGTTGTGGGTTGTTACTGTGCTGTTTGGAACTGCATTGGTGTGTGTGTTGTAGTGTGCAAGGGTCGGGTTGGGGGTGGGGGTGTTGCGTGTGTGTCCCCCTGACTTTTGCCTCCCCCCTCCCCTATGTCGTAGGTGCAGTACTCACCGTTGTCTTCGGCGCCTACGTTGCTGGTGATCATAGATGAGCAGGAAGAGAAGCGCAGGGAGTAGTTGTAGTTCGGGCTCCATGGTAGCCTCCTTCCTCGTGGAGTGTGTTCAGGTGAGCGTTTTCCCATTGCAAAAGCTGTTTCCGCCGTGTTTTTATCCACGGTGAATCCGCCCCGGAAAAGGTGGTGGATTGGCAGGTAGTGATACTGTGGGCGGTACATTGTCTTCCGCCTGTCTGTTGGCGGTGACCGCCGCGCTGCTTGCCTGTACCGCCGTGGCAGTCGGAGTGTTAAAGTGGCTGTCTATGTTGGTGGTTTCCGCCACGGTCATAATTCCCTTTTTTTGTCCGCCGGCCCGTTTGCGGTATTACCGCAGCTTTAACACCGTCCGCCAGGGTTGTAATGACCACCTTAGTGTTTTTTTTATAGAGCTCTGGAACGAGATATCTACCAAAAAACAGAAGGATGGCCAATCCGCTGTCCTCTGTATTATGCCACGCCATTTAGAGGGTGCCATAAGAGGGATGCCCAAAGCTGAGTCCCCATTTGGCAGGCATGACATCAAAGGTATTGGCTTCTGCCACCACTGCTGCAGGCGTCCCTTCTTTGTGTCTACCACTGGAATCATGGTCGTCCTGCACAGTGCTGCTCTGTATACGTGAACACATTCCATTTTAGGTTCTTTTTCCAAGAGAGATTTTCCAGAAGGCAGTTCAGTATCTAATACTGTTAGAGTTAGAGGATCTGCCATTACTGTTATTTTAACCCCCAAAAGTTTCCCGCCCTTCAGTCAGGAGCCTCTTTGGTGGAACAACTCTTCTTACATGAGCAGGTATCTATGGACATGTCCACTCGACAGCTGGCGGTGAGGTGGGAATGCTGTATCTGCTACATCGAACGTTTGGTGACTTGGCACCAAAACATAGGCTATGCCCTTCCCCTAATAACTGAATGCCCTTGCCAAAAATAAATAATGCTTTTGTAGTAAAGAGTCCACATTGGTAAAACAAAGTAGATTTATTTCTCTCAAGTTCCCCAATTGAATGCTCAATCCGAGATTCTAAGTCACCCTCCACTTGAGGATTCTAAACTGTCAACAGGCTAGGGTTAAACAAACAGGGAAAAGTAAAAGGGGAGAAAGGGCGTACCAAGATATAACAATAACATTACAACACATTTTCTTAGGAAAGGAAAAGTGTACAGTATAGTGAAAACATACAAAATATTTAACTTAAATCATAGTCCGAATGCCCCTTAGATGGACAACTGATTTTTGCATTTCTCCTTGCAGGCAACTCCAGTGCACTGTTCTGGGTTACACTGTTTTGTCCATTAAGAGGAATCAGAGATTCAGGACAATTGGCAATCCAATCCATAATCCAAGCACGTCCATGTTCCAGCACCACCACATTTTGTCTTACCTTGTTGATTCTTGCTGGTGTATAATATGCATGGAATTTATTTTTAGATGTCACCGTTTTTTTAATTAGAACCCTTTCTCCTTCTTTCCAACCTCTACAGATAGCACCCCACTTGTCATCATACCACGCATCATATTTGGCTTATGTTGTTTTACCTTCTCAGAAACCAATATCCTGTCCACTTATACTTGTTTAACTCCACTGAGCCAGTTGGAAGTGAATGTTGTACCCGGTGTCCTTCCTTTCGGTAGGCCAAAAGGAGAAATAACAGTTACAGCATTTGGGCCGAGATATATCAAAGGGTTTTGTCCATTCTATGTCTATGTGAAAATGCGTTCATGCATCTGGCCCTTGGTGTGGTATGGTACGACCATAACATTTCCTTTAGGGACTTGCCTACTACATACCCCATGGTGTTGGACAGTTAAATGGTGTCCTTAATCATTCTGTGGACCCTCCCCATAGTCTTCATAGGGCATGTGGATAAACCTTGCAAGAGCTTGTTGAGCTCTTCAGAGACAAGCTGAACCCATTGTCAGGGATGAGGGTACTAGGTATATCCTATAAGGTGTTAGTTAAGAAATCAGTTAGAGAACTTGTGCTGGTATTATTCACAAAATGGGCAGTGATCCAGTGAGGATGACAGTCTACCATGGCACTTTGTGGCAGCTGCAGGAACGCCATATGATAGTGAGGCCAAAGGTACGTGTGCACAAACATGCCTCACTTTACAATTCTTCTTTTTCGACAGCATCTCTAAGGGGCTGGAGCTGTGGAGGAAGAGGGCGAGGAGAGAGCCCAGGCAGGTGCCGTTCAACTGATGACCAACAAGTTAATAGAATTTTAAAAAATGGACGAAACAAACAGGATGTCAGCAATCTTCAGGGATTCGGGAGCAATGAAAAAAACAGATTGGTAAAGGTGACATAAGAGATGCAGTTTATGTCTTGTGTCAAGAAAGCAGAGGTGTTCACCGATGGAACCCAGGTGTCCCCTATTTGATGTGCGTTGCATCACATAAGGAGGAGATGCACAAATGTAGCCTTATCCCTGCTAAAGTGGAGGTTAGGGCTTGGACAGGGGACTCCTCTGATGAGACCACAAGGTCCTCCCCTGTGAAGTAAAGCAACACCCAGGACCTCTGAGAGTGGAGCCTCCGAGAGAGACACACCCTGCCCTTCACTCAGGTACCGGACCCACATAGGGACAGACAGACGCATTGGTGGATTTATGTCCACCAACCTCCCATCTATAGTGATTTTAATAAGCCTGTTTCTGTGTAGGTTTTGTGCTCCCATCACTAATTCTCTCCTTTCTGTAGCTTAGCTTGCGGTCCCGCTGCCTCTTCTACTCGAGCAGTTTGAGGTCAACAAATGCACAAATAAGCACATCTCTGGTCACCCGAGAGTTAAACTGACCTTATCTGCAGTTGGTACTAGTGGCAAAAAAGCTGCTTTGTAAGAGTAAAAAAGACACACAAAATATATAGGTCTGTTTTAATGGAGACCATGGGCCAAGGTGTCTGGGTTGCCTGCCAGGGATCGGTGTTTCTGGGAATGCCAGGGGATAAGGATCGTTTACGTGTTCCTAGGTGCACCCTGGAGATCATGTGAAAAACATATGTACTATTGCCTTTCCTCTAAACCTTTCACAATACATTCAGGTGCAAAGTCACAATCAGTGTGGAAAATATTAAGCACAAAAAGCATTTAGGTGCAAAAATCACTTTTAGGTGCAGGATCCCTTAAATCCAAAGTAAACACGGAGTGCAGTTGCATGTTTAGAGGTCAGAAGTGAAGATGGCTGTAAATCAGTCTTGTAAAGACCCCCAGAGTTTCCCATACCAGGGACGCCGGTATTTCTTGGGGTGTGGGCGAGTAAACATTGGGATTACAAAGTAATCCCTGAGGCTTTCCAGAGGAATGGGGTGTCATTAAGAGCACCGGGAATATTGCACCAGATTCGCCCAGTAATCCATCCCCTGAAATCCCACCTAGCCGAGTCGAAGATTTCGCTGGGTGAGACAGTGATGGGGCCGGTAACCCAAGTTACCTCCCTCACTGGAATTACAGAGGCATGTGGAATGAGACCCTTAGAGGCATCTTGGTGCAATTGTAGCAAGAGTGTGGAAGCACTTAAGGAGCCAAATAGCAATCTGGTGCAAAAACACCCTCTGGTGCAAAATAACTATTACCAGTGCAGAGGTACACTTTGGTGCAAAAACACACTCAGGAGAAAACACATTTATGAGCAAAATCTCTTGTGGTACAAAATCAACACATTTTGTATCACATTTAGATGCAAACTCACTCAGTACAAAAAGTAAATAAATGTGGAAGTAGGATGTTACATTAGGTGTAAAATGTGTGCATCAGTATGGGATCACCTGGGCTGACGTCACATTGATAAGCAAAATCATTTGCATGAGTGTGGAGAACGTTTAGAAGCACACGTGACATTTAAGCATAAAATCACTTTTAGGAGCAAAAGTGCCCATGGTACAATGTAAACAGCATTGTAGCAGCACATTTTGCAGCAAGGTGACATTTGGGTGTGTAGATTCACGCTTCAACAGGGATGCACAAACACACTTACTGGTAAATGTTAAACTCAGGGCCACAAACCACATTTACATGCGAAATCACTATTTGTTAATGACTTCTCATGACGCGAGGTGCCCTGAAAGCACTGGGTTCAGTTCAGAAACCCCAGAAAGGGATAAGAACAGATTTTCATCAATATAAATCCACTTCACAGAACATAATGCAAGAAAGTCGACTGAGCAGGATGTCCACAGACTCCACACTCAGTCACTTGGATGGTAGACTCCCAGTGTTTTTAGACTTCGGGAAAATCAAGCTGGCAGAGACAATGACCAGCACATGATCTACAACAGTGGTTCCCACCCTGGGGGTCAGCGAAGGCTCCTCAGGGGGTCTGCGACTTCTTATAAAATTAAATAATCTTAACAGATGAGGTCCCCTGCTTTATGTAATGAATCAGTAGAGGGAGTCCTCGGTTTTCAATAATGATTCAGTAGGGGTCTCCAGATTCCAGTAATTATAAAGTGAGGGTCCACCGAAGTCAAAAGGTTGAGAACCACTGATCTACAACAACATATGCTCCAAACCCACATGTATTCCAGCCAGATATTGGCCATTAGACTCCTCGTTCAAGGGATGCTAAAGACCTATGCCATTCTTGTGACAAGAGAAGAAGTACAGATCTCCTGATGAGCAGCTACGAAGACGTTCCCCAGCAGGGGCCAAGCCCTGCAGGCTGTGATGGACGCTGGGGGCACACAGAGATCTTCTGATCTTTGACAAGAATACCCTATGGTGTCTTCATGTGCTAAAGAGCAGCCACTCAAGCCGGGTTTGATGAAGGCATAGGTGCCTATCCATTTCCACCTTCTTGACCCTTGCATCTGCCAAGCCTCAACTACTAATCATAAGTCAAATGGTAGATAACATGATAATACAGTGATTACTCAGTGTGCATGTATACAAAAGGGAGCAACCCACCTCACCCACCCACCCACAGTGCATGAACTATAACATCTCCTGCTCGTAGTTTTACAATATCTGAATGTGGGGTCTCCTTTTTCAAGGGGGTCTGCATCGTGATCATATTTAAGAATCTTCCTGGTTATTATTGCAACTAGATAACATTGCTGCCTGATATTGTGTTTTACGTTGCACAGACACCAGTTGTGCTTCTTCCTCAAAGAAGATCATGTCTACAGACTGAAACTGGGACCAGTGTGGGGAAGTACTTCAAAACAAGCAAGATTGCTTTGAGTTGTAGGATCATGGGGTTTCAAATTAATTAACCCCAAGGGTAGTGAGCCTTCGGGTTAGCAAGTGGTGGCCGCCATCTGAATTGTAACACGTCAGACTTGATGGGACCTTCGAGACCAGAGAACTGAAGCCATGGGGCCTAGAGCTCCATCAAACCAGGAGCAGAAGACCATGTAAGTGTCATGCTAGTAGAATACTGCAGAGGAATGAGGAGGTGGAAGTTAAGTTGTACCCTGTGCAGCTTCTTGCACTACAACAGATGGTTAAAGTCAGACGTTAGGTCAATCAGAGCAGCTCATTCTATGCCGAGCGCTGGCACCACCTATATTGGCTCTGCACTGCCGCACCATGATCCAACAGGCAGGCTTCTTTTTAGGTCTCCCCATGACCGAGCACGTGCTCTCACTTTATAGAGATATTGTATAAAAGAAGGGGCTTGCAGCCTCCCATTGCTTAAAGTTTCTTGGCGTCTTTGTCACTCTTATTTGCTGCCTTCTAATTGGCCAGCATGTCTTGGCGTCATTTCGTCTTCTTTTGTCTGGAGCATGTCCTAACTATTGATTGCTTCAGCTTGACTGATGTCCTTCCACTGACCACACTGTGATTAAGGCACCACTTTTATTTTAATTTCTTCCCTGTCATACTTGCAGAAACTCTTGACATTTCTAGCTATGTCTTACTGTGCCACATGCACTTCAAAGAAGCCATTTTCTCCTTTAAAATGGATGTTTATTGTGACAACAGATGTTATCTGTTTTCAATGTAACAGCAGATGTTATTTGCTTCTAAATGTATTTTCGCTAAGACATGACATGGGCGCAATTGCTTTCCTTATGAGGTAGGATTTTTTGCCAAATGTCATTTTTTTTTCTTTTTCACACATGGCGAGATTAACTGATTTGCTCAGAATCACAAAGACAACAAGCATTGGCCAAGGCAATAGGTTGTACCTTTGAGATTACTGACTCTGCCATTGCTTTTTGTTCATGTTGTACAGCATGGGCACTTATGGCTCTGGCAATGATATGCAGTCATGCTGTATAGTAGCTTTGTTGCTGTGCAGCATGGCTGAAAGATGATAATAAAAAAAGGACTATGATGCTTCCGGCGCTAATGCACTTTAAAAAAAATGATGGCTGTATCATAGCGCTTTTTAAAATTCCTTTCAGCCTCACTGAAAATCATCCAAGGTGCTGAACATCTCAGCCACAAATCCTTGCCAACACCCATGCCAATTGACAAAGCCAATGCTTGCTTAATCCACTGAATAAACTTTGTAGCAGGAATGTGTGACCCAGAAAGCACTGTGCCTTGGGGGAAGAGACCCATTTACTCCCCACTTGTGACAGCCCTGGCAGCATGCAGAAGTATCCAGCTAGTGATTCAAGCTTTTTAAGCACACAATCAATAGGAAAAGGTACAGAATAGTTATTGTAGATTACTTCTGTTACAATTTAAATTGACAATAGTATCATAAGAATACCGTGTGAATTGTTGACAAATTAACACAATAACACATCACTTTGTCATTATGTAAACTGAAACTTTACATTTGGAACTAGGAATTCCACCAACAGACTAAGGGCCTTTTTTATATTTTGGTGGACGGGTTACTCCGTCACAACGATGACGGATATCCTGTTAGCTGAAACATAAATCCCATAGGAAATAATGGGATTTATATGTCGGTGGCCAGGATATCCGTCACCATTGTGACAGAGCAACTCATCCTCCAAAATATCCATCAGGGCCTAAATCTCCCACTACTACAAATCAGAGGTGCAAGGGCCCCAGAATTACCAGAGCTGGAGACAGTGGATCACTGGCAATTCTCAACCTGAAGCACACAACTTCTGGGTTGAGGACTAATATGCATGATTGGAACTATTGGCCCATTTTTCGATTGTGGACCGCTTCCACACACAGGAGACAACAGGGGGGCTTCTGCACATTGTGTACTCATAATAAGGTTCCACTCAATTTGAGTGTCTCATTCTGTTCCCCTGCCATTCTAGTGGAGCCGGTAATTCCTGTTAAAAGCTGCACTGGAATTACAAGATTTGCACTACTTATGTGGATAGTAGGGAGGGTGTCACCTGAACACTTCGGCTGCTGAACGATGTATTAGGTTTGACTTTAATGCCACTGGTGCATGGTGTTGAAAAGCATTGTTAGGGTCAGGTCTTGTGCCTTCGCCTTGAACATACCTGCTTGTGGTCTCCGATCATGATAAGATGCTGGCAGGATGTGTTCAGGGTGGTCAGAACATGAGCCTCCAGCACCTCTGCTGCCTCCTCGACTACCACAATCTTTGGCTTGATCTTCTGGAGAAGACTCCTGTACTTGGCCGCACCTGGAAGGACATAACGTAGGATTGTTATTGTTAAACTGCTCCAGCTGATTCGGTATCTTCTAGTCCAGAAGAGACCTGCACAGATGAGGGCCACTAGTAATACGGTATTCCAGCCACTGGATCCCCTATAATTCCGCCTGAGTATATATCAATAGGCATAGCCTGTGGCTGAGGCGTGGCCACCATTGCCGCCACTTGAAGGTCCTGTCCCCCGGCCCTCACTTACCATGAGATGTTTGCACCTTGTAGATGGGCACCTCACTTCCCACCATGCTCAAAGTGGCCTATGTTCACATTTGTAGACTCCACCTTACGTTTGGGCTCCAAATCAGAGAGCCAGCCTAAACACAGCTCCTGTTCTGTGTCTGTGTCGGAATAAACTGCACACAAGTTCCAGAATACACAACTTTATTGTTTGGAGATCACTTGGTAGGGACACGTCCTTCCCACTCTGCTGTCTGCCGTTGTATTCTACCGCAAAACCCAATATTCTGTTTCCCATGGAACATCCAGCTCCCCTTAAACATACATATTAACAGTAGAACATAATATCCACCCTTTTAATACTCATAAAAATGCAAATAAATTTAAAAAAATAAAACCAAATACAAAGCTTATTATAATATGAAATATATAAAAATACAATACTTCTTATGAATGCTCTATAAAAATGAGAACAAATGCAATTTTGTTTATAGAATTACTCCTTATCAAGAAATGCCTTTTCTCCACACACAAAATCTTCCAACCATCTGAGGTGTTTCCTTACTCTCTTACCTTCTCTCACTTCTGTGCCTTTCCCATCAGTACTTTACTCTTCATTCAGCTCAATATTCACTCCATCACCTCACCACTTCCTTCTGCATTGACATTCACCCCACTATCATTCACATCCCCATCCTGATCCCTTGAAACACTCGGATTTGAAGTTTGTCATTCACCATATCTTCATTAGGGGAGCCTATGGTATAGCCAGCAGCCATAGTCTCAAAATCCAGCCACTGAAAATCATTTTCTGGAGGGTAATACTGCCCCTCTTTTCATAACTCCTCGAACCTTGTGCCATCCATATAAAATTCCACACCTTTTCTCTAATCATTTGGATGCATTGTTTAACAACTCCACCACTTCTTCTTCCAGTTCGTAAAACTGACTCTGACCTTTCTTAACCTTGCTGGGTTTTTAACACGAATCCAATCACCATAACCAATGTTGACTAGTTTAAATCTGTGTTTCTCATCATAACAATTCTTCATTTTTACAAGTTTTTCCGCCATCCTGCTCTGGACAGACTTAAGAGACCACTGTTCAACACCTGAATGATGCAGCCAACTTGGGTTGAATTTAGATGTGGGATTACTTCCCCTCATGATCACAAATGGCGATAACCTTCTGACTTCATTATTAGTCACCCTATTTGCCAAAAACGCCTTGTGTAGTTGAACCTCCCAATCAGTGTTACCAGCCAATGCAGAATGAATAACCTCCTTGACAACTCGGCTGAATCTCTCAACCATACAGTTCCCACTTAGGTTGTAAAGGGAAGTGGTTTTGTGTGGAACTCCAACTTTATTAAAGTACTCCTGGGATGCACTGAAAAGGAATTGTACCTCTTGTCTAGATATTCCAACACGGAGACTGTATCTGACTTTTAATCACTCAGTCACTGGCGACCTTGAAAAAAGTCAGTGAGTACAATAATAAACTTTTGTTCCTTACCTACAGGGCCAACAAAATCGATAGCTACTAACTCCCAAGATTGCTTAGGGGAGAAGTTCTCACACATGAGTGGCCTCAAAGTTCGTAAGGTTGTATCTGCACCAGTACAACTGGGACACTCCCTCACAAACCTCTCTACTTCTGCGTCCATGCTTGGCCACCAAAATAGGTTCCTTACTAAACCCTTTGTTCTTACAATATCAAAATGGCCCTTGTGGCATAACTCAATGATCAATTTCTGTAGACCATTGGAGGCACAATCCTTTCGCACCTCAAAATAGTGCCAATATCCATTGTCAGCTGTGCCCTAACATCCAAAACGTTTTGAAGTCCATTTTTAAGTTTCCTTTGTTAGGCCAGTTTCCCTGAATGAATTCCTTAACTTTTGACAGCAATCCATCATTCTCAAATTTATAGATGCATAGGGATGCATAGACTCTTGGCTGCCTGAGCTGAACTTTGCTGGGCTGAAGAGGTCACAGCTCCTATGGGCAAAGGTGCCCTGAGGCCCTCCTCCTCGGTGACCCGTTGACTCCAACCTAGGCACTTCAGGTTTAAGCCCTGAAGCGCCAGGGCGAGTGTCAATCAGTGACACCTCGTCACAGAGTGGGGTGGGGTCAGCAGTCTCACTGAGCCCATCCCACTCTGTGACGAAGTTGGGACTGCTGCCTTCCCTCATTGGCTGACCTATGGTTAGCCAATGAGGGAAGGCAGCAGTCCCAACCCTCCTGGGACCTCGAGGCTGAAGGTAAGTGTGTGTGTTTTTTAAAATCAATGTTTGGTGCACGCATGCGTGTATGTTTTCAATATTTGATAATGAGTGCTGTGAATGAATGTGTGTGTGTGTGTGTATGAATGAATGAGTGAGTGTGAGTGTGCATGTGTGTCCCGCCCCCCTCCTTTCTAAATTGACCGGCCGCCACTGCTCCATAGAGTCAGCTGTTAGAAAGATCTGGTGGTATGCAGCCCACAAGTCAATGGTGGAAAATACTCTAGCTCCCTTGAGACACATGGCCATTTAATTAATCGCAGGTAGCAGATATCGGTATTTTCATTTAAATGGCGCAAATCTGCACATAAACGGATCGTTCCATTGCTGCGCCTGGCCATCACCAATTGGGAGATCCATTTGGAGGGCTCAATAGGTGCTATAACTGATGTTGTTACAAATTCATCCAGTTCTTTTGACACCACCTCTCTTATTATAATAGGAACGTTCCTAACCTTGTGGCATTGGTTTTCAAGATAATGCGGGTGGCATTGGTTTTCAAGGGGTGGCATTGGTTTGCAAGATAATGTGGTGTTCAAAAACTGTGAGGTTTCCCAAGGTTGTGCTGAAAACTCTTGCAAAGATACATAGCATCTCTTAGCAACAGTGGACCCCTCCTCCACTACTTTCACCTGATCTTTACCATTAGGATGATGTGTAACTTCTCCTGATCAAACCAAGTACCAGGAGACCCCTTTTCACTACACACAGTTTTGCTCCTGTGCGCCCATTTTTAAACCTGAACGTTAACCACCTGTAACCCAACATTTTGATGCTTTCTCCACTGTACCCTTGGGAATGTATGTCTCGCTCACACAAATCACTGCCAATTTTTCAGTTGAACTATTCCCTCCGCATCTCCTCATTTATAACAGAACACATTTAAAGTATTTTTTTTCTTGCATAGCTTCACAGAATGCCCAATAGTCCAGCAACTACTGCATTTCTATTTCAACGCTGGGCAGTTCTTACTACAAGCAAGGCAATCTTTTCTATTACACCTATAGCATCTACCTTTATCCTCGGCAGAAAATCTTGATTGGGCTTTGAAGGCCTTGCTCATGGACTTGCTGTTTAGTTTACAAACTATGCATGTTCCCTTGTCTTTAGACATTAACTCTTTTGCGCATCCGCCTGAGATTTCAGCCCTACGCATGTTATGAATGACATCTTCAAGTGGTAAATCGCCGTTCACAGATAAGCATTTTTGGATGGCCTAGTTAATGATATACATGACTAACTGGTCTCTGACTAGGTCATCTTGCAACACACCAAATTTACACTCAATGGCCAATTTCTTTTAGTTCAGTGACATAATTGTCCATCGACTCTCCCACTTCCTGTTTGCCTTGGAAAAACGTATATCTTGTTATCCCAATGCATACTGCCTCAAAAACATTTATTTCCCACACAATAGGAGCTTTTAACATTTGGTTGTATACTTTCAACCCATAAGGTCCTAGAGAATGTAGCAGAATTATGTTCTTTTGTTCAGCTGGCATCCTGCCTGAATCATCTACAGTAGCAATATAGTTGAGGAAGTATTCTTTCCACCCCATCGCCTTGAGAGTGGACTCTGAGCCAGATGGTCAAAACGCATGTGGTGGGCATATGTTAAAACTTTGCAATAGTGTAAAAGGCTCAAAAGTTTCTCCGGACATGCCACTGTTGAAACAAGGAGTGGTCTCAGTCACATGCGAAACAGCAGGTACAAAGTTATTAACGAAGTTAAACATGCTCACATGGAGATCTGTACAAAGATGCCCAATTTCGTGAAAGAGATGCGCTCCCAAACGGTATGCTGCCATCTCCACTGGATAATTTCCTGTATATACGCGTTAAGCGCAGCATCAGAGACATCACACTGACCTTCCCACTAGAGCCGCCCAAGGTGAACACGTTTTCTATATTGCTGCAAGCAGACTCACCTCGGCACTTGGTTGTTACACTCTACCACCACATGCAGCAAGAACAGCCGATGATTGGTGGGGGTGCACGGGAGGGTTGGGACTAGGAGCTGCAGATGCCTCTTTTGGACCAGCAATGGGTATATTGCCGTCAGCAGACCGGTAAGGTCACAGCTAGATGCTGGCTGAGAATTATACACTATAAATTCGTACACAGGTCATACTACACACCCAGAAAGCTCCATAAATATGGTCTAAGGCCAGATGCAGATTGCGCTAGGTGTGAATGGGATGGAGAATGTGTGTTTGCTACATTTGGCCTGGCTGTGCCCACCAGTACTGCAATACTGGAAAGAAGTCAAAAAGGCAATTTCCCTCATGATATCCACATCAAAGCTTACACCACAGATAGCTCTGCTGGGATATACAGAGGAGCTGGAGGGTGCACGCCGTAGATACACGGGCCTAGGTCTCTTACCGGTAAAACAAAGGGTGGCATGTAGATGGGGGAGAGGATGGGCTCCCAAATTCAAAGAATGGCTATCAGACTTACTATACTATAAAGACCAGCTGGAGATTTATGCAGGGTTGCAGACCCCACCTCACGTCCTAAGGATATATGGGGACCATTGAACGCACACCTGCTCCAGAACCCAGACAATACGCTATAGGCCTCAAGTACATGTGGTCAAGAGCAAAACGTATAATCATGCTGGATAATACGGAATGGGCGACAGAGGCAGGGAGGTGGGGACGCTTAGTCAATGTACTTATTGTTATATAAATGTGTGTATAACAACATGCAAAGCAGATAGAGGGTGTGGCTTGTGGGAAGTTACATTTGTATTTAATGTTTTTACTTCCACTGTATTTACTGCAAAATCAATAAATACTTTTTTTTTAAAAAAGCCTAAAAAGTTCAATAGGGCCTTTCCACATTCCCTGCACGCAAAACAATTCCTGTTACATGGTGAAAATGCCACTGAAATACACTGCAGAGTCTACAACGATGAGGGGTTTAATTACTTATCGTTTTTTTCTTTTTAAATAAATCTTACTTGGTTAGCGCCTGTAAGGACTTAATCCTATGCTGACAGAGCATACTATCCAAAACAAGTGACAGAAGGTTTATGAGCAAGTTAAAAAAAAATTACAAAAATTAGCGCCCACTTAAGGCCACGCTGCGCGACATTTGCAACGTCATGCGTCGTGCTCCACACTTCAAACTGTGCCAAACTGCAATGCATTAATGCCTCAATATTCGATGAGGCAGTGACATGGCGCGTGACGGCGCTCTAGTTCTGAATAGGTGCACACGGGGCACATCATACAATCTACACACGTTCTCCCTGTGCGCATGCCCCCTTTCACAAATGCATCTTTTAGAAATGCGCACGCTCCCTGCAGGGCATTCTGCAAGCAGCCTCTTTTGGAAGTGCGCACACTTCCTGTGGGGCGCGCTAAGGAACGGAGCGCTAGCTCCCTGCACTGTGCACTGTCGCTCAATGTACGCTGATAGCGCAAGATGCGTGACGTTTCCAAAGCACACAACGACTGGCGCAGTACACTATTCGCCTTGCGGTCCTTTCATGAAGCCTCCTTCTTTTCGCGTAGGTTCTAGCTCCAGATGCGTGTCGTCAAGTTGTTGTGTCGGAATAAGTGGCACACAAGTTTCAGAGTACACAACTTTATTGTCTAGAGCCCACTTGGCTGGACATGTCCTTCTCACTCTGCTGTCCGCCGTTGTATTCCACCACAAACCTCAATATTCTATCTTCCACATAGAAAATCCACTTCCCCTTAAACATACATGGCAACAGTAGAACATAAAAATGTGCACCCTGTGTACTGCGATGGTGTCCTTGTGAGACCCATCTAGATTTCCTTACACCACGTCTGCTGACATGCCCTTGTTTGTATGAGGCCTTTGTGCAAGCAACACAGCATTGACATCTGTCCTGTCTACTGATGATGTCAGTGTGATTCTATATAGTAGGAATGACAATGCTTGTGAGGAATGTTTATTCCTCCAAAGCAGTCAAGTACGAGATTTACTAGCTGTGACTACTTGTTTCTCTCTGCACTCCACTATTCTCTAGAGCAGTGATAGTCAAAGTACGGCCCGGGGACCACATGCGGCCTTCCTGAGCTTCACATGCGGCCCCCACCAGAACGTCTGAACTGGATTGCTTGCTGGAGCAGTAACATTCAAGAAATATGTTGAATGGCATGCGTTTATTTAAACTAACTGAAGTAGAAGAGAGGAAGCAAATAAGGTGTCCTGCACCACTTAATTCTAGAAACACATTCATTTTTTAAGACATTTTACATCAAATCTGAAAAACAAGATGTAGGCCCTCATTATGAGTTTGGCAGGCGGCGCACGATGCCTTTACATTGAAGCCGGCTCCATTAGTCGAGCCGGCAGCAATGTGGCGGTGTGGCGGGTGCAGCAGCACCCGTGGTGCATTCCACTGCCCGTAACTGGGGCAGTGGAATGCGCGACGGGGCTGTGCATGGGGGCCCCTGCACTGCCCACCCCAAGTGCATGGGCAGTGCATAGGCCCTCAGAGGGCTCCTGAGTCACCCAGTCCGCCAGTATTTCCCTGGCAGTGGAAACCGCCAAGAAAAGGCTGGTGGTAGGGGACTCATAATCCCCAGCGTGGCGTTGCATGCAGTGCCACCCTGGAGCATTACAAACACCGGCTTTTCGACCGTGGCGGCTCCGCCATGTTCATAATATGGCAGGCGGACCGCCACCGTGAGTCTCCCGATCCCAGGACTGCCAGAATCATAATGAGGGCCAAAGTCTCATCAAAATTTTAAAAAAAGTGTACTTCATTAACATGCAGATGTGTTTCACCTTAGTATATCAGATTATATTAGAGCATTCAGAGGTTTTTGTTTTAAAATGATAGTTTAAAAAACATGAACATAGAAACATTTATGCCTCCTACGCCCACCCTGGCAGCAGTGCCAGTACTGAAGTAAAGGCAAATCAGTTTTCACAGAGAACCTTATTATTAAATTAGACACAAGAGAAGGCTTTGTACAGTGCATATCCTGAACTCATGTATTTCAAGGTGCTCGTATTATATAATAATGAACAAAAAAGAGCCAAAGTGAAATTAGACAATTTTCAAGGATCACACAATTTGGTCAAGTAGAGATGCCAGGATTGATCCCAGGTTTTATCATTTCACATTGTTAAATTCAATTTCATTCCAATTCAATAATCAAGTTATTTCCTTTTTACACTTGAATCTCCCAAGCTAGATAAAATGCCCACCGTAACCTGTCCCCTCTCAGAGCCACACTTCCACCAGGCTGGCTAGGTTAGGGTGGTCCTCGGACACACCTCAGTTCACACTTTGCGGCCCCTGGTAAACTTTTCGTGAGTACCCATGATCTAGATCCTGTGCGTCTGCTGCCTGTCCTGAGCAGTGGTGCACTAGCAGCCTGGGTAAGCAGGCTTGCTGCCTGACGTATGGCTGCAATGCCAAACTTGCTGTCTGAGTGAGTACGCCTGCTGCCTGACCTCAGTGCCAAGCTTGCTGCCTGATTAAGTACGCCTGCTACCTGATCTCAGCAGTGCCAAGCTTTCTGCCCGAGTGAGTATGCCTGCTGCCTGACCTCAGCAGTGCCAAGCTTTCTGCCCGAGTGAGTATGCCTGCTGCCTGACCTCAGCAGTGCCAAGCTTTCTGCCCGAGTGAGTATGCCTGCTGCCTGACCTCAGCAGTGCCAAGCTTTCTGCCCGAGTGAGTATGCCTGCTGCCTGACCTCAGCAGTGCCAAGCTTGCTGCCAGTGTGAGTGCGCCCGTTGCTGCCTGATCTCAACAGTGTTGCACTTGTTGTCAGAGTGAGTGTACCCACTCCCTTACCTAGCTGTCCTGAGCTTGCAGCCTGGGTACAGTCATATAAGCCAGAGAACTGAAACCGGTTATTGGACTTTCCCCATTGAGAACACTAAAGATCTGAAGTAGCATCCTACGTAGCCTCATGTGAATTGCACCTGTGTCCCTTGGTACATGCTTCCTTCCCCCAGCAGAGCAGAAAATTACTACAAGGTAACTAGATACACGTTAAGTAGTACTGTTAATTCTACAAACCATATCAACATTACTGAGCACAGTAACTTAATGAAAAATAACATATTGTTTTATAATGATACATGTGTTTACTCCCACTCACCCCCCTCAAAGAACAAGCACTTACAAACCATCCAGGCTCCAGGGCCTGATGCAGTGTGCCTGTACACCTCGGAGAGCTTCCCTGTGAGTACACACCTTCCTCATAGCTGAGGACTGAGTGCAACACTCAGGGACAGCAAACCTTCCTATCACTAACAAATGCCAAGGCCAACTAATAGTGTGTAAGAACTACTAAGACACACAGAGCTAACCTCACTAACACATCCCCAGCATCAGAGCCTGAATTAGTGTGACTGTAGACCTCAGATGCAGTGAGCTTCTCAGTAAGTAAAACTGCCCCCAAAGCCAACACCAGAGTACAACACTGGGGGCCTGATTACCACTTCGGAGGGGATTACTCTGTCCCAAATGTGACGGATATACCGCCCGCCGAATTGCGAGTCCATTATATCCTATGGAACTCATAATACGGAGGGCGGGATATCCGTCACATTTGGGACAGAGTAATTCCATCCGCTGAAGTCGTAATCATACCCTGTGTCCTTCAACACTTCAGAGGCAGGACACTTCTTAGTAAGCAACAAACTAACTCCCACAGCCAACACCTGAGTGTAACACTGTGTACCTGCACACTTTAGGGACCAGCAGTTTCACTGTCACTAACAAAGTACTTCCAAGATCCACACCAGAACATAACAGTGTTAGGCGCAACTACATGGAGTGAATCTTACTAGCACACCATCCTCAGGACCAGAGCCTGATGCAGGGTGCTTCTCAGTCAAACATAAAGTGCCCCCAAAGCCAACACCAGAGTACCACACTGTACCGGCACACTTCATAGGCTGGACACTTCTTAGTTAAGAACAAACTACTCCCCACATCAGAGTACAACACTGCAGAACTGCACACTTCATAGGCAGGACACTTCTTAATAAGGAACAAACTAACCCCTTTCCCCCCCAATATTCAGCCCCAGAGTGCAACACTGCATACCCGCACACTTCATATGCAGCAGGACGCTTACTCTTCTTACTAAGGCACAAACTAGCTCCCCACACGCCCAACACTAGAGTACAACACCCTATACCTGCACACTTCATAAGTAGGACACTTCTTAGTAAGGAGCAAACTAATCCACCCCCCACACAACAACCAATACCAGAGGACAACACATCATTCCTGCACACTTCAGAGACAAGACACTTCTTAGTAAGGACAAACTACTTCACTCACAACCGACAGCAGAGTACAACACAGCGCACCTACCTTTCACACAAGATCAGAAAGCAATCAACTGCCCCCAAAGCTAACATCAAAGGCAAAAAGGTCTTAGTAATCAAACTACCCTCCAAAACCAACATTAGAGTCTATTACTATGGGTCTGTACACCTGGGAGGCAAGGAGTGTCTTGGCAAGTAACAAGTTGACCCCGAGTCTAATGCAGACTACAACAATGTGTAACCTGCACCCCTGAGACAGGGAGTTTACTAGTTAGTGACAAAGTTCCCAAAGATCAACACTAGATTATAAACAAGGGGACAGATTTATCAAAAAGTCATGCAACGCAATGCAGCAAGCAACTTGCTGTGCTGCATTATATGACAGGGAGAGAACAGGAATGCACCATATTCTCTAAGATATGAAGCATTCCTGCTCTCTACCTGCACTGGCACACAGAGTGCTGCCAAGCACCAATGGAGGCTCCTAGGCAAGTATGCAATTGTTACTCTTTGCTCAAGTGCAACCTGGGAGATTGAGTACCAATGCTCAAATGTTGCACCAGAGTCTGCTGGACTCGTTAGACTGCATTTGATCTCCCAGAGGACGTTATCACCAGAAGAAGGGAAGAAATGAGTTAAATTCCTGTAACTCCAGTTCTCCAACATTGGTATATTTTATATATTCACATGGTTGAATCATTCCCCCTCTTCATGTTGGTAATCTCCGGTACATGAAAATAGCAGTATACAATGTACAAAATGGCCAAAAGCCTCAAACAACATTATCTATTTAGTAGCATATCCACCTCATTTGACAGAACCCAAATTCCAGTCAATGAGATGGAAGTTTTAACCCTCCTGCTCCCCCTAGAGGCCACCATAACTCAGAATTCAAAGCACAAGTGTGAGAAGAGCATATTATAATGAATCAGCCTCTGACTGGGGAGGAGGGAGGGTCACATGTAAACATATGAAAGATGTTGGTGAACTGGAGTTACAGGTAACTAATCTCTTCACCAGCTTTATTTATTCACATGCTTGAACCAGAATAGCAAGCACTGTACATCATAATACAACAGGGAAGCAGGCTCACCTTTATCCAAACAGATTTCTCAGTACTGTCTGTCCCATTGGAGGGTCAGTGTAGGAAGCTGGCTCTGTATATACTATATCAAAGTGAGATATAGTGTGCACAGAGTCCAGGGGTTCCCCAGAGGCTTAACAGAGGCTAAAGTAGATAATACTAATGCTTTTGTGGTAGTGCGGTCGAGCAGTTAGAAGTTCTTCCTGGACAGGGTCGCTGTCCCCGGGAGATCTTGGTCCTCTGGTGTGCAGGCAGTCCTCTTAAAGCTTTTAAGAGGTCGCTGGTCCTGCGGGATGCGTCGCCTTTTTATTAGCAGGGGATTCAGAAGCTGGAGACAGGTTGGTAGGGCTGGGGCCAAAGCAGTTGGTGTCTTCAGGCTTCTCTGCTAGGGGTCAGCTTACCAGTCCTTCTGCTTTCTTCTTGTCATCTTCTTGAGGTCGCCAGGAATCTGAAGAGCTGGATTCAGGGAGGCCCTTAAATACTGGTGTTACAGGGGTCAGGGGCAAGAAGCCAATGGCTACTGTCCCTGAGGGTGACTACACCCTTCCAGAGTCCACTCCCTTTAGGGAGGGGGACACAGACCTAACCCTATTGGTCCCTGTCCTCCAAACCAAGATGGAGGATTCTGCGGGGGGGTCACTTCAGCTCTGGACACCTTAGGGATGATCCTAGCTGAAGTGGTCACTCGTCCTTGTTTTTCCTAATTTTCCCGCCGGACTTGCCGCCAAAAGTGGGGTTTTGTCCGGGTGGCGGGCATCTCCACTAGCTGGAGTGCCCTGGGGCATTGTAACAGGACGCCTGAGCTTTTGAGGCTCACCACTATGTGTTATAGTTCCTGCAGGGGGCGGAGGTGTGAGGCACTTCAACACAGTGCAGGCTTTGTTTTTACCCTCAGAGAGCACAAAAGCTCTCTCCCCATGTGGTCAGAAACGTGTCTTTTAGTGGCAGACCGGCACAGACTGGTCAGTCCTGCACTAAAGGATTGGGTAAAATACAGGGGGCATCTCTAAAATGCCCTCTGTGTGCATTTTCAATAAATCCAGCACTGGCATCAGTATGGGTTTATTGTGTTGAGAAGTTTGATACCAAACTTCCCAGACTTCAGTGTAACCATCATGGAGCTGTGGAGTTCGTGATGACAAACTCCCAGCCCATGCATTTATTATGGCCACCCTGCACTTATCATGTCTAAGAAATGGCTTAGACACTATCGAGGCATATTGCTCACACAGCTATGGCCTCACCTGTGGTATAGTACACCCTGCCTTAGGGCTGTAAGGCCTTCTAGAGGGGTGACTTATCTATGCCACAGGCAGTGGTTTGTGGCCATGGCACCCTGAGTGGGGTGCTATGTAGTCTTTGACATTTTTCTACCAATACATACACGCTAAATTGGCAGTGTGCATGTGCTTGGTTAGGGGTTCCTTGCGGTGGCACAATACATGCAGCAGCTCTTAGGGATCCTCCCTGGTCACAGGGCCCTTTGTACCACTGGTACCTTTTACAAGGGACTTAGCTGTGTTCCAGGGGTGTGCCAATTGTTTTATGGCAAGAACACTGGGGCCTGGTTAGCAGGATCTCAGCACACACTCAGTCAAGTTAGCATCAGATATCAGGCAAAAAGAGGGGGAGTACTGCAAACAAGGGGCCAGTTTCCTACAGGCAGCTTCTGTGTGGGAAACAGCCTTTACAATGCAGGCATTGCCATGAAATGCCTTTACCAGGCGAATCTTCACCACGCATGTCTTTACCATGCACAGTAAGTATAGTTAAGGTATATATATATATATATATATTTATATATATATATATATTCACTGGGGGGAAAAAGGTTACATGGACGTAATAGTTAGGTTCTGAATTTACTCGTACACAACCGTAGAAATTCAGCAGTTATAGCTCCCTCAGCTAACTATAACTGGTGCTCCTGTAATGCACTGCTTATGACCTCACACATTACATCACTCATGACATGGTCAGTAACATCACCGATGACATCTCATATGACATCACTGATGACATCAAGCCACAGCAAACAGCTATGTCCCGGGGGTGGGCACCCCGGGACATAGCAGGAGCCAGCCCTGGGGGGTAGCAGTCCACAGGGCCATCAGTGACTCCTCGAGGGGGGCCACATGGTCCCCTCCAATGGGAATAGCCCCAAGAGGTAGTGGCCCCAAGGCTTGGGGGTCCCCTTTGTTTTTTAAAACATTTGCTCCGGGGGGTGGTGGTCCCCAGGAGCGGGGGGAACCACGCTGTCCCCCCAGCTCCAACTGCAGTCTTGCCCCAGGGGTAGTAGTCCCAGGGCAGTGGGGGGCCACAGACCCCCCGCTTTTATTTTTTTTAAAAGCCCCTGGGTCAAGTCCCGGGAGCATTAAAGTAACAAAGCACGGGGGCCACCGTATCATGCTCCTGTGATTCTGATCTAAGGACCAAGAGAAATACATAACACTTGTCCCCAATTATAGCTAGGAAATAGATTTTAAAAAAAAATCGAAATTCAATAAAAAAACAAATGTTAGGGGGACGTTATAATTAAGTTCAATGGTTAGAGTTATACTTATCTCAAAACACTACAACTTGTGCTCTAAGGTAACTATAGCTCTCACCTCCACCATTCAGTTTTCTCATCACTAATTTTAGTGGAAATGTTCCAGTTATATCATGAATTATGTCATAGAAGATGTCATTACTGATGTAATATGTGAGGTAATTAGCAGTGCATGGCGAGGGCATGAGTTATAGTTACCTCAGAGCACGAGTTATAGAGCAGTTGTTTCATGTGTTTTCCTGCCTGCTCGACAGCGGCAGAAAAACAGATGAAAAGTCCCCTTAAAACGAGCAGGCGTAGTTTTCCTGCTCCTGCCTGATTAGAGCGGACTCACTGTTTGCTTTTGCTTGCGGGAGCTGTCAAAGCTCCCAGCAGGCCACAGCAAACAAGAATGTGCAAAGGGGGGGCCTTAGGACACAGGAATCCAGCCATGGGGGGGGGTGGTCCTCAGGGCCATTAACGGCTTCAGGAGGGGGGCTGCACAGCCCCCATGCTTTGTTTTTGTAGGACCTGCCCCAGGGAGGTGGTGATCCCCAGGGGAGAAAACAGCCCATGAGTTATGCTCCTACTTAATTTTTCCGTGACCCTGGGAAGATAGTGATCAACAAAGCATAATTTATGTCCATGAGGGTGATTCGCATGGGCCCCCCTCTTCATTTAAAGAGAGGTGGAGGCCCCTTGGGCTGTAAAAGCCCTTAGGAGGGGGGCCGCGTGGCACTCCTCCACCACTGTTTTGGCCTGCCCTGAGGAGGGTGGTGGTCCCCGAGGCGAGATTGGCCAAGGGGAAGGGAGCTGCGTATGCACCCCTGCCCACATTTTTAATTAAAAATTGCCCCCGAGACCTGGCCCACTGGAGGTCGAGTTTAAACAAGCACAGGAGACAGCTTTTTTTAAAAATTGAGGATTCTCTGTGATTTTCACCTCACAAATTAAAAAAAAAGCTTTTTTGGCTGCAGTGGTGTCCCTGGGGGCCCCACCACCAGGCCTAGGGAATCTGGGTCTTACCACCATGCTCCCTTCCCTTTTTTTAACTTTTGTTTCGGGTCTCGGCTGACTCAGAATCCCAAAATGGCTGCCAACACTTCCTGGTTGAAGTTTTGGCAGACAATCAGATCTCGCATGAGAGCTCTCAGATTCGCTCCCCTAGATATCTATATTTTTTTCTTTAAGTATCTCAATAACTACTGAACTGATTTACAAAATAACAAAAAGAGATCTTTCTGGACCAAGGTTTACCTTTCTGCCAAATATGGTGTAATTCCGTTCAGCAACACAGGTTGTAGTTGTGTTAAAAATCCCTATGGAAAATTGCACAGGGAAAACGAGTTTTGGGACCCTCCCTTTTTCTCGGTCCGCGCTTGACGGATCACCCCATAACTTACAAGACAGCAGCTGAACAAAGTATTGCACAGGTTTTAACACTTATGTGAAGATTCATCAAATGGCACCAAAGTTATTGGCAAAACATAAAATGCTTTGTCTGTGGGAATTAAGGATCTAACTACCTACTGTAGACTGCATATTTATGTGTTTACGGGTGGGTAGGGGTATAGGGTGGTAAGGGTTTCTATAGGGTTTAGCAGTGGGTAAGGATATTGGATTGTAAGGGTATTTTTAGGGTTTAGGTGTAGGAATGATAAAGGGTGATAAGGGGATTTTTAGAGTATAGGGATGGTAAGGGTATTGGGTTGTAAGGCTGTTTTTAGGGTTTAGGGGCTGGTAGGGGTATAGGGTGGAAAGAGTATTTTAAGGTTTAGGGGTGGGTAGGGGCATGTGATGGAAAGAGTAATTTTAGGTTTAGGGGTTGGTAAGGGTATTGGGTGTAAGGGTGTTTTGGGGTTTAGAGGTTAGTAGGGGTGTAGGGTGGTAAGGTTATTTTAGGATTTGTGTGTAGGTAAGGGCATAGGGCAATAAGTGATTTTTAGCATTTAATGGTGGTAGGGGTATAGGGTGACAAGGGTATTTTTAGGGTTTAGTGTGGGTACGGGCTGGGGTGGTAGGGTATTTTTACGGTTTAGGGACGGGTAAGGGTATAGGGATGTAAAGGTGTTTTTAGGAACTGGATTTTGACAAAGAGGGGGGAATGCTCTGAAGAGCGCTCTCATGAACTGTTTTAGTAATTGTTGTGAGAACAGAGTAGATGATAAAAGCTCAGATGGACCCTGAATGAAGAATATTTAGGTCTGCTTTTGGCTAGATCCAACAAATACGGAAACATTTCATGATACCTTATTCGGTGGCTGATGACCTAAATCCTTGCAACAGGTACTGAAACGCTTCCACTTGGCATTGTTGGTCTTTGTGGTCATTGTCGCTCGAGCCTGTGCCAAAATATTTCTGCAGTCTTTCGGTAGATCCAAATGGCCAAATTCTAAGTGGTCAGCCACCACGCTGTCAAGAGATCACTACAAGACACGCTTTGACAACAACTCTCAAAACAGCAAAGAACTCTTCACCATCATCAATGAACTTGCCAAACCCAAAGCCAGCAACATAAACCCCCCACACACACACAGCCCCTATGTGACGCCCTTTCCAACCACTTCCTCCACAAAATCCTGGACATCCACAACAGCTTCATACCTCACACACCCACCACACAAACCCCTCACTCACCCAACCCAACCCCCACTCATGACCCCCCACCACACACGAAGAAACCGAAAAAAAACATGAACTCCATCCACTCCGGTTCCCCCTCCGACCCCTGTCCACACCGCATCTACAACAAAGCTAGCCTAACCATCGCCCCCATATTGTACAACATAATCAACCCCTCTTTCGACTCCGCCACCTACCCAGACCCCTGGAAGCACACGGAAATTACTGCTCTCCTAAAAAAAAAAAAAGCCGACCCGGAGATCCTCTCCAACTACCGCCCCATCTCCCTCCTCCCTTTCCCCGCCAAGGTTGCAGAGAAATTAGTCAACACCCGCCTATCCCACTTCCTCGAAGCAAACAACAATCTTGACCCCTCACAATACGGGTTCCGCAAAAACCACAGCACGGAAACCGCCCTCATCGCATGCACTGACGATATCAGGACCAAAGTCGACAAAGGCGAGACCGTCGCACTCATCCTCCTAGACCTCTCCGCAGCCTTTGACACCGTCTGCCACCACACACTCCGCACACGCCTCCACAACATAGGAATTCACCACAAAGCCTTAGACTGGCTCATCTCCTTCCTCACCGACTGGACCCATAGAGTCCGCCTTCTGCCCTTCCACTCTAACACTACCAAGATCACCTGCGGAGTCCCCCAAGGGTCCTCCCTCAGCCCCACACTCTTCAACATCTACATGATCCCCCTAGCCAACATCCTCCGAGCACACGGAATCACTATCCTCTCCTATGCAGATGACACCCAACTCATCCTCTCCCTCACCCGCAACCCCACCACCGCCAAAACCAACCTACACGCCGCTCTCCTCGACACGCCAACTGGATGACCACTAACCACCTCAAGCTCAACTCAAACAAAACCAAGATCATCATCTTCGGCCCCAACAAAACCACATGGCACGACTCCTGGTGGTCCACCACCCTAGGCCCCGCACCCACCCCCGCAAACCACGCATGCAACCTCAGCATCATCCTCGACCCCTCCCTCTCCATGGCATAGCAAATCAATGCTTTAACCTCCTCCTGCTTCCACACACTCCGCACTCTAAAAAAATCCTTCAAATGGATTCCCCCAGAAACCAGAAAGACAGTCACCCACGCACTCATCAGCAGCAGACTGGACTACGGTAACGCCCTCTACGCCGGCACCACACTCAAACTCAAACGCAAACTCCAGAGAATCCAGAACACAGCTGCACGCCTCGTCCTTGGCCTCCCCCGCCACGAACGAATCTCACCACACCTCAAATCCCTTCACTGGCTCCCCATAGACAAGAGAATCACATTCAAGATCCTCATCCACGCACACAAATCCCTCCACAACACCGGCCCAACCTACCTCAATGAAAGAGTTAACTTCCACACTCCCACATGCAACCTCTGATCAGCCGACCTCGCCCTAGCACAGTCCCCCGCATCCAACGCACCACCACAGGAGGCAGGTCTTTCTCCTACCTCGCCCCCAAAACCTGGAACTCCGTCCCCACGACCTTCGCAAAACCAAAGACCTACTGGTCTTCAGAAAGAACCTAAAGACATGGTTGTTCGATCAGTGACCCACCCTGCCCCCCCCCGTTTTCCCTCCCCCAGCGCCTTGAGACCCTCACGGGTGAGTAGCGCGCTCTACAATTTTTTTTTGATTGATTGATTGATTGATCGGCGACTTGGGGTTGGGATGGAGAATCTCTCCATGGTGCCTGGAGAGTATTTCAGGATACACCTTTAGATATATGGCTGGACATGCTGACAATTGAAGGAGATTGCTGTACCAGTATTGGCATGGCCATGCTGGAGCAAAGAGGATCTTGGTGCAATGATCTATCTTCGCCTTCCTCAACACCCTGAGGATCAAGCAAAACGGAGGAAAAGTGTAAATAAAGACTTTGAACCAAATGATTGAAAGGGCCTTGCCCATCATCCCTGGACTCTGAAACCTGATGTGGAAGCACTGGCATTTGCAGTTGCCCATAGTGGCAAACAGATCGATCATGGGATGACCTCATAGACTGAATATATAACCCACCTGGTCTTGGTGCAGTTCCTTCTTGTGACACTCTGAAATCTGCACACTGAGTGTTTCCGCCTGTTCATTCTGGCGGTCTGGCAGCTGTACCACAGCAACGTCTATCTTGTGAGAAATGGCCCAGTTGCACAGCAGCAGAGTCTCTTCTGAAAGGGGACTGAACTGTGTTCCTCCTTGCTTCGCTATGTAGAACATAGATGTTGTGTTGCCTGTTCTGACTAGGATTGATTGACCTCCTGTGGATTTAACCCATCATCAAGACCATTTAGGACAGTGAATTCCCATCCATTATCACCTTGCCCTCCATCGTCATGTGGAAGCTCATCTTCCTCCACATCCGAATATATAGAATTATTGGCGTTAACATCATCCATGTCCTCACTATGAACAGGTCTGGAAGATGGTTCCTTTGGGAGTGGCGGAAGAGGTAGTGGTGACGGTTGCCGAGGAGGAGTATTTGGTTAAAGAATAGGTAGAGGAGATGGCAGAATGGGTGCAGCAGGTAATACCATCTGAGGATTACCGCCGGATGTTGAGGCAGTAACCTATTAAAAGTATCCATCATGTGCTGCAACATATATAAAAAACCCATAGGCACTTGGACCACATCAGGTTCCCTATAATATCTTGGTGGTTTCTCCGTCATACTAGTATGAAATGCTTAGGACTTACAATCTCGTTGATAATCATATTTGTTGTAGGATTCATTATTCTCCATTTCTTCTTCAAAATCTGTAACACAATCTTACATTTAATTGAGTTGGGATGTAAGCTGGCTTGACTGTAATATTTGAGCTGGAGGTAAATATGACACCTTCAGGGGTAAAAAAACATCTCCTTTTAGGGATATCATTGTCATTGGGGATTTCATCATCAACAGTGGCGTCGACGGTATAAATGTCATCGACAGTATGAATGTTGTCAACTACGCCATCGACTGTGTGGTCATTGATTGCAGGGTCACTGCAAACGGTTGTGTCATTGATGCTCTCGTCGGATGATGTTTCCTTTGAAGATAAATTGTTTGAGGATTTCTACTGGTTGATCCTCTCTATAGTGCTTAGTGGTATGCTTTTCTTGCGTATTACCTGAAGACATCTCCTTTAGAAGGAGGGAAATTCTCTTTATCTAAAGGACTAATGCCAACCTCTTTTGTCTGTCCTGAAGGGCTTCAGTTGTATTAGTCTTACATTGCATTCTGGTGCTTTATGATTTTGGATAGATTAAGGTAATCAATACATTGAAAATGTGGGTCATCAGGGTAAGTGTTCTTTTTTCCACAAGATGAACAAGGTTTGAAAAGGAATATCTTCTCTCTGTCAACCGTGGTGACAGTTGGGGACAGTTGGCTGTCAGATAAAAAGTTCTACCTGGCACAGAACATATAGAATCTTAGGGCCAGATGTACGAAAGGATTTTCCCATAGACACAGAATGGGTAAAATCCTTTCGTAAATCTGGCCCTTAGTTCCTTAAAAACAGCTCAAAGTACTTCAGTGCTGAAGACAGGGCTGGTTCAAATCCAGGGAAGATTCAAATAGTGATAATTTTAGGCTCACTGAAAAGTTAGATCAGAGCTCTACCAGGTGACTCCCTCACACGTGTTGTAGAAATATGACCTATGATAGCCTCTAGGGGGAGTAGGATACCTTAAGCTTCCACCTCATTGACTGGAGTTTGAGTTCTTTCAAATGAGGTGGATATGCTGCTAAAAACTATATACTACTATTTTAATGTACCAGTGTTTCCCATCCTGACGATGGGGATTCAAGCATGTGAATATAAAAAAGATTTGGGCGGTCATTATGAACATGGCGGTTTGGCCCTCGATGCCGGCGTTGGCGGGTGAAACCGCCAGCCGGCATGACGGGCCAAACCGCCACATAATGAACCCGGTGAGGGCCACCATCGGTAGCCCTCACTCACCGACAGGCTTCCTCCGTCAGGCAGCTGGCGGCGGGCGGAAACATTATCCAACAGGGCAGCGGTGCTACCCCTCGGATAATGTTTCCTCAGTCTCCAGCCTTTCCCTGGTGGGTTTCTCCCCCAGAGAAAGGCTGGCGGAAGGGGTAGTGATCTGCACGACAGGTGCAGCTGCACCTGCCGCACAGAGGCATTGGTGGCGGCTCCATGTGGAGCCGCCGATGTCCCGGCCAATGTCCCAGCCAGGTCTTCCTGTGGGCTGGCAGGTGGAAACAGTGTTTCTGCCCGCCGGCCCACAGGATGGATCTTTATGCAGCCTGCAGGGATCCGGGGATGCTGCTGGTCAGTGTTTTCACCGCCAGCATGAACCCGGCGGTTGTTACCGCCGTGTTCATAATGACCGCCTCAATGTTGGAGAACTACTGATTTTGTTGTGACCAGGAACCAATAGTCCAGTGGCAACTGAACTTGTCCTGGACCCCACCAGGACTTCTTTGGGCATCGACCATTGTGGCCAAAATCACCCTAGAAAGACCTTGGACCAAGGAGTAAACCCAGGAATCCCCCTATTGACCGCTGAGCATACTCAGCATCCTACAGCCTCTTCAGCATCCTGTATGGCGTGCCAATTATGGCAAGTTGCCATCAACCCTAGAACCGAACTGAAGACTGCTTTCTCTTTAAGGCAACTATCCTGCTGGACCTTGATGTTCCTGCTGGCACCATGCCGGAGTTGGTTGACCAAAGTAACCCACAGTAACCACACTCAACTTTGCTGCAAGTTTTACTTGAGGCACTTGCCAATGCTAGGTTGCAGTTAAGTGAAAAAGCTGTGATTTATTGTTTCTTTAAGTATCTTAGGAACCTTCTGGCACCATATAATACACTCCATTTCCTGACAATCAGTGTACACAACTATGTGCCTTTTCACCTCTGATGGAGTGAGCTTATTGGTAAGGACAAAACAACTCACCCAAACCAACACTAAAGTATATAACTATGTGTCTCATCTCTCTACTCTTCAGACTTAGAGAGTTTCTTGGAAAGTAGCAAATTGTCCCCGTGGCCAGTGCTAGAGTGCAGCACTGTGGCCCTGCACATCTCAGAGACTGGGAGCCTATTAGTAAGAAACAAATTACCTCCAAGCCAACACCGGCGAATACAAGCCTGACCACTATATATGCCTGACCACTTCAGAGGCAGGGAGCTTCTTGGTAAGTAACAAAGTACCACAAAGGATGAAGACACAGGGTAACACTATGCGTCTGCACATCACCAAGCATAGAGAATAGTTTGCCAATACCAACTCGTCTCTAAAGCCAGTCTGAAGGTGGGACCATCACTTTTTCTAATAAGTCATTACAAAGGTTAACAGCAGCATTTAGCATCTGTAAAGTTCAGAGGCAAAAGGCATGATTTAGATTTAGATTTCAGCGGACGGGTTACTCCGTCCCAATGGTGACGGATACCCCGTCCGTCGAAATATAAATCCTATTATTTCCTATGGGATTTGTATTTCAGTAGATGGGATATCTGTCACCGTTGTGACGGAGAAACCCGTCCGCTGAAATCTAAATCAGGCCCAGAATTTCTCTGTCACTGACATACCTTCTTTTATATCAGAGCCTGGTGCAGGAGTGGGGACATGCCCTCCAAATGAGCACCAGAGCATAGTATAGTGCGCACATCTCCGGGAAGGAAGACTACCAAACCATCCCCTGTCTGTACATCGCAGACAGTTCAAAGTCAGATAGTTATTGTCTCAGTAACACACCTTTTCTTACAACAGAACATGATGCAGTGTGTCTGCGCACCTTAGAGTGCTGAATATGGTGATATTGGCTACCAAAATATCGACTCCACAATATCAACTATCACTGCATTTTCAAAGTGAGTGCATATAACAAAGTGTGGATTTACTATTCTAACTCCACGTCACTGTATCTAGACAATATTGCGTAAGTCGATATTGTAGAGTTATTACTGTATTTCTATGTTAAAATTTTGATATTGTGAATCCACAAGGTCAGAGGGTCTCAGTAGCAACAATTTCCAGACCGTGGGCCTAATAAGGTGTCTGAACAAGAACAACTGCACAGCTCTGAGGTGTGGCACTTGTCACACTGAAAGGCCATGGCCCCAACATTGCGTATAACACACCTGCAAACTTCAGAGGTCTGGAGCTGGTACTCTTGTATGTCAGGGCCTCCACCACACTCCCAGCCTCTCAGCACTTCATGGCTCTTGTACGTTTGGTCGGATCTCAGTACACCAATGCCTTGCTTCCCATGCTCTGTTTTGTCCCGCCTGGGAGCCGTATTACAAAAAGTGCCCCAGGGCTGCAAAGGGCGCTTGCGCCTCCCATGCGCACCCCCAGGGCACTTTGGTATTACAGAAAGGGTTGCAGACCCCTGTGCGGCCCTTTCTGTAATACAGGTAGCGCTGGCGCACATATAGCCCTATCGCCAGAGGGTGTTGAGGGAATGCCTTTGCCTCTGCACCTTTGCGGTGTTATAGATGTTGGCACAGAGGCAAAGAAGCTGTCAGGAGGTGCACTGTCAGTGCATCCCTCTGATGAAAGCCCTCTGGAGGGGGGAAGTGGGCTGTATGAACCCCTCAGAAATCCCTTTGCAGGCTGGTCCAGTCACTCACTGCACCCTCTTGCAAGGGGATCTATAATCCCCCTGAAAAGTGCATGTGGGTTGCCGCCTACACAGTGAACCACAGAGTGGTTTTAAATGAGCTTTTTCACTTAAATGTGCTGCTCCCAGGGCAGCCTGAGTTCGCAACTGCCCTGGGAGCAGTGCATTACATGTAATAGGGCACACTGTGCGCCCACCACACCTGTTTTCAGGTGCGCTGTGGCACAAACAGAGAAAGTGCTTCCTATGTATAATAGGGCCCCTGGTATTTCCAAGCCTCTTCTGGTCCTTCCTTCCTTCCTAGCCGTACAGTGTGAGTTTCAACTTTACCGGCCCTTGTCCCTCCTCAGTGTTCAGCACTGGCACACCAAATAAACAGGCTGCATACTGGTAAATCTACCTCATGCCTCATTAATCTACCACCAGACACTCCCTTTCCCTTTATCTCACTCTTGCAGGTTCCTACTTTCTCCCTTTGAGGAAGTTTTTCCATCTTTCTTTTCTTCTGTCTTTCTGCTTTGTGCATTTTCCCTTTCTTGCTCTCGGTAAATATCTGTTGCAGGAAAATAAGTGCTGATCCCCAAAAAAGAGTGCCAGTGCCCCCCCACCTTCAACCTCTGGCTAAAATTAGACACTGAGAAAGAAACTGTGGTAAAAGACAGGCCGTTTGAAATTACATTTTCTGAACTCAGTATAAAATCTGTGTCTTTTGGACATTTCTGCTTGCTCACCTGTTGTGGTCAGGCCAATGACCTGTGCGTTTTCCAGGATGAGTTTATTTTCTTGCACAGTCAGTGCCATCATGGCCGCTGTACCTTTTGTGTACTCTTGAATCTTAAAACACAGCTGCTCCTTCAGCTTGTTCTTGTACTCTACAAGCCACTTTCTGCAGAGAGAGAAACCATAAAGTCTCTGAGTAAAATCACTGACTATTACATCAAGCTTTAATTTCAGGTTATTTATTAGCACTTACTAAATAAAAGCCCTATATACGTAGGGCCCCATTCAAAAACTAAATTTAGCGGTATATTTAGTAATACTACAATAGTACTTCTCACATACTACTAAATACAGTTCGATAAATGACATGCAAAGACCTCTGCTTCCACCTCTCCCAATGCTTCTGTGCAGATTTTGCCAAAGATCTCTGCACACGTAGGTGTACATTGTGGTAGTAAATGTGAGATGGACCAATGGGAGTGGCTGGAAATTGGTGAATATATACTCCTTAATGAATGAGGGCGGCATACCAGGGGGTTTAGGGAGGGGCACAAAAGAATATTCCCAAATGTTATTCATAAAGTAAGCAAAAAAGTTTCAAAATAGTAGTGTTGGAAATGACCCTCTCTAGAGGGTCATCCCCAAACTTTTCGCCTTCCTCCTCGAACATTTTGATTGTTGGCCTTAGGACTATGCGCACTTTAGTGGTGCTAACCAGTGCTAAAGTGCATGTGCTTTCATCCTAAAACATAATTTGTTTGGCATATACCTGATTGGCATATTTGATTTACAAGTAAGTCCCTTATAGAGTGGTATACCATATACCCAGGGACTGTAAATGAAATACTAGTGGTGGACCTGCAGCACTTATTGTACCATCCATTTAAGTAGAACTTTAAACATGTCCCAGGCCTGTCATTGCAGCCTGAAGGCAGTGTCCCACTGCCATGTCGGCTTGGCATTTAAAACCCTTTGCTAAGCCTTAAACATCCCTTTTATTACATATGTCACCCCTAAGGTAGTCCCTAGGTAGTCCAAAGGGCAGGGTACTGTGTAATGAAAAGTTAGGACATGTACTTTTTAGATTGGTGGAAAACTCCCAAATGCGTTCTTTTACTACCACTACGCTACCCTTCCCATAGGATAACATTAGGGATTCCTTATTATATTTAATAAGCTGTAATTCTTAAACCAGAGGTGGTAGGTAGATCATGTTTAGTATCTATCGACTAAACTAATGATAAACCCTTCTTTAATGGTAAAGTCAGGTTTATCAATACAAGCTTGAAAATGACACTCACTTTTAGGAAGTTCTTTCAAATCAAGGGGTTGGGTCCTTTTATGCATCCACGTGGGGCTTTCATCACAATACACCAACACACATTTACCTCAGCTGTGTAGTACAAGCAACTACATTAACTTCTCCATGAGTTGCTTACATGTAAATTTGAAAACTTTAGTCAAATTCTTTCAAAGGTATTGCTTCACAAACCTCAGATTAGCACATATAGCAATTGTAAAAACCTTCAAACTACAGATCAGCAAATCAACAATGATATCATAACATACAATTTTCACTCAAACATTTTTCACATTGATCAATTCCCCTTATCCCTAAGTCAACATTTAAAGGGCACTTTCTACAAAAAGGGGAACGGTTATGCATTTCATCTTCTTCAATAAATTATACCAGTTCTGAATTTTATACAATTACAGACTCCACTTAATTTTATTTTATGAGGGCTTTTAATTTCATTGCATGTCCAGGGGTTGTAGTTTTTATTAATTTTCAAGTATCATGCACCCTTTGTTAAATCAGGTTGCCTCTCTATTTCAGCTGAATCTCACACCTCACTGATGCTTGTAAGTTGTCGTGATTCAACCACATTTGTTCAGAGGACTCTTCAGGACCAAGACTGGATATCTTTAGATTTAAAACAGAAAAAGATGTGTGTAGTGACTAAATACAAGAGTTTTTTGCTTCATCCCATTCTCACACCATACCTCTCCTAGCCAACAGTCTTTACCTTTTACTTTCAATGTATGTTTGTCTCTTCAAGTTATCACTTAAGGGTGCACAGCAGTTCGTACTTATGCTGAGGGCGGTGCTGTTTTAGTCAGCAGGGTCAATTTCCTTAATTTATAGAAGTTTACTTTTTGCAGCGATGGTGCCTTGAATAAGAAAATTCTCCATGTGAAGCACATTATTAAATTATTTAAATCTCAAATACAAGTAGCTGGGCAATGGCTGACCCCACTCTGACATAAGAGGCTTTTATTTTGAAGCATCACATACACTGCTGTCTTCCAATCGCTGTTAATTCAATACACTTTTTCCTTGATGTTTCTAGAAAATATGTACTAGCATTTACAATGTATCTCTTTCTTATGAATGATTAAAGACTTTTCAGTAAAGCATTAAGGATGTTAATAAGCCGGGCTATCCCACATTTGTGTCTTCCATCTGTTTTTCATGGCTTGGAACTACCACTGTTAACCATTCCAAATAACCTCCTGAAGTACAGCTTTTCCTCGCAACATTTTTACCTGGGCTTTTTCCAGAACATTTGAACAATCTAAGAACACAATGTTAGTGCAGTGAAAAACAGCCTCCCCAATCCTTGTCTAGCTTCGCATTAAAAACGTTTCCCTGCTCTAACTTATAACAAGAGCCAGTTACATTCAGCAACTTTGATATATGATAAGGAATAGTTTCTTACCTGTAATTCCAGTTCTCTTGTAGGGGAATCTCCATTGAAGTCATAAGCACTGAATAGTCCTGCCCATGTGCGGGAACCCTGCACTACTTTTTCACAATATATTTTCTTAAGTATTGATGGTCGCCTTTCTTCGGGAAGGCCTGCAGAGTCACTTAAGAAAGAAACATTATGCAGCCTATCGGAATAGGAAACATTGGCCCAATTCTTCATCTTCTAGTTAAGCAGGGGGCCAGGAGAACTGTAGATGCATATAAATTCATTATGTTTTTGTAAAAAAGGATAAATCACTTTCAGGAGAGCAAGACAGTGTAGCCTCATAGGCTGTAATTATAAGAGTAAAAAAAATAGGATGTGCCTTTAAGAGCCTAGTGACCACCAGTATCCCATCATGCTCAGCAGATAACAGTTGCTTCAGTTCTTTTTGAGGTGATGACTGAATGATAGATAGATCCCATGGTTACCTCTCTTCAGTCCACCAAGGAGGGGGATGGCTGCTTATGACATCCCTGGAGATTCACCTACGAGAGAACTGGAGTTACAGGTAATAAACTATTCGTTCTCAAAGGGGACCTCCATTGATAGTCATAGGCACTGAATAGAATAGCAAGCCCATCCCCACTAAGAGCATTGGAAAAGATAGAGGAAAATAATGGAACTATCTAGGCAAACAGATTACCTAGGGAGGCCTGTCCTACTTGAGCACCTGCCCTAGCATCAGACTCCAGGCAGTAATGCTTGGTGAATGTGTGAATAGTACTCTGTGTGGCTGCTTTGCATAACTCCGCCATGGGGATCTTCCTCATTAAAGTAGCAGTAGCTACTTTACCCCCAGTGGAGTTTGCTTCGGGTTTGGCTGAGAGTGTCTTGGTAGCTTTCTGATAGCATAACAGGCATTCCTTGAAGCAGGATGACTGAAGAGCACTGCCATTTCAGGGATTGCTTTGCATGCAGTGATAGTCTTATCCTGTCTTCCCAGTCACCCATCAGTTGGTCTGATTGGCCCTCAAGACATTTTGGAGAGGGTGCATGTGGAGGCGAGCATTCGGTGTGAGGAAGATGCAGGAAGCCATCGAGCCGAGAAGAGATGATACTGTCCTCACTGTTGGATGAGAGCCTTTAATGAGGGAATTAGTCTTCTGAAGGATGGATAAGGGTCTCTCTTCCGAAGGACACACTCTTGCCTGTGTTATGTCGATGGAGGCTCCCAAATAATGCAGAGTTTGAACTGGAATAGGTGTTGATTTGCTGAGATTAACAAAAAGCCCCAACCATTGCAGGCGATCGCAAGTCCAGTTGTAATGAAGCTGGGCTTCCTGAGACGTTGACACCTTGATTAGCAAATTGTCTAGGTATGGGTAGACAAAGATTCGGTGTTTCCTGAGGTGGGCAGCTACTACTTTCATGTCCCTGGAGAACGTTCTGGGTGCTGACTTCAGGCCAAATAGAAGTACTTGGTACTGACAGTGGTTCTGCCCCAACACGAACTTCAAGAACTTTGAATGTGTTCTGGCTATTGGAATATGAAAGTATGCTTCTTGAAGGTCAATGGAACAATGCCAATACCCTTGGTGTAATTGGAGATAGATTTTGTAGGAAACTACCCTCTTTCTTGGTATGGTTACCCCCTTTTTCTGCATGATGTCAGTGTGTTTGACTGTGTTCACTGGGATCCTGCTAACCAGGACCCCAGTGATTATGCTCTTTCCCAAAACTCTGTATTTCATCCCACAATTGGCACATTGATGCCCCACTCCAAGGCCCTGGTATATGGTGCCTAGGTACCCAGGGCATTGGGAGTCCAGGGGATCCCTATGGGCTGCAGCATATAGTTGGCCACCCATAGAGAGCCCAAGCAAAGGGTTCTGCAGGATTGCCATTGCAGCCTGTGTGGAAAGGTGCAAGCATCCTTTCACTGCCACTTTTTACTCCACCATGTCACTTATAAGTCACCCCAATGGCACCCCTATAGCCTAGAGTGCAGGGTGCAAAGTACCTGTGTGTGTGAGGGCACCCCTGCACTAGCAGAGGTGCCCCCACAAGCTCCATGCCCATTTTCCCGGACTTTGTGAGTGCTGGGACACCATTTTACATGTGTACTGGACATAGGTCAGTACCTATGTCCAGCTACATAATGGTAACTCCGAACATGTTGGAATCATACCCCAATGCTTTTGCAAGCATTGGTTGTAAGGTTCCATACACTTTGGGGGCTCCTTAGAGGACCCCCAGCATTGCTCCTACAGCCTTCTGAGGTTTTCCAGGCAGCCCCAGCTGCGCCACCTCACAGACAGGTTTCTGCCCTCCTGTTGCTTGAGCAGCTCCAGCCCAGGAAGGCAGAACAAAGGATTTCCTTTGGGAGAGGGGTGTTACACCCTTTGCCTTTGGAAATAGGTGTTGCAGGCTTGGGAGGGGTAGCCTCCCCAAGCCACTGGTAATGCTTTGAAGGGCACATGTGGTGCCCTTCTTGCATAAACCAATCTACAACGGTTCAGGGACCCCCAGTCCCTGCTCTGGTGCGAAACTGGACAAAGGAAGTGGGAGTGACTGCTCCCCTGTCCATCACCACCCCAGGGGTGGTGCTCAGAGCTCCACCAGAGGGTCCCTGGGTTTTGCCATCTTGGATTCAAGATTGGCAGGGAACTCGGGGATCATCTGAGTGGCCAGTGCAGGTAAGTGACATCAGATCCCCCTCCTGAGGTGGTCACCCAGCTAGGTGACCAATCCCCCTTTCAGGGCTATTTAGGGTCTCTCTCTTAGGTGGTTCCTCAGATTTGGCTTAAAAGACTCCAGCAGGATTCCTCTGCAACCTCCACTTCGGCTTCTGACTGAAGAAACTGCATCTGGATGCCCCAGGACCCGTCAAGCTGCAACAAAGAAGCAAGACTCTGCCTGCAACATTGTATCTATGGCTCCTTTCAGCAACTGCAACTTTTTCCCCGTTGTGCATCCTCTGAGGACAGCCAGTCTTCAGCCTGCACAAGAAAGAAGAAGGAATCTCCCTTGGAGTGTAGGAGTCACTGCCCTGCAACTGCAGGCACCAACTGCAACGAAGACTGGCTGCGTGGATCCCCTCTCCTGCTGAGCTATGTGGATCCTGCAACAGGGGTGGTGGACAGAAGTGGTCTCGATGGTCCTCTCTTCCAGCTGTCCAACTTGGGTTGAGGTAAGCCCTTGTTTTCCCACGCAGGACGGTACCCTCGTGCACCTCATCATTTGCAGCTGCCAACGCTTGTTGGCATCCTTTCTAAGGGATCTTCAGGGATCTTGAAGATCAAGCCCCCAGCGCTCCATCCTGTGACCCACAGCTCCCTGAGTGGTCCTGCAGCAGTGTGGGACTCCTTTTCGTAGTGCTGCATGGGTTCCTTCTTTGACTTCTGTGTCCCCATCCTGTGGGACTCCTTTGGGTGCTGTCTGTGCTTCTGTGAGCTTCCTGTGTTGCTGAGGGCCCTCTCTGACTCCCCCTCCCGGGTAAAGTCCACCTGGTCCTTCCTGGTTCCTGGCAGCACCACCTTCCGCCAACCGTAGGTTTTACGTGTGCCAAAGCTTGTTGTTGGAATCCGAAGACGCAAACCCAATCCTCCTTCCAGCGTGTGACATCACCTGCATCCTCCAGGAACTTGACTCCATCTTCTAGGGTGCAGTGCTGACTCTCCTTCCTTACCATCTACTCATCTCTTGCACCTTCAGTCTGGTGGGTAGGGACTCCTGCCCTTCCTGGACTCTGCTGTGGTTGCTGGACTTTGTCCCCTTCTTCCACAGGTCCTCTTGTCTGGGAATCCACTGTTGGGGTCTTTAAGTCTCCTCTGGGCTTTGCATTATTCTTCTTTTCTTCTAAGTGGGTGTTCTGGCAAATTTACAGTGAATTACTCCTGCTTTCCTGGTAGCTGGGGGGTGTTGTGGTACTTATGTTTGGGCTTTCCTAGTACTCCCAGCTCCCCTCTACGCACTCCACTTTTCTAGGTGGGGACCGACTCTCGCATTCCATTTGTTTAGTATATGGTTTGTGCTCCCCATAGGGGCATTAATCTCTATTGTGATTTTCACTATAGTGCACTGTTTTCTAACTGTTTTTATGCCTATTTCTGCATACTAGTATATATAACTTGTGTATTATTAACATCCTAAGGGAGTATAGCCTCTATGGTATTTTTGGTATTTGTGTCACCGAAATAAAGTACCTTTATTTTTGTAACACTGAGTGTTTTCCTTCATGTGTGTGTGTGTAAGTACTGTGTGTAACTACAGTTGTATTGCATGAGCTTTGCATGTCTCCTAGATAAGACCTGGCTGCTCAGTGTGGGTCTGAATTTTTTCTTGCCTTTATTTTTCACCACAAAGTATCTGGAATAAATGCCTGTTTCTTGTGTTTGTGTGGAACGGGGTCCACCGCCTGTTTTTGTAAGAGGGTGTTGACTTTTAACCGTAGCAATGGTAGATGGAAATTGGACAGTTTCGGAGCTATGGACGGCAGAGGACTGGTGAATCTGAGACAATAGCCATTCTGCACAATATTCCGAACCCAAGTGTCTTTTGTTATGTTTTTCCACTCTGTCAGATAGTGCAAAATGCTTCTCCCCTACCGGAGTGGGGAACAGAAGAGGGGGAAGTAATAATTCAGGGTTTAGATCCTGATGGTCGTTTACTTCCTTGAGCAGGCGGCTGGGTGGATCTTCCCCTAGTGTGCTTCAGTTGGTGTTGCTGATAGGGTCGTTGATGTTGTGATTGTTATCGACCCTGATACTATTGAGGGGTTTGAAGCCTCTGGGTGTAGAAACGGCATTGATAGGGCCGGAAAGATTTTCTCTGCTCTTTGGGTTTCTGTAATCCTACTGTTTTTAGAGTCTCCATTTCAGCCTTCATGCATGCCATCTCATCATCTGTGTGGCTTTCAAATATAGTGGAGCTAGAGAATGGGAGATTTGGTATTCTCTGTTGGGACTCTATCTTGAGGAATGAGAGGCAGTGCCAAACATTTCTTTTCAAAGCAATGCCATGGCAGTAGTTATGTGCTGCTAATAAGGAGTCTGCTGCAGCACTTATTATTTGATTGTAAACCATTAAACCTTCATTAAGAATTTCTATAAAGCCTTCTCTTTTATCGCTTGGGAGAGGTTCTGCAAACTGTTGCTTGGATTCCCATAATGCCCTATCATACCGGCTGAGAAGAACAGTTGCACTGGCCGCTTTCTTGGTAGTTGCTGCCATGCTTCAGACTTTTCAACTCACTGAGTCCAGCTTTCTTCTCTCCTTATCAGGAGGTACTGCAGACGTAGGAGTAGTGGCATGGGGCTTTTTTGCTGCTACTACAATCTGAAGACAGGTCAGTACGGAGGAAGGCAGGATCTTGCTCCAGAGGGCAATATTTATATTCGTGCCTCAATGGAGCCAGTTTAACTGGTGGTGGAGAACATAGTTCAACCCTTGAAGAAGGGGAGTATGTTCTGGAATACTCTGAATCTGGAGAGGAATAAATGCATCTGCTTTTTTTCTTTTCCTCCTGTAGTGTTGAGGATGGGGAAAAATTGCTCAATGTCGACCTCCTTTGATGCCTCAAAGTCGATCTACTCCTTGATGGGGATCTTCAGCAGCACCTCAATGTCGATATTGCCCTTGATGGAGACCTTTAACGGTGTCTTGCCGTCGATGGCAACCTTGCCAGCGAGTGTTGCTGGCACCTCGTGTCGATGGATTCCTAGACGTTGAACGAGGTCTGTGTGTCAATGTTGTGTGAGTCTTTGATGCCAGCCCACCTTGTCTCAATGTTGATCTTGGGCACTTCCATGACGTTGAGCCGGCTGTTGATGGTGAACAAGTAAGTGCTCTACCACTCCTCGACGTCGATCCTCTTGATGTCGACCGGGACCAAAGTTGTTTTTTTCACAGTCACCTTCTTTCTGGATAGCTGAGAGACAGGTGGCAGGGCCCTGATAGAGGACCGACCCTCTCCTTGCCCTGAGGTCCCAGCTTCAGATAGAGCATGTTGCCTTTGCTGCTCCTCTGTGCCATGAAGATGGATTTTTCCCTCAGGGTGCACCTGGAAAAGGTCTTACAGTGTTGGTAAGACTGAGGAAAATGACTTGAGGGAAGCCAGATCATACAGACTTTGTAGGGGTCTGTTTTGGCCTTCTTTCTCCTGCAGGCAGGGCACTTATCTAACAAAGATGGCATTTGTTTGACTAAATTCTTCACTTTTCTGTCAGAAAATTGAAGAAAATGCTAGGGAGAGATGAAGGTTGTCGAATGATACAGGTGACAACAAAATCCACGTGGATCTTATAGGAAAAAGACTAAAAAAGGCTAAGCCTATTGCTCCAGGATCCTGTAAGCAGGAACCAGAAAAAATAACTGAAGCAAATGTCACCTGCTGAGCATGACGGGAGACTGGTGGTCACTAGGCTCTTAAAAGTACAGCCTCTATTTTTAATTGTGGGGGCTACAATGTCCTGCTCTCCTTCATCTCTATAGTCTATTAAAAAAGGGTTTGTGAAAGAGATGTATGCTGCTTTACAAAAACATCATGAATATATACGCATATAAAGTTCTCCTGGCCCCTTTTTTAACTACAAGATGAAGAATTGGACCACTATAGCCTAGTCCTATCAGCTGTGTCGTATTGGCTCTCATTGTACCAATGAGGCTACTGGATTTGGGTGGAAGCATCATCTGAATTTGGGGGAACTGAGTTTGATCACACACCATGTGAAAACTGTCAGCCCAATCCCTTTCCAGCCAGCTAGCAGCGCCTCTCATGCCCAAGAGGAGGAGTGATTTGTGGCAGCTGGGCGCATGACATTATGACCTCTCAGGAAAATTGTGGTGGATCACACATGCAAAGACAAACAGAAGAAAAAAATGGTTCAATAGGTTTCCTTGAATCATCTGGGTTCTAGATAAAAAGACATGGACTGCAATAATTAGGATGATAAAACATACTAGAAACCGAATGGGGACAAGAAAAGTGAAACCCAAGAAAAGTCCCATCTAACTGTAACTATGCAAGATGTATAATTCCTACCTACTCCACTAATGCTCTATGTTGGAGCACAGCAGGATAAGCCCTAATCCGCCCTTCAGGACCTCCCGGGAAGACATCATCCCCCATACCGGAGTATGGAATTGGTGAAGAAGACTGTTATCTATTGAGACACCTTCCCCATATATGCCAGGGAACCGGCAGTCTGAGCAAGCAGCTGTAGGGAAGTCAAACAGCATGCGGTGACAGACATCTGGCTGGAACCTCCCACTAACATACAGGGGGCCGAGAGATATTTTCTTATAAAACAGCTAGTGTTCTGAGAAAAGTGTCCATATGTAAAAATACGTATGTTTCTGTGAAATGTTAGAGACGCGATGTATCACTTTATGCCAGCAACAGGAAAATAAAACATCACCACAAATGTGATTGTTTCTAAAAGAATAAAATGAAATCAAATGAAATGTAACTAGATCAAAGGGCACAAGCAGCAGGCTGCAGGCCTATTCAAATAACGTGCCCAACTAAATGGCTTCACTGAAGCTGTATAATATTTTTCTTTCTTAAGTGACTTTGCAGGCCTTCCCGAAGAAAGGCAAACATCTACACTTAAGAAGATATGTTGTGAAAAAGTGCTCCGGGGTCTCTGCATGTGGGTGGGACTATTCAGAGCAATGGAAATCTCCTATGAGAGAACTTACTTCATTCTACAGTTTTCACTTTCACTGCGTAAATCACTTCTCTGCCGCCAGCTTTGTTAGTTCGTAAATGAAAGATGGCGTTTAGGGACTGCTGCCATTATTTTGTGCTGGTGCCAATGGCCTCCCATTTGGACCAATTCAATCGATTGGTGATAAGAGCTGGTGCATGCTGGTAGTTGGAGTCCAGCTTCTGTATATGACGTTTTTCTCTGGCCTCTGCATTGTTTAAACCATTCCGATGTCAACATCGCCATTGAAATAAAATTCAAGGTTTATCTCAGTTCTCAACTAGTGGTGTTCTTTATTCATACAGTTTTACAGCTGTTTATGTTAAAAATTTTCTTGAATGTAAAAATCTGATCCTGATGGACCTGTAGTAGACGACCCATTCATGCCGCTCCTTGGAGTTTCAAAGTCAGTGCTTAGCCCTTTCTCAGTTGTATTAAACGCAGTACTAAAGGGCTTTTTGAATGAATGTTCTTTCAAGAGCGCCCCCTCTTGGGTTAGGAGAGACCACTACCAATTCTGCCCATTTAAAATAATTTTCTGTGCGGCCTTTTTCTTCAAACTGATTAACCAAAGGTGCTGCGCTGACTCTTTTCCGAATTCTGGATTTCTGGTGCATGATTCTTTGTCGTACTTCCTGAATGGTCTTTCCGATGTATAATTTTTTACAGAGGCAGATGGCGTACACTACATTTTTTGTTCAACAATTAGAGAAAGCAGTGTGTTTCCAGTATGAATTCAGATCCTTCTATCGGCTGACTACAAGTGAAACATGTACCACATCTGTAGTGTCCCTGAAGGGAGGAAAGATTCCAATACTGCCTAAATTATTTTGTGATTCACTGGGAGGAATGTAAGCCCTGACCAACTGGTTAACTATACTCATGTTCTTTCTTAGTGCAAACAATGGTCACTCAAATGTACTGTCCAATTTCGAAATCAGATGCCAATTTTGTAGATTCTTTTTTTTTTATTCGTTTGTTTGCAGGCTCAATATATACACATACTAGTCGATCATATTTGGTTTCATTTTCCAACAGCGATTCCCTTGGGCTGTACCAGGCTCTCTTGAGGAAATGTTTCAGTAAATTATGAGGGCATCCTTTTTCCTTTAATTTGTTGTACAAGATTGATGCATACTTGAAATAATCGACTTTCAGTGTACAATTGCTGCCTACTCTCAGAAATTGGCCATAAGGCAGATTTTCCTTTACATTCCTGGGGTGGAAGCTTGAAAAATGAAGAGCATTATAGTGATCAACTGCACATTATCTGCTATGACTTCCACATCCAAAAATGTGATGATTTTCTTCTATTTTTGCTCACCATAAACTGTATATACAGTGTTCTGTTATTAAGCCAGTCTCAAAATAGTTCCAGAGACTCCTCCTCCTGCCCAGATGCAAAAAACATCATTGATAAACCAAAGTCAAGTTGTCACACTGTTTCAAAAGGGATTGTTGTTGTATACACATTTTTCTTCATATAAGGCCATATATAAAATGACCATTTCTGGAGCAAAGGAACAACCCCTGGCAGTCCCTTTGATTTGTATTAAAAATTCCTCTTCAAATTTGAAGTAGTTCTTCCGCAGCACCATGCCTGCTAGTTGAAGAATGAATTGTGTAAGTACTTTGTGTGGTCTTGGTCTTTCCTCTAAAAAAATAGTCAATGGCTTCAAGCTCATTATCTAAGGAATTTTAGTATACAAAGAGACCACATCAAGCTTAACTAGCTATTGTCTAATCCTTCAATCTTGTTAAGAAAATCAGTTGTATCATGCAAGTAAGATGGAGCTTCTTTAAAAAAAGTTTTTAGGAAAACATCCACATATTTTGAGATGGACTAAGACCCAACAACCAACCATGAGAAAGGCGTATGACACTTCAATTTTACAAGAACCAGTGAAAGCTTCTATAGTGAATCTATCCCCTAGAATCTTTTCAACAGATGAAATAGTCTTATTGGAAAAAGACCTGACATTTGCTCCCGCAAAAAAGACAAACTTTGCTTGGTTAAAAACTGAAGCTTTTAAGTTTTTAGGACAATTTGCCTAAAGGCCTATTTCTTGAAACATAAACTCTAACCAGTGGAAGAACCTTCTGGCCTAAGAAATAAATCAACTTTTTGCCCCCCTCCAAACCTAATTCCAAAAGGAGTTAAAACCTTGAAACAAATGGTGTTCTTGGCAATTCGTCATTTGGAAAACAAAAAGATTACTGCAAACGCAGTTTGTCATGGAATCAACAAAAAGCCCTTGCCCAGTTAATAAAATGACAAAGCAATAGTAATTAAGCAAGCTGATAAAAGCGGGGGCAATAGTAGTCTGGGGAAAAGAGAAATACCAGAAAGGCAACAGACAACTCTTAGACTAAGATTATTACTGGAAAATCCCTGCAGATCCCACCAAAGACATTCAAGAGGAGATGTTCTCAGTACTACAGGAAAGCTCTGACAGCAGTTACATTGGCCCCAAGGAACTGGTACATCTTAAACAAGCATTTAGAATGCAGTAGGTCTCGCATTTACGAGAGTTAGAGCTACTGCCGTTGCAAATGCATAACTGGACTTTTCTTGCCACATAAATTGATCAACTCTACAACTAACAACCACTGACAAAGCCAATAGTCCTGACTTGTGTAGGTGTAATGTTACTTATTGTATTATATCCCTGGATGCAACAACAGAAAGAAGCGGCAAAAATACCAGCCGGGCGGCACACTATGCTAAGCAGAGATTTGTAACTTACGTGTTTTTAAACCAGGCCCATAATTCTATCGGCCACCCCTTTTTGAGACACCCCCAGTTTTTTAATCCCACTTCAAGCCCTGGGGATGGGAACACAGTTTGGTGCGATCAAGGTTAGGAAACCCGATGCGGTCTCAGTGATGGGCAAGCAAGGACTTGGGTAGAGGGTGAGGGGAAGTGGACAGCACATGGAGAAATAGCGAGTGGGAGGGCAAAGCAGTTACAGGAAAAACAAGTGGGCATGATTGGTGAGCTTTACTTATATCACGAGTGGGCGTTCACTTCAGCATATTGCTTGCCTGCTCGCCCACTTATTTGGCTGGAGTTAGGATACCGGTATCGATCGATCGATCACAGAAGCTGCTGGCAGTGTGAACATGGAGAGAGAGGAGTGCTGGGGGCGGGGAGGAGGAGGGACAAGGGACAGGGGGCTGTACCGTGTGTAGGAATGGCAAGGGAGGCCGGAAATTCCTCATATTGCTGCATTGTAACCCAAGCTCTACTCTCTGGTAAACGTTTCTTAACATACATGACATGGGCATGGTTTGAAGCCCAAAGAGAGATAACAGCATGGACGGAGTGCTTTGTGCTTGCCCATAAAAACTGGAAGCACCGTATTTCTCGCATTGCAAGATGAAAAAAAAGAAAATACAATTGGCTGAATGTGTAAGACACGAGAGTGGTCATTTTAAGAACTCTGGAGGATGTTCCTTTGAGATTCAAAACTGTTCGGAAAGTTTTTAGACAGATTGCTGCAGTAAGGACAAACCCTTTGAGCTATCTTAACACACTACTGCCCCCTTGTATTTCTACATCCGTGTTTCTGCAAGATAGAGCCTGATACTCCGGTGCAGCTGAACAGAAAAAATTACCCTGCCACTTCTGCCAGGCTTTGTCTGTCTGCGTTAATAGGGACATCACCTAACCTCCTCCCCTGCTGCCTCCACCTGAGCACACTGTCAAGTAGTTATAAAGATGATAAATAGACTGAGGTATAATAATGCGCCACTCCCTTGTGCTTCCGGAAGCCAGGGTTGTGTACTTTGGCAGTGAGAAAAAGCTAAGCCCCGGCCTGCAGCATTGTAACACCCAGCTAGTCACAGCTGCGATGGCTCGCACATTCGGGCATTGGCTGGGCCCTGGCTCCTGAAATACAACCGAGCAGCTACAGAGCAAAGACCTTTCCCCCACCCAACCCTCCTGTCCCCGTGATCGTGCGCGAAGCACCGTCGGCCTTGTAAAAACACGCTGTGTCCGGTATGTTTTCTCATTTCCCAAGGTGCGGAATTTCTCGCTCGCTATTTCGTTCTAATTTATTCGTTCAAGGAATGTAAATAGAAGCCGAGGCGGGTTGCCCAAGTGAGCTGGAGACACGCTTGCTGCAAGCACCAAACAGGAAAGGCAAAGGAGACGCTTGACAGTAATAAAAAATGCAAAAGGAGTCAAATCAACTTAGCAATGTCTCCGTATAATGTTTAGACGAGAGAATGCTGTGGATGTTTCTGTAAAGAAAAGAAAACAAGCATTTGGAATGCAATGGTCTCTTGTTTGCTCGAGTTAAGAGCTCTTAGAGTTGTAAATTACTGACTGGACTTTTCTTGCCACACACACTGAAAGTAACAAGAGGAAGAGAGCGAGAGCGAGCTGGCCCTGGAAAAGCCCCCCACTGCTGTTGGTTTATGTTTACAGAGGGAGGAGGGGCTGATTATACACCCACAGTGTGAGACAAACAGGCCAATACTGAAAGAAAAAGTTCCAGTCAGAAGAGATAAACAGGACATAGCCTAATTAGACAGTAGTTTGGAGGCTCCCAAAGAGGAAAAAGGGCAGGACAAAGAGGCATAACTGACCACTAGCAAGCAAGGATTTTTGAAGGACACTGCAACTAACAAATCAAATAGCTTTTCTTCACAGTATAAGTATACTAAAAATATACATCACGTCAAACGCTAACGCTCGACTTAAAAATGTTACATTTCGGTGTAAGGAGCTGAGTTCTGGTTGCATTAAACCCCCCCACACACTTTTTGCCTGGTTTTTGGATGCAACTTGGACTGAAGTGCACTGGGCTTCTGCTATTCAGGTCCCCAGTGCCAGTGTTCCTAAAACAAGACATCTGGTCACTTGATCCCCGAGTGACCAGGCCCTTCAGCCCCTATAAGCACCTAGTAAATGGTACCCCTGGTACCTAGGGCATAGGTACCGAAAAGGTCCCCTCAGAGCTGCAGCACAACTTGTGCCTCTCTGAGGGACACAGCACCAACCTTATGCAGACTGCCATTGCAGGTTATGTGACAAGGTGCTTCCAAAATTACAAACACGACATGTCACACAGCCTGTGCGCCATGTCTCCTAAACACTGACCCAGTGATGGATTTATTAAAAAATCTTAGAGATATCTTAGAGATATCCTCTGAAAACCTACCAACTTCTACCACGGTCATTGGCTGGTCAGAACCAGTGCAGCTACTGTAGACAGAGTTCTGACCCCTGAGGTGAGAGCCCACGCTCTCGAGGGCTCAGAATAAAATCCTGCACTAGGCTGAGTTGTGACCTCCTCTCCCAGGCAGGATGGAATTTCCAGGGCGGGGAGCTTCAAAAGATTTGCCACATTGTAATGCAACCCAGACCTTTCCCAATTGTAGAGAAGGCCGACCCCCAGTTCCTGACCCCATTTTTGGCAGCAGGACTGGCGGCAAAATTAGACTGATTAGGAGAAGTGACCACTTCATGTCAGTCCCACCCCAAAGGTGGACAAGCTGAAGTGGACAATACCTTTAAAATTCCTCCATCCTCTTGTATTGAAGGAATTAAGCCAATAGGGTTAGGGCTAGGCCCACTTTTTAAAGGAAGTGGTCATAAGCAGGATATCGTCACCCTAAAGGTGAGTAGCCCATTGGCTACCACCTGGCCCCCCTGTAATGCCCCTAACTTAAAAATATGTCCCAGTCCTGTCATAGCAACCTGAAGGCAGTGTCCCATGGCCATTCCAGCTTGGCGTTTAAAATCCCTTGCCAAGCCTTAAAATCCCCTTTTATTGCATATTAGTTACCCCTAAGGTAGGCCCTAGGTAGTCCACAGAGCAGGGTGCTGTGTAATTAAAAGGTAGGACATGTACTTTTTAGTTTTACATGTCCTAGTAGTGATAACATTGGGGAATCCTTATTATATTTAATAAACTGTAATTCCTAAACCAGAGGTGGTAGATAGGTCATGTTTGGTATCTATAAACTTGTAATGATACACCCTCTTTAATGGTAAAGTTGGATTTATTATTACAGTTTTGAAATTCACATTTAGAAAGTTGGGAACTTTCTGCTCTTGGCCCTCTATGTCTGCAGCCTGCCTTTGGTCACATGACTGGGTGTAACTGACAGTTGAGACTTTGTGAATTCACCCCAGACAGTCACACAATAGTGGGATTAGCAGAAGCTGAATAGGCCATTAAATGACTTGATGGGTGGGGAGTGGAACTAAGCCTAGCACACTTGCACCCGAAAAGACTGCCACCACACAATAGGCTTAACAACCGAGTATTGTCAGTGCAGAGACCTAAAAGCCAGTGTAGGGGAGCCAGTAAACTCCTGGACCTTCACTTCTAGGGCACTAGGGTATGAAAATAGGGCTCTCAGATCCATTCTTCAGTTCAATACTGGACCTGTGAAAGGACTCTAAGAGGACTGCCTGCTCCTGTGACCTGCTGTGCACTCTGCCAGACTGCTGCTGTACTTGGGATGACTGCTTTGCTGCCTGGAGCCTGCCTTAAACCTTCAGAGGCCTGCCCTGCTGTGGAGCCCTGCATCTTTACCTGTACCCATGACTTCCAGAAGTGACTCCAAGGGCTAGTTTTGCTGGCACCCTGTTCAGAGCCACAGGGACATAACAAGCTCCCACCATCTTGAAGGAGCCAGCCTGAGTTAGACTTGAACCCCCAAGAGGTCTTCATTCACTCCTGGACCCTTGGTTGTGGTGCTAAATGTGCGCTGGTGCCCATTTTCCAAAACGGTGGACTTGCTATTTTGAACCTTTAAAAATTCATAACTCCAGTTCTACTAATTGGATTGTGATGGGAAGCGCGTTGTGTGGCGAGGAGGGGGCAGGAGCCCTTTAAAACTTGGATTGCGCTCCCGCCGTCGCGGGAAGCGTGTTGTGTGGCGAGGAGGGGGCAGGAGCCCTTTAAAACTTGGATTGCGCTCCCGCCTCGCGGGACGCGCGCGGGCGGCGCCCGGGCAAAGCCCGGGCCAAGGGCGGGCCCGTCCTTGCCCGTCATTGCCAGGAAGAGGCAGGGCAGGGCCACCCCCTTGACATCCATCTAAAGACGTCTGGATCAGACAGCCCAAATGTACATGGCTACCTGAAGGTACTGTGTCGGTGATTATTCTCCAAAATAAAAGGGGGTCTTCGGGAAGTGCGTATTTGGTGCCGCTGTGAAGGAGTACTGAATTCTAAATTGAAGGGCGTGCTCCTGCCTCGCGCAAGGACTGACATAGGCGAATTACGCACAAGACATAAGTCAGGCCTACTGCTCTAGAACTGCAGGGGGCTCAGTGTGGCAAAAGGCTGTGACTGGACATTTGAACCAAGTAGGGTCTGAGTATAATTTGGTTCTTTTTTTCCCCCCAGTCAGGGGATCTGATTCTGATATACCCGTTAAAGAAATATACGGCGCCCTATCTTGGATAAAGGGACTAGCCTGTCAAAATGGGAAAACGTAAGGGAGACAATGGGGGAAGGAAACCCACTCAGGAGGCCCCCCCACCTAGGTTAATAACAAGTTACCTAACGTCTGTAATGGGTGCCATTGAGACAGAGATAGGGAGGGTAGAAGCTACTCTAGAGTCGTCTCTTGAGAAAGCAGGAAAGGCTGGGTAGGGGGTAAGGACTCTGCCGGCAACATCACTGCTGAGTAAGACTAAGAAAAGAAACCCTTGTGTAATAACAGAAATTTATTTAATTACTCCTACAACTCCAGAGAGTCCACCCTAAAAAAGAGCAGGCAAATAATTCCCCCCATACGGTAGTAACCCCCATACACCAAGTGGGACCCCCTGCAGATAGGGATGGCTTTGGAGAGTCCTCATCAAGAACTAAGAAGACAAAGAGTAAATGTCTTTTTAAATCCCCAACAATAAAACAAACTATAGGGAAACAACCAAAAGACTGTAAAAATTCGGATCCAATTAAAACTTGTTTTTTGCAAATTGAAGATCAACTTAGAGACATTAAAAAGTTATGCTCATCAGTTCTGGAGAGAGTGGCCATTCTCGAGCAGAAGGTTGAATCTATAACGAATATAAAACCGAAACCACCGAAGGCAGAATCTCAGAACATCCATCCCATTCCTGAATGTTTACCAGCTCCATATACTCATCAGCATCAGAACTTCAGAATATCTCCTGCCCAGAACCCAATCCAAAAACCCCTGAACGTAGAGGCTTCACAGGATTCTACAAACCTACAGTATCAGTGGGGTACAAACAAACGGGAAGGCCGGTTGGGCCAGGAGACCATGAGTACTCAGCTAGCCTGCCCAAGGATACCATTGGCATGTGCCCCCTATGTTTTAATCTTGGAAAATGCCCCTACATTGGAATGCACCCACCCCGAGTCCCACATGTCACTGCTGAATAAGGTGACTCATTGGGTAGGAAAACACACGGGAGGGCGGGTTGATTTCCACAGGGACATTCTAACTGTAAGAAGGGTACCTTGGGTTGGCTCATCTCCTAAAACATCACCTGGGGACTGTATTATAATAAAGTTTAGGACCCCCTGGACTGTTAATGCTTTGTATCACCACCTCTCAACTATGAGATCATCTGTAGGACCTATAAGAGTCCAACGTCTGACTAAGTTTATCCCTCCGTTATCAAATCCATGCTATCCTGATTCAACCTACTCTGGGAATCAGAATCCAAGCAACCTTGGTCTCTCTACCCCCCCTGACACTGCTTTGACATTATCTAATAGGTATGATACCCTGACCTCACTAGAGCAGTTAGATTGACCATCAGTAACTGAGCCCTCCTTGCAAGGCCCCTTGGAGACAAACGTACTCCCACAGTCCCCCTTAGCATCGAAAGGAGTCCCTGATATACGTGATATACAGGGTATGACACCCCTAGGGATTATTTCATGGAATGTTGCAGGTCTAAAATCAAAAATTGGAAATCCTGATTGGATAGATTTAGTGATGGGAAACCTTATTATCTGTTGTCAGGAGACCTGGCTCACAGAATCACCACATATTAATGGCTATACCACATATTATGTTCCTGCAACCAAGGCCCCCGCAGGTAGAGCTAAGGGCGGTCTGGCCACCTTCTTATCTGTGGAGACTGGAGGGATGGAAGCACGTGTTGAGGGCATATAGCCTTTTTTACTGGCCCTATCTCTGAAATTAGAAGAGCCATTCGATATACTACTGATCAATTACTATAACAACACCTTTGATAACTCGGACATTAGCGTGGTCAGTAGTTTGGAGACCTTAATACATAAGGTAACAGTCTCCAGTAAAAAGGACATAAGAATAGTCTGGGTTGGTGATTTTAATGCCCATCTCTGCGAGCCAGAGTTCCTTGACTGCTGTGGACTCCTGGACGAGAATGACAATCCCATTCAACACTTCAAACATTCCCCGTATGGGAACGCCCTTAATTCCTTGATAACAGTAAACTCTCTTTCCTTTCCCACACCCGCTATTAGAGGGATACCAACATTTGTAAGGGGGGACACTCACACCACTATTGACTATATTATTTACTCTAGAGAACTGTCCCCTATTACAGGACAATTCAGGGTTACCCCGACCTGTTTTAGTGACCATAATCCCTTGTCCATTGTGATTAATTTAGATATGACAAGTGATTCAAGAAGATGGAAGCGACACCCTGCCATGAAGCTCTCATCCCAAAAAGGGCTCACAATCAAATGGGGGAAGATAAACAGTAATATTTGTTTTAGAGATTTATTTTTGAATAAATGGCCAGACGTTATGACATCTCTGGATGAAAATAAGGCCCCACATGAAATTATTCGTGCATTCTCCTCTCTGACAAAATATATGTCGGAGAAACTACAGCCTCCACGAGCTAATAAAGTCCATGGCCCAAGATGGTTTAACCACGCATGTACCACATCCCTAAGCAAGCTTAAAAAAACAATCAATGCATTTCCCAAAGATCTACAAGCAATTAAGATTGCCAGGAAAAACTATAAAGAAGTTCTTGCCAAAAGGAAAGTTGAACTAAGTGAATCTGCGTGGGAGGAATTGATGGCTGCAAGCAAAATCAAAGATACAACTGCATTCTGGCGTGTGGTTAACTCTTCACTATTGAGCGATAAATATGAGACGCCCATGGACACTGTCATTCCAGCCAAGACTTGGGTGGACTATTTTAAAAAAACTTTCACAATAGAGACAAATATCCAATCAGAAATGCTAAATTGTCTAAAACCTGCAGGAAATGATCAGCTAAGTTTGGCTTTTAGTAATATTATAAGCGTGGATGACGTTAAACAAGCAATTCAAGGTAGTCCATCTGAGAAAGCCCCTGGCCCAGACAGAATTCCTGCTGACTTATATAAAGCACTCCCATATTTCTGGGGTCCACTGCTAACCAATGTCATGAGATCGGCTGTGGTAGGCCCTCTAGTAGACTCTTGGAAAGAAGCGATCATCGTCCCGATTTTTAAGAAGGGAGATAGGGCAGACCCTCTGTGCTATCGCCCAATCACTTTGCTGGACAGTTCAGTAAAAATTTTAGGCCGAGTAATTTTAAATAAGTTAGAAGAATGGGCGACTGATACTCCCTCCCTCTCAGAAATACAATTTGGCTTTCGCCCAGGGGTGGGCACAGTCGAACAAACTCTTAATTTGACACTTATAGTCCAGAAATATACCAAAGCCAAAAGGGGCTGTATACACTTAGCATTTATGGATCTCTCCTGCGCCTTTGATACAGTTAGCAGGGAGAAATTGTGGAAGGTAATGCTGGGTATGGGCGTGGATAAAGACATAGTTATATTACTTAGTAAACTTCATGCCTGCACAGAGGCTCGGGTCCGTTACTCCCGGGAGGGAGGCCTGACAGAGAAATTCCCCTCACAAAAAGGGGTCAGACAGGGATGTGTTCTTGCCCCTTTCCTCTTTCTCCTGTATATAAATGGGCTGGAGAAATTTCTTTGTGAATCAGGGAAAGATTCCCCAGTTATTAATAACTCCCCAATCCCTGTACTTTTATATGCGGATGATGCAGTACTAATTTCAAGGACAGCAAATGGCCTCCAGATTTTATTGAATGCTTTTAATACCCTTATGAGGAACCTTGGTCTTAAAATTAACAGAACTAAGTCATTTGTTATGAAGTGAGGTCCTAAATTAGCAAAAACATTTTTTTTTACTTTAAATGGGTGAGAGAGCGTAGTTTAAATATTACATATTATAGACGTGAAATGCTTACATTTAACAATGCAACATTAATAATTAATAATTGAAATGTATTAATAAACGTGGAGAATTATTCACTTGTGTACACTAATGCTGAATAGAAGAAATAATCATTTTATAATTGTATGTATTATTACGATTAAAACTGCATTCATTAGATCGCGTAACATCTTAAGTTAGCAAGAGTCGCGAACTAGCTGTGTAACTCTCATATTAAAAGCGTATTTTTCTGCTTCTTCAGTGTGCTGACTTGCAAACGACCATGACCCAGCGATTGTTCTTTTCTGTACTTAAATAGAAACATTATGGAATTCTCCCATTCGCATGCTAGTAGCTTTTAGTATGGATTATGAAGCTTCGAAACAAACATGGACACTTCCAAGGACAATAAAGCGAGGAGAAGAGAACTCTTGACCTGAGACGTGTGCCAAAGTGATGAAGTAACCCCGGATATGCCACCTACGAAAAACGTCAATTATAAAGACCAATTGGGATTTGAGTAGATATCAAGAAATGGCAAATGCATTACTTAATGTATAATTTGATTGGTTACCAATAGTGGGGTATAGTGACTGACCAATAGAATCTTGGGGGAATGTATCACGTAAAAGGGGATAAAAACCCATCAAATCAAATCATTAACATTTATAAAGCGCGCTACTCACCCGTGCGGGTCTCAAGGCGCTAGGGGGGAAAGGGGGGGTTATCGCTGCTCGAACAGCCAAGTCTTTAGGAGTCTCCGGAAAGCGGAGTGGTCCTGGGTGGTCCTGAGGCTGGTGGGGAGGGAGTTCCAGGTCTTGGCCGCCAGGAAGGAGAAAGATCTCCCACCCGCCGTGGAGCGGCGGGTGCGAGGGACGGCAGCAAGTGCGAGGCCAGCGGAGCGGAGGGGGCGGGTGGGGACGTAGAAGCTGAGGCGTCTGTTGAGGTATTCCGGTCCCTTGTTGTGGAGGGCTTTGTGTGCGTGGGTGAGAAGACGGAAGGTGATCCTTTTGCTGACTGGGAGCCAATGCAGGTGTCTCAGGTGTGCGGAGATGTGGCTGTTGCGGGGTACGTCGAGGATGAGGCGGGCCGAGGCGTTTTGGATGCGTTGCAGGCGGTTTTGGAGTTTGGCGGTGGTCCCGGCGTAGAGGGTGTTGCCGTAGTCCAGGCGACTCGTGACAAGGGCGTGGGTCACGGTTTTTCTGGTGTCGGCGGGGATCCAGCGGAAGATCTTGCGGAGCATGCGGAGAGTGAGGAAGCAGGCGGAGGACACGGCGTTGACTTGCTTGGTCATGGTGAGAAGAGGGTCCAAGATGAAGCCGAGGTTGCGGGCGTGGTCTGCGGGGGTCGGTGCGGTGCCGAGGGCCGTGGGCCACCAGGAGTCGTCCCAGGCGGACGGGGTGTTGCCGAGGATGAGGACTTCCGTTTTTTCAGAGTTCAGCTTTAGGCGGCTGAGCCTCATCCAATCTGCGACGTCCTTCATACCCTCTTGTAGGTTGGTCTTGGCGCTGGCGGGGTCCTTGGTGAGGGAGAGTACAAGTTGGGTGTCGTCGGCGTAGGAGGTGATGATGATGTCGTGCTTGCGTACGATGTCGGCGAGGGGGCTCATGTAGACATTGAAGAGTGTCGGGCTGAGCGATGAGCCTTGAGGTACGCCGCAGATGATCTTGGTGGGTTCTGAGCGAAACGGAGGGAGGTAAACTCTTTGGGAGCGGTTAGCGAGGAAGGAGGCGATCCAGTCCAGGGCCTGGCCTTGGATCCCGGTGGAGCGTAGGCGGGTGATTAGGGTGCGGTGACAGACGGTGTCAAAGGCAGCCGAGAGGTCGAGGAGAATGAGGGCGACTGTTTCACCGTTGTCCATCAGGGTTCTGATGTCGTCTGTGACTGAGATGAGGGCGGTTTCCGTGCTGTGGTTGGTTCGGAATCCGGTTTGTGAAGGGTCGAGCAGGTTGTTGTCTTCCAGGAAGGTGGTCAGCTGTTTGTTGACGGTCTTTTCTATTACCTTGGCTGGGAAAGGTAGAAGAGAGATGGGGCGGAAGTTTTTCAGGTCGCTTGGGTCAGCCGTAGGTTTCTTTAGTAGGGCGTTGACTTCAGCGTGCTTCCAGCATTCGGGGAAGGTAGCAGAAGAAAAAGAAGAGTTGATGACGGTCTGGAGGTGCGGGGCGATGATGTCGTCGGCTTTGTTAAAGATGAAGTGCGGGCAGGGGTCCGAAGGGGCACCGGAGTGGATAGAGTTCATGATGGATTTGGTTTCTTCCGTGTTGATGTGGGTCCAGTTGTTGAGGGTGATGTCCGGGGAAGCGGGTTCAGTGGTGTATGGTTGGGTCTGGTGTCCGAAGCTGTCGTGGAGGTCGCTGATCTTGCGATGGAAGAAAGTGGCGAGGGATTCGCACAAATCCTGTGAGGGCGTGACGGCGTTGGCGCTGGCGCTGGGGTTGGAGAACTCTTTGACGATGCTGAAGAGTTCTCTGCTGTTGTGGCTGTTTTTGTCTAGTCTGTCGGTGAAAAAGTTCCTTTTGGCAGTGCGGATCAGGTGGTGGTGTTCGCGTGTAGCGTTCTTGAGGGCGGTCATGTTGTCAGCGGTGTGGTCCTTGCGCCAGGCCTTCTCAAGGGCACGACAAGTTTTCTTTGATTCTTTGAGGGTGTCAGAGAACCAGAGAGGTTTTTTGGTGTTGGTCTGTCGATGCGTGCGTTTGAGGGGAGCAAGGTTGTCAGCGCAGTTGGAGATCCAGTTTGTGAGGTTGAGAGCTGCGTCGTTGGGGTCGGTGGTGAGGGTGGGTTGGTTGGCGGCGAGAGCGGAGAAGAGTTGCTCTTCAGGGATCTTGTTCCACTGTCGATGAGGGATGGGTTGAGTGCGGAGGTGGGAGGTCTCGCGTCGGAATGTGAAGTGGACGCAGCTGTGGTCGGTCCAGTGTAGGGCAGAGGTGTGGCTGAAGAAGACGTGTTTGCTGGCGGAGAAGATAGGGTCGAGCGTGTGTCCGGCGATGTGGGTGGCGGTGTTCACCAGTTGTTTGAGGCCGAGGTTGGCGAGGTTGTCGAGCAGGGTGGTGGTGTTGGGGTCGTTGTTTTGTTCCAGATGGAAGTTGAGGTCGCCTAGGAGGATGTAGTCCGGTGAGGCGAGGGCGTGCGGGGAGATGAAGTCGGCGATGGCGTCGCTGAAAGAGGCGCGAGGTCCGGGAGGACGGTAGACGAGGGATCCTCTGAGGGTGGTCCTTGGGTCGGTGCGAATCTGAAAATGCAGGTGTTCAGCGGCGAGGGGGGGGTCTTCGGTGGAGGTGGTGACGCTGATGGAGTCTTTGAAGATGATGGCGACACCTCCTCCTACTTGGTTGGTGCGGGAGACGAGACACGGGAGACGAGACACATTAGGTGTGGGATGATATTTATTGCATCCAGAAACTCTGTCACTCTATTTGGTGACTTGAGACTTAGAAAACCATCCTTGTCCATAGACTGCCCTGTTAACTTTCCCCCTTAAGGGGAGAGTGTTCCTTGCTTCTAATTAGATAGACTGACGGTGATTCTAACTGATGTCCTGAAGACGAAGACTGATCCTGTATGCTGACCTGTCCAGAGGAGGGTAATAATATTACTAATTAAATCTATTTTGTCTTTTCTTTCTAGGTACCAACTGCTGTGTATATTTTGAATAGAGATCTTAACTAGATGTTTTCCAAATTGATGTTCTAAATTGTTTTACATGAAGCCCCACATGTTAATGCTAATTCGAGGTTAGATGAGGTGTTCATTTGATTGACGGAACTGACGTGACTGACATATAGCTATTCTGAACTGAGACCCTATGAACTATTATGCGCTGTGATCTATTCTTGTCGATGCATCTATCCTATGTTTCTGATCTTTGCATTAGTGGAAGCTTATTGTAGTTGTCACATTGTGATTATACTCTTATGCTTCATGGTTTTGAGACTAATGCGTTTATTAGTAGATTGTAATCAATAGGGAATAAATTCACAAAATCTCTTTTAAGGTTTGGTTATTTGTGTCTGAAAACTAATGATTGCGCCGAAGGTTTATTAATGGTTAATGTGAAATATATTTTGATGCTAACTTTTAACAATGTTATTGATTTATTGATTGGTTATCTCGTCTTACGGAGACTCATCACTGGGCCCAAAGATTCATCGACCTAAAACGAGTCCTGATGTGTATAAATTGACATAGACGGACGCGTTAACAGTTCTGGTAGCAGAGCGACGGTTTGGCCCTTGGGGGGCCCTAGGACGGAGTTTTTATTGTTAATTTTTGTTTTCTGTGATAATGAAATTTGGTAAGACGATGAGTGGCTAGATTCGCCATGGCTTTCCTGGGATCTCGGAGCCTGCCTAAATGAGTTGGGAATGTTCTTGGCGCCATAGTATGTGTGGTTAGGGTCTTTAGCGCTTATTAAATCTTATGCATCTTTGCAGGTGATTGTGGAAAATGTGTGTGTTTAGAACAAATTAAGTGTTAGTTAGAGGGAGTGGGTGTACTCCACAGTATGAGAGTAGGGAAGTTGGCGTACTTCATGTGAATGCAGTGCTTATTGTTAAAAATTATCCACGTGGTTGGTTATTGTATACGGGCCTATTGAGGTCTAAGACTCCAGAGTATGATAAGAAATATGGTTTATGTTGTAATCTGTACGGTTTAATAGGTCAATCGGGCGTGGTTGACAAGTCAAGTTCGAGTCATAATGTATGTGTGAACCCTTCGATGGAGATTTGACGAGTTCTAAAGTGCACTAGAAGGAGTCATTGACAAGTTGAGAGTAGGATTTGCGGGTCCAATTCTGCTTGCGTATGTGGGAACTGAGAAGGAGAGAGTAGCGGCCGAGGCTTCAAGTGAAATCTCTGTAAAGCTCTGAAGCGAATGTGTTACCCTTCCTGTAGTAAACCGGCAGATTTGTATTGTCATTTTAAAGTGTCTGCAATAAATCGCATTAGTTTGTATGAATTGTATGAGTTAGTGAGGTGTGGACAAGCCGCAAGACTTTGTCAGCTGCAGTGTGTGTGAGTGTGACGTCAGTGGTGCCGCGCTGAGATAGGTCGGATGTTAAGAGGGGTTGCGCACGGATTGGCTGCCGTTCGTGAGAGGCAATAGGTTAAGAAAAGGGTAGGTGAAGAGTGTCCTGGGAATTAAGCCGTTTTTCTGATCAAATACGAAATAAAAGTTTCAAAATGAATTTTGTTAAGGCATTCAAAAGCGCTTTGAAGGGAGATGTGTACATTGTCGCAACCGATGGGGAACCTACACCACCTGAGGGTACTCCAGCTTATACAGTTATGGAGGAAAAGGGTGTTGCACCTTGTTTATGGATGAAACAATGGCGCAAATTGACAGAAAAAGAGGGGTGTCTAGCGTTTCCAGAACATGGGACATTCAATCCAAAGGTATTAGAAAACTTGAGGTGGATGTTAAGTACGCAGAAACCACCTCCGAGACCGGCACAATATGAGGCTTTGGCGATTTGGGACCTGATGGCTCTTAAACATAGGCAAGAAAGGTTTCACAGAAGATTGACAAGGGCAGAAAAGTCCTATGCAGAAGCTAGATGGGACAATGAGAATAAAATGTGGAGACGGGGAATAGTAGATGGGTTAAAGCTGTTTCCAGCGATAACACAGGGGGAAGAGACACAGGGAAAGAAAGCTTCTTCCAAAACTAACAAAGATTCAGGCAAAGTTAAAGAACATGAAAAGTCCTGGGAAGAAGAGAATGATTCAGAGGATGAGGAGTTTATGGATAGATTGCTACATGATCGTCCACCACCTTATGCGGTGAGCAACGATGTTCCGAGTACTAGCTTGGATCCTGGGAACCAGACGCAGGAGAAGGGAGTTACTGATACGGTACAGACTAGCGATACAGCCTTGATACAGAATGGTGACAGTGTACCCACTGCACCAGACGTACCGATACCGTTGCAGCCTCCACCGCAGATAAAAAGGATTTATCCTGATGTTCCAGTGCTTGAGACTACTACGAACTTGGTGGTGCCGCCAGAACCGATATACACAAAGCCAAGGCTGATTCAGATTGAATCAACCGCAAAGTTAGTGTCTCAACCGCCACAGCTGATACCTGGGTATAACCCTGTAGCAGGACCTCCGTTAGTACCTGTACCAGGTACGTTAGAACAGACCTATGGTGTTGCAGCTCCCAGAAGCTTGGGACCAGGTCAGACACCTGCTGCCATATCACTACCTATTACTGTCGGTCCTCTGGTGCCATTATACGCACAAGAGAAAACAGGGACATGTGAACAAGGAGTCATGACTCATGAAGCGATAAGAGGAGGGCCTATAGGGACTCCACAGATAATGCCTCCAGGAAAACAGATAAATGAGCAGCCGAGACCCTTAATGGATCTTAGTCCAATAGGGGCACCTCTTGAAGCAATGCGACAAGCAGGGTTGGGAGTTTTGACTCCCCAAACTATGAGTACGAATACCTCTCACACACCAATGATACATGCAGGAAACATTTCACTGCAGGGGTTTACAGTACAACAGTTAAACAAGTGGTTAGAGAAGACTTGTGCTTCACAAAAGACTACAGTAACCGCAATTGATCTTGAAAAAGAAAGACAAGATGAATACCTGAATCTTGTACGATTAGGAGCAGAAGCTGCCGAACTAGTGGAAGGGACTATGGGAGGGAATAGGTTGGAATCATACACTGAAGCAGAATTAAGATACTTATGTCCCAAGATATCGGAAATACTAAACATTTAAAGAGAAGTTACAGGTTAGATTTTGACACTAAAGATTTTGAACACATGAGATCTGCAGGCATGAAAACACACCTGAAAGAATTGCTGCAAAGTGCACAAATCTGGGGAGCCCTAGAGAAATGGGAAGGCCGGTGGGCAAAGAAAAGAGACAAAGGGAAAAAGGATAGTCCAGGGTCTATTGAAACAACGACCACACCCAATTTGGATACAGTAAAAATTCTACCAATGAGAGAAACAGCTGGTGGTGTTTTAGTCCATGTGCCTTGGTCTAGGGGAGATATTTTGTCCTTTACGAATGATTACCCGAGGTTAAGAGAAAAACCGATCGAGTGGTATCAACAGACAGATAGATTTGTGAAGCTTGCGAAATGTCTTTGGGAAGACTTAAATACCTTATTTGAGATTATTGTTCCGCCGGATTTGTGGCTCGAGTGCAAAAGAGGGGTGGATTGGCCCACGAAGGAACCGGCAAGGGTTAAGGTGACCGGAGCACCTTCTGAAGAGGTGATGAAATATTATCATAAGGTTATTGAGTTTTTGAAACAAAAGGTGTCACCGAAGGTGACTGATTGGCAGAAAATCGACCGGACTTCGCAAGAGGTTAAGGAATCAATACATGCCTATTATGAGAGATTGTTGAAGGCATTTAAACATTACAGTGGTACTGAGACGATCGAACCGAAAGACATGAATCATCTTGTGTTCAGGTTTGTCGAAGGGCTGAGACCAGAAGTCGGCCAGATGATTAAGAATCATTTGATTTGTTGGCAAGCTAAACCGATTGATGAGGTGTTACAGTATGCGAAATACTGTAGTGATGAAATTGAGTTGAAGCAGAAAAAGCTGAAAGAGAAAGTGATGGTGATGCAGATAAGAGCTGCACAAGCTGGAATTCAGGGAAATGGTGTTCAGCAAATGATGCAACAGCAACCGCAAATGAACGGTGTGTTTCAGGCACAGCCGAGAAGTAGAGGTCGAGGTTTTGTGAATCGTAATTTGGACATGAATAATGTCGTTGTTCAAAATGACGGGCAGGTAATGAAAAGGATGTCGCCATGCATGCGGGGGCGTGGGACATTGGAAACGGGATTGTCCAAATATGGTGCACGATGGTACAGTTCAGCAGAGCATTAATGTTGGTGCACAACAGAATCCGCGAGGTCCAAGAATGAGATATCAGAACCCGAACTTACAGAATAATTTGATGCAAATGCCAGGGGTACAACCTATGCAACAAATGTTAATGCCGCGTTTTCAAAACGTGTCAGTACAACCGATGCAACAGCAGATCCCTATGGTGCCTAGACAGCAAATGCAGTTACCCCTAGCTCCGATGGGACAGCAACAGGTGACGCTTCCTCAGCAGGTCACAGGTCAGGTAACAAGCCAAAACAACACTGTACAACAATTCCCATTACGAGGTGAAATGAGATGAATGAGGAATGGTCAGATGACAGTTCAGACAGTGAAGAGTGCAGGCTTGCAGCCTCGTTAGAGGTAGATCAAAGAGGCCCATATGTAGAGGGAAAAGTAATGGGCTATAAGGTTTAATTTTTAGTTGACACCGGAGCTACACGCTCTACAGTCCGCAGCGTAGAAGTACCGAGACTACCTCTATCAGGGCGCACCATACGAGTGGTTGGTGTGGCTAACCAGTATCTGACAAATCCAATTACTGACCCAGTACAGGTTGAATTTGGGAATTTCCAAGGCCTGCATAGGTTTGTCGTGTGCGATTCAAGTCCAGTATCCCTACTGGGAAGGGACTTACTATGTAAGACTAAATGTTCAATTACCTGTTCCAACGATGGAATAGAAGTCCAGACAAACAGTGATGATGAAGGAGATGAGGGTCAGTTCATAGAAGGAGGAGAAACGAATGAAGATTACCCTCTAATTACTTTATTCCCAGTGTTCACTCTAATCGACTTACCTGCTGACATACAAGGGTCTGTAACAGAGAGAGTGTGGGATTTGACAGGAAAAGAGGTCGGATTAATTAAAGGGGTTGAACCAGTCAAGGTGCAAATAAGACCAAATGCAGTATTCCCACAAGTACCACAATATCACATGACTCAGGATATACTCATTGAAGTGACACAGATAATTGCAGATTTTCTCAGACAGGGAGTTTTGAAAGAAGTTTTGAGCAGTCCGTAACTCACCTATTATGGGTTTGAAGAAGCCCTGTGGGAAGGTTCGAATTGTGCAGGATTTGAGAAAAATAAAAATAAATTGTGATAAAATGTTGCCCTGTGGTACCTAACCCGGCGGTAATAATGTTCCAAGTTCCTTGTGATGCTGAATGGTTTACTGTAGTATACCTATCACAGGCGTTTTTCTCAATACCTCTTCATGAAGATAGCCAATTTTTGTTCAGTTTCAAATTCCTGGATAAGGTGTACAGTTGGTGCAGAATCTCTCAGGGGTTTTCTGAGTCACCATCCTTCTTCAATCAGATATTGAAGAAAGATCTGGAACCTCTTGTGCTGCCTTTTAATTCAACTCTTGTGCAGTACATCGATGATTTGTTAATTGCATCCAAAACCAGAGACAGTTGTAAATACGATACCATTGCATTGTTGAACCATTTGGGAAAGAATGGGCATAAGGTGTCACCTAAGAAGTTGCAATATTGTCAGAAAGAAGTAAAATATTTGGGGCATCTAATTGAGAAAGGGTCCCGAAGGATATCAAAGGAAAGAATAACAGCTGTCTTACAGATGAATCCCCCAACAACAAAGAGAGATGTCAGGATGTTTTTGGGAATGGTGGGTTACTGCCGCCAGTGGATACCCAACTTCTCAATCATCGCAAAGCCCTTAATAAAATTAACAGGAAAGGATGTCAAAGATGAACCATACACAATCACTTTGACAAAAGAAGAGCTTGAGTCATTCTTAGAGCTGAAGGAATGCATGTGCAGGGCACCAGCATTAGGAATGCCCGATTATGAGAAACCTTTTCTGTTGTTTTGTCATGAAAGTGATGCTTGTTCTTTGTCTGTTTTAACACAGGTCCATGGAGATGCAAATCGCCCTGTAGCATATTTTTCAGCTACTTTGGACCCTGTCGCAGCAGCCTTACCGGGTTGTTTGCGAGCAGTCGCAGCAGTTGGTCAAAGCCTTTCTCAATGTGAGGGCATAGTCATGGGATACTCTTTGACAGTATTGGTCCCACATTCTGTTGAAATCTTGATGACGAGAACAAAAACACAACACATGACAAATGCACGACTTACCAAATATGAGACGATTATTTTGGGGTCACCACATGTTACACTGAAAAGATGCACAGTACTGAACCCGGCAACTCTACTTCCCAATGAGAATTCGGAAATCAAAGATGGGGAAGACTTTGAGCATGATTGTCTTGAGGTAACTGACCTCTGTACCAAACCTCGCCCAGACATACAGGATACCCAGTTAAAAGAAAACGACTGCATTATGTTCGTGGATGGGTCCTGTTTAAGAGATTCAACAGGGACATTGAGAGCTGGTTACGCAGTATGTACTATATCTGGCATAGTCGAGGCCTCTTGGCTTGAAAAGGTATTTTCTGCACAGGTGGCAGAATTAATAGCTCTTACAAAAGCCTGCCATGCTGCTGTGAATTTGAAAGTTACAATCTATACTGACAGCAGATATGGATTCGGAATTGTACATGATTTTGGTCAACTCTGGTCGCAGAGGGGTTTTATGACTTCCTCTGGTTCACCAGTGAAAAATGGAGAACAAATAAGAGATTTGTTACATGCAATTCAGTTACCTCTTGAAATTGCCGTGGTAAAGTGCAGTGCACACACCAGATCACAAGATTTTGTGTCAATGGGGAATGGTTATGCAGATCAGGTTGCAAGGTTTTGTGCATTGAACTGTATATCATTTAAAGAGCAGTGGGAATTGGTACCACAGCCTGAAAACGACACAACTTTGAGTCTAGCATTACGAGTGGTTGATACTTTAGATGAATTAAAGACACTACAAAATCGTGCTAGCAAAGAAGAAAAACGTTCCTGGCAGAAAATGCAATGTGTACAAAGAGCAGATGATATATGGGTCTCAGACGAAGGAAAGTTGGTTTTACCAAATAGTCTTCTGTCACAATTTGCCCGATTATATCATGGGCAAGCACATTTAGGAAGAGATGCCATGATCAGATCTTTTAAAATGGATTGGTTTAATCCAAAATTCAGACATGCCGCAGAAATTACTTGTCACAGGTGCGTCATCTGTCAGCAGATGAATGCTAGAAAAGGAACAGTGGTAACTTTGAGCCACATTGGAAGAGCTGGAGGTCCATTTAATAAAATGCAAATGGATTTCATTGAAATGCCTGTTTGTGGAGGATTGAAGTACGTGTTGGTAATTGTGTGTGTTTTCAGTCATTGGATTGAGGCATACCCTACACGTAGAAATGACAGTCTCACAGTTGCAAAACTACTACTCAGAGAGTTAATACCAAGATTCGGGTTTCCGGTTTCTATAGAATCAGATAGGGGAAGACACTTCGACAATGAGGTGATCAAGCTTCTGTGTGCAGCACTTAACATCGAGCAGAAGTTGCATTGTAGCTATCGCCCTGAAGCATCAGGACTAGTTGAACAGATGAATGGTACCTTAAAATCAAGGATAGCGAAAATGTGTGCAGCAACAAACATGAAGTGGCCAGATGCGTTACTGCTAGTACTGATGTCCATAAGAAACACACCAGATAAGAAAACGGGACTGTCCCCCCATGAAATCCTCATGGGTAGAGCAATGAGGTTACCAGCGGTACCTGCATATGGACTAGTGAATATTACAGATGATATGGTGTTGGATTACTGCAAAGGTTTGGCTGACGTGATTCGCTCTTTCTCTCACCAGGTGGAAGCTAACAGATTGCCACCAATCGGTGAACCAGGACATTCTTTGCAAGCTGGCGACTGGGTGGTTGTCAAAAAGCACGTGAGGAAATCGTGTCTTGAACCACGCTGGAAGGGGCCATATCAAGTAATACTGACTACAACTACTGCTGTGAAGTGTGCCGGAATTCCCAACTGGATACATGCCAGTCACACAAAGAGGGTGACGTGTCCTGTCGAAGAGGAACTTGAAGAATCTGGTACAGTAACTTCAGGTGGAGAGGTCACAGAGACAGAGATCAGCCAAGAAAGATCTGAGACTGCAGGTGAGCCCACTGAGGACAGCCTTGTCCCTCAAGCTGACAGTGAGATCGAGAGAGGTGACAGAGTGCCTATCTCAGTTGAGGCAGCAGGGGAACTAAGACAAGGAGAGGTTCTCCCAGAAGCAGACAAATACAATTCCGAGCCTGAATACAATATAGAAGCGGAAGTCGGCAGAGAAGGAGAAACCGTAGATTTAAACCAAAACGGATCAGAGTCTTCTGAATCGGTTACATGTCCGTCAAGAGAAATCAACAAATCACAAGAGGAGGGTGCTGTTCAGCGTCCTGAAGGAAAACACCGAAACAAGACACACAGAGGTGATAACTGGCCAGACAAGCCGCACATTAGAATAAAAGAAATAACTAACGAAACAATAGTAGAAGAAAGCGATACCTCACAGGCAGATGATCTGAGTGAAGGAGAACAGCAAGGTGAACGAAGATTAAAAAGAAAGAGAATAGCAAACCGAAGATACACAGGTCCTGAATGGGCATATGCTACAACTTCTGAAAGGCAACAAGAATTCTTAGCATTCTGCTTTGATCGAGAAGTGCCAGCCCAATACTACGGTACTTGAAGGTAAACTACAAAAGAAAACTTTGATAAAATTAAAATCGTGAAAACTGAAAAGAAAGAGACTTTATAAACTTACCGGAAAGAGACATTAAACCTGGATTTGACATCAAGAAACAGAATTACGACAAGCTGCTAACCTGAATTGACGAAAAAAGGTCCTGGAGTGAGTGAAGACGCTGTAAATACGCAGAAAGAGTTTACCATCTTGAGTTGATTGTTGATCCGCTATTCTGATTCTATACAAACATGGCTTATAGTGGCAAAGGAAGTAAGGTGTGTGGTTGGTTAGGACTTATGGTAGGTGTTGTATGTGCAATAATGATTGTAGGAGTGATTGTAGGAATGCCGTGGAAAGAGAGAGAAACTATTAACGCAACTTCAAAACCTGAGACTACTACTACTGCTAATAAATTATCACCATGGGAGAAATTTGAACAAGATGCTAGACATCTGCATGAGGGAACTAATACAAAAGGGGAACTTTCTACTAATGTCTTCTATCGCTTATTAAATGAGTATGTGGAAACTATGGATGCGAAAGATTGTTATGTGTGTACTAAAATTCCTTCATCTGTGCAGGAGGGAGTCACTTATCATAGCCTCCCTCTTACTTATGGGATTAGCTGCAGCTTGCTACTAACAAGATTCTATAATCAAGAGCATGTACTATACTTTTACTCAAATCTGGATGTTGTGTTTTATTTTGTGCCTGTAATTGAATTTTTGAATAAGCTAGCTAAAGAACATGATATTAAACTAGTTAGAGGATTTTTTGAGCCAACACTTACATTTGGAACTGCTTACGCACATCGCAATAATCTGACTTGCTTACTGTCTTCTGCAGAGAAAAGCTTTTTAGACCACACAGATGATAGACGCAAAGCATTAAAGGAGAAGTTAGAAAAAGGCTTAGAAAAACGTACTTATGCAAATGATTATGCTTACACAGCCATTAAAACACAAGGCAAATTAGCTATAGATGCATTACACATAGGTAGACTATGTATATATAGGCCAAAATCCGATCAAGACAACTTGTTTGTGGGTACGAGTGAATGTAGACATGTGTTTTTGTTTCAGAGTAAATGGACCTTTATGTTAAATGGACAAGACCCAGCGATTCCTGGAACCTATTACATCTGTGGGTTAAATGCATATTACCGTCTCCCAAAGGGATGGTATGGGACATGTTATTTGGGAATAGTTTTCCCAAAAATATACCAGATTGATGACTTAACACAAATACCTAAATCTTCTGAAATACAACATACTAGACAAAAACGAGAATGAGTGGCGGCTGTCATTGGTGACATATTTGGAGCTATAATCCCATCAGTTGGGGTTATCTTGAATTCTATGAAAATTCAAAAGTTGTCTACTATTGTGGATAACATGCTGACAAATTTTACAGGAGCAATACTATTGATGGATACTGAACTTGCTGCAGAAAGAGCTATGACTCTTCAAAATCGGCTTGCTTTAGACATTCTTTTAGCAAAGAGTGGGGGTGTATGCAAAATGCTTAATGAACGTCATTGCTGTTCATTCATACCTGATAATAGTAAGAAAATTAGAAGTATGCTTACTAACCTTACTAGAGATAGTACAGATTTAAAGGATTTAAAAGAACCTGGAGTTTGGGAGAAATTTGGAAAGGGAATTGCCCGAGTGGGAAGCTGGTTTACCAACATTTGGAATGGGGTACTTGCAAAAATTATGATAGGTCTATTAATTGTTTTGATTTGTCTATTAGGATTATGGGGGGCATGCAAAATTAATGACAAAATTAAAAGAAACTTGTCAAAAAGAGCCAGACTGAACGAAGAAAGTGAAAGAGAGAAAATGTTCAATGAAATATGGGAAAGTTCACATAAAGGGCAAGATGTTGAAATGCGTATTATGCGCAAGGCGAAAAATTAAAGGTCAAAGATTGTGTGATGACGAGCGTCATCAGAGGAGGGAGTGAGAGAGCGTAGTTTAAATATCACATATTATAGACGTGAAATGCTTACATTTAACAATGCAACATTAATAATTAATAATTGAAATGTATTAATAAACGTGGAGAATTATTCACTTGTGTACACTAATGCTGAATAGAAGAAATAATCATTTTATAATTGTATGTATTATTATGATTAAAACTGCATTCATTAGAACTCGTACATCTTAAGTTAGCATGAGTCGCGAACTAGCTGTGTAACTCTCATATTAAAAGCGTATTTTTCTGCTTCTTCAGTGTGCTGACTTGCAAACGACCATGACCCAGCGATTGTTCTTTTCTGTACTTAAATAGAAACATTATGGAATTCTCCCATTCGCATGCTAGTAGCTTTTAGTATGGATTATGAAGCTTTGAAACAAACATGGACACTTTCAAGGACAATAAAGCGAGGAGAAGAGAACTCTTGACCTGAGACGTGTGCCAAAGTGGTGAAGTAACCCTGGATATGCCACCTACGAAAAACGTCAATTATAAAGACCAATTGGGATTTGAGTAGATATCAAGAAATGGCAAATGCATTACTTAATGTATAATTTGATTGGTTACTAATAGTGGGGTATAGTGACTGACCAATAGAATCTTGGGGGAATGTATCACGCAAAAGGGGATAAAAACCCATGACACGGGAGACGAGACACATTAGGTAGGGGATGATATTGATTGCATCCAGAAACTCTGTCACTCTATTTGGTGACTTGAGACTTAGAAAACCATCCTTGTCCATAGACTGCCCTGTTAACCTTCCCCCTTAAGGGGAGAGTGTTCCTTGCTTCTAATTAGATAGACTGACGGTGATTCTAACTGATGTCCTGAAGACGAAGACTGATCCTGTATGCTGACCTGTCCAGAGGAGGGTAATAATATTACTAATTAAATCTATTTTGCCTTTGCTTTCTAGGTACCAACTGCTGTGTATATTTTGAATAGAGATCTTAACTAGATGTTTTCCAAATTGATGTTCTAAATTGTTTTACATGAAGCCCCACATGTTAATGCTAATTCGAGGTTAGATGAGGTGTTCATTTGATTGACGGAACTGACGTGACTGACATATAGCTATGCTGAACTGAGACCCTATGAACTATTATGCGCTGTGATCTATTCTTGTCGATGCATCTATCCTATGTTTCTGATCTTTCTGAAGCTTATTGTAGTTGTCACATTGTGATTATACTCTTATGCTTCATGGTTTTGAGACTAATTCGTTTATTAGTAGATTGTAATCAATAGGGAATAAATTCACAAAATCTCTGTTAAGGTGTGGTTATTTGTGTCTGAAAACTAATGATTGCGTCGAAGGTTTATTAATGGTTAATGTGAAATATATTTTGATGCTAACTTTTAACAATGTTATTGATTTATTGATTGGTTATCTCGTCTTACGGAGACTAATCACTGGGCCCAAAGATTCATCGACCTAAAACGAGTCCTGATGTGTATAAATTGACATAGACGGACGCGTTAACATGGGCATGAGATACTTAAGGTCCCACATTTTACGTATCTGGGGGTCCCCATTGATGTAGATTTGAACTGGAAGTTTTTAGTTAATATACGCTCAATATAATTCCAAAAAACCATTGAAGCTGTTTTTAGGTTTGCAAGAAGTCTCCGGCATAAACCTGTTAAGGAAATGATGACTGTCTTCACTTCTAAATGCCTCTCTATCGCGACATTTGGAGCTGGGGTCTGGGGGCTTGCAGAATGTACAGGGCTCCAGATTATAGAAAATAAATTTCTAAGAAGGCTACTATCAGTCCCCCAATCTACATCAGTAAAGTTCTGTCATAAAGAAGTAGGTTTGAGATACATATCTAGCTATATATCAATCAATCAATCAATCATTACATTTATAAAGCGCACTATGTACCCGTCAGGGTTTCGAGGCGCTGGGGGGGGGGGGTGGATGAGCTGTTAGCGGTCGAAAAGCCAGGTCTTGAGGAGTCTCCTGAAGGTGAGGAGGTCCTGGGTCTGGCGTAGTGAGGTGGGGAGAGAGTTCCAGGTCTTGGCGGCGAGGAAGGAGAAGGATCTGCCGCCGGAGGTCTTGCGCTGGATCCTGGGGACGATGGCGAGGGCGAGATTGGCAGAGCGGAGTTGACGAGTGGGGGCGTAAAAGTTGAGTCTGGAGTTGAGGTAGGTAGGTCCGGTGTTGTGTAGAGCCTTGTGAGCGTGGGTGAGGAGTTTAAAGGTGATCCTCTTGTCCACGGGGAGCCAGTGGAGGTCCTTCAGGTGAGGGGAGATGTGACATCGGCGGGGTATGTCGAGGATCAGGCGGGCGGATGCATTTTGGATACGCTGGAGTCGTTTGATGTCTTTTGTTTTTTCAATATAAAACTTCAACCTCTCATACTGTGGGTGAAAATCTGGACTAAGCCTGAAGCGCTTCTATGTAGAAAGGTGATACAGGACTGTCTCCTTCTGTCACGATTTCTAGATATACCCTGGCTTAGATATTTTTATCTCTCTCTCCTATCATTAGGATTAGGAGATTTTTTCCTCAAACCAGATACTTTAACAAGACAGGACATTAAGAAGGTTAAAGACATATTCTGGCAGAAAAATCAGGACATGGACCCACCCTCTAGTTCAATGAGACTATGGACAAGTTTTGAGACACAACAACTTCAACCAAAGCTGTATCTGACCATCACTAATCATGAGCGACAAAGGTTTTTACTCACAAGACTACGTCTAAATACCTTACACTATCTGGTAGCATTTCCAGTTGCTGGAACCTGGTTTAAGAACCTTCCTCCTTGTTGCTGCGATGGAAAGACATCTCAAAGTACATTACATTTTATGCTTTTTTGCACTTTATATACTGCTCCAAGAAAAAGGTTTTTACGTCCGCTATTTAAGTCTAACAGTATTAGAACTAGCCAACTTGCTAATTCCCACTTACATGATTTGGGAAACATGGACATAATCCAGGCTGTGCTAAATTTTATACATGCTGCTTATGGTGTTCGGAAAATGTATCAACAACGTTTTTAGAAATTTTTATGACTGTGAAATCTGTATGTTATTTATTCATTTTATGTCTTTTATGGTCTTTTTGCACCGAATAAAGTAAACTAAAGAAAGAAAAGATTGTGATGGTTTTGGTGTCAAATAATTTATTCAAATTTAATCCATTTGTTTTAATTGGTTTGGGATTGTTATTATGGTTTTACTGTATTGCTGTGTACTGCTTAAATATGTAGCACATTGCCTCTAAGTTTAGTCTGACTGCTTCATGTACCCAGGGTGAAGCACAAGTTACATGACTGACTTTTTGTGGTCACCCTGCAAGGGATTGTGGCTGTTGCTTGACCACAGCTCTTATCCCAGTCAGCCAACAACCCAATCTCTCACAAGTAGTAAATGTACTCCAGCTAAGAGACTGGAATAGGTCTAGCACCACACATGTCCACTCACTGGTACTGCAACTCACTCCCACAGAAAATATTGCAGTCAGGGACTTAATATAACAACCCATAGGACCAATATACTAATTAAATTAAACTATTTCCACTGTAAAATTATATATATATATATATATATATATATATATATATATATATATATATATATAAACAGTTATTGTAAAAAAGTTAGATTTTTTTTATTTTAGAAATTAATAATGAACTTATTTTCAAAGTAACTAAATTACTTTTGTTAAAAAACAAAATAAAATTATTTTCAATCAATACAAAACATAACAATTAAATTTAAAAAATATTAATTACATATGTTATGTTACAATATCTTGTAAAAATGGGACTTCGAAGAGCTGGACCCAAGAACAGAGGCCAGACAGAAAGGGAGAGGACAGAGCTAGATAGCACAGAGCCTGGTCTTAAGGGACTTCTTACAATGCAAATGGTTCTTGGTGTTCCTGAGGGGGAGAGGCAGATTGTTTCACATGGTCTGGGCCAGAGCTCGAAAGGAGCATCCTCCGGCTTTTGCTCTCTTGACTCAGGGGACAACAGCCAGATTAAGATCGGCCGACAGGAGAAGATGAGATGGCAGACAAGGTGACATGAGGTCCTCCAGGATGAGGGGCGTGTAGGGTCTTGTAGCAATACACAGTGACAAAGTGAATATGCTTATCTGCAAGGAGCCAATACTACTTCTGGAGGAGCCCTGAGGCAGAAGAGAATTTCGAGAGAGAGAACAGCAGTCTAGCTGCAGCATTCTGGGCTATCTGAAGTCGTTTTTTGACAGCCCGTGTGCTCCCAGATACAGGACATTGCAGTAATAGAAATGGGCCAAAATCAAAGCTTGCAAAATCATTGTATTTGTGGGTGTTTTAGTTTAAATGAAAATAATATTTATAAACTGAATTAATACATTTTAAATATTTTAAAATTTAAAATGATGTGCATCATCAGAGCAAAGGATGACATGCAGCAGGGGACATAGAATGATGTGCATTAGCAGAACACAGGATGAAGTGCACCAGGGCAAACATGGTAATGTGCATTATAGGACCCCAGGGTGCTTTTCAGCAGTAAAACACAAATGGGAAATATTAGTGACACGCCTCTGTTGAGTACTGGGTGATGAGATACAGAGAAGCACTTAGTGAGTAACGTCATGGGTCTCACAAGGGCACTGAGAGATGTTCATCTGAGTACTGTACATCAGAGGAGCACTTCTTGCTGGGCATAATTTGAGACTTCAGGCATGCACACCAGGGCAACACTGAGTTCCATGCATGAAGTGAGTACTCGAGACTACACAGTTGAAGGGCACCAGGTGTTGTGCATTATGGGTATAGAGTGATGTGCATGGTGAGCAAAAGAACAATGGATTAAATCCAGATCTGTGACTGGGGGTGAGTGTTTGCATTGTTCAGCACTCCGTCCATTATCCTTTTGTGTTGCTAAAGTTACCCTTAGTAGGAAGGGTATGCCCAGACCTGGGTCCCTTGCTCACGGTGCCACTGGATTTAAGCTAGCCTGGCTGATGAGGGGTGAAACCCTGAAACCGGTCCCAGGATGCTTGTTTTTAGTCCAGTGAGGACCTGGCTTGGCAGTTCAGGCTGGACTGTTCCCATGAGGAACAGGGTCAAGACTGATTTGCATATCGCTGGGTCCAAACTGGGGTGGCATGGTGAGCAAAAGAACGATGGATTAAACCCAGATCTGTGACTGGGGGTGAGTGTTTGCATTGTTCAGCACTCCGTCCATCACTCTTTTGTGTTGCTAGAGTGATGTGCATATACCATCCAGGCACTTAGTAACATGCAATAGCAGACACATATGACTGTGCAGCGGGATGGTGCATGGTGTTTGATGTCAAAGAAGTTTCAGGTTAGTCTATTTAAGGTGTTGAGCAGTTCAAGTAGTACTGTATTTTTTTAGAGTTTTGAGATTTGAAGTATTTCTCCCATAATAAATGCTGGACTTAAAGTTGTATAATGTAAAGAAAATGGCCTAGTGGGACTACTCGTAAAGCAAGTTCTTCAGTTTCTTATAGAAATTAAGAAGTGAAGAGGAGGCTCTAATGTGATGCGTCAGGGAAGGCTATACTTTAGGATCAATGCAGGAGTAGGCTCAACTACCAGTTATAGTTTTCCATTTACGTGGGATGTGTGCTGGTAGAAGTTTGGACAAGTGTAAGGAGTCTGGCAGATGTGATTGTTGATGTATGCTTAGGCCAGTGTTATGTAGTGCCTTGAACATGTGGGTGAGGAATTTGTATTGTGCTCATTTGTGCATGGAGAGCCCAGGGCGCTCCTTTAAGAGTGGGGTGATGGGACTGTGGCATGGGAAGTTGGGGGTGATTAGGGCTGCCGAAATCTGGATAGTCTGCAACTTTCTGATGAGTTTCTTGATCCCCCTATACAAGGTCTTCCTATAGTCCAGCTTCAATGTGACAAGGGCATGCATGACAGTTTTCCGGTTGCTGATTCTGAGCCATTGACAATCTTCCTCTAAATCTTCAGGGTATGGAAGTATAACATGGTGACGCACTGACTTGGGCGTTATGATCATTAGCGAAGGAGAAGACATTGATATCTTGAGAGAAGATGATTTTGGCTTGAGGGAACATATATGCATTGAAGAGGGATGGGTTAAGGGAGGATATTTGTGGAAGTTCTCAGATGAGATTGTGGACATCCAGGCGTATGGGTTCAGGTGGTCTTACTGGGTCCTTCCTGTCAGGAAGGAGCAGATCCATCAAAATGCAGGTCCTTGGATTCTGATGTTGTGTAGGCTTTTGATGAGGATGGGGGTGGGAGAGTGTCAAATGCCTGCAGAGAGGACCAAGAGGAAGAGGATGAGGGCCGCCGTGTCTCCTCTGTCCAGAGTCGTGAGGATGACGTCAGTGGCAGTGATGAGGGCAGATTCTGTGCTATGGTCTGAAGCCAAGCTGAGTTGGTAGAGGATTTGGTGGTTACCGCAGAATTCTATGTGGTGTCGGGGGCTGATTTTCTCTAAGACGCCCAGTATGGTAGCAGGGAGACTGGGCTGTAGTTGGTGAGCACTGAAGTGTCAGCATAGGGTTTCTTCTACAATGGGAGGACAGTTGTGTTTCTAAGAGTCTTAGGAAGTCACAGAAGAGGTGGAGGCATCAGGATTGGTGTCAGAACGCCTGTGCTGGGTTGTAGTGCTTTGGAGTAAGCGTGGTGATGCCAGTAGCATTTGGCATGCTGGGATTTCTTTCACATATAAGAGTGACAGCCTCTAAAGACAGTAATAATTCCCCTGAGGTCCACCACTTTAACATTGCTAGTGCATCTTTTTTGTGTAGTGATCATCAACTCAAAATTAGTGACAATCAGCCATCAAGGGCAAAGAGATCCAAAAACTTTACTTGGAGGTCATTTTGTTCTTTACAGCTGTGACTTCAGGTACAAGATTCTTCCTATATAACATCACTGCTGTAGAGCATAGTGTTGAGGTAGAATTGTTGCTCTCTTCCCATCAGTGCTTCAAATGAGAATATAAAAGTGCAAAACCTCACTGTCAGAGAAGACCTGATTAGTACTCTCCTCCTAAAATTATTAAGTGCAGGTATGCACCCTTTCAATAACTGTGAATATTTGGTTCCTGAATGTCTCTGCTTATTTACAGCCCTGCTTACCATACACATGAAAATCAAATGAACAAATAACTCAAGAAGAGGATTCAAGGAAGCACCAGAAGTCTACTGGTCCAAACAAGTGAGAGATGGGGAGACGGTGTAAATTACCTGTACAGACGCCATCGATCATTCACTGGTAGTGACCAGAGCAGACGAACTGGCGGAACCTCCGCCTGGCTCATTATGTCCTCTTCCTTCAGTCTGGAAAGAATTCTGACATCGTATTCACTAAAATGGAGAAGAAAAGCAGTACAGATGACAAATAACTTAGACCTGAACAGGATTAAGTATATTGTAGCTTGTGATTCACACTAACAATCACCACTCAAAAATAGTTCAACCAAGTCAGCTGTGTTGAGTGCTCTCCTCCATCCAGTGTGTGGAAGGGAGCCCTTATCACATCACGCACACCATTTGTAATGCCAGAGGCCTATGCCTGCTCTTGCATTAGGTTAAGTGTACCGAAGAAACACGTTACTTACCTGCAGGGCTTAATTTGTGTAAAAATAAAAATAAATGCTTTATAACAATTTGAGGTGTAGATGATAAAGACCAGGATTTTAGTTCCATTCTGAAATTAGAATAGTTTATTTTGCTCTTTCACACATTCTAGCCTACCCAGTTCCTAAAGAAGTATAAGTTTGCTGGTGCAATTAGAACAGCATTTTGAAATCTTTATATATGTGACAGATGAGAGTAGGAAGCCACGCAGGATAAAGATCTAGGATATTGAACCAGTATGCAAACTGTATCCTGTCTCCAATGCAACTGGATGTACCAATCGTGGTCAACGTAGGGCTTACCGAGCATCTTTAAGATGATCAAATACCCTGTACAGGAGTCTAAATTTCCTTTCATGTTCTCCCAACTCAAGAACTGTTTTCCTAAAGAAAAATATGTGGTAGTTTAGGATTAGGGGGTGAGGGTTGTGAGGGTTTATTTTCAGTTTTTACAGAAAAAAAACTGTGAAAACAATTCCCCCTAAACCATCCAAGATTTGTATATCACAAATTGAAAATTGAGTTCGTTCGAAGGGGGAGGGCAGTAGGGGTGGGTACACTATTCAGTTGAAGGTCGAAACATGCAAAAGTAGCAGAAAAACAGAGAAAGCAAAATACAGTTACTTTTAGTAGCACTGTGAGGGTTTGTGCCATAAATTTACTGTAATAATATTTGCATTCATGTAAATGCAGTGAATGGACCCCTAATAGTGCTCTTAAATGAGACTTCCACTAGAGGGGAGCAAGTGTGTTATATGACATCACCATGCATGCATTTACAACACATGCTTCTCCGGCACATTAATTACAATGCAATGCCTTTGCCATGCATTGCCTTTACCATGCATGCATTTACAACGCAAGTTAAGTGAAAACCCTATACACACACACACACACATATATATATATATATATATATATATGCAGTGGCGCTTGCACTCAGTAGTTATAGTTATAGCTGCTATTTAATGCAGTTCCCTGCTAGTTCGCGGGGGGCTTGAGACTCCCCCTGCGGTCCTGTCACTGTCTCTCTTCCATCTCATTTTGGAAAATTTTAGAGTAGATTTTCTTTTTCGGTCCTGAGGAAGCGTCATGGGATCCGGTTGGACCATTCGGACGCGAAACATGTAGACCCGCTATAGAGAGATACCATACAGTGTCTATCCTCTTTTTTTTGGGAGTAGGTGACCATTGTCTATCACCCATTACTCTCTGATTTGTTTTTAATCTTGGTCTTCATCATATAAAACTGATTAAAACTATGATTGATAATCATTGATGATGAACCAATTTAAATTTTGTCTATTCACTCCATTGACATTTGGGTACTTCCTATTGAGCACCCATTCAAATTAATTAAATGGTTCAGTCCAATGTGACCTTTCTCTGATAGGAGAAGTAGCTTGGTGAACCAATGCTATCGGGACCATTTTGGGGCAATTAAAATTACTCTACATGGTTCTCTCTTCATTTTGTTGACAAGTTTTGGAAGTAACAGGATCAGGTGAACAGCGTAAGCAAAGATTCCTGACCATCTGCTCGAAAATGCATTTCCCCACGACTTGCACAGAACTGGCAATTTTAAATTTTGTTGAATTGCAAACAGATCTAGATTTGGCTTGACCCAAATATCGAAGATATTGTCAAGAATCTCTTGGTTAAGCTCCTCTATTTGTAATAGCTGTTCTTGGCCCTACTCAATGTTTCAGCGAAAACACTGTTTGTTCTTCAAACATTGTTAGAAATGGCCCTTTATGCAGGGTGGTCCCCAGACAGTTTGCTTCCTCCTCCTCTTTTTCTGACCTCATTTTTGCCAGATTTAGGACTCTGTGCACTTTTCCACTGCTAACCAGTGCTAAAGTGCTTGTGCTCTCTCTTTAAAACAAGGTAATATTGGCTCATAGCTAATAGGCATACTTAATTTACTTATATGTCCCTAGTAGAGTGCACTACATGTGCCCAGGGCCTGTGAATTAAATGTAATTAGTGGGTATGCAGCACTGATTGAGACACACACATAAGTACCCATTAGCCATGTCTCAGGCCTGCCATTGCAAGGTCTGTGTGTGCAGTTTTACTGCCAGCTTGACTTGGCATTCAAAATCCTTTGCCAAGCCTTAAACTCCAGTTTCATTTCATATAAGTCAACCCTAAGGTAGGCTCTATGTGACCAACAGGGTAGGGTGCAATGTATCTAAAAGGCAGGACATGTACTTGTAAGTTTTACGTGCCCTGATAGTGAAAAACTCCCAAATTCAACTAGAGAACCAATTTCTAACAAGCATGTTCCACCTTGATCATCACTTGGTGCTGCTGAGCTCACTTCCAAAAATTCCTGGGATTCCCGGGATAGTGTTTGAGATCTTGTACCCCCCTGTTTGTTAACCTCTTGGGTGCCTAGGACGAACTGGTCTCACCCTTGGCCCCGGTTGCCGTGTGGCGAAGATGAGACTAGCGCGTCCTGCACCTGGCCCACGGGGGAGCGCTAGTGCTCCCGGTTGGGCCTCTCACGCCCATCCCCTTGGCAGGGATGGAAGGGGAATCGCTTCCCCTTAAGACAACCCCTGTGACATCTGATGACGTCAGCACGCAATTGCGTGCTGACCTCATGAGAGGTCACCCCCATCGCCTTGGAAGCTCAGCTTCCAGCACGATCAGAAGAAAAATGCTTTAATTTCTCTTCTGATCGGGAGTGGGGGCGAGCAAAGAGACATGAAAGGAAAACTTATTTTCCTTTCATGTCTTTCTGAGCATTTCTGCAGCCCGATCGTAAAGCGATCGGGCTGCAGAAATGCCCACTAGACACCAGGAATGTTTTTTTTTGTATTTATGTATAAGGGGAGCGACCCCATGGACAAGGGTCGCTCTCCTGTGGGGCATTTTTTATTAGGCCTTTTCTTTCCCCCGTTCGGGGCAGGTCTGCCTATTTTAATTAGGCCGATCTGCCCCTGGGGGGGCAGAAAACAAAAGACACCAAGGATCTTTTTTTTTTACTACATGTGAAAAACAACCCTCGTTTCGCTGGGGGCAATTTTATTTTATGCCATTTCTGCCCACCGTGGGGGCAGACCGGCATATTTTTTCTTAGGTCAATCTGCCCCCAAGGAGGGCAGAAACCACTAGACACCAGGGATTTTTTTTTGCGCCAATTTCACAGCAGGGGAGCGACCCCTTAGGCAAGGTCGCTCCCCTTGGGGGGCAAATTTATTTTAGGCCATTTCTGCCCCATCGGCTTATTTCTATTAGGCCGATCTGCCCCGGGGGGGCAGAAACCACTTAGGCACCAGGGATTAGTGTGTGTGTGTTTTGTTTGGGGGGGTCCCTTAGGCAAGGGTCGCTCCTCATGGGGGCACATTACTGTTGCCCATTTCTACCCCCTTGGGGGCAGATTGGCCTATTTTTGTAAGGCCCATCTGTCCCCAACGGGGAGCAGAAATCCCACCAGAGACCAGGGAAAATTCTTCTTCAAAAAAAGAGGGTGGGGGTATGGCCATACCCCCACCCGAAATAAATGGGGACAAAGTTGTTCTGCCCACCGGTGGGCAGATGGGGCAATTATCCCAGATCCACTCCCCGGGCAGGGGTTTCAGGGGGGCAGAAAGACCACTAGATTCCAGGAAATAAAATAAAAAATAGTGGGGTGGTGGCTACCAACCAGTATGGGCATGGTTATGCCCCCACCCCAACTGAAGGGGGTAACAGTCTTTCAGATCTATCCCCACACACTAAAAGATCTTATCCCAACGGCAAGCACAGGACATTTGATTATTTGGGGTTTTTCGTTTTACATTTGAGCCATGAGAGCTTGTCTAACTCTCAAAATCCCCCCAAAAGGAATGGTGAGGGCTGCACTTTTTGGACTGTGGGATGCTGCCATCTAGAAAAAAATACGAGACCTAGACACTTCTGAAAACTAAACATCTGAGTGAGTCCAGGGTGGTGAGCTTCACATGCACCCCGCACAATTTTCTTACCTATAATGCCCTGCATACATCCAATTTTGCTTGAAATCACACATTTTTCCCACATTTTTGTGATGGAAACTTCCAGAATCTGCAGAAATCCACATAATTCCTACCACCGAGCGTTGTCGCATCTATACTGATAAAAACTCTGCCCCACTTGTCAGCCTAAAAGCTTTATTTTTTTTTTCAAACTGCCCTTTTGGACCCGCTTTGGTTCCCCCTTGATTTTGACATGTTTTTGGCTCTTCCCTGTCACAGGCACTTGGCCCACCTACACAAGTGAGGTATCATTTTTATCAAGAGACTGAGGTGAACGTTGGGTGGTAGGAAATTTCTGCCGGTGCAGTGATCCCACACAGAAATGTGGTGAAAATTTGATTTTTTTGCTAAATTTGAGGTTTGCTGAGGATTTGGGGTAAGAAAACACTGGGAGATCCATGCAAGTCATACCTCCCTGGACTCCCTCGAGTGTCTAGTTTTCAGAAATGTCTGGGTTTGGTAGGTTTCCCTAGATGACTGCTGAGCCAAGGACCAAAAACACAGGACCCCCCCACAAAAACAGGTAGTTTTCTATTTTATAATTTTGATGTGTCCACGTAGTGTTTTGGGGCATTTCCTGTCACAGGCACTAGGCCTACCCACACAAGTGAGGTACCATTTATATCAGGAGAACTGGGGGAACACTGGGTAGAAGGAAGTTTGTGGCTCGTCTCAGATTCCAGAACTTTGCAGCACCGAAAAGTGAGGAAAAAAGTGTTTTTTTGTTACATTTTGAGGTTTGCAAAGGATTCAGGCTAACGGAACCTGGTGAGAGCGCCAAGTTATCCCATCCTGGATTCCCCTAGGTGTCTAGTTTTAAAAAATGCACAGGTTTGGTAGGTTTTCCTAGGTGCCGGCTGAGCTAGACACCAAACTCCACAGCTAGGCACTTTCCAAAAAACAGGTCAGTTGTCTATATAAAAATGTGATGTGTCCATGTTTGTTTTGGGGCATTTCCTGTCGCAGGCACTAGGCCTACCCACACAAGTGAGGTACCATTTTTATTGGTAGACTTGGGGGAACACAGAATAGAAGAACACAAGTTATTGCCCCTTGTCTTTCTCTACATTTTGTCCTTCCAAATGTAAGACAGTGTGTAAAAAAGACATCTATTTGAGAAATGCCCTGTAATTCACGTGCTAGTATGGGGACCCCGGAATTCAGAGATGTGCAAATAACCACTGCTTCTCAACACCTTATCTTGTGCCCATTTTGGAAATACAAAGGTTTCCTTGATACCTATTTTTCACTCTTTATATTTCACCAAATGAATTGCTGTATACCCGGTATACAATGAAAACCCATTGCAAGGTGCAGCTCCTTTATTGGATCTGGGTACCTAGGGGCATATTTATACTCCGTTTGCGCCGGAATTGCGTCGTTTTTTTTTACGCAATTCCGACGCAAAACTAACTCCATATTTATACTTTGGCGTTAGACGCGTCTAGCGCCAAAGTCCATGGAGTTTGCGTCATTTTTTTACGTGGACACCTTCTTTGCGTTAATGAGATGCAAAGGAGGCGTTCACGTCTAAAAAATTGACTCCGAGGCATGTGCGTCGTATTTATACTCCCGGGCAAAATTCACGCCCGGGAGTGGGCGGGTCAAAAAAAATGACGTACGGCCACGTTTGTGCCGTTTTTTAGCGCCAGCAAAAGGCAGGCGTTAAGGGAACTGTGGGCTCTGAAGGAGCCCAGAGGTGCCCTCCCATGCCCCCAGGGACACCCCCTGTCACCCTTGCCCACCCCAGGAGGACACCCAAGGCTGGAGAGACCCATTCCAGGGACAATAAGGTAAGTTCTGGTAAGTATATATATTTTTTTTTTATGGCATAGGGGGGCCTGATTCGTGCCCCCCTACATGCCACTATGCCCAATGACCATGCCCAGGGGACTGAAGTCCCCTGGGCATGGCCATTGGGCAAGGGGGCATGACTCCTGTCTTTGCTAAGACAGGAGTCATTTCTATGGGGGTTGGGAGTGGAAAAAAATGGCGCAAATCGGGTTGAGGCGAAAAATTTGCCTCAGCCTGACTTGCCCCATTTTTTCACGCCCAAGCTCCATATCCCCCTATGCCGGCGCTGCCTGGTGTACGTCGTTTTTTTCAACGCACACCAGGCAGCGCCTGTGGCTAACGCCGGCTAACGTCATTGCTTAAATACGGCGCCCGCATGGCGCTTCAGAATGGCGTTAGCCGGCGCGAATTTTTTGACGCAAAACCCGCGTTAGTGCAGTTTTGCGTCAAAAAGTATAAATATGGGCCACAGCGTTCTTGATGAACCTACAAGCCCTATATATCCCCGCAACCAGAAGAGTCCAGCAGACGTAACGGTATATTGCTTTAAAAAAATCTGCCATAGCTGGAAAAAGTTATAGAAGAAAAAAGTGGACAGAAATGCCTCTTTTTTTTCACCTCAATTTCAATATTTTTTTATTTTAGCTGTTACTTTCTGTAGGAAAATCTTGAAGGATCTACACAAAGAACCCCTTTCTGAATTCAAAATTACGTCTACTTTTCAGAAATGTTTAGCTGTCTGGGATTCAGCATTGGTTTCACACCCACTTCTGTCACTAACTGGAAGAAGGCTGAAAGCACAAACAATAGTAAAAATGCGGTATGTCCCAGTAAAATGCCAAAATTGTGTTGAAAAATGTGGTTTTCTGGTTCAGGTCTGCCTGTTCCTGAAAGCTGGGAAGATGGTGATCTTAGCACAGCAAACCCTTTGTTGATGCCATTTTCAGGGGAAAAAAACAAAAGGTTTCTACTGCAGCCCCTTTTCCCCTTTTTCTTAAAAAAAAAACGAAAGGTTAGCTGTATTTTGGCTAATTTCTTGTTCTCCTCCAGGGGAACCCACAAACTCTGGGTACCTCTAGAATCCCTAGGATGTTGGAAAAAAAGGACACAAATTTGGCCTGGGTAGCTTATGTGGACAAAAAGTTATGAGGGACTAAGCACAAACTGCCCCAAATAGCCAAAAAAGGCCTGGCACCTGAGGGGGAAAAGGCCTGGCAGTGAAGGGGTTAATATAATGCTTGGTGGTGATATTGTTAGTGCGAATTAGTACCGATGACCTCTTCATCCTGGGTAGGGAAGTTTGCATACTCTGGGTAGGGAAGTTTGCAGACTCAATGCCACCGCCTTGAGTTCCAGTACAATTATATGTAGATTCAAATGGTTTGGAGCCCACTTTACACTTATCCTTAAATCCTGTAGGTAAGCACCCACTCCCCTCGGGAAGCATCTGCTTTAACAACAAAAGCAGCTATTTGAGGTGGAAATCTAAATCCTGTTGAAAGGTTTATCTCTTGTGTCCACCAAGGCAGAAACATGTTCATGCTCCAAGTGATTTGGATTATATCATCAAACGAACCTTCAGTTTACAGCCACTGTTTGTCCAACTCTTCTTGTAGAGGCTGCATTCGAAGAGGGCAAAATGGGAAATGAGAATTGCAAGATGACATCATCCCTAGAAGCAACCCGAACAGGTGAGCTAAAACAAAGTTTTTTTCAATACGTTTAGCATTAGTAGCCTGAGCGTGGCATGTCATTCCTCAGTGGACTATGCTTTTACCTGGACAGTATCCAGAACTGCTCCCAACAACATATTTCTTGATGAACTAAGCAATGATTATTGTGGATTGAGCGTAAGGCCCAGGTTGCTGAATAGATTTAGACAGGCTCTTGGTCCTTTTATCACCCGCAGACCAGTTGGTGCTTCTATCAACCAATCGCTGACGTGTGGGAATACCTGATATCCTATCTGTCACAGATGAGCTGGAGCTAAGCATTTTGTGAAAATGAGGGGAGCCAATTTCAGTCCAAAATGGAGAACCTTGAATTGATGAGGGGTGCTCGCTGGTGGAAAACTAATATCCTATATTATCCAAACACTGGCTTCTCCATTAGCGGGGACTGAAATGGGTGTGAACAGACTCTTAGAACAGTGTTCAGGTGCTTGCATTATTACTAAGTAAGGTTTGAGTAACCTATTGAACATGTTGGTCAACTTTCTAGTGCTTTCTGTTTCTTATGCAACCTGGATAAGTCAGCAGAGACTGTAGCTGGATTTTTCATGATTTTTATACCTTCCTCTCAAATAAAATTAATGATAGGGATTGCCCTGACTGATTTTCTTGCAGTTTCTTAAAAGTCATATAAAAAGCGCTCTGATTGCTTTATAGGCATTGGTAATTCAAATCTCTTCTCAGTCCTTTCTATCAGATTGTGAAATAATCCAATGTCGTCAGGTGGAGAATCCACTGGTTGCTACGCCAACAGTATTTGGTGTTGGAATCAAGTAGCCATCCCTTTCGTTGGGTGTGTCTTGAACATCTGGTACTTCACCTTCCTCTCTATTGTCATTGAAGGATATTCCATCATCCTGCGAGGTTTGCAAGCGTAGTAGGAGGTTGTAGACTGCAGAGACAGCATTGTTTGTGTCAGAAATGCAGTCTTTGTGGGTTCTGGGATGGCAGTCCTGCAACATGCTCTGTAAATTGTTCACCAAAGTCCTTGGCACCTGTACCATGCCTTCTTGGAGCTGATGATGACTCTAGGGTTGGTATTGGTCTAAATACTGAATAGGCTTCTCTGCATATTGTTCTACTACTGAAGTATAATATTCTTCAAAATATTCCTCATCTTACTCTTCTTCCTGATGTTTGACATTTAACTCAGAAGGACTATGGGTGTTCCAATTGGTCCTTCATCATCTGAATTTAGCTCGTCCAATAAATGGGTTGGTGGGAGTGGTGAGACTTTAGTAATGTTGGCTGTGAATGCATTTTTTTCCTAGTCAACAGTTTCATCCACAATGGTGTCGACAATGCCTTTGACGATGTAATCAAGGCTTTAATCATCAATGATGTTACTATTTCCATCATTGACTGCATCGTTGATGGAGTTTTTTTGATGGTATTACCGTAATCACAGTAGGTGGCGTAGATGTTGCTGACAACGTTGTCATCTCTGTTGACGTGGTTGCCGCAATCATCGCTGTCAAAGATGATTTTATAGGAGGTGTGTTAGTTGCTGTTAAGGCAGATTTTTCCTTTGAAAGCACTGAGGAAATGCAATACCAACCTTGGAAAGGGAGTGGTAGGCTTAGACCTGGGTTTTTCTAAGTAGGCTTTTTCCATTTGATGCTTCTGAGAAAGTTCACCTGTTGGGGTAAATTAATTTTTTGGTGATTCCTTTAGGGGCTCATTACAAGTCTGGAGGCCCGAGGACCGCCACGTTGGTGGTGGAGATCCGACCTCCAACAGGCTGGCAGAGCGGACCGCCAAATTATGGGTTTGGCAGTGGTGTACACAGAAGACCACCAGCGGTCCGCCAGCACGGCCAGCACGGCCAGCCAGCACAGACCACGGCGGTCATCTAATGGCACAAACAGTCCGGTGGAGACCATGCTTTCACTGGACGTATTAGGAGGTTGCACATCGCCTATGTGACCGCCGTGGTCCAACCACCAAGCATCAGGAGGTGGAAATGGACACAATAAAGGGAGACACTCACCTCCAGGAGGCCAGACGTCATCCTGCTGCTCCTGCTCACTGAAAGCCAACAAAATCATCACCGACGAGAACGTCAACAACCATAAGTACACACACACACCTGTTATTTTTGTAAACTGTAGACACTTGTACAGTTACAAAACATACTTTAGTGAGGGGGAGCGAGGGGCTGCACTTATACGGAATAGCATAGTGACACACACACTCACATACTGCATCAAGGACACCCACACATACACATCACGCACATTTCAGCCAGCACACACACACCACACGTCAATACCACACATATATGCAGCGCAACATAGCATAGGCCCAGTGTCACAGATTCCCACACAACATACAAACTTGTGACAACAACACATTAACTGCACAAATACAAATACACTTCACACACTCACACCCAAGACTAGCCAGGTACTGGACGCACATACAGCACACATGTACATCCATGTGTAATGGAACACACACAACACCACCATCAAACAACCCAGCAAACGACACACACATCACACACACACACAGCACTTCAGACCTATTATGCCATGCACAATACACACAGACATAACAGTCAAAACACACAAAGCAACACATTTCAACAAGACCCCACAGCAGCAAAACCATACATGGAAGGAGGCCATACTGGGACACATCTCATGTTGAACAAGGCCCACAAAAACATGCCCACACGAACAGGCACTATTTTGATCTCATGGGCAAGAAATACAAATAACAAGTGTAATGCACAGTCACACATATGGTGAAGGGCAAGGCTACAAAGCACACACTACTCCAGATACCATGCAAGAAACCAGCCAGTTCTGAGGGTCACACACCTAAATAGTCAGATGCACACAAAAGCAAAGCAAACTTGCACAACTCAACACACTCCATGTCTGCAACTGACAAAACTCCAGAACACACACCACATGTACACAAAAACCACATCAGGGGACAAGTCATACACCATACAGGACCACACTGCACATCACAACAACAAACACATAACACTTCATACACAACACAATACCATGACACCAATATTTCAGCTACATACACATACCTATCACACAACACACACCCTACTGTTGGGAGACAACAGCACTGCACACAAACTCACATACTGCTGAAACAAAACATGAAGCAGCAAACAGCACAACCAATGTCACCAAGGAACAAAATAAACCAAGGAAAGGAAATGCAGGACAAAGATGTAATCAAAACATGTAATCTAAAAGTGCAAAAAATATGAAAGTACAAGGCCATTGGGCAGTCCAAAAGTCTTTTTTTGCACTAAAGACACAATATGGTGCACCAACTTAACTCCTGACTGCCAAGTAACTGTAGGAAACCACGCTCTTTTTAGCATGGTTGCCTGCTGTCAATGTGTTTTGACAGTCTTCACTGGGATCCTGCTGACCCCAGTGACTGTGCTCCCTCCCTCTAAATTTGGTTACTTAGGACTTAGCACACCCCACAATTAGTATACTGGTGTCCCCATGTAAGTCCCTAGTACATGGTACTTAGGTACCCAGGGCATTGGTTCACCAGGGGTTCCCCATGGGCTGCAGCATGTATTGTGCCAGCAATGGGAGCACATGTAAATTTGTCTGCAGGCCTGCCTTTGCAGCTTGCGTGAAAAGGTGCATGCGCCCTTTCACTACAGGTCACTGTAAGTCACCCCTTTGATAGGCCTTCCTATCCCAGAGGGCAGGGTGCAGGTACCTGTGTGTGAGAGCATCCCTGCATGAGCAGAGGTACCCCTACAAACTCCAGCTCCATTACTCTGGACTTCATAAGTGCGGGGAAGATATTTTACTTGTGTACTCGTTAATGGCCAGTTAGCTTCTTGTTTTTTTTTTATTTTTAATTTGGGGCTCCTCCTTCCCTCCCGATTCTCTCTACTTGTTCCCCCCTTCCTATCTATTTGGGGGTTATCTGCAATACTTCTTTGGGGCATTTATTGGCCGCTGCGTTAGACGCAGCCGCCATTTCTACTCCAGAGTCAGCGGCATGTTGATAGCCACCATCTTTGGATGGTCAGCGGTCTAGTTGATCAAAACTAGACTCTGATAAAAATACACAATGCTGCAGTCATGCAGCGGATGTCAACAGGACTAGGTTCTGCTCATTTTAAGATATTTTACTTGTTTTAATTATGGTGTGACAATTGTTCTTAGTCTGTGTGCTTCATTTTTAGTAAATTTTTATTGATCTGTGTTCTGCCACCTTAGGGTGCTTTTTGACCTGGTAGCTTTCCTGGCCCGTGTTTAGTCAGCGGTCTAGTTGATCAAAACTAGACTCGGATAAAACGCACGATGCTGCGGTTGCGCAGCGGGCGCACCACTGGCGCGCCGAAGGCACACCTAAAGCAAGCCCATCTGCGCCCGTCCGCGCCAGAATGGGCCCAGGGGCCAGCCCCCCTGGCCCGCTCAGGAGTTTGGGTGGCACTTATGATGCGGAAACTCTTAAGAACATTAGACAAGGCATCCCTGACACCTGTCTGGTCTGCCCGGAATTGAGAGACGGTACGTGGTCTTGCCCTTCTTGTAAATGGGCCCCTCAGTATAGAGGAGCAATGGTTCCCGCTGATATTAATCCTTATACTACACTTCTGTTAACAAACTGCCGCTCATTGTCAGCACACAAATTAGAGATTAATCTTTTGTTGACCAATACTGTTCCTGCATGAGGGGTCTGGCCCCGACATAGCTTTGGCCTTACCCCCAGGGTACTTGATAGCAAGGACTGACAGAACTACCTCAAGAGGTGGGGGAATTGCAATTATTTAGAAGCAAGAATTTAAGCTTAGCTTCTGCCCCCTGCAGCTAACGGGCTGCGAAGTATGCTCTTTTTTTAAAACTTTTAATCCTAATTTCACTCTCACAGGAGTGCTGCTCTATTGTCCCCTTGGATCTTCTGATAATTTTTTAAATGCCCTCCCCGAAAACTGGCCAATTTAATATGTAATAAGCCTAATCAAACTATCTTAGGTGATTTCAATATCCAATTAGATAATTTGGAACTGATATCAACTAGACGCCTTTTGGGGGGACATGGAAGCTCTCGGTTTAAGACAATTAGTCAAAGGCCGACGCACGACAAGGGGCATACCATTGATCTAGTCTTTAGTGACTTGGCAGTGCTTCACTCCATGCCCTCCGTTCCTCTGGCATGGTCTGACCATTCACTGATCCTGCTAAAATTAGGTATTTCTATTGTAAAAGGTTCCGCTCAGGTCACATTACGGTCTTGTAGGCGTTGGCACAGTCTTAATCCTGGCGAATGGATCAGGTTATTAAATAGCCAGAAATCAATCTTCTTTGAAGCGAACCATATAGAAATTGACCCATTTAATGATTGGATCACCAACTGTCTTGATACCCTTCTCCCTCACAAGACTATAACTTGGATACGTCGGAGAGTCGACGCCCAGTGGTTCACCCCACATCTGTCATCACTCAAAAGGAATTGTAGAAGCCTGGAGAGAAAGTGGAGGAAATCCCTAGACACGGCTGCAAGGGAGAAATATAGGCAAGCCTTCAGGTTCTACCATGCAGAAATAAGATCAGCTCAAGGGTCATATTATTCTGGCAGAATTGAACAGGCCTCAGGCTCTCCCAAAGACGTCTTTCAGGTGCTTAAAGAAATTATTCATTCCCCTATAGAGGTAGATCCAATTGAAGCTTCAGAAGAACACAGTAATAATTTAGCCAGGTTCTTTCAACAAAAGATTAGTGCCATTTATTCAAACCTATCAAGGGACAAGATGGTAAGTCAAGCTAGAATCCCCCCAAAAAGTACTGCTACTTTGTCACATTTCCCTCTGCTATCTCAGAAACAGATTGTTTCTTTTCTCACTGTATTAAAGTCAGGTTCACCTTTGGATGCAGCCCCTCCTTATGTGTTAGCTCTCCGGGCTCCGGCTGTTGCCTCATTCTCACTGAACTGGTGAACTTCTCCCTTTCTAAAGGCCATGTCCCGGAACAGTGGAAACATGCGATAGTCAAGCCCCTGCTAAAAAAAAACAAATGTAGATGCTACGGAGCTAAAAAGCTATAGGCCTATATCTCTACTTCCTTTTATGTCTAAAATATTGGATAAATATATTAACTCTCAAATATCCATATTTTTTGAAGAGAATCATATTCTTCATCCCACTCAGATGGGTTTTAGGCCTCTTCAAAGTACTGAATCGGCACTGATAGTGGTCATGGAAGAAGCCAGAAAGCGAATGGATCAGGGTCACATGACAGCTGTCATACTGCTAGAACTGAGTGCTGCTTTCGACACAGTAGATCATCATCTGCTTATTCAAAGGATTGAGGCGACTGGAATCAAAGGTCTCGCACTCAATTCGCTTACCTCATTTCTTGAGCATAGATCATTTCAGGTTTTGGACCGCTCTTACTTCTCTGAACGGTTTAATTTGAGCTGCTAGGTCCCACAAGGCTCTTCGCTTAGCCCTACTCTATTTAATAAATACATGGCTCCCTTGGCAGAGCTAATTTAGTCCTTTGGATTATCACTGGTCTTCTATGCAATGGAAGGGTCAGAAGGATCAGCACTGCCTTTGTGTTTACAGGTAATATCCAGTTGGATGACCAATAGTAGGCTCCAACTCAATGGGGATAAAACAGAAATAATGATCCTCAGCCACCACCCTAACTCTGGGAATATTCCCTTAGCTACTTCCCTGTTGGAGTACTTGCCTCCTCCTAAGAACTATACTAAAAGCTTGGGAATCTGGTTAGACCCTCATCAAACTTTGGAACATCATGCCAAGAAAATTTCCGCTGCTTGCTTTGGGTCATTAAGACTTCTGAGAAAGGTATTTGTAATACTCCCCCCTCTGGCAAAAAGACTTACTGTACAAGCAATCATTCTGTCCTGTCTTGACTATGGTAATAGTCTATTTCTGGGCTCTCCCAAATATGTGGTCAGTAAATTGCAGGTGGTACAGAATGCTGCAGCGCATCTTCTGCTAGATATTTCAAGGCATACTTCAGTTAAACTGGTCCTGCTCTCTCCACTGGCTTCCGGTGGAACAGCGTATACAATTCAGAACCCTATGTATTATCCATAGATCATTACACAATAGAGGACCTCACAGGATAAAAACCTTAGCTACTTTTTACAAACCGGTTAGAGCTCTTAGATCTGTGTCTACAGCTTTAGCTTTACTTCCTAAAGTAAAAAAAGCCAGATGGGGTGGCGCTACGATGGAATATCCGGGAGCTAAATTATAGAACTCCCTCCCCCTTAGTATTCGTATAACTAGCCATGAACTTACTTTTCGAAAGGCTATTAAAACCTGGCTTTTAACATAGGTCACTCACTACCTATGGTCCAACTACATATTGGTATCTCCGAACCTGGGCATGTTTGGTATTAAACATGTTGGAATCATACCAATACTGTTGCCAGTATTGTAAGATTCCATGCCCCCGTGGCTCCTTAGAGGACCCCTAGCATTGCTCCTACCAGCTTTCTGGGGTTTTCCCGGCAGCTCAAGCTGCTGCCACCTCTCAGATGGGTTTCTGGCCCCCTGCCGCTTGAACAGCTCAAGCCCAGGAAGGAGGAACAAAGATTTCCTTTGGGAGTGGGAGGCAACACTCTCTCCCTTTGGAAATAGGTATTACATGGCTTGGGAGGGGTAGCCTCCTCAAGCCACTGGTATGCTTTGAAGGGCACATTTGGTGCCCTCCTTGCATAAACCGGTGTGCACCAGTCCAGGGAACCCCGGCCCCTGCTCTGGCACGAAACTGGACAATGGAAAGGGGAGTGACTACTCCCCTGTCTATCACCACCCCAGGGGTGGTGCTCAGATCTCCTCCATGTGGCCACTTGGTTCTGCCATCTTGAATCCAAGGTGGGCAGAGGCCTCTGGGAGCCTCACAGCCCCCTCTGCCCATCTTGAATCCAAGGTGGGCAGAGGCCTCTGGGAGCTTCACAGCCCCCTCCTGATAGGTAGTCACCCTGCTAGGTGACCAATCCCTCGTCCTGGGCTATTTAGGGTCTCCCTCTTGGATGGGTCCTCTGAGTCGATGTGCAAGATTCCAGCAGGACTCCTCTGCATAATTTAATTCATCTTATGGCCACTGGGACCCTCCAGGAACCGACAATCTGCAACTCCAGTGACAACTCTACTCTGCAACATTGTTTCTCTGTCTCCTTCCAGCAACTGCAACATTTCCTTGGCTGTGCATCCTCTGAAGGTGAAGAGTCTTCAGCCTGCACAAAAAGCAAAAAGGAATCTCCCTTGGAGTGAAGGAGTCTATCCCCTGCATCCGCAGGCACCAACTGCAACAACGACCGGCTGTGTGGATCTTCTCTCCTCCGGAGATGCATGGATCCTGCATCACAGGTGGTGGTCTGGAGTGCTTCCCTCGGTCCTCTCTACCAGCTGTCCAACTTGGGAGCTGGTAAGCCCTTGCCTCTTCTTGCAGGAGAGTAACCCTGTGCACTACAACTCTTGCAGCTACGAAGGCTTGTTTGTTCCTCCTCCAAGGGATCTTCAGGCTCCGTGTAGCCCCGGCCTCCAGCACTCTTCCCTGCAAAGCACAGTCTCCTGCCTGCTGCTCTCCCGATGTGGGGCTTCTCTTCAGATGTGCTGAGTGGGCCTCACTGCGACTTCTGTGCCTGCTGCCTGTGGGTGGCCTGTGGGGGCTGCCTCCTCTTCATGTGACTCTCCCAACTACAGAGGGTCACCTCGGTCTCCCTTCCTAGGGTCCCATGGGCCTTGCTGGTCTTCTTCAGCTTTGCAAAACCTTCTTCTCAGGCTCTTGCATTTTCCAAGGCTTGTTGGTGGTTTTCCAGCACCACTGACTGACTGCATCATGACCACCAATATGGGGCATCCATTGCATCACTTCTGGAACTGCTCCTCTGCTCCTGTGCTGCACTGCTGACTTTCTTCATCCACCGTCAACCTGGCCCTGCATCCACAGAAGGGTGGGTAGTGACTCCTGCCACAGCGGACACTCCAACTCAAACTGGGCTTGGTCCCCTTCTTTTGCAGGTCCTCTTCTGTCAGGATCCACCTTTGGTTTCTTCCAGTCTTGTCTGGGTCTTGCACAGTCCTTTTCCAAAGCTCTCCTGTGGGTTGGGGGAAAACCAGGTACTTACCTTTTCTCTTCTGGTTGCTGGGGGACATCCTGGTACTTAACTTTGGGGGTTCCTAGTTCCTTCAACTCCCCTCTACTGATTCAACTTCCTTGGGTGGAGAACTGCCTTTCACATTCCACTTACTTAGTATATGGTTTGGTCTCCCCCAGGGCCTTCACTATTTGCTATTGTTTTTACTATTTGCTATTGATTTTTTATGCTAATGACTGACTTCTAATGTGTACATCATAGTGTGTTTACTTACCTCCTATTGGAGTATTGCCTATTCAGTATTTTAGTATTTGTGTTACTATGATAAAGTACCTTTATTTTTGTAGCACTGTGTGGTTCTTTCATGCGTGTAAGTGCTGTGTGACTGTAGCGGTATTGCATAAGCTTTGCATGTCTCCTAGATAAGTCTTGTCTGCTCATCCACAGCTACTTCTACAGAGCCCTGGCCTCCTAGACACTGTCTACACCTCACTAATAGGGGATACCTGGACCTGGTATAAGGTGATACCACCATAGGTGCTCACCACACACCAGGTCAGCTTCCTACAGCAACCTCCACAGGTAGGGGCATCAATGGGGCAGGCAGGTACCTCAGGGATTATTGGGAGTTGGTGGTGGAGCAGGGGTTGGGCTTGGGATTGTGAAGGTGACCTTCTTGGGAGGGTTGGAACTCTTCTTGGTGGGGGAGGGGCATGGTTGCTGGCAGGTGGGCCAGGAGAGGCCTTGGAAGTGGAAGGGAGGGCCTTGGGGAGGGAAACAGCTCTTTTGGGGATGTCAAGGTTAGAAAGGAAATGTTTTTTAGGCACATGGGGACGGTCATCAGAAGTGGGTTTGGGTGTGGATGGTAAGGGAGTGGTTGTTTGACGTTTAGGTGTGGATGTCTTGAATGCATGTTGGCGGAGGTGTGCTTGTCTGTGGTGGGTGTCTGTTGGGTGGGACGTTTATGTGTCTTGGGCTGGTGTTGGGGGATGGCGTGGTGGGTGGGTGGCTGTCTGTTGGCGTGGTGACTGCAGGTATGGTGGATGGCTGAATGTAGGGGTGTCAGTAGTTGTGTTGTCAGCAGGTGTAGTGACTGTGGTGGATATGCGTAGGTCTGCTGGGGTGGTGTTTGTGGGTAGGATAGATGTGGTGGCTGGATCAGTGAATGGTGGATTAGTGTCTGTAGGTATGCCAGGTGTAGTGTCTGAGATGCTGGGGGTCATGGGGGCATCAGGGAAAGTCATGCTTGTGGCTGTGTCTGTAGGAGGATGTTGTCTGTGTGCGTGGCAGTGGTGTGTCTAGTGGTGCTTATGTTTGGGTGTGCTTCCCTTTTCTGTTGAGGTGGATGCATGCAAGTCTGTTTATATGCTTTGGCTGCATCGGGGAAGAGGAGATTTGGACTGGGAAGAGGAAGATGGAGGGAGACGGTAAACAAGGGGTGACTCACTGAGGGTAACAATGGTAACAGGGGCTAAGGCAGAGGTGCCTGTGGCAAAGGAGACACCCACCTCTTGGGTGAGCGGGCACAGCCAACTGGTGGGGAGCTACAGTTAGGGCAGTGATAGAACGGGGGTGGCGGACATAGATGGTACTGGAGGGGCCACCACTAGGGAGTGGCCACTGGAGGAGGAATCTGAAGATGATTTTGCAGATCCTGTCAATAATAGTCATGTAAGGACAAGTATGCTCACACCAATGTCCCACACACATTTAAAAGTTAACCTTTTGTGCATGTATCAAATAGACTACTGTACTAGGCAGGAAAGAGGGAGACAGACCTTGCACTTAATAACGTGAGTAAACTAATTTGCTGCAGAATGAGAAGCAACATTATTACCCACATATCCGACTTGCAAGCATGGCATCTTTCTGTGGAGGAAACCCAGAGGCAAAGTGTCACTGATACACCAACCATGATGCAAGCCAACAGTCAGCCCACACCTCCGAAACTACACACAGGTGTATAGGAACTACCACAACTGAAACAAATAAGTTTATCTTCAAACATGAAGCAACGAAGTGGCCAAACACCCTGGCCTCATGTGTCAAATCCTTCACAGCTACAGAAGGTACACATGACAAAATGCAAACAATGAGACATGACTTTTGATGTCAGAATACACATGATGTTGATACAGTACTGTCTGAGCCATAGCTGTGAATGGACAATTATTGCCTATGTATCATATCTACAAATGTATCCCATGGACAAAAATGTAATAACTTTCTGCTATCAGGACTTCAGCATGGCTATTACATGCTTACATCTGATACAAACGTATGTGTCCCAGTGGAAATGTAGCATATGCTCAATGGTACCCAACATGCATTTTGTCAACTCTGATGAGACATCATAAATGTCAATGAACATTACTCACTGACCAAGGGGAATTACCTTGCAACAGGTGTGAAGATGTTAGCTATGTAAGTCATGTAACGTTTGATGGACACCCATGCATCACATAATGCTGTGACACATCAGAAACCAACATATACTGGAAATGACTTGCCCCTGCCAGAATTAAAATGGTTGGTTGGAACTAACACCCACCCAGGTAGTAAAAGCAGATTACAGGAACACAAAACAGTCATATGTGCTCCATTCTGTGCTACAGGACTGAGGGATCCCCATAGCTGAGTACCAGGTCCCAAACCCAAATTAATGTGCACACCTTTTGGCAATACATGACCCGTGTACACCAATGTGAACACAGAAGATCTGTGACACATCACACTTCCCACATTGTCAGAGCTAGCATTCTGTCCCTAACTCAATCACCTGGTAAAGGGTCAAGCATGATTTAGGGCTGTACTTACCCCCTTGTGGCTGCAGTGCTGCCCTCAAATGCCCATCTAACTCCAGGTAGGCCACTGCCACAATGCAGGCCATTAAGGGGTCATGGTCTGACGGGCACCCCCTCCTTGTTGGGAGGACAGCCCCAGCTGGGCCTCTGGGATCTTACGGGCCCAGCGTCTCAGGTCCTCCCACCTCTTCTGACAGTGGGTGGTCCGCCGACTGTGGACCCCCAAGGTCCACATCTTCTTGCTGATAGCTCACCAAATCCCCTTCTTCTGATGGGCGTTGACCCACATGGATGCAAAAGACAAGACAGAAAATCATGCCTACAACTCCCACACAAGAACAGGCAGAGTTAAGTATGTCAGTCCAACAAGCCAATAACAACCTGTCTTGAACATCCTGTCCGCCTATAGCACATAGCAGTCATTTAATAGGGGGGCATTACTGCTAACACCCCCCCAGAAGGGTACCCATCACAACCATTAGCTCAGCCCCTGCACTGACCAGTTAGTAAAGCAGTGTGTTTTGTGTGACAAGAACAATCCACATGACACTGACCAGGAACACAATATAACATATCACACAAAATGGCAAGTGACAGGTACACTAAATAGCAAACACTGCGCACAAACATCCACAACCGCTGATGATCACAAGCTGCATATGGTCCCTACAAGTGACAGCCAGGCTAGAGACAGGCCCATATTGCTAGGCCAACATACAAGGGAGTCACATGTTGTGCACACAAAGATGCAAGTCTTTACATGTGTGCACCTATGCACATACACATGCACCCACATGCTACTTCAGGGAGTGGAGCGTTTTTGTGTCAGTCCAAAAAATGTTAAATATACTTCCAAAAATTTGTGCACACAAAAACTGTGTTAAAGTGGGAGACACCTGGCCTTGCATCATACATGCTGCTATTTCATGTCCAAAACACAGACTAAAAAATCATGGCACATCAGTGCACAAAACACTGCAGAGGTTCAATGCCCAAATAATTAGGAGCATGCACAGTATGCATCAGAGCTGGATTAAGGAGCCAACAGGTCAGTGTGATCATGGGACCTGCCAGGATATGTAACACAAATGGTCAGAGTTGATCTGAGCACATCCGTCACAGCTCTCCACCATGCCCCCAATGCAATGACAATAGTAATCACTGGGCATAGGCTCAAGTCGATTAACCTTTGTAATGAGGCATGATTTTCAACCTTCACATGTTGTTTATGGATACAGGGTATGGCTACAGGCTCACACGTGCACTGCAAAAGCTTTTCATTAACAGCCCACATGGCAATATTGACAGAAAGTGGCAATTGAAAAGCAACTTTCTCTGCAGGCAGACCACACAAATCAACACATAGGGGGTCATTACAACATTGGCGGGCGGCGGTTGTAACCGCCGTGCGGCCGCATTCCCGCGGTGCCCATAATGACATCCCCGCTGGGCCGGCGGGGATGTGGGCCGCAACATGGGAGCCGGCTCCAAATGGAGCCGGCAGTGTTGCGGTCATGCGACGGGTGCAGTTGCACCAGTCGCGCTTTTCACTGTCTGCTATGCAGACAGTGAAAAGCTGCACAGGGCCCTGTCAGGGGGCCCCTGCACTGCCCATGCCAGTGGCATGGGCAGTGCAGGGGCCCCCAGGGGCCCCGACTCCCCGTACCGCCAGCCTTTTCCTGGCGGATCAAACTGCCAGGAAAAGGCTGGCGGTCGGGGACTCGTAACCCCCTGGGCTGCGGTGCAAGCAGCGCTGCCCTGGCGGATTATCACCGCCGGGGCAAATGTGGTGGGAAACTGCCGGCCCCGTTGGTGCGACCGCGGCGCTAACGCTGCGGTCGTAATGTCCATGGAGGCACCGCCAGCCTGTTGACGGTGCTTCCGTCATTACAGCCCTGGCGGTCTTGGACCGCCAGGGTTGTAATGAGGGCCATAATGCCATGTCCCAGAAGGTTAGATGCATCACAATACTTCATGTATCCCATAGCCAATTGCCAATGGGTGTCATTGTGCAGAGCTTACGGCTATAGAGTGTCAGCTGGCTTCCCTACAACACTACAAGGCCAGATGTGGCCACAGATGTATGTGCAGATACAGAAAGGGCAAAAGTATGGGGACAATCCCAGGCATCAACACCTCCTGCTGTCATGTTACCACATATGGCAACACATCAAGCACATCTAATGATAGGATTTACCTGGTGATGGCTGTCATGACACCTCAGCTAACCATCAATCACAAGGTAGTTCAGGGAGCACTCACTGCACACTCTCCACAATGTCTCAGGACTCTAAACTTGTCACTTCACATAGGTACATGCCCAGGAACTCAACCATTTAAACATACTGATAGCATCACCTACAGGGCTCTAATAACACATTCTGACATTTTGCCCATAAGCCTAGGCCAACTAAAGAAAAGATTAGTAGAGCTACAGAAACTATGTGCACATGGCGCTCTTACCTGCTCCTCTGGTGCACCATAGAGCTGTTCATACAGGGGTAGGACCTCCTCCCCAAACTCCTCAGCTTTTCTGGTGAGAAGGCGGGGCCCTATCACCTGTAGGACGTGACATGATTGCTCCCGAATGCAGTACACAGCAGCTCAGGTCGTGGAGGTCTTGCTGGCAGCAGTGTCAGGAGTCAAGTGAGAGATTAAGTAGGAGATGGCGGTCACGTCCACCACATGCGCGACCGTCACCGCCGGCGGACACTGCCATTGTCCCAAGACCGCCACAGGCAGCAATGTTATCCAGTACCAATGTCCGCCGCAATAGCATCCGCCTCACGCCATGACGACGTCTGTTGGTGGTCACGGTCGTTTCCTATTGTCCACCGGAGTAGGTCAGGCAGTTACCATTTTAAAGCCTTTCGATGGTTGGAAAAGCTCATTTTTTATGTGTCACGATGTGGAAAACATTGCGAAGGATAATCTTTAGTGCTGCATTGTCTAAAGATGTATTTTTGTACTGATTGAAGGATCACCACCTTCTCGGGTAGGGGCAATCTTGTTTTTTGGCCTTTTAATCATAGGTATTGTTTGATGTTAGTATCACATAGTCTCGCTGACATATTAGTTTATATATACATATGTTATTTGAGGCAAAGGGATAACATGTAACTAATGTGGCACTTTTACCATTGGAATGTGCTGTGTATCATGTTTTTACTGTATCAAATGGCATGTCACAGTTTTTATGAGACGTATGTAATGTCACTTACAAGGGACACAATGAGTGATAGATATACTTTCTTATTTTCTCTCATATAGTTACCCTGGAATGAGAAAGGTCAGACAACCTCCTGTGTACCATCCACTAGCAGACCTGCACACGATGGAGAATAAACATGTCATACAAATTTACTGCATAGATAGGCAGACAATGAAGGATCTCTGTCATCAGTTGGAGACAGATCTGATGCCTTCCATTAGTCATTTAAATAGTACACCACCCATTGTTCAAGCCATGTCAAAGCTGCACTTCCTGGCAGCATGCTCCTTCTAAAATACAGTGGCCTAACTACAGAGATGTCCTAGCCTATGTTCAGTCTGGTCTTGAAGGATGTACTCTGCAATACTGAAAAACCTGGACAGCTACATCCGATTTCCACAACGTGAGGATTTTGCCCATTTGAAGGCAGAGTTCTATGGTTTGGCACGCATCCCACATGTAGTGGGAGCCAATTATGATACCTATGTAGCCTTGGTTCCCCCACATGGCAATGAACAGGTCTATCGGAACCTGAAGAACTTCCACTCCATAAATGTCCAAGTAGTTTGTTGGCAGACCTCTACATTTCCCAATTAAGTGCAGTCCATGATATACCATAGGTATCATGCGGAACATCGCTATCCCACAGCTGATAATATGACAGTACCCAGAGAGGGCCTGGCTGGTTGGTATATCACATATGTCATGTGTGTTTGTATGATATGTCTACTGCCACATGTGATGATGCCCTGGACTCATGGTTGCACACATGTCAGAATTCCTTACAGAGGCAACGCTTCAACAAGGTCCATGGAAGGACATGCGTGTTGTGGAGTGGGCTTTTGGGCTCCTCAAAGCAAGATTCTGCAACACTGATAAGTCTGGTGGAGCCCTCCTCCACTCACCCGTTAAAGTGTGTCAGATCATTGTGGTCTGCTGCATGCTCCTTAACCTTGCCCTGAGGTGACACACCCATATATTCCAGGTGAGGGGGAGCTAGCAGTTCCAAAGGGGGAGAATGCAGAAATGCCAAGTGAGGATGACAGTGATGAGGATGAAGGTGGAGAAATGGGGGCAGATCTCATGAATCAGTACTTCACCTGAGTCTAAGTATGTGATGTTCTGTGATTTCACTGACTCCTTGCAGTATTGTGGTAGTCAGGATTGATTGATAATGGTCTCTGTGTGACCATCAGACAGGTCATTTGATGCTTTGCAGTATATACAGGGAGTGCAGAATTATTAGGCAAGTTGTATTTTTGAGGATTAATTTTATTATTGAAGAACAACCATGTTCTCAATGAACCCAAAAAACTCATTAATATCAAAGCTGAATATTTTTGGAAGTAGTTTTTAGTTTGTTTTTAGTTTTAGCTATGTTAGGGGGATATCTGTGTGTGCAGGTGACTATTACTGTGCATAATTATTAGGCAACTTAACAAAAAAAAATATATACCCATTTCAATTATTTATTATTACCAGTGAAACCAATATAACATCTCAACATTCACAAATATACATTTCTGACATTCAAAAACAAAACAAAAACAAATCAGTGACCAATATAGCCACCTTTCTTTGCAAGGACACTCAAAAGCCTGCCATCCATGGATTCTGTCAGTGTTTTGATCTGTTCACCATCAACATTGCGTGCAGCAGCAACCACAGCCTCCCAGACACTGTTCAGAGAGGTGTACTGTTTTCCCTCCTTGTAAATCTCACATTTGATGATGGACCACAGGTTCTCAATGGGGTTCAGATCAGGTGAACAAGGAGGCCATGTCATTATATTTCCTTCTTTTATACCCTTTCTTGCCAGCCACGCTGTGGAGTACTTGGACGCGTGTGATGGAGCATTGTCCTGCATGAAAATCATGTTTTTCTTGAAGGATGCAGACTTCTTCCTGTACCACTGCTTGAAGAAGGTGTCTTCCAGGAACTGGCAGTAGGACTGGGAGTTGAGCTTGACTCCATCCTCAACCCGAAAAGGCCCCACAAGCTCATCTTTGATGATACCAGCCCAAACCAGTACTCCACCTCCACCTTGCTGGCGTCTGAGTCGGACTGGAGCTCTCTGCCCTTTACCAATCCAGCCACGGGCCCATCCATCTGGCCCATCAAGACTCACTCTCATTTCATCAGTCCATAAAACCTTAGAAAAATCAGTCTTGAGATATTTCTTGGCCCAGTCTTGACGTTTCAGCTTGTGTGTCTTGTTCAGTGGTGGTCGTCTTTCAGCCTTTCTTACCTTGGCCATGTCTCTGAGTATTGCACACCTTGTGCTTTTGGGCACTCCAGTGATGTTGCAGCTCTGAAATATGGCCAAACTGGTGGCAAGTGGCATCGTGGCAGCTGCACGCTTGACTTTTCTCAGTTCATGGGCAGTTATTTTGCGCCTTGGTTTTTCCACACGCTTCTTGCGACCCTGTTGACTATTTTGAATGAAACGCTTGATTGTTCGATGATCACGCTTCAGAAGCTTTGCAATTTTAAGAGTGCTGCATCCCTCTGCAAGATATCTCACTATTTTTGACTTTTTTGAGCCTGTCAAGTCCTTCTTTTGACCCATTTTGCCAAAGGAAAGGAAGTTGCCTAATAATTATGCACACCTGATATAGGGTGTTGATGTCATTAGACCACACCCCTTCTCATTACAGAGATGCACATCACCTAATATGCTTAATTGGTAGTAGGCTTTCGAGCCTATACAGCTTGGAGTAAGACAACATGCATAAAGAGGATGATGTGGTCAAAATACTCATTTGCCTAATAATTCTGCACTCCCTGTAGCTCTGGTTTTCAGGCAAGTTTAGACATGGAGTTGTGACTCTCGTGAGGATCTCCTTGGTTTGGGGTAGTCAAAATGCACAATCAAAGAACCAAAAATATTTGGAAGAGATTTTTCTAGCTCATATAAGCCTTTACCTGCCTAAACTCCTGTTTATCACTTTGTCATTTCAGGCCTCTTCACAATGCCATCCTCATGAAGACATTACTGAGTGTGGCAGGTAGCTTTATCTTGTCTGACATGTGAAGTGGACATGGATTGATCCAGGTACTGTGTTACATTTTTGGGGGTGTATGAGTCTCATGCCCATGCTGCCAGGACAGTGGGATGGCACAGATCTGTACTACACAATAGACCTGTTTGCCATGGCATGTGGGTCCAATGGTGTCATGTGTGTGATCATATGTCTTTGACACTTCATCCTGTGCAATTAATTATTTCAACCTTCACATTGTGTTGACACTGATTCTGTTTGACGTGTATGTACCTGTATGTACCTGTCATTATGTTCCCTCATTGCAAGCCACTGTGCATGTGTGTCAACATTGACATAGGTGATTGATATGCCTACAGATGCTTGCCCATTGTAAGTGGAAGGTTCTCTGACTAAGGACTGTTGTACTGAACTCTGTCTGTATTATGGAGTATGTTGATTTGGAAGGCATGGTATTGGTATGTGATAAGGGTCAAGCTGATGACAATATCCACCAATCTGTTGGGCTATTATGAGGGACACAGTCTGACATGACCCTTACTTCAGTGGTCAGTGGGATGTTACTTAGTGACACCTTGGCAGAACCTATTTTGTTTTGTGATGTTGCAAACAATGTTTAGACATACTCGACTATGTCAGTCCTGCCATTTGAGCAGCCTATGTGCTGCACTGTGTAATAAATAGATTTTGGTGATTGTCCACTTGTGTCTTTGTGCTGGTAGTGATCCCCAGCATGACACTACCCATGACATGTCCCTCCTCACATTTCCTTCTTTAGAGTTAATCATGAGCATGAAATAAATTTCAGAGTCAACAACTCACATTGATGAAAAATGACTATGATACATATATAGTGTATTAGTTGTGTTTATTTTCATGTGCACAGGAGATTAGGGTGGATGCGAGGAAGGAAATAATGTTCAAACAGTGAAGGGATTAGTCATGGTGGATGTTATCATTAGAGTAACTGTAAAGTCCCAACTCTACAGTCCTACTATCCTGGAAAATTTGAAAGTGGTTACAGAAAAGTCAAGAGGGTGCATCAGAGGCACACAAGGAGATTCTATCAGTTAGAGGTTATTTCCTGGCAGTGGTTGTTGTCTTGCCATCTGCAACTTCTGATTGTTTGGGTAGTCGTCCACGCTTGCCTGGGGGGTTCTTCAACTACAGAGGCAGGGGTGTCTGAGGCAGATCCTTCCCCTGGCAGGGCCTCCATTCCACTGGCCAGATGTTGAAGGGGCTGGTGTAACTTGGCCAACAGAATGGGTCCGGTGTTGTGGATGGTCCCTGCTCAGGGTGGTGTTGATGTCTCTCAACATCCCTGTTAGGGAGACCATGTGGGCACTGTGAGCACCATACTGTTTCTTGACTTCCTGGTGGTTGTCCCTCTGCAGTTGCCTGATCTCCCCCAGTATGGCAGGTACCTGGCCCATCATGCCTTGGAACTGTTGGTGGGTTCCCAAGACTTGGGAGATGGTGTCCTAGCCAGAACTATCCTGAGCAGCTTCATGCCACTGGCCCACACCATCCCTACCACGCACCCTACCCCCACATGCCTGGCCCTTGGCACAGATTGCCCACTGCAGCAGGTACCAGGCCCTTCATTGTCAGGGTTTTCGGGTTGTGAAGATGAGATGTGGGCAGGGTGAGGCGGACGGTTGTCGTCTGACCAGGTTGTCCAGATGGGCCAGAGACGTCTTCAACGTCCACACATCCAGGAGTGCTCTCCTCACTGAGGGCTTCATCCAGGGGGAAGTGGCAGTCTCAGGACTGCTTTCCATGGTCCCAGTGGCAGGTAGACCTCTTGAAGATGAGAAAAAGATAGTTACAGGTTGTATTGTGACATGTAGTACCAATTGGTACAGGTAGATATGTTTTGGGCTATATACAGATTGGCTTTGCTTGATCCCCTTATGTGACAGTGACACCTGCTTTCAATTATGAAGACCTGACATTTGGGGTACAGACATTTCCTTTTTAAGTTACCTTGCTACAGGATGTCAGAGTATCTTGGCACTTGGATATCTGTTCATTGGCTCATATCTTGGCAGCAGTGGAGCATTATATGTTTCAGGGCACCTCCCAGTTAGCAAAACTTCATTGTTGAGTTAACAGACAGGTGCACAATGTCATGTCGACACTGACCTGGTCATCAGATTTAGAGTAACCATTCCGCCTGGCCATATGTGATAGGTTACACCAAGTACAACACACTGCATATATGTGAGATCCCCCCAGGTGAGTAGAGTCCAATAGGTGATGGGAGGTAGAAAACCCAGAGTAGCAGAGAACACAGTTGTAGCTGTGTGCAAGGAGTATATCAGTGGCAGCTGTCCTTAGCATTCCTGTCAATAGATGTCCTATGCCAACAGACTATACAATTGTTATCCCCCTAGGTGAGTACAGTTCTATATGTAATGGGAGGTAGAAGGGACAAAGTAGCAGAGGACACAGTTGTAGCTGTGTGTTAGTGCTATTTTACTAGCGGCTGTAGCAACACAAAAGGATGTTGGACGAAGTGTTGAAACTTTTCAAACACTCACCACCAGTCACAGATCTGGGTTTAATCCATTGTTCTTTCGCTCACCATGCCACCCCAGTTTGGACCCAGCCATATGCAAATCAGTCTTGACCCTGTTCCCCATGGAAACAGTCCAGCCCAAACTACCAGGACAGGTCCTCCCTGGAGTGGAAACAAGCATCCTGGGACCGGTTTCAAGGTATCACCCTTCATCAGCCAGGCCAGCTTGAATCCAGTGGCACAGTGAGCAAGGGGCCCACGTCTGGGCATACCCTTCCCACTTAGGACAACTTTAGCAACACAAAAGGATGATGGACGGAGTGTTAAAACTTTTCAAACACTCACCCCCAGTCACAGATCTGGGTTTAATCAATCATTCTTTTGCTCACCATGCCATCCCAGTTTTGACCCAGCCATATGCAAATCAGTCTTGACCCTGTTCCCATGGAAACAGTCCAGCCCGAACTGCCAGGCCAGGTCCTTCCCTGAACCGGAAACAAGCATCCTGGGACCACTTTCAGGGTATCACCCTTCATCAGCCAGGCTAGCTTGAATCCAGTGGAACAATGAGCAAGGGACCCACATCTGGGCATACCTTTTCCACTTAGAACAACTTTAGCAACACAAAAGGATGATGGACGGAGTATTAAAACTTTTCAAACACTCACCCCCAATCACAGATCTGGGTTTAATCCATCGTTCTTTTGCTCACCATGCCACCCCAGTTTGGACCCAGACATATGCAAATCAGTCTTGACCCTGTTCCCCATGGAAACAGTCCAGCCCGAACTGCCAGGCCAGGTCCTCCCTGGATCAGAAACAAGCATCCTGGGATCAGTTACAGGGTATCACCCTTCATCAGCCAGGCTCTCTTGAATCCATTGGCACAGTGAGCAAGGGATCGAGTTGCGACTCCAGCACCTGGACTGGGGGACACATGATGGTTGTTACTGTCCTTGGGACACAGGGTTGGGGGCAACTGGTTGTCTGGGATGTAGATGCAACAGGGCTCAGAGGAGTCGGTGTAGGCAGGATGAGGCGGACAGTTGTCGTCTGACCAGGTTGTCCAGATGGGCCAGAGACGTCCTCATCGTCCACACATCCAAGAGTGGTCTCCTCATTGAGGGCTTCATTCAGGGGTGAAATGACAGTCTCAGGAGTGCTTTCCATGGTCCCAGTGGCAAGGAGACTTGTTGACGATGAGTAACAGACAGTTACAGGTTGTATTGTGACATGTAGTATCAATTGGTACAGGTAGATATGCTTTGGGCCATATACAGATTGGCTTTGCTTGATCCCCTTATGTGACAGTGACACCTGCTTTCAATTATAAAGACCTGACATTTGGGGTACAGACATTTCCTTTTTAAGTTACCTTGCTACAGGATGTCAGAGTATCTTGGCACTTGGATATCTGTTCATTGGCTCATATCTTGGCAGCAGTGGAGCATTATATGTTTCAGGGCACCTCCCAGTTAGCAAAACTTCATTGTTGAGTTAACAGACAGCTGCACAATGTCATGTGGACACTGACCTGGTCATCAGATTTAGAGTAACTATTCCACCTGGCCATCTGTGAAAGGTTACACCAAGTACATCACACTGCATATATGTGAGATCCCCCCAGGTGAGTAGAGTCCAATAGGTGATGGGAGGTAGAAAGGACAGAGTAGCAGAGAACACAGTTGTAGCTGTGTGCAAGGAGTATGTCAGTTGCTTCTGTCCTTAGCATTCCTGTCAATAGATGTTGTATGCCAACAGACTATACAATTGTTATCCCCCTAGGTGACTACAGTTCTATAGGTAATGGGAGGTAGAAAGGACAAAGTAGCAGAGGACACAGTTGTAGCTGTGTGTTAGTGGAATTGTACTAGCAGCTGTCCATGCCATTGCGGTCATTCCAACAGACTATTCAACTGTTATCCCCCTAGGTGATTACAGCTCGATAGGTGATAGGAGGTAGAAGGAAGCAGAGGACACAGATGTAGGTGTGTGTTGGTGATATTTTACTAGCAGCTATCCATAGCATTGCTGTCATTCTCACAGACTATACAATTGTGAACCATTCAAGTGAGTATACTCCATTGTTTAGTTTACATGCAAAGTGATTTTCATTATGGTACACTGTTCTGGTTTTAGTAATGGTAGAACAGTGCCTGCTGGGAGTTGTAGTGCTATCAGTCCCTGTACTACCCACACCATGCACAGATACTATGCCCCAGGTGAGTTACCTTCACATGTGAGATGCCAGGCAGGAGTATTCGGACAGTTGAACACAGGGGTGGTGAGTGGGTTGACTGTGAAGGTGGCAAAAGGTGATCAGTGAGCATGCATGACAACACATTTTGATGGCATTATTGGTGTAGTGAGTTACCTGACTCCACTCCCCCAGGTATTCCTGTCAAGCCCTCAGGATGCAGAATTGCCAAAACCTTCTCCTCCCATGATGTGAACTGTGGGGAAGGAGGTGGGGGACCAACGCCAGTCTTGAGGACCACCAGCTGGTGCCTGGCGGACATGGAACGCACTTTCCCCCTGAGGTCGTTCCACCTCTTCTTGATATCCTTCCTTGTGCGTGGGTAGCTGCCTACAGAATTCACAGTGTTGACTATTCTGTACACATTTCCATGTTCCTCATAATTGTATTCTGCTGGACTTGTGCTCCAAATGAGTGTGGCTCTCTCTAATAATTTCATCCACCATGACTCTTAACTCGTCCTTGTATGTTTTTGTGGTGATATGGTGATGGTAGACAATACAAAATAGGATGAAGGGGTGTAGGTGCTGTGTGGTGAGGGATTGACGGTTAGTAAATGATGTGTAGATGTGCTATTATGTGTGGTTGGTGTGTTGGGCTGGGTGTGGGATAAGTGCTATGTGAAAGTTGGAGTGGTGCCTAATCTATGGTACTGGGTCTCTGATTGTGGGCTCTGGCTTCTATGTGTGACGTTGTAGATGCAACTGATTGTGGTTTGTAAAGGGGTGTGTTTTATAGTGAAGTTTGTAGGTGTGTCAGGTGTGTGAATGTGTGTCAGCTGTGTGGATTTTAAATCCATCCAATGTGGTGTTGCGTATTACTGTGGGAACCGCCGAACGTCACAGTTTGCGTCGCCATCAAAAAACCCGTCATGGATGAACCGCCATTGTGATTTGTGAGTCTTAATACGGTAGGTGGTTGGTTGACGGGCTGATGGTTGGACCACCTATTTCCCGCCCTCAAGAGTCCTGGCGGTGTTGGTTTTTTGGCTGTGTTTTGGCGGTCCTGCCTGTTCAACGTGTAATACGGCGGTCTGTGAGACCGCCAACATGGCAGTCTTTTGACAGCCGTCACCATGGCAGTCTGGCGGTCAGACCGCCAAACTCGCCCTTAGTCTTGTGATCTCTCCCTCAAAAAAGGCCTCATTTGTGTCTTTGAGGAATCCTCACTCTCCTTCTCATAAATGGGGCTTTGCTAGATTTAAGTTTTTGGAGCCACATAAGAAGCCTCTTCTCCCTATCCTTGAATGTTGTAGGAAAAGAAAGTACAGCTACAAAGGCTACAGATTTTATAGTCCTTATGTGAAGGATGGAGATAATAGATCCTTTTCTTGTGAGGATCTTCTGAGTGGAGTCTTTTCTTTCCACATGTTCTACAAGGTTTGAATAGTCCTTTCTTTACTGATTCTGATGTTGTGAACATTCAGGTCCTTAAGTAGATGTTAGGTGGCAGTTGGATTTCTTACCAAAAACTCTTTATATATATATATATATATATATATATATATATATATATGAAGATTAAAACCAACTAATCAGAGCTTGGGGAGACAAATCTAGTAGAAAATCTAAGGGAGTGAAGCCTCTGAAGGGAGTATTCTAGAGGGTGCCTTCGCTTGACTGACTGGAGTTTAGTGCTAATTAAATGTTCTGGACAAGTTGCTGAAGTGAATGTTTCTAGCCCTCTTAGGCTATGTGTAACACTATATTGCTTTCTAAGTATACAATGGGACTACCACTTAGATGACCGGGAATGATTCAAGCATATTGATCTATGAAAGAGCCAATACTGGGGAAATAACAAAAAAATTGAAAGAGATACAATCGACTATAACTTAGACCAAGTCTACAAATGGGCAGATGTATAGTCAAAGAGGAGAATCAATAAAACACTTTCAACTGAAACTTCAGAAGAAAGTAGCATTTCTGAGAAAAATGGTATAATATGTTCAAAAAGAGTGCTACCTTCTGGGAAAAATACATATAAAAATGCAAAACCAATCAACACTTGTCAAAACCGAAGAAGTAAAGCCCCATCTTTTTTCGTTGGTCAGTCAAGTAGCAAACAATAAACCAAAAACATCAAAGGCAAAGAAAAACAGTCTAGGACAAAGAAAAATAAATGGCAAAAGAGAAAAAAGTCCAAGGAGCAATGCGAAAATCTATCAATAAATAATTCCAATTTCCAATTGAGGAAACATCAGAAAGAAGTACTGAGCAAAGGAACTTGCTTGTTCCAGCTTACAGAACCAATCAATCAACTGGAGACTGAGATGTCTATGTTCAATTTTAAGAGGAACCTTTATCTGAAATATTATTCTTCAAAACAATAGGAGAACAACACATCAGAGGTCAGTGAATATGAAAAATCAGACCTATCAGTATTTTCACTTCACAAAACTGTAGACAACTCTAAGATTCTAGTATACAGTGACCATAACCATTTGAACTATGCTACTAAAGAATTTAACAAAAATTGTTTGTGGTACTCTAAAATCATTAGCCAACAGTATAGATGTCACTATACAAATGGCGACAAGGGAGGATTTAGGATACAATGTTTTACATGAATAAAAAACTGCACATGTTGGAGATGATAAGATTTATATGAAAATCAAAGCAACCCCACAACAGATTTTCAAAAATTTGAGACAAGATTCTATATCAGGCCATTGATTATCAATGGATCTCCGAAAAGACGAAAAAACCCTCCAGACAATGTACCATAGAAGACTTCACCTATACATGTCATCAAGAGTAATTAAAAATGCAGCAGGATCTATTCATGAACCACTCGGCAGGCATATTGATGATTTCTTGCAGCCATTTGTACAGACTATAAAATCATACGTCAAATGTACCACTGATTTTTTTAAACAATTATAAGGAACAAATTGAACAGAAGAATATGAGTACTGGGTAGGCACAATGGAGGTCATCTTCTTGGACACCTTCATACCATACGTGCAGGGAATTGAAGCAGTTGAATGGGTCTTGTTATACACTGAAGAGGTGGGGACCATCAAGGTCTTTCTGCTTGAATGTCTACATTTCACCCTCTACTAGAGCGATTTTCAATGGCAAAAAAATATTTACAAAGAATTGGAACTTACATGGGTTTTACCACAGCCCCCAACTATGCGAATATAAGAGGAACACATCACAGTAATGTTAGTTGGATGGAAAAACGAATCATGTACTCTAAAGGCATAGATTATATTTTTATCATCTGGAATGGACTGTTGCAAGAACCTGAAGGAAACATTGCAGAATTAAACATAAACAAATCTAACTTTTCATCCTGAATCTCTAAAAAGATCTGCCTTGCTTTCAGTTTATGATGTTGAAGAGAATAACCTCATACCCTATTGACGGCAAGGATACAGAAGAAGAGTAGAAAGAAAGACTCAGGTCAAGGGCTTTCCCTAGACACATCATTGAAGCATCAAATAATTGCTTTGAGTATGAGAACAGAGCTGAATCATTGGAAACTCCATTAAAAATAATCAATTTAGATTGACATTTGTGTCAAGAAAATCATCAATAGCTGTTGGGAAATGTAGCAGAAGGAAAAAGATTTTTGAGACCTTTTCAATGATTATCTTTTGTTTGCATTTCAACAGTCATGCACCATTAGGGAGATCATTACCAAAAAACAAAAAAAGAAAAAGTTGACAATAAACCTATAGGAATTGTATGCATTTTAACAAGGTTATAACTGGTAACTATGATGCCTGTCCTTGCAAAGCATACAATATACCCATTAAAAAGTATGCAACCTGCAATAGTAAAAACTGCATTTATGCATCCATGTACCCTTGTAGGCTGCTATATGTAGGAAAGACAAAACAAAGGTTAAAACCAGGAATTTAGAACACCAACATAATATTAGGAAACACAATAAATAATCAAGTGCAGCTGTGTATATCAACGAAAATGAACACAACATAATTCATAACCAAATCCAAATACTATAATAATAATAATAACATGAACGAAAGACCACAGCAGAGAGAAAATATATGGATGAAACACTCTTTAATCAAAAGGAGGGAATGAATGCATTGAAATTACTTGCTTGTTGTGCCTGAGATTTAGTAATGAGTTGGATAATGCAAATTTATTGTTCAAATAATATTATGCTTTGTCAGTATATCATTGTTTTTTATTGTGGAATATGAATGGTATGTTATCAACTGCAAAATATGCTGTTTACACTAGTGCCTTAGCTACAAGAGTATGGAGCTCCGGTTACTATCATCATTCAATACTTGTGACTGATACAGTCTGAATGTAGAAGGATTTCTGCCTCCACACCTATGAGACAGTACACTATTTTGGAACTATGTTTACTTATATAGTACACACCACATATCACTTTTACTATAAATTGCAATATGGCTGCCATGGAAGGTATGTTTATGAATAACAGGATTTTGTTGAATCATTATTATGAATTCAGAACGTTTTATTGTCATTTCACATCAACATACAATGACAGGTACATGAACATCCTTTAAGTCCTTGGATTAGACCAAGGATCTTTGTGGACTCATAGTTTACATCACGTTTACATCATACACTATGATGGTAGCCAAAGGGGTGATTGAAATTGATATAGATTCACTGTGCATCATGATGCTAAACGCCTTATAGGCACCTTAGGATGGCGCTGACACACCTACCAAAGGTTTCTTTATCCCCGGGTATGGTATTACAGCTTGTTAGAGATTAATTTAACATAAGGTGCGCAAGGGCAAACAGTGATGCAATAGATAATATTCTTCAAGCACACATTGATTTAGTTGATGTTGCATGTGACACAATCAGATGAATAACTCACAAACGTAATGAGTTCCCTATACATCATAAATGTGTAGAGCAAATTTTTTCACCATCCCTTCACATTCATACTTAACATACATAATTTTAAAAAATCATTAAGTACAGATTAGGGCCATTTTTCACCAAGCCCAAAGTTGGTATCATAATTGACATTGCACCTTAACGGGTGTTTAACGCGCTTATCAGACATCGAGAGGGTTTGGATGATTACTACAGTGATGAATGATTTATGATCTGATGGTTTAACCCATATAAGATTTGTTGAATAATCTAGTGACTTTTTAAAATCACAACAAGCTCCTAAAGAATGACTGTAGGAATAAAGAAAGAAACAAAATAAGTTACTTACCTGTAACTGTAGTTCTCTAGTATTGATATCTTTCATAGATTCACATACTTGAATCATTCCCCGTCGAAGTGCGAGCCCACCGGTACTATAGAAAACAGTAGTGAATAACATTCATGAATAGTTAATGTTAAAAATAATCACTTTCAACTTATCCTCATCATTTAATGAGAACCAAAGTCCAGCCAATCAGGCAACAGCACCCTTTAGAACACTCACCACAGAAACATTGTTTACTCAGATTTTCTAGCACAAGTGGGATATTAGAACCCAGATCATAAGGGTATCCACTATTAGGAGGAGGGTGGCCGCATGCAAATCTATGAAAGATACCAATACTGGAGACCTACAGTTACAGGTAAGTAACTTATTTTCTTCTCCAATATTGTATCTTTCAGAGATTCACATTCTTGAATCAGAGTAGTTAGCAGTTAAATCAGTTATAATTAATAACATGATCAGAATATAGCTGATGGTGGGAAATACATTTAGATATGGCTCACCTTATTGAAATAGATGGTGCAACATTGCTTGTCACTCAGCCGCATCACTCTTGTCAGAGGAAATCAGGCAATCATGCTGTGTGAAAGTGTGTCTGCTGGTTCATGTCACTGCTTGACATATTTGCTGGATAAGCACACCTGCGAAGAGAGCTGGGGTAGTGAACACAGCCGTAGTAGAGTGAGCTTTGGCCTTGTCAACGATTTCCGGCTTGACTGTGGCAGAACTGGATAGCTGCTGCAATCTATCTAGCAATGATTTGTTTGGTAACTCAGAAACCTTTATGGAGTTTTTTCATAAGCAATAAATAACTGCTCCATCTTGCGGAATTGTCATGTTCTGTGTAAGTAAAAGTTGATACATCTCTTGATGTCTAATGTATGTAAGGATCTTTCTGCCATCATTTTGGGGTTGGCGAAAAATGTCCACAGTTCAATGGGTTCATTCAAATGGAAATCTGAGAGAACCTTTGGAATGAACTTCGGACTGGCCCTCATCACTAAGCTGTATTGCTTGTATGGCTGTTGATTGTGAATGCTTGAATATCACTGATCCTTCTTGCTGACGTGAGAGGTTATAGAAAGTGCTGTCTTCCAGGTCAGGTATTTTAGGTCTGTTTTGTGAATAGTTTCAAACAGGGCCTCCATAATTGTCCAAGCACTATATTAAAGCACCAAGAACGAGGAGGTGTTTAGACAGGAGGAAACGCTCTGAAAAGGCCCTTTAGAAATTGCATGATTATTTTCCTACACCTTAGCAAAGGTGATGTACCAGATCTCCTTAACCTAAGATCACTGCCAGGTGAACCTTAACGGGAGAGTGAGCTGGACCAGATATTGCCAAGTGAAGCAGGTACGGAAGGAGCTGGGAGGATGAACACCAGCCTCCCAACACCACAAGCAGAAACGCTTACATTTAAGTTGTAGGTTTTGTTGGTGGTATCAACCCTGGCCTTTGCAAGAATTTCTCTAAAGTCTGTAGGAACATTTAGCACAAATTTGTTGAATTCAGGAGCTAGGCCGATAAATGTAGTGATATTGAATTTGGATGAAGTACCTGGCTGTGATTCATTGTTAATTAAGCTGGTATGAGCTTCAATTGAATGATCTTGTTCCGAAGGCAGCAGTGGTTCCATGAACCAGAATTGTCTGGTCCACCTGGGAGCAATCAGGACTACCCAGCAAGGCTTCCTCTTCCGTTTCTTGAGGAACTTTGGTATTAATGGGATCGGGGGAAAAGGGTAAGGAAAGATTCACGACCATCTCATCGAAAACAAATTCCCCCACATCCCTGCGACAGCTTGCAAAGAACTTGCATTTCTGATTCTCCATTGTCCCAAACAGGTCTAGGTTTGGTTTGCCCCAGCGATTGAAAATGTCTTCCTTCATTTGTTGGTTGAGCTCCCATTTGTGACAACTGGTTTTTGTCCTGCTCAAGTTGTCTGCTAGGATATTGTTTGCTCCGGGAACATGCTCCGCCTTGAGAGAAATCTGGTGCTAGAAAGCCCATTGCCAAATCTCCTACGTTTGTTGAGACAGAGCTGATGATCTTGTACCTCCCTTTTTGTTTATATAATGCATGCTGGTGGTGTTGTCTGTGCAGATCAGTACTGATGAGTTTTCTATCCTGGGGAGGAAAGAAAATAAATTAAGGCTAGTGCTATGGCTTTGAGTTCCAGCAAGTTTATGTGCATTTGCTTCTGAAAGAAGAATCCACTTCCAGCTGATTGTTAAATCTTGTAGATGAATGTCTGCCCCCTCCAGGGATGCATTTGTTGTTATAACAAAGTCAGGGATCTGTGTGAGAAATGTTAGTTCTTTGGATAGGTTAGCACTCTGAGCCCACCATTGCATGGCTTTTATCATGGTTGGAGTAATTTGAATGATGTTGTAGAATGACCATTGGGTCTGTACCCATTGTTTGTCTAACTCCTCCTGTTGTGGTCGCATGTGAAGGCAGCAATTTAAAATTAATAGAATGCAAGACGATATCATCTAGAGGAATGAAAAGTATACTCGGACTGAAATTGACTTTTTTCATGATAGAGTTCTTGCTGTTTGTTCCATCAGTGAAAGAAGAAACCCCAGACTAGAAGTAGTTTTTCTGTGAGTTTAATGAATGAAACCATACAGCTACAGCGTCCCTCAACGACCTTCACACAGAGCACAGCAGCAACCCATGATCCCTAAAGCTTCATCTTGGCTCAATTTTATCCCAAAACAAGACATAACACATATCCCTTTTTTTCCAAAACAACCCTCTTACAAGACACCTAAGCTAATGTTAGATTAGTCTAATCTAACATGGTAAAACAATCAACACTACTAATAACCTTAGTATTCAATAGGTTGCCTAAAAATGCAATTCAAGAGAGCACAAAGTCATGAAGATATTTAGGTTTGATAATTGTTCTTTTGGGTCTTTGCAAGCTATTACTGACCCCATCCTGTTCCAAATCTTCAACAATTATGGAGCATTCTTCATTCAATCTTGACTCTATCTCATGCCCTTCCAATGCTTCAACAACCCTTGCACTCTTGATGTTGCAGCAGTTAACATTACCATCCAACTGGAAACTCCCTCATCTATCCCATCAAAGAGAGCTAAATGAACCCCACTCATATCACCATTGGGTAGCCTTCTGTCACCAACACTCCTCTAAGGAAGGCATCCTCACAGGTTTTTTTTTCACTCCCTTCAACATTCTCACGTATGTTTGCAACTCTCCTTTTGCTCCACCATTTTACCCCTTCCACTTTAACAGAGTGTTTAGCTACCTGAACAATATTTGTTTCTGGAAAGAATTTAGAACCTCTCTTTTTAGTTGGCCTCCTTATCTTGACCTGTTCCCTCAGAAAAGGTTCCCTCAGAAATCCATTTATTTCACCCTCTTGAGCTCATCATATCTACTTTTGGTTTTACTTTGGGAGGTTTCTACTTTACATTTGATGGCTTCCACACTGAGAATACCTCTGTCAGGGTCAGATCTTTCAATTATCCATTTGGGAGACAGTGTGTTAAATAAGTGCCTTTCTCACAAAACGGGGTAACCCCCATCGTAGACTGTGGAGTAGTGTGATAACACCACACCCAGTCAGCCACAGCTTCTTGAACATGCTCATCCACCGAAACAACCAATTGTTCAGTTTCCTTAAGCATGTAATTGACAGGCTCTATCATGCCATTACCTTGGGGGCTATAAAGCACAGTGGTCAAGTGTTTAATTCCTAGACTGTTCAGGAATGTTGTCATGATGTGATACAAATTGAACACCATTATCTGTGACCAAAAAGGCAGGATCCCCTTCTAATCAAAAAAGAGTTTTCAAAAAATCCAATACACTACTAGTATTGGGCTTCCTCAAAAATGTGTATGACACCCATTTGGAATGGTAGTCGACAACCACCAATACAAACCTCTTGCCCTCATTAATTCCTCCAATAGCTCCAATGAAATCTATGCCAATCTTTTTCCCAGGGCCATTCAGGAAAAGTGACCTGACACAGTAGGGTGTTGTGTGTGCTGATAGACTTTTCAGCTTGGGAACACATACCACAAATGGCAACCAATACTTCAACATTATAATCTATCCCGGGCCACCAATAGTACAGGCGCAATCTTTTCCTGGTTCCTGGTTTCTGTTATACCAACATGCCCTTTATGTGGTAGTCTAATCAGCCAACATCTCACCTTGCTCGGAGGGATCAACTTGGAACCCCTCATCACTAAATTTCCTTCCACACTCAATTCCTCCTTAACTTTATCAAAAGGTTTTAAATCATTAGGGACCTGCCCTGCTCTGGGCCAACCCTGCATTACGTACTTCTTAAGTGCCCTGAGGCACTGATCTCCATCAACTTTCTCATTCCAACATTCTAAAGAAATCACTTCTTCAGATGTGGTGATACCATCAACCCAATCACAATCTCTTTCTCTTCACCATTTACCTCCTCTCCATCACCAGGCAAACGGCATTTTGAAAGAAAATCTGCTCTAAAATGTTTTCCCCCTTGAATGTGTCTCATCCTAAAATTTAATTCATGCATTCTGGACAGCAGTCAAATCAACCTAGGACTGGCATTTCCCATTCTTTGTCATTCCACATGAACACTAATGGTTTGTGGTCCGTAAACACCACAAATTCCCTACCCCATAAATATGTCTAAAAATTATGCAAACCCCAAACACAGGCCAAAGCTTCTTTCTCAATAGTACTGTAGTTCTTTTCAGGTTCAGTGAGTCTTCGCAATGCAAATGCCACTGTGGTCTCTTGTCCTTCAATTATTTGAGTGAACACTGCCCCAACATCTAGATTGGGTGCGTCTACTGTTACAATAGTTACAGCTTTATCATTAAACAGTTGTATGGCAGGCACTCCTACATTCAGTTCCTTTAGAGTTATAAAAGCCTCATTTTGTTCTTTCTCCCAAACAAATATTTCATTCTTTCTCAGCAATCTTTGTAAAGATTCACTTTGTAATGCAAAATTCTGCATACATTGAGAATAATATTTACACAATTCCAGAAAAGACAACAATTGGTCTTTATCCATGGGCTGTAAACATTTTTCTATGGCAATCAACAGGTCAATCTTAGGTGTGATCCCTTGGGAGGATATCATATGACCTAAGTATTCTACTTCAGGCACAACAAATTTGCATTTCTGTTCTTTTACTGTGATGATGTAATCTTCCAGTATACATAAAAGTCTGTCTAGTTTACTCAAGTAAGACTTGATCTTGATAAGTGAACACATCCTTCTTGTCCCCCAATAACTGATTCATTAAATGCCAAGCCAAAAGGCAACCTTAAGAAGTGAAATGCACCAAAAGGTGAATTAAATACTGTTATATATCCCTACAATCTTGACTTGGGCAAGGGCCACTCCCCAGGGGGGCAAATCATTGTTAGGCCATTCGGCCTAATATAATTAGGCCGATCTGCCCCCCTAGGGGCAGAAAAACCCCTAGACACCTGAGATCATTTTTTTCTTTTATGTGTAGAGAGCGACCCCTTCGGCAAGGGTCGCTCCCTGGGGGCCAAATTCTTTTTAGGCCATTTCCGTCCCCCCGGGGGCAGATCGGCCTGATATAATTAGGCTGACCTGCCCCCGGTGGGGCAGAAACCACCAGACACCAGGGAGGTTTGTTTTTTATTATCCTTACGCATAAGGGGAGCAAGGGCCGCTCCCTGGTGGGCAAAATATTTGTAGGCCTTTTCTGCCACCCTTGGAGGCAGATCAGCATAATACAATTAGGCCAATCTGCCTCCGGGGGGCAGAAACCTCTAGACACCAGGGATATATATACATTTTTATTTACTTTATGTTTTTATGTATGGGGTGCTAACCCCTAGACAAGGGTCGCTTCCCTGGGGGGCAAATTGTATTTAGGCCATTTCTGCCCCTTTGGGGGCAGAGCAGTCTATTGTTAGGCCATTAGACACCAGGGATTGGTTTGTGTGTATGTGTGTGTTTTGTTTGGGGGGGCTGCCCCTTGGGCAAAGGTCGCTCCCATGGGGGAACATTACTGTTGGCCATATCTGTCCCCCTTGGGGGCAGATCGGCCTATTTTTTGAAGGTCCATCTGCCACCAAAGGGGGCAGAAAGCCCACCAAAGACCAGGGAAGATTTTTTTGTCAAAATAAGAGGGTGGGGTATGGCCATACCCCCATCCCAAATAAATGGTCCAAAGTTGTTCTGCCCACCAGTGGGCAGATGGGGCAATTATCCCCGAGCCACACCCCAGGGAGGCAGAATGTCTACTAGATGGCATGGAATTAAAAAATAAAAAATAAATAGTTGGGTGGTGGCTACCAACCACTATGGGCCTGGTTATGCCCCCACCCCAACTGAAGGGGGTTTCAGCTCTCCCCCCACGCACTAAAACATCTTATCCCACGGCAAGCAAGAATACATTTGATTATTTTGGGTTTTGGTTTTACATTTGGGCCATGAGAGCTTGGTAACTCTCAAAATCGTCCTATTTGGAATGGTGAGGGCTGCACTTTTTTGACTTTAGGAAGCTGCCATGTAGAAAAATCCACAAGACCCAGACACATCTGAAAACTAAACATCTGGTTGATTCCAGGGAGGTGTGCTTCACATGCACCCGCACCATTTTCTTACCAACAATGCCCTGCAAACCTCCAACTTTGCTGGAAATCACACATTTTTCAAACTGCCCTTTTGGACCCGCTTTGGTTCCCCCTCAATTTCGACATGTTTTTGGCTCTTCCCTGTCACAGGCACTTGGCCCATCTACACAAGTGAGGCATCATTTTTACTAGGAGACTGAGGGGAACGTTGGGTGGTAGGAAATGTGTCCCGGTGCGGTGATCCCACACAGAAATGTGGGAAAAAGGTGGTTTTTTAAGCTGAATTTGAGGTTTGCTGAGGATTCTGGGTAAGAAATCATTGGGGGATCCACGCAAGCCACACCTGCCTGGACTCCCTCTGGTGTCTCGGTTTGGTAGGTTTTCCTAGATGGCTGCTGAGCCCAGGACCAAAAACGCAGGTGCCCCCCAACACCCACAAAAAAGCAGGTAGTTTTGTATTTGATAATTTTGATGTGTCCAGATAGTGTTTTGGGGCATTTCCTGTCGCGGGCACTAGCTCTACCCACACAAGTGAGGTATCATTTTTATCAGGAGACATGGGGGAACGCTGGGTTGAAGGAAATTCGTCGCTCCTCTCAGATTCCAGAACTTTCTGTCACCGAAATGTGAGGAGAAAGTGTTTTTTAGCCAAGTTTTGAGATTTGCAAAGGATTCTGGGTATCAGAACCTGGTAGGAGCCCCACAAGCCACCACATCTTGGGTTCCCCTAGGTGTCTAGTTTTCAAAAATGTGCAGGTTTGCTAGATTTCCCTAGGTGCCGGCTGAACTACAAGCCAAAATCCACAGCTACACACTTTGCAAAAAACACCTCTGTTTTCTTTGTGAAAATGTGATGTGTCCATGTTGTGTTTTGGGACATTTTCTGTCGCAGGTGCTAGGCCTACCCACACAAGTGAGATACCATTTTTATTGGGAGACTTAGAGGAACGCTGGGTGGAAGGAAATTTGTGGCTCCTCTCAGATTCCAGAACTTTCTGTCACCGAAATGTGAGGAGAAAGATTTTTTTGGGCCAAATTCTGAGGTTTGCAAAGGATTCTGGGTAACAGAACCTGGTCAAAGCCCCACAAGTCACCCCATCTTGGATTCCCCTAGGTTTGCTAGGTTTCCCTAGGTGCCAGCTGAGCTAGAGGCCAAAATCTACAGCTAGGCACTTTGCAAAAAACACATCAGATTTCAATGTAAAAATGTGATGTGTCCATGTTGCGTTTCCTGTTGCGAGCATTAGGCCTACCCACGCAAGTGAGGTACCATTTTTATCAGGAGACTTAGGGGAACACAGAAAAACAAGTGTTATTGCCCCTTGTCTTTCTCTACATTTGTTCCTTCCAAATGTAAGACAGTGTGTAAAAAAGATGTGTAATTGAGAAATGCCCTGTAATTCACATGCTAGTATGGGCACCACGGAATTCAGAGATGTGCAAATAACCACTGCTTCTCAACACCTTATCTTGTACCCACTTTGGAAATACAAAGGTTTTCTTGATTCCTATTTTTCACTCTTTATTTTTCAGCAAATGAATTGCTGTATACCCGGTATAGAATGAAAACTCATTGCAAGGGGCAGCTCATTTATTGGCTCTGGGTACCTAGGGTTCTTGATGAACCTACAAGCCCTATATATCCCCACAACCAGAAGAGTCCAACAGACGTAATGGTATATTGCTTTCAAAAATCTGACATTGCAGGAAAAAGTTACAGAATAAAACGTGGAGAAAAATTGCTGTTTTGTTCACCTCAATTTCAATATTTTTTATTTCAGCTGTTATTTTCCGTAGGAAACCCTTGTAGGATCTACACAAATTACCCCTTGCTAAATTCAGATTTTTTTCTACTTTTCAGAAATGTTTAGCTGTCTGGGATCCAGCATTGATTTCATACCCATTTCTGTCACTAAGTGGAAGGAGGCTGAAAGCACAAAAAATAGTAAAAATGGGGTATGTCCCAGTGAAATGCCAAAACTGTGTTGAAAAATAGGGTTTTCTGATTCAAGTCTGCCTGTTCCTGAAAGCTGGGAAGATGGTGATTTTAGCACCGCAAACCCTTTGTTGATGCCATTTTCAAGGAAAAAAACATAAGCCTTCTTCTGCAGCCCTTTTTTCCCCATTTTTTGAAAAAACTAAATTTTCGCTGTATTTTGGCTAATTTCCTGGTCTCCTTCAGGGTAACCCATTGTAGGAAAGTACCATCTTGCCTGGCATGTTACCCTCATATTTCACTGTATATATGTTGTTTTAGTTGTATATGTCACTGGGACCCTGCCAGCCAGGGCCCCAGTGCTCATAAGTGTGCCCTGTATGTGTTACCTGTGTTATGACTAACTGTCTCACTGAGGCTCTGCTATCCAGAACCTCAGTGGTTATGCTCTCTCATTTCTTTCCAAATTGTCACTAACAGGCTAGTGACCAATTTCACCAATTTACATTGGCATACTGGAACACTCTTATAATTCCCTAGTATATGGTACTGAGGTACCCAGGGTATTGGGGTTCCAGGAGATCCCTATGGGCTGCAGCATTCCTTTTGCCACCCATAGGGAGCTATGACGATTCTTACACAGGCCTGCCCTTGCAGCCTGATTGAAATAACATCCACAGCCATTTACCACTGCACTTAAGTAACTTATAAGTCACCTATATGTCTAAACCTTTACCTGGTAAAGGTTAGGTGCTAAGTTACTTAGTGTGTGGGCACCCTGGCACTAGCCAAGGTGCCCCCACATTGTTCAGGGCAAATTCCCCGGACTTTGTGAGTGCGGGGACACCATTACACGCGTGCACTATACATATGTCACGACATATGTATAGCGTCACAATGGTAACTCCGAACATGGCCATGTAACATGTCTAAGATCATGGAATTGTCACCCCAATGCCATTCTGGCATTGGGGAGACAATTCCATGATCCCCCGAGTCTCTAGCTCAGACCCGGGTACTGCCAAACTACCTTTCCCGGGGTTTCACTGCAGCTGCTGCTGCTGCCAACCCCTCAGACAGGTTTCTGCCCTCCTGGGGTCCAGCCAGGCTTGGCCCGGGACGGCATAACAAAAATGACTTCCTCAGAGAGAGGGTGTTACACCCTCTCCCTTTGGAAAAAGGTGTTAGGGCTGGGGAGGAGTAGCCTCCCCCAGCCTCTGGAAATGCTTTTATGGGCACAGATGGTGCCCATTTCTGCATAAGCCAGTCTACACCGGTTCAGGGATCCCCCAGCCCTGCTCTGGCGCGAAACTGGACAAAGGAAAGGGGAGTGACCACTCCCCTGACCTGCACCTCCCCTGGGAGGTGCCCAGAGCTCCTCCAGTGTGCTCCAGACCTCTGCCATCTTGGAAACAGAGGTGCTGCTGGCACACTGGACTGCTCTGAGTGGCCAGTGCCAGCAGGTGACGTCAGAGACTCCTTCTGATAGGCTCCTTCAGGTGTTGCTAGCCTATCCTCTCTCCTAGGTAGCCAAACCTCCTTTTCTGGCTATTTAGGGTCTCTGCTTTGGAGAATTCTTTAGATAACAAATTCAAGAACTCATCAGAGTTCCTCTGCATCTCTCTCTTCACCTTCTGTCAAGGAATCGACCGCTGACTGCTCTGGAAGCCTGCAAAACTGCAACAAAGTAGCAAAGACGACTACTGCGACCTTGTAACGCTGATCCGGCCGCCTTCTCGACTGTTTTCCTGGTGGTGCATGCTGTGGGGGTAGTCTGCCTCCTCTCTGCACTAGAAGCTCTGAAGAAATCTCCCGTGGGTCAACGGAATCTTCCCCCTGCAACCGCAGGCACCAAAGAACTGCATCACCGGTCCTCTGGGTCTCCTCTCAGCACGACGAGCGAGGTCCCTTGAACTCAGCAACTCTGTCCAAGTGACTCCCACAGTCCAGTGACTCTTCAGTCCAAGTTTGGTGGAGGTAAGTCCTTGCCTCCCACGCTAGACTGCATTGCTGGGAACCGCGTGTTTTGCAGCTGCTCCGGCTCCTGTGCACTCTTCCAGGATTTCCTTTGTGCACAGCCAAACCTGGGTCCCCAGAACTCTAACCTGCAGTGCATGACCTCCTGAGTTGTCCTCCAGCTTCGTGGGACCTTCCTTTGTGACTTCGGGTGAGCTCCGGTTCACTCCATTTCGTAGTGCCTGTTCTGGCACTTCTGCGGGTGCTGCTTGCTTCTGAGTGGGCTCTTTGTCTTGCTGGATGCCCCCTCTGTCTCCTCACGCAATTGGCGACATCCTGGTCCCTCCTGGGCCACAGCAGCATCCAAAAACCCTAACCGCGACCCTTGCAGCTAGCAAGGCTTGTTTGCGGTCTTTCTGCACGGAAACACCTCTGAAAGTCTCTTCATGACGTGGGACATCCATCCTCCAAAGGGTAAGTTTCTAGCCCTTGTCGTTCTTGCAGAATCCACAGCTTCTACCATCCTGTGGCAGCTTCTTTGCACCAACAGCTGGCATTTCTTGGGCATCTGCCCAGTCCCGACTTGATCGTGACTCTTGGACTTGGTCCCCTTGTTCCACAGGTACTCTTGTCTAGAAATCCATCGTTGTTGCATTGCTGGTGTTTGTCTTCCTGGCAGAATTCCCCTATCACGACTTCTGTGCTCTCTGGGGAACTTAGGTGCACTTTGCACCCACTTTTCAGGGTCTTGGGGTGGGCTATTTTTCTAACCCTCACTGTTTCCTTACAGTCCCAGCGACCCTCGACAAGGTCACATAGGTTTGGGGTCCACTCGTGGTTCGCATTCCACTTCTAGAGTATATGGTTTGTGTTGCCCCTATCCCTATGTGCCCCATTGCATTCTATTGTGACTATACACTGTTTGCACTGTTTTCTATTGCTATTACTGCATATTTTGGTATTGTGTACATATATCTTGTGAATATTTGCTATCCTCATACTGAGGGTACTCACTGAGATACTTTGGCATATTGTCATAAAAATAAAGTACCTTTATTTTTAGTATATCTGTGTATTGTGTTTTCTTATGATATTGTGCATATGACATTAGTGGTACTGTAGGAGCTTCACTCGTCTCCTAGTTCAGCCTAAGCTGCTCTGCTAATCTACCTTTTCTATCAGCCTAAGCTGCTAGACACCCCTCTACACTAATAAGGGATACCTGGACCTGGTGCAAGGTGTAAGTACCTCTTGGTACCCACTACAAGCCAGGCCAGCCTCCTACACCCATGAGGTCTAGGTACCTCTAGAATCCCTAGGATGTTGGGAAAAAAAGGAAGCAAATTTGGCGTGGGTAGCTTATGTGGACCAAAAGTTATGAGGGCCTAAGAGCGAACTGCCCCAAATAGCCAAAAAAAGGCCTGGCACAGGAGGGGGAAAAGGCCTGGCAGCGAAGGGGATAGACTCAAGTACTCAATCCAAATATAATTTCTTAAGATGTTCTTTAAGCTTTCCCCTGATGCCGAATGGAACATTACGTACTTTATGAGTCACTGGAACAGAATCAGGTTTAAGAATAATCTTATGTCCATAACCGTTGACCACTCCTAACCGATCAGCAAATACTGAGTGATGTTTGGACATGGCATCTTTTACCGTCTTCTTTTCTTCATTAACTCTTTCAAACAAGGAAATAGGATGTTCTGTTCCAGGTCTGAGGACCATCCCAAACTTTCTTTGATCCCTCCACCCCAAAATGTTGTACCCTCTTTTGGCTACATAAACTTTTGAATGGATTGATCTGTTATTGTAATACATCTCCATAAAATAGCAAATCATATCAATTTCTTGTCCTCCAAATGCTACAGTGCGTATATCGGGAGGCAGAAGCTTCAATTCTGAAATCTTATGAAGTTTGCACATATCCGTGTATTAAATATATGCAACTCATTCCCCAAAATCAGTTAAATGCAGGTATATTTTCCACCGTGCTTCTTGACAAAGCCTTTTTAAGATGTGCCCATCACTGCAAAAAAGATGTGCACTTATAATGTACTCCTGAAATCTTATATGGTCTGCACATCACCATGTGTTAAATATATGCACCCCTTACTCAACAGCATATGCATGCAGGTGTCCATTCCATAGTGCTTCTCTGTGCAGCCTAGTAAGGTGTGCGCATCACTGCAAAAAATGTGTTTTATCAAGGTGTGCACATCACCGAATAGAGGCACGTGCACTCATACCAAGCTCCGTACCTTTAACAATGATATCACCCTGCCTCTAATTTGTGGAAATCATGCCTCCAAATGATGTCACCGCGTGGCGTCAGCGTCGCATCTGATAACACATTTAGGGGCATATTTATACTCCGTTTGCGCCGAATTAGCGTTGTTTTTTTCGACGCAAATTCGGCGCAAAACTAACGCCATATTTATACTTTGGCGCTAGACGCGTCTAGCGCCAAAGTATGAGTAAAGAGCGTCATTTTTTAGCGTGAACGCCTTCCTTGCGTTAATGAGATGCAAGGTAGGCGTTCCCGTCCAAAAAAATGACTGCGACGCAAATGCGTCGTATTTATACTCCCGGGCAAAAATCACGCCCGGGAGTTGGCGGGGCAGAAAACCCCGCATTTGCGCCACTTTTTAACGCCTGGGTCAGGGCAGGCGTTAAGGGACCTGTGGGCTCAAAATTAGCCCACAGCTGCCCTCCCATGCCCCCAGGGACTCCCCCTGCCACCCTTGCCCACCCCAGGAGGACACCCAAGGATGGAGGGACCCGTCCCAGGGACATTCAGGTAAGTTCAGGTAAGTATACATTTTTTTTATTTTTTTATTTTTTTTTGGCATAGGGGGGCCTGATTTTTGCCCCCCTACATGCCACAATTCCCAATGACCATGCCCAGGGGACAGAAGTCCCCTGGGCATGGCCATTGGGCAAGGGGGCATGATTCCTGTCTTTACTAAGACAGGAGTCATGTAAATGGCGTCTGGGCGTCGTTTAAAATGGCGCAAATCGGGTTAAGACGTTTTTTTTTGCGTCAACCTGACTTGCGCCATTTTTAAGACGCCCTAACGCCATTTTTCCCTACGCCGGCACTGCCTGGTGTACGTGGTTTTTTTCCACGCACACCAGGCAGCGCCGGTCTGCTTGCGCCGGCTAACGCCATTCAATAAATACGGCACCCGCATGGCGCTTCAGAATGGCGTTAGCCGGCGCAAATTTTTTTTACGCTAAACTGCGTTAGCGCAGTTTAGCGTCAAAAAGTATAAATACGGGCCTTAGGCCCGTATTTATACTTTTTTAGCGCCGCATTTGCGCCGCTTTTTGACGTAAAAGCGGCGCAAACCTACAAAATCCAATTGCATTTTGTAAGTTTGCGCCACTTTTGCGTCAAAAAGCGGCGCAAATGCGGCGCTAAAAAAGTATAAATACTGGCCTTAACACGGAGATCGCAGCGCGAGGTGACTTGGCTCCATATAGCAGTATTGTGAGGAAGAATGCGTGAAATGGCACTGCAAGATATTAATTGAAACCCAGGCACCAGTCAAGGTTTAAGTTGCAGAAAGGTAAGATTCAAGCCTTCCAATTTGAAAATTCTAATCCTTGAAGTTTAAAGAAAATTTCACTTCTTCCTCACTCGACGACAAACGCAGTTCTTTAAAAATTCAATGTTGAACTAAATTCAACCATTCCAGTCCCCGAACAATAAAACTACCTTATAACAACGCGCATCAGAAAAAAGGCAGCTTGAGAGTGTGAAGTGGTCATTATCATTGTGCGACGCTGATTCTAACATAGATATCTTGCCCGTACAGCCAGTCGATGACATACACTTCCCACTCATCGCCGATTTATGTCCTGTCGGTGAAAGCGGAAACTCCAGATGAGAAGTAGTTGTGAGTTTAATGATTGAAAGCATGCAGCTACCGCGTCCCTCAACGACCTTTACACAGTGTACAGCAGCAACTGACAATCTGTAGAATACCGCCTAGAAACCAGTGCTTAATTTGTGCTTGTTGGTTCCGGTGCTGAGCACCGGCACTTATTTTGGTGGGCCGGGGTTTATTCTTCTGCCTCAAGCATTATCTGAGAGCTAAAGACACGTATGGGAAAGGTGGAGGAAGGGAAAAACGAAAAAGCGTCACAATGGGAGAAAGCAGAAAGCTGCAGGAGTGAGCTGAAGGGGCAAGGAGAGGCTTTATATGGATTGAAGAGGCCAGAGATGGTTTCAGGATTACGCCGCCTCAGAATTCCGTGTTCGCACATTTAGTTGCAGCAGCCGCGTTTAAGAGGAGGGCTTTGGGCACCGGCACGTTTTTATTTACAAGTTAAGCACTGCTAGAAACATGCAGGCCCATATTTATACTTTTTGACGCTAAACTGCGCTAACGCAGTTTAGCGTAAAAAAATTTTGCGCCGTCTAACGCCATTCTGAAGCGCCATGCGGGCGCCGTATTTATGGAATGGCGTTAGACGGCGCAATCAGACCGGCGCTGCCTGGTGTGCGTGGAAAAAAACCACGTAGACCAGGCAGCTCCGGCGTTGGGAAAAAATGACGTTAGGGCGTCTTAAAATGGCGCAAGTCAGGTTGACGCTAAAAAATCGTCGTAACCCGACTTGCGCCATTTTTTTTCGACGCCCATCCCCCATCAACATGACTCCTATCATTGTAAAGATAGGAGTCATGCCCCCTTGCCCAATGGCCATGCCCAGGGGACTTATGTCCCCTGGGCATGGTCATTGGGCATAGTGGCATGTAGGGGGGCACAAATAAGGCCCCCCTATGCCACAAAAAATTTAAAAAAAAATACTTACCTGAATTTACCTTAATGTCCATGGGATGGGTCCCTCCGTCCTTGGGTGTCCTCCTGGGGTGGGCAAGGGTGGCAGGGGGGGTCCCTGGGGGCAGGGGAGGGCACTCTGGGCTCATTTTGAGCCCACTTGTCCCTTAACGCCATGCCTGACCCAGGCGTTAAAAAGCGGCGCAAATGCGCCGTTTTTGGCCACGCCCACTCCCGGGCGTCATTTTTGCCCGGGAGTATAAATACCACGTAAAGGCCTGGGAGTCATTTTTTAAGACGGGAACGCCTCCCTTGCATATCATTAACGCAAGGAAGGGGTTCACGCTAAAAAATGACGCCCACTCCGGGCACTTTGGCGCCCGAAGCGTCTAACGCCATAGTATAAATATGGCGTTAGTTGGCGTTAGTTTAGCGTCGAATTTGCGTCGAAAAAAACGACGCAAATTCGGCGCAACCAGAGTATAAATACGGCCCGCAATAACACATTCTTAACCTACCAACCCATAAGCCCTACAGTTTCATCTTGGCCTGATATTATCATAACACATGACATAACACTGTTGAATCCTCAGTTGTCTTTCTTGTGAGATGAATGCCTTGTCCTGGATGGTATCTAAGACCGTTCCTAAAAAGGTCAACGAAGTGGACGGCAAGAGAGGATATTTGCTTGGTTACTGTAAGGATTAGATTGTCAAGTATTCTGAGACAGATTGTCGTGTCTTGTGCTGCTCTTTGGGACAGCTGCCTTTTCCAACCAGTCACCTAGGTATGGGAATACCTGCACTCCTTTTTGCCTCAAGTGGGCTGCCACCAGAGCCAGACATATGGGAAAAATTACGGAGCGCTGATTTCTGCCCGGAAGAGAGAACTCTGAATTGGTAGTGGGTACCGGCTACTTTCAATCGTAGAAATTTGCAATGCTTTGGGTTGATTGAGACATGGAAATATACACCCAGGAGATCTAGTGCTATCATGTGGTCCCCATGATTGAGGAGATGCAGGATATCTTGAAGGGTGACCATTCAAAAGGTTGGTTTTTTTTCTTAAATTATTTGTTGCGTTTCCAAAGGTCAAAGATGGGGCGCCAGTCTCCTGATTTTTTCTTTTCCAGGAAGAAACAGGAGTAAAAACAGATTCCTCTATGAGTCTTCAGAAGTTCTTCAGTTGCTCCTTTCTTAAGCATGGTGGCGATCTCCTGCAAAAGTAACTTTAGGTGAAGAGGAGGTGCTCCTTTCGGGGAAGTATTTGGCGGTTTCTGAATGATTGTTGTCTAAAACCAGTGGACGATATATCAATTGCACAGTCGATTATGTCAGCGAAGTTCTCTTCCCCCGTCTTGTAGAATGTTTCTGGTTTCACCTTTTGCCTTTTCTGGCAAGAGATCGATGTATGAAGCGATATCAGACCACATCTGTATGTCGTAGTAACCCAATATTGCTAGAGAATCAGTTGCTCTGACAGTAGTGGCTGTTGTGGACGAGCATCGTTTTCCAATATTATTCAACCTATGCCCGCTTGTATCCAGTGGTGTGGTAATGGGTGTAGGCGGATTCTTTGAGCGTCACTGTGCCACACATTGATATTATCAAGTCTGGCTGAGGGAGGCCAATCAAACATGGCGGTGAATCATCTGGTGCTTTGTATTTTTTATCCAGTCTAGGCAACACTGCAGACACTGTAGCTGGACTCTTCATAGTCTTTATGCCTTCTTCCCAGATAAAATGTACAAAGGAAATGGCCCTGATTAATTTTCCTGTTGGTTTCTTGAAATCATAAAGGAAACAATTTGATTGTTTAGTCTTGAGGGGCAATTGGAACCTCTTTGCTGCCCTTTCCATAAAGTTATGGAAATCACCAAGGTCATCTGGCAGGAAATCCACTGGTGGTGGTACTGGTGGGGATGGTGTTGGTATCAGGTGGTCATCCCACTCGTTAGGGACTGAAGTAGTGTCTCTAATCCCTCCCTCCTCGCTGTTGTCGTCTGTGGGCAGTGCGTCGTCCACTGGTGGCTCAGCTAATGTACTAGCTAGTGTTGGCAATGGGGTCGGCAGCATGGTTAAAATACGCTGTGGGTGCATAACAAGTGTGTGGATCAGAGGCAATCACATTGAACTTGGTGTCTGCATAGGATCCGTGGTCACAGGGTCTGGAACCTTCTGTAATAGTCTTAGAGCAAGCTTTGCAGATTATTGATTAAATTCAAAGGCATTTGAACTGACTCATCCTGTGGTTCCTGTCGACCCTATCCAGTATATTCTCTTGATATGCATGGGGTTGCTCTGCTGAGGTATAATATGGTTCCCTATAATATTCCTCTTTGTCATCATGTTCCTGGCACGTCCATGTAGTTCAGAAGGAATGTGTGCGGCTCCAAAAGTACCTTTGTCCTCTGATTCCTTGTCATCTTATAGATTCGCTAGTGGAAAAGGCAAAACCTTGCTGGTTGAGATATGAGCAAGTAATATTGCCTCAGCAGGTTTTTTATTCCCCTCACAGGATGCAAAGGCATGAAACCTGCTTTTGTCAACAATGCTGTCATTGGAACCGTCATCGACCATGTCTTCAATGGAGGTGTTGGGACTCTTGCTGATGGTGTTGACATCAATGGTGTTCTTGTCAACGGTGCTGTAATCAACTGTGTCATCCTCACTGACAGTGCTTTCTTGGTTGAAAGGTCTTTCATGGTTATTATCGTTGTCATAGTGATCGGCAACTACGAGAGGATCATAGGCGATGTCATAGAGGTAAATGTTGATGTTGGCATAGTTATGTTAACCGTTGACGCAATTGATGATGACGTCGTCCTCGACGAGAACTCAAACTCTGAAGTGGTAACCTTTTTAAGCAGTTTTAATGTTGACGGCAGAGACTTAGAGGGCCTCTTCAAGCGTGCCTTCTTTACAGGGGATAGTAGGTTCAGACTGAACCTTTTATGAGGAGATGTTTACCTATTTTGACCCATGTGGATGTTCCTCTCATCTCCTAGAGAGCCCTGAAGAGCCATGGTGGGTCTTCTTCAATACTTTTTTAGCTGGCCTTGAGGCCACCCTCTCACTAGACCTATCTCTTTTGTAGGATTTTTCAGTCTCTAAGAAACATCACTGTCCTCTTCAGACAGAGGGTTTTCTTTGAATTATTATTTTTAGAGTCAAATTAATAATCTTTCCTCTCTGTCCTTCAAAGTCTTTTGGGAAAAAGTATGACATATCTTACAGTCTTTCACCTTGTGTTCAGGGTGTAGACAGCAGATGCACTCCTTGTGCGGAGCCACTGAGTGCAGTCTTTTTTTCCCCACAAGCCATACATGGCCTGAACAGACCTTTCTTGGCTGGCTCTGACATAGTTGTTGGGTCAGAATAGATGTTAGTCATGTCCTGAAGAGAAGTCTTCTTAAAATCTGGAGCTAAAACTGTGGTAAACTGAGCAGAGCTCAGGGAAACTCCCATCCCATGACGTGCAGTAGAAAATCTGGGGGAATGAAGCCTCTGTGGTGAGAATTCTAGAAGGTGCTGTTGCCTGATTGGCTGGACTTTGGTTCTTATTAAATGATGAGGATAAGATATGAAAGTGAATGTTTTTTAACATGAACTATTCTGAATATCATTGGCTACTGCATTCTATGGAACCGTGGGACTCCCACTTCGCAACGGGGAATGATTCAAGCATGTGAATCTATGAAAGAACCAATACTGCAGAATTTTACCTTTACAAAGTGTGAATGGAGGAAATCATTTGAGCTTCATTGAAGCAAAAAGTAGATTATGCAACCTGGGATTATTCTCACAGCGAGGACAGCTAATTTCTGCTTTATCAAAGTGACTTAGGATGGAGAGCACAACAAGGAAGCATGTCTGCACAATCAAAAAGCATAGATAACTGAAGAGTAAAATGATAAAAGTGCATCAAAGGAACACACATTCTGATATTTCTTCTCATTACCTACTCAAACAATTTCAGAGCAAAAGGCATAAAAAAGAAAGTAGGTACAAATGACAAAGGCACATTTTTTTCAAACTTACCTGTGGTGGTCTGGAGGAACAATATAGGCAAACTTTGATTCCACCCATTCCGCTTGTGACTCTTCGTGGTCTTCGAAGTCATACTCATCCAGATAGCGCTCATCAGCATCCTGCCCAGTTCCACCGTTGTCTTGAACTACAGAATAGACATTTGCAGCTGAGAGGCAAGATAGTCTTGGGAGATGTAAAGCATCTCTGTAATTAACCTGCTATTAATCGACAACAATACTGATCTTGTTTTCAATTCTCCAGGAACATCTAGCATGAACCAACTCATATGTTTCAAAGAAGGACTACGTGGGTTATTTAGACCAATCTGATGTCAAGGTAGCAGTTAAAAACCGTCATGCCTCATCTGCCCAACTCGCAGTTCCCTTGCCTCATGTACAGTTGGAGGAATTGCTTCTTTTAGGTCAGTGGCACCTCAGTAACACGGCCGATAGAACTCCCTATGTAGCGAAGTACCCACTGCAAGAGCAGCAGGTTCATGGTATCAGAAGATGGCCCCCTAGGGGTAGCACAAAAGTTTTGGTGGGACAATAAGAATACTGTCCTATGAGTGCTAGGAGAAAACCACTATCAAATCAGTGACATTGAATGTTATGTTTTTCACAAACAAACCCTTGCATTAGTAGTTGGTCCATGAAAAACAAAAGAAAATGGTTCTTCCTATGTTTAGATGTGCAGGTAGACCCATTAGCCAGCCAGCACCAAACAATGTCACTGAATATGCTCCCAACTTGTCAAAGTAAGAACTTTCTGTGAAGAAAATTCTAGATTTTGCAAGTGGACCGCGGCTGCAGAGCCTCGGACATGTTAGCAGTCTGCCAACCCTAAACAACCAATCTGTGCCGGATTTAGAGTTGACTGGTAATGGGAAATTTTCCAATTCTGGAATAAATGCTAAGTTTGCAGAAGACTTGAGATGCTGGATTTTCTTCAGTAAACTAGGTGCATACATTGATTCTACACCAGACTGAGCATTTCTTCAAAGATTATGTGAATTCCCAGGACAACACAACTCCAAATCAGGCCCAAATGTCTCCACAAATTCATTCTTGAAATTGTAAACTGTCATCATCATCATCACATACTTTTCATTATGAGTCAGAAACGTGTTGCATCTGATGATTTATAATGACAAAAAACAAGATAGCACCTTGAAACCTGAATACAGCAAGAATAATACTTTTGTAGACAGCTAGTGAAGTGTCAACATGTGAAAGGGGTTAAACTAGACATTTTTGTTTTTGTGAATATTTGTGTGCACATTTTCTTGTATGATCAAACTAACATATTCTTGAAGTATGGAATTCATACTATTCAACGGTGAAAGTGGAAAACGTTGTTTATAAGTCAATGAAGACATGAAAGGTTGTGCCTACCAAAACACTAAGGGGGTGATTCTGACCTCGGCGGTAAAATGCCCTTACCGCCGGTCAGAAGACCGCCATAACACCGCCGCGGCCGCGGTCAACCGCCACGGTCATTCTGACCCATAACGGCCAAACCTCCAAAAATCCGTCCTCCACTGCAGCCCGCCACATCGGCGGGCAGCGATAAACTGGAGATGACCAAACCTCCACCGTCACGCCAACAGAAATACGCCCATGCCATTACGACCCACGAATCCACACGGCGGTCATTCAAACGCGGTATTCCATTGGCGCTACACACCGCCGCGGTCAGAATACACACACAGCACCAAAACACAGCCACATTGGACAATTTGAAAGACACACACCTGATACACATACACACACCACTCCCACACAATCAACCAACTATAAAACACACAACCACATCACCCACAAACCCCTGCGACCCCAAATACTGAGAGAAGGAGAGAGAGACACAGCAGATAATCCAAAGCAAGACACACTGAGGCACACTACACCATCACACACACCACATAGTAGCACAAAGCACCACTCACCAACACACTCCTCATCACATACACCACCCCACACCTCACCCACACCACCCCATGGCACCCCAAAGGCATCCACGCTTTTCGGACCAAGAACTCCGGGTCATGGTGGAGGAAATCCTAAGAGTGGAACCCCAGCTCTTCGGCTCGCAGGTGCAGCACACCAGTATAGCCAGGAAGGCGGAGCTATGGCAGCGGATCGTGGACAGGGTCAACGCGGTGGGACAGCATCCCAGGAATAGGGACGACATCCGCAAAAGATGGAACGACCTACGGGGGAAGGTCCGGTCGATGGTCTCGAGGCACAACATCGCGGTCCAGAAGACTGGCGGCGGACCCCCACCCACCCCTCCCGAATTTACATCGTGGGAACAAGACGTCTTGACCATCCTGCATCCTCAGGGCCTCGCAGGAGTAGCCGGAGGAATGGACTCTGGTAAGTCCCATCTCAACTACTATATCCCCCACACCCCACCAGCATGCCAACCCACACCCCCACCCTCACCCCCAACCCCCCAGCACACATCCTTCCTGACAATGTCTCACCAGCACAACCCACCCATCCCAACACCAACTCCTGCATGCCAACACAAACCATGGGCACCCATCACCTAAGCATGACCACTGCACTAACCCCTCACCCCCACTAAATACCCTCACAACACCTCCCTCCAGGGAATGCCTGCACTGGGGGACAAGGGCACCCACAACACGCATGCTATTGCACACACAGAAACAATAACCAAACTCTCTTACCCCATGCAGGACCCGAACGACAACACACCAGCCAGGAGGGTCCAGAAGTGTCCATCCCACCACCGGAACAGGCCCACACTGAGGATAGCAGCTCTGTCGACAGTGAACCTGATGACCAGCCCGGACCATCGGGGACCTCTGGGCAGTCGGTTCCCCTCACCCAGACACAGGCCACACCAGACCCGACCCCCTCTGCCAACACCAGCACAGCTCCCACCCAGCGGGCCCATGCCTCTGTCTCTAGGACAGCTCAATCAGCGGTGTGTCTGCCACTACAGGGCACCCAGGCTAACCCGACACCCCAACAACAACAGGGACCTGGGGGCAGTGGGAGCGGGCACACCGGCCAGGGGACAGAGGCCGGGGGAAACCGGGCAGCTCGGAGGGCTGCTGTGCGACAGGGGGGGGAGGAGAGGCCCAGGGAACCCACTCTCCAAGAGGCCCTCACCACCCTCATGGGGGCCTACTACCACTCCCAAGAAACAATGGCGACGGTACTGGCCAGGTTCACTGAGATCCAGGCACAGCAGGAGGAACGCTACATGGGCTTCAGGGAGGAGCTGAGAATCATCGGGACCGCAATGGGGACCATCGTCCTGGCCCTCCACAGGATAGAGGACGCGTTGCGGGACCATGGTGCACCACACAGGGCCCCTGTCACTAGGCCGGACCAGGAACAGCCTACCACCTCCGCCGGCGCTAGTGGACAGGAGGTCCCAACACCTCGACAGCCCCCCAGAACCCCACCTCCTGCTGAAGAACAACCACCCCGTAAGAGGAGCCTGAGACCAAAGAAAAAGACAGAGTAGGATGTCAAGACCCCCGCCAGCAGGACATACCCCCTCAAGTCTTCCCACTGTCCCACATTGCCACCCTGTCCAACCATGAACTGCCTATGCTCCATCCTTCCACAGGCAAAAGAACAATGCACCTGTGAGACTGAGAACTGGACTCTGCCATGGATATTCCTCCACCCCCACCCATCACCATTAGAATCACATGTACCGGTATCTAGCACTGTAAATAAATCACATTTTGCACACAAACCTGTTTTGAGTCATGCTGTATTATTAACAAAGGGATAACATATTACTGTTCAATTTCTGTTCTGTCAATTAGTCATGACAACATACCAATGTCAATACGCTGTATTTCATGGGCGAACCAAGCAGAAGTCAGGTACTGAGTCAGACAGCACTGAGAAGGGAAGGGAAAGGCATAAATTAATAAAAAACATCTGTGGGGAACTACAGAAAGTATAGATGCAGGAGCCTAGAAGCAATTGTGAAATGGCGTGGGTGATTCTTACCTGGGTGTCACTGGAAATACTGTTGTATCACTCTGTCCCTATTGTCTGTGTCGTCCTCAGAGTCTTCCTCCTCTTCACTCTCCACAGGCTCCACGGCTTCTACAACACCACCATCTGCACCATCCTCCTGCAGGAAAGGCACCTGGCGTCGCAAAGCCAGGTTGTGAAGCATACAGCACGCCACGATGATATGGCACACCTTCTTTGGTGAGTACATTAGGGCTCCACCAGTCATATGCAGGCACCTAAACCTGGCCTTCAGGAGGCCAAAGGTTCGCTCAATCACCCTCCTAGTTCGCCCATGGGCCTCATTGTAGCGTTCCTCTGCCCTTGTCCGGGGATTCCTTACTGGGGTCAGTAGCCACGGCAGGTTGGGGTAACCAGAGTCACCTATTAGCCACACACGTTGTCTCTGTAGCTGCTCCATCACATAGGGGATGCTGCTATTTCGCATCACATACGCGTCATGCACTGACCCTGGGAACTTGGCATTTACATGGGAGATGTACTGGTCAGCCAAACAGACCACCTGGACATTCATCGAATGATAATTCTTTCTGTTTCGGTACACCTGCTCATCGTCTTTTGGGGGTACCAAAGCCACATGGGTCCCATCAATGGCACCAATGATGTTGGGGATATGTCCAAGGGCATAGAAATCACCCTTCACTGTGGGCAAGTCACCCTCCTCGGGGAAAATGATGTAGCTCCGCATGAGTTTCATCAGGGCAGACAACACTCTGCTCAAAATCTTAGAAAACATAGGCTGAGACATTCCAGATGACATGGCCACTGTGGTCTGGAATGACCCACTGGCCAAAAAATGGAGGACTGACAAAACCTGCACCAGAGGGGGAATCCCTGTGGGTTGGCGGATGGGGGACATCAGGGCTGGCTCCAGCTGGGCACACAGTTCATGGATAGTGGCACGGTCAAGTCGGTATCGAAGTATTATATGGCGTTCTTCCATTGTCGACAGGTCCACCAGCGGTCGGTACACGCGAGGATTCCTCCTTCTCATCCCAAGTCCCAGCGGACGGTGCCTAGGAAGGACAACATGGAGCACAGAGTCAGCCAAACCACAGGTACGTACAGACAGCTTGCACAGTTAAAGAATGGCAATGGGTTGAAAGGCGTGTATGTGTGGCAATGCAAGGCCTAGGCCTGTGTGTCGCAGTCAAAATTAAGCCATGTGGGCCCTTGAAATGGCGGCTGCCTGACCTGTGAAGTGGGACAATGGGATGTGAGGTCACTGCGCTGGCGGGGCACACCGTGGCGGTAGGCGGTCGAAGACCGCGGCGCAAAGCCGCATTGGTTAACATTGAAGCCTATGGGTTTCAGGAGCCAATGGCGAAGTGCGCCGGCGGTCGCGGTACGCACCGCCGCGGTACGCACCGCCGCGGACGTGACCGCCATTTTCTATCTGCTTAATCACTCGAAACCTGATCATCCACAGGAGAGGACCTATACTGCAAGTGCTGCTGTGAACTCGGTCTGGAAGATACAATGGCTGCTGTGACTGGGGAAAGGGCCCCTGCCTTCACGTCTGAAGAATTGGACAAGCTCGTGGATGGGGTCCTCCCCCAGTATGCGCTACTCTACGGTCCTCCAGACCAACAAGTGAGTACCCCGGGTGCTAATGGAATGGGCTATGCCTGTGTGGATTGGGGTGGATGTAAGTTGGTGGGGTGGGGTGGGGGGCGAATGAGGAGTGCAACGCCCGACAGATGAGAGCATGTGCCATATGGCAAAGTGGGTGGGGGGGGGGCAATTACATCTAACATGCAGGCCATTGATGATTTCCTCCTTTCCACCCTGTACATATCTAATAGGTCAGCGCCCATCAGAAGATCGATATTTGGCGTGCCATCGCCAAGGAAGTCCGGACCTTGGGGGTCCACAACAGACGGGGCACCCACTGCCGCAAGAGGTGGGAGGACATCCGCCGCGGGACAAGGAAGACCGCAGAAAGACTGCTGGGGATGGCCTCCCAACCTAGGAGGGGTGCCAGTCGCACCATGACCCCCCTGATGTCCCGGATCCTGGCGGTGGCCTACCCTGAATTGGATGGGCGCTTTAAGACATCACAGCAGACACAAGGGGGTGAGTATCAGCACATTCTCCTATCTTTCTGCGCAGTGGAGGCGTCTGGGTGGGGGAGGAGGGTTGTGGGTGACATTAGGCCAGGGCGCTTTCTGTAGTGTAGTCCTCTCCCTTAGGCATGGCCCTGTGCCCCCGGCCCCCACCTCTGTAGGGTGACAAGTACAGCCATTGAAGGTCCAGCATCTCCCATGTGCGCGTTTGACGTCTCTTGGCCGGTTGTCTTAGTCAGTAGTACTGAGTAGTGTACCCCGAATGCGCGGCTTAGTGCATTAGGCACCTGTGTCTGTCCTCTCCACCAACGGTGTTGACATTGCATGCACTCAACCTGGTCTTCTTTTTTCTCCCCCCACCCTTTCTCTTCATCTTCTTGTGCATGTGTGCATTAGCATCATCAGGCGGAGGAGATATGGCATCGGAGCACGAGGGAGCTGCAGGACACAAGGCCCCGGTGGGCCCAGGAACAGACACCGAGGGCACCAGTGATCCGGAGGGCGAGGGGAGCACCACGACGGGGACCGCTGGTGAGAGCAGCGAAAGCGACACGTCCTCGGATGGGAGCTCCCTAGGGGTGGCGGCAACATCCGTGCCCCCTGCCTCTACAGGTACAGCCGCCACCCAGCGCACCATCCCCGCCCTCCCAGCAGCCCCTCAGTCTTCGCTCCGTGCCGCTTCGCCCAGGAAGGCGCGCGTCTCCTTCGCCCCAGGCACCTCAGCCCCTGCCCCTGTTGCCCCTGCTGCCCTCAGTGCGGAGCTCATTGACCTGGTAAGGACGCTCATTGTTGGGCAGACGACCCTTTTGAATGCCATCCAGGGTGTGCAAAGGGAGGTGCAACAGAGCAATGCGTACCTGGAGGGCATTCATTCGGGTCAGGCTGCCCATCAACGAGCATTCACTGCTCTGGCCTCAGCACTGACGGCAGCCATTGTCCCTGTTTCCAGCCTCCCTCTTCTGACTGCCTCCAGCCTGTCTCTGTCTCCTGTTCCTCAGCCTATCCCATCCACACCATCAGACCAGCCTGCACACACCTCAACACCCAAGAGCAGCTCATCCAAACACAAGCACCACAGATCCCGCAAACACTCACCCGAGCAACACCCAGATGCAGACATGCCAACAGCCACTGCCACCCCTGTGTCCCCCTCCTCCTCGTCTCCCTCCTCCCTCCCTGTGACGTCTACACTCACACCTGCATGCACCCCAACATCAGCCAGTGCTTCCATCACCACCTCACCCTCCAGTACAGTCCACACTCGTGCAGTCACCACCCCCACTGCCATGTACACGTCCCCTGTGTCCTCTCCCACTGTGTCTGTCACCCCCTCTTCCAAGACACACAAACGCAGGCAGCCACCCACCCAACAGCCATCCACCTCACGACAGCCTACAGCACCAGCACCTTCACCCAATGACAGCACACCTGACTCTCCTACAACCACCTCCTCTACCTCCACTTCCATCTCCACTACTCCTACCCTTTACCTTGGCCCTAAAAAACTTTTCCTGGCTAACCTTAACCTCTTTCCCCCCGATGACCCCCCCCCATCCATCTTCAAAGAGTCCCAAGAGCACCGCAGCCACCACCAGCCCAGCTTCGGGTGTCACTGTTGTGCCTGGGTTCTGGAGCCCACCCTTTGCCAGCAGTGACACATCGAGCTGCAGCAAGGACACGTCCAGCCCCCCCCCCGGCAAGAGGACCCGCAAAACCAAGGACCGCCGTGCGAGGACTGACAGGGCTGCCCCCAAGGAGCAATGTGCGGCCACTTCACCACCCACACCATCTGGGGGAGGCAAGGGCCCGAGAGCCCGATCAAAGGAGCGGAAGGGCAGCAGGAGCGCGGAGAAGGTGGACCCCACATGCCACATCCCACTTGGGAAGGAGGACACTAAGGAGGCCAGGAGTCCGTCCCCGAAGGGGCCAGATACGTCACGGTCCGAGGGCGACTGAACAGGGAGTCCAGGCCAGGTCTGGCTCCCTTGACCTGCTGGATGGGCACCGCTGAACAGGGCCCCGCCGTGGAGATAGGCACCGCTGAACAGGGCCCGCGGTGCAGAAGAGCACCGCTGAATAGGGCCCCGCCGTGGAGATAGGCACCGCTGAACAGGGCCCGCGGTGCAGAAGAGCACCGCTGAACAGGGCCCCGCCGTGGAGATAGGCACCGCTGAACAGGGCCCGCGGTGCAGAAGAGCACCGCTGAACAGGGCCCCGCCGTGGAGATAAGCACCGCTGAACAGGGCCCGCGGTGCAGAAGAGCACCGCTGAACAGGGCCCCGCCGTCTCAAGCACCGCTCCGCTGGGCCCCGCCGTCTCAAGCACCGCTCCGCTGGGCCCCGCCGTCTCAAGCACCGCTGAACAGGGCCCCGCCGTCTCAAGCACCGCTCCGCTGGGCCCTTCCTCTCAAGCACCGCTCCGCTGGGCCCTTCCTCTCAAGCACCGCTCCGCTGGGCCCTTCCTCTCAAGCACCGCTCCGCTGGGCCCTTCCTGTCAAGCACCGCTCCGCTGGGCCCTTCCTCTCAAGCACCGCTCCGCTGGGCCCCGCCGTCTCAAGCACCGCTGAACAGGGACCCGCCGTCTCAAGCACCGCTCCGCTGGGCCCTTCCTCTCAAGCACCGCTCCGCTGGGCCCCGCCGTCTCAAGCACCGCTCCGCTGGGCCCTTCCTCTCAAGCACCGCTCCGCTGGGCCCTTCCTCTCAAGCACCGCTCCGCTGGGCCCTTCCTGTCAAGCACCGCTCCGCTGGGCCCTTCCTCTCAAGCACCGCTCCGCTGGGCCCCGCCGTCTCAAGCACCGCTGAACAGGGCCCCGCCGTGGAGATAGGCACCGCTGAACAGGGCCCGCGGTGCAGAAGAGCACCGCTGAACAGGGCCCCGCCGTGGAGATAAGCACCGCTGAACAGGGCCCGCGGTGCAGAAGAGCACCGCTGAACAGGGCCCCGCCGTGGAGATAAGCACCGCTGAACAGGGCCCGCGGTGCAGAAGAGCACCGCTGAACAGGGCCCGCCGTCTCAAGCACCGCTCCGCTGGGCCCCGACGTCTCAAGCACCGCTCCGCTGGGCCCCGCCGTCTCAAGCACCGCCGAACAGGGCCCCGCCGTCTCAAGCACCGCTCCGCTGGGCCCTTCCTCTCAAGCACCGCTCCGCTGGGCCCTTCCTCTCAAGCACCGCTCCGCTGGGCCCTTCCTGTCAAGCACCGCTCCGCTGGGCCCTTCCTCTCAAGCACCGCTCCGCTGGGCCCCGCCGTCTCAAGCACCGCTGAACAGGGCCCCGCCGTCTCAAGCACCGCTCCGCTGGGCCCTTCCTCTCAAGCACCGCTCCGCTGGGCCCTGACGTCTCAAGCACCGCTCCGCTGGGCCCTTCCTCTCAAGCACCGCTCCGCTGGGCCCTTCCTCTCAAGCACCGCTCCGCTGGGCCCTTCCTGTCAAGCACCGCTCCGCTGGGCCCTTCCTCTCAAGCACCGCTCCGCTGGGCCCCGCCGTCTCAAGCACCGCTGAACAGGGCCCCGCCGTCTCAAGCACCGCTCCGCTGGGCCCTTCCTCTCAAGCACCGCTCCGCTGGGCCCCGCCGTCTCAAGCACCGCTCCGCTGGGCCCTTCCTCTCAAGCACCGCTCCGCTGGGCCCTTCCTCTCAAGCACCGCTCCGCTGGGCCCTTCCTGTCAAGCACCGCTCCGCTGGGCCCTTCCTCTCAAGCACCGCTCCGCTGGGCCCCGCCGTCTCAAGCACCGCTCCGCTGGGCCCCGCCGTCTCAAGCACCGCTCCGCTGGGCCCTTCCTCTCAAGCACCGCTCCGCTGGGCCCCGCCGTCTCAAGCACCGCTCCGCTGGGCCCCGCCGTCTCAAGCACCGCTGAACAGGGCCCCGCCGTCTCAAGCACCGCTCCGCTGGGCCCTTCCTCTCAAGCACCGCTCCGCTGGGCCCTTCCTCTCAAGCACCGCTCCGCTGGGCCCCGCCGTCTCAAGCACCGTTGATGGTTCATTGTGCCCACCATGCCTCCTCCTTGACCAGTGGAGATTGTCATCCACATGATGGACTGTGGCTTTGCACTCCCCAGGATTGAACAGTGGGCAGCCCACCCACTGTAGAGACATTGAGAGACTGTGGCTTTGCACTCCCCAGGTTGGTCCAGTGGGCAGCCCACCCACTGTAGAGACATTGAGAGACTGTGGCTTTGCACTCCCCAGGTTGGTCCAGTGGGCAGCCCACCCACTGTAGAGACATTGAGAGACTGTGGCTTTGCACTCCCCAGGATTGAACGGTGGGCAGCCCACCCACTGTAGAGACATTGAGAGACTGTGGCTTTGCACTCCCCAGGATTGAACGGTGGGCAGCCCACCCACTGTAGAGACATTGAGAGACTGTGGCTTTGCACTCCCCAGGATTGAACGGTGGGCATGGTGGCTCCTCGTGGATCTGGCGTCGTGGACTCATGTGGCTGTGGTGCCCCCCCCCTTCCCTTCCCCCTGAGGTGCCTGTAGTTTTTACATCTGATGCCCCTGCAGTGTTCTCTCCAAAGGACTCAGGTCTCCTGTGTGGGCTTTGCCCTTGTTTCTCAAAACTTTGGCCCACGGACATGCTGAATTGGTAGGATGTGCAGGACTTGGTACTTCAGTCATACACTGATGTGTATGTCATTTGTTTTGTTGCGGATATCTTTCATGGTTGTACGCTAATTTTCTGGAGCTTTTTGGTACATAAATGTTTATTCAAAATATGATTATGTCCTAGCATTTTTCAGGGGTGTTTGGGTGGTGTCACTGTGACTTGGTGCTCTGCATTGGTGAGTACATGATTGGGGGGGGTCGCATATGTGTGTGCCCGTAACCTTTCGTCCTCCCCCTCCCGTGTGTCGTAGGTGCAGTACTCACCGTTGTCGTCTGCGCCGGACTTCGTACTCGTGGTAGATGAGAAGGTAGGCGAGAGCAGGTATGATGTTCAATTCGGGTTCCATGCTGTCCTCCGTCCTCGTGGAGTGCATAGAGGTGAGCGTTTTCCCGTTCGTAGTCTGTTTCCGCCGTGTTTTTATCGGCGGTGCTCCCGCCCCGGAAAAGGTGGCGGATTGGTGAGTTATGATAGTGTGGGCGGTACATTGTCTGCCGCCTGCCTGTTGGCGGTGACCGCCGCGCTGTTTGTCTGTACCGCCGCGGCGGTCGGAGTGTTAAGTTGGCGGGCTGTGTTGGCGGTTCCCGCCAGGGTCAGAATTCCATTTTTTGGACCGCCAGCCTGTTGGCGGGTTGGCCGCCGCTTTAACACCGACCGCCAGGGTTAGAATCACCCCCTAAATATCTAAATAGATTTGTATTCACAGATTAACACAATTTACTATGTTAGCATGCCATTAGATGCCAACATCATAGCCAATAGGTTTCCAGTGTCTGAAATTTCCTCAGCTTCTTATGCAGTAAACAAATCTTCCTCTCCACTCCCACCCTACAACTCATTCCGAGAGAGAACCATAGGTAAAATATCACCATCTTTGTCTTACATTGTAACAAATGAGATTAAGGGCTCATTCGTGTGCAGATCAGGACATTAAAGGAAGACCTTTAGGGAGGCGATCTATTAATGGACTCCATATATTCCTAAAACCTTTTTTCTTTACTGCTACTAGGCGGTTCCAAGTTATTAAATGATCAGAGTATGTTTGATGTTTAAGTTCAGGTGTGATTAAACCTGAAAGGATGAATGCAGGGGTGGCTGGAATGGGATACTCTAATGTTAATGTAATTTAATTTCAGCTGGAATATCATTCCAGTAAGGCTTGATATGAGGATAATCCCACCAGCGTCCCGCAACCCCTCCAACATAAAACACTCATGGTTGGCTAAAGGTTTGCTAATTTGGAAGGCTAAAGGTATCAGTCAAATATAACCCTACAGTGGGCTTCATTGCATGCCACGGAGTGGGAGAAGGTTTAGGCGTTGTGCCATAGGTGGACCCAAGCATCATCAGCTATTGTCAATATCTAGCATATTATTCCAAAGGGATTTATAAAAGGGGTGGTGAGTGCCACCACAGATCTAAATATTTGTATCAAATATATTGAGAGTGACAATACATGTAGGGCCAAATGTACAAAGGCCTTTTGTATTTCTTAACGGGCCGAATCACACTTTCGGCCCGTTAAGAAATGAAAAACATCCCTTTTCTATGTACAAAGGCCCTTAGGAAATCGCAAATAGGGATTTCCATTTCGCGATTTCTTGGCACATGTACAAAGCATTTCATGAATGCAAAATGAGCTTTTAGGAAATACAATTACCATTGACTTCAAATAGATGATAACCATGTGCAATTTTAAAAAAAACACCCGAAAAAGCTTTTTTTAAAGTGCAATAGAGCACACACATTACTGTATATGTGCACCACTTTTTTCGGGGTGCAGCAAGGAAGGGGCTTAGGCAGAACGTCACCCTTGCTTTAGCATTTCCTAATTAGAAATTTCCTATTAAGAAGTTGCAAATTAAGAAATGCTAAACCATTTGTACCTATAGGAACGAATAGTTTAGTATTACCTAAATAGCCTAACCTAAATAGCAATTTCCTAATAGCGATTCCTACACCGTAGGAATCACTATTAGGGAATCTCCATTTTTGTGTATACCATTATGCATTTCCAAAATAGCTATTTCTACCGAGTCACTATTTAGGAAATGCAAAATAAGTATTTCGTACATCCGACCTTTAGCGAACATTTTTTGTTGTTGTTTTTTTTCATTTCCTTTGAACAAAGAGCATGGGGGAGTGATGGAGGCAGTGTGCAAAGGATTGTGAGAACGTTTGAAAGGAAGGAAGGGTCTAACTGTACAGACAAACCATAGCTCGAGAAAGGAAGGGAGAGCTGTGAGGGGCAGAGAATATCACTCATCATGGCCTCCCTCACCGTAAGGAAGGGAGGGCTGTGAGGGGCAGAGAATATCACTCATCATGGCCTCCCTCACCGTAAGGAAGGGAGAGCTGTGAGGGGCAGAGAATATCACTCATCATGGCCTCCCTCACTGTAAGGAAGGGAGAGCTGTGAGGGGCAGAGAATATCACTCATCATGGCCTCCCCTCACAGTAAGGAAGGGAGAGCTGTGAGGGGCAGAGAATATCACTCATCATGGCCTCCCTCACCGTAAGGAAGGGAGAGCTGTGAGGGGCAGAGAATATCACTCATCATGGCCTCCCCTCATTATAAGGAAGGGAGAGCTGTGAGGGGCAGAGAATATCACTCATTGTAAGGAAGGGAGAGCTGCGAGAGGCAGAGAATATCACTCATCATTGCCTCCCCTCATTGTAAGGAAGGGAGAGCTGTGAGGGGCAGAGAACATCACTCATCATGGCCTCCCCTCATTGTAAGGAAGGGAGAGCTGTGAGGGGCAGAGAATATCACTCATTGTAAGGTAGGGAGAACTGTGAGGGGCAGAGAATATCACTCATCATGGCCTCCCCTCATTATAAGTAAGGGGGAGCTGTGAGGGGCAGAGAATATCACTCATTGTAAGGAAGGGAGGGCTGTGAGGGGCAGGGAATATCACTCACCTTGGCCTCCCCTCATTATAAGGAAGGGAGAGCTGTGAGGGGCAGAGAATATCACTCATCATGGCCTCCCTCACCGTAAGGAAGGGAGAGCTGAGAGGGGCAGAGAATATCACTCATCATGGCCTCCCCTCATTATAAGGAAGGGAGAGCTGTGAGGGGCAGAGAATATCACTCATTGTAAGGAAGGGAGAGCTGTGAAGGGAGAGCATATCATTCATCATGGCCTCCCCTCATTACTAATGTGTGCACAGTCCTTTGTATCATGCACATTCCAACAACAGCCATGTCTTTAGTCACACAAAGAACTCAGATTCCAAGCTTGAAAGTCCAGTTAACATGCGGACATCAGTGACCGGAGTCATTGGAAGGGAGAAGAGTTACAGCACCAACAGGTCTGCAAAGTTAAAACACAGGCCTACTGTCGCCAGACTGTTCATAGCGTCCTCCATAGGTCAGTTAGGGGTGTCATCTTTACGGGGTTGCAGCTCCTAAAAATGGCACTCTCACGCGCTGGGGCATCTGATGTACCCACTAGTTCCCACCTGCACCAGGGACTTGGATTCAGGTGTGGGATCCAACCGCACCTTGGGATTGTACAGTCTCTGCACAGCATGTCGTGCAGGGATGGTTCAAACTGTTTAGGATTAAGGGTGGCAATGCACACACATATACAGTGGCCTTGGGCTGAACGGGTCCCCCCTGACAATTTGAAGGGTTGTGGCCTCTCTGCAGTGCCGGGCTGTAGAGGCCTACCTCACACCCCTGAGGGAGACATAGGGTAAAGATGGCTAAATTATATGCCCCGGTGGCAGAGGGGGACATGGTGCACCAAATTATGAAATGTATTATGCTGCAGCACATATGCAATGGCCAATGTGGTGGTTTAGCGGGATGATTATCCCAGTGTGCGTGGACGTGCTGGCAGGGCTAGGTAGACAGGTTGTAGAATGGTTAATGGGAAATTCATCGTTTACATCCTGGGCATGCTTATGAAGGTAGCACATTGCTGCTGGAGAGCCTACACTGCCCCCCTAGCACCTGCCTTGCTTTGGAGGCATTACATACTTGCGACTCATACAAAACGGAATCATGCCACACACCTTGGACTGAAAGCTGATTGTATGGCAGGACATGTATGAAGATGGCAAACTCAGATCTTTTGGAACACTGAAGGAAGTCCAGGAATTAGGATCATGCCACTTTCTTTTCTACATTTCACTCACTCATCAGTTGACTCAAAGATCGCGCACAGTGAATGAGGAGCTGACGGGCCCTCAGGTATTAACATCCTTCTGGTACATGGAGTGGGCAGAAGAGCAATCACACGCTTGTATGGAGCTGCTCCACCCACAGGACACAGGATGTGGGCACTAAAGAGCAGTGGGAGACCAAACAGGGAGAGGGAATGTCAGAGGCCACCTGGCTGAGGAGTTGGAGCTCTGTGAAACTGATCTGTCAGACTGAGATACACTCAGTGCAAATACATTCATCATACCTCTATCAACCCCAAGTGCTTGCAACATATCAGAAGCATGCAACAGAACCCAGAAGCTTCTAGTGACTGCTGCAGCTGTGCAGACACTGAGGCAGACTTCCAGTATACAGTGCAGCATGGTCTAGTGTTAAGGAGGGGATCAAAAGTACCTAATGTGCTGCTCCCGCTAGACCTGCCTCAATGTATATTAGATATAAGAAGCTGTAGCAAAAAGACAAAGCATGGTTTGTGCATTTGGCGATGGTACTGGCGAAGCAGGGGATAACCATGATATGGAAATTTACTGTATCCCCACTATTACAACGGGCAAACCGATCTGATAGAGTGGGCATAGGATTTGGCATTACAGCCAGAGCTGCCAACTTCAGAACTGGGAAACCAGGTTTGAATCTCAGCATCCGCGCAACATCCTGTGATTCTGGCCAATTCCCTTAATCTCCCTGCTCCTACAAAAAAAACTAAAAGACGCATTGGCAAAGTCAATTGGTTTCACCTATGTGAAATCTATTGGCTTTGTAAAAAATGTTTTACATGTTGCACAGCAACACAAACTACTGTGGAACATGATTTAAAGAAAAAAGCACTAGGATGCTGCCAGCATTAACCATGTCAAAATATTTTTACTTTTTTAGGTACAAGATTTAGTAGGTCAATATAGAATTTGAAATACCTGTCTATATCCAATGTTGAGAAAATTGTGTGGTGCTGCTGTGAAGAACTGTGTTTTTTAAGTTAGGATTGGGCTCTAATCCGTCAGACCCTTTACATCTTCCCAGCAATGCTTTACAGAGCCTTAAGGAAGCATACTGGGCTAGGGTTCAAAGGGATGAACTAGTAACGTTGCCTTCTGGTAATTTGACCAACAGCTTTTAGTCAACTAAATGTTTTTAGAAATTAGAAAATTAGAAAATTATTTCAACACTGTTTTACAGCCTTTTGCACATACATTTTACATTAGATTTACAATTGGGTCTTCACCTTTGCGTGATTTCACCACTAGATGGAAACAGAACTATGGACCATCAGACCTTTGCCCCATGGGGCGTATGACCCAAGAGAATATCAGCCATGTTTTTTTTTTTTACTGCTTATAAGAAACAGAGGGCGTTGGGTTAGACCCCTGGGTAAATTGCTGGGTCTTAACAACTCCGCCCTATGGATATGTAAAAATAGTACCCATGGCTCTGTTGTGTGTGCCACAGCAAAGTTCCTAATAGCGGTATGGCACATTAGGACAAAGATATTAAGTGCCAAAGAAATATTTTAACAATGACTGATTAAATGTCAACTGTGGAGTAAAAATTTAATATTCTATTCCCATGGTTCTGTTGTGTGTTTTTAATAGCAGCATGGCACATTCGGACAAAGACATTAAGGGGGTCATTCTGACCCTGGCGGTCCAAGACCGCCAGGGCCGGGGACCACGGAAGCACCGCCAACAGGCTGGCGGTGCTTCCCAGCCCATTCTGACCGCGGCGGTAAAGCCGCGGTCAGAAAAGGGGATCCGGCGGTTTCCCGCCGGATTTCCCCTGCATGGGCTGAATCTCCATGGCGGCGCTGAGATTCCGACACCCTTCCCGCCATCCTGTTTCTGGCGGTTTTTACCGCCAGGAACAGGATGGCGGGAACGGGTGTCGTGGGGCCCCTGGGGGCCCCTGCACTGCCCATGCCACTGGCATGGGCAGTGCAGGGGCCCCCTAACAGGGCCCCATACAGATTTTCACTGTCTGCTTAGCAGACAGTGAAAATCACGACGGGTGCAACTGCACCCGTCGCACACCTGCAACTCCGCCGGCTCCATTCGGAGCCGGCTTCATTGTTGCAGGGCCTTTCCCGCTGTGCTGGCGGGCGCTCTTTTGGCGGTCGCCCGCCGGGCCAGCGGGAAAGCCAGAATGGCATCCGCGGTCTTCTGACCGCGGAGCGGGCAATTGGCGGTGACCGCATGGCGGGCGGCGACCGCCGCCCGCCGCGGTCAGAATGACCGCCTAAGTGCCAAGGAAAATTTCCAATGATGACTACTTAAAGGTGAATTGGGGAGTATATATGTTACTATTTTATGATGGTCTCATTTCGTTTTGTTATTGCACCTTTTATGATTCAAAAGAATCGAAATAAAGGATTATGATTATGAATATCCAATGAGTGCAGTGCTTTTTCTGCATTTGTAGTGGGGTTCTCTGAAAGAACGCTTTAAGAGTAATAGCTTCAATCAGATGAAAGTCTAATGGCACTTTCAGAATGAATTTTGAATTGGTACGTAACACTACCCTGTCTTTGCAGAAGTGTAAAAAGGGTAGTGTGATGGTGACTGTGGATTTCATTTACTCTCCTAGCAGAGATGAGTATTAGCAACAAAGCAGTCTTCCATGAGACAAAGCTGATGTCCGCTTTATGTAGAGGTCCAAAAAGTAACAGTGTTTAATTCCTATAAATGAGCTAGAGGTCTCACTGATAGGAAGACCATGAACAGTTATCTGAGAAGCTCCTTTATGATCCTCACTCAAAGGAGAGACAATGTTTTAGATGAGAGCCTGAAAGTTGTCACTGCCACTACAGGATATCCACATACTAACACGGGTGACCCATACTTTGGCGATTAGTATTCGCTTCCAGGGTTCTTTCTTGGCTCTTCTGAGCACCCTCTGAACAAGGGGAAGAAGTGGAAAGGTATCAGCAAAGGCTTGAATCAAAAGATTGAGCATCTATCTGCCTTTGTCCCTGGATGTCACTGCATGCTGGTGAACTACTAGCATTTCCTCTTCGATGATGGGGTTGTGATGAGGTCTAATGCTTGATGACTACAATGTCCCAAGATCTTGATTATTACTTCATGAAATTCCTACTCATGAGATCTTCTTTTGAACCTTCTTAAAGCATCCACACATTTGTAGATTGCCCCTGGAAAGTGTTGAGCTGTTTAAGAGGTTCTGTAACATCCTGTCCAATCCCACAGAAGTTGTCCTTCTTCTGATAGTGGTCGAGACCTGCCACTCTTCTATTAACATAAAATATGGCCATAGTACTGTCAATTATTACTACCAGTAATACATTTTGTAGTCTTGGAAGAAAAGACTCACATGCTTTTTTTGACTGTCCAGAGTTCTAAAATGTTTATGTGAAAGGCCTTTTCCTGGGTAGAGAAAGGACATCTTGCCTCCAGTTCTTCAAAGTGGGCATCCAAGCCTTATAGAGATGCATCTGAAGTCATTACAAATGGACCATTTACAGATTTAAATTCAGGCCTATTCCAGTTTGGATGTTATCCTCCACCACTCTATAGCAGCCTCAATGTTATTTTTTACCCGAATATGGTCATTGAATGATATGGACATCTGAATGCACTGTGTGTTTTCGGGATGCATCTTCAACCTACAATACAGTATCAACACATACATGAGGAAATTATCGTCAGTAGACTTTCCATGAGTGAGATGGAAATCACCTTCATGTTCTGCACCTGTTGAGAGAGGGACTGTACTCAAAGAATTCTGTCTGCTGATGACAAGCCCTTGTCTGATTTTCTATCCAAGAAGGCATTGAATAGAGATGGTTGGCTCCAGATGAGATTTGGCTGAATTGAGTGAGAGGCCTTGCATGTTAGACAGTTCAATACTCACCCTTATTGACCTCTCTACTTTGGACAGATTCTTTCCCTTGTCCAGCCAGTCATCCAAACAGAGCAATACAGTTGCTGATACATCTAAGCTGCCACCTGCGCTATGCATGTGGTAAATATCCTTGGTGCTAACTTGATTCCAAAGGACAGAACCTAAAATAAGTATTGGAGCCAGGATATCTCAAATCGTAGATAACTGTGGCATTTGGGGTGAATAAGTATATGAAAATAGGCATCATGCAGGTCTAGAGAGGTAATGAACTCTCCCTCTTCAATTAACTGCAGTACCTCTTGGAGTTACTTTCAAGAATTACTGCTTTCATAGATATTTGTTGAGCTGACTAAAATCCAGAATGGGTCGCCATTCTCCTGATGATTTCTTGATCAGGAAACTGATGAAGTAGAACCCTCTCTATCGCTGGGACTTGGGGATGGGCTCCAGGGTCCGGATTTGATGCCTGGACCTTATTTCTGCTTGCATGGCAGGTTTGTAGAAGCTACTTGGTGGCTTTCCACAGCAGAACGTGTGTAGTTCCTTGGATTCACTTAAGTGCATGTCAAAGTTTCACTAGGTCCAACATTTTTGGTTGGGTGTAATGACCTGCCACTGGCAAAGATCATGCCTTCAATAGAGTCTGGATGGAAAGTTGCTGATTGAGGACATGATTTTGAAGTAAGGAAACCAAGACCAGCTGTCAACATGACAAATTTAGCTTGTTGTGAGTGATGGATGTCTGGGGCTGTTCAAAGCAGGAGGAATATGGCAGTGAGTTTGCTAGAGGTGGTTACTAGAGCTGCCAACAGTATGGTGTCTGTGGAGTGTGTTGTTGTAGCAAGAGGTTATTTGGCTGGTAGGGACATGTAAAGTATGATAATCTTCTGTCATTTGTACCATGAATAGACACCAACCAATAGGATTTCAAAGCTCCTAAGGAGTGGGCTGATACAGTGTCTGATTTGATCAACTGCAGTGCATCATCAAGGTGTTGGGAAAAATGGTTCACTGTCAAATTAAATGTCTAGCACAGGATGCTGCCCTGAAAGTCTGAAAATGTTGATCAAAACTGCCTTCATTTTCTGATGACAATCATCCCAACCACATGTCTAGATCATGTATTTGTCACTTCCACTGCTCCGTCAACCATTGCTTCTAAAGCGCTTTCTCCTTCATGGAGTATCGCTAGAGCAGTGTTTCCTAACTTTTTGACTTCTGTGGACCCCACTTTATTATTACTGGACCCGGGGACCCCCACTGAATCATTATTGGAATCCGGGGACCCCCACTGAGTCATTACTGAAGGCCGGGGACCTAATCTGTTAATAATATTTAATTTTCTAAGTGGTCACGGACCCCTTGAGGAGCCTTCGCAGACACCCAGGAGTCCCCAGACCACAGGTTAGTAACCACTGAGCCAGAGCATTTACCTTCTTCCCTTCCAGAAGGTGGTCTAGGTGTGGGAACATGTCCATCCACATTTGAAGGTTCTTTGAGGCCAGCAATAGCTAGTCAATTAGCCATGTTAATAGATGACGCTGTAAAGGTGGATACTTGTTTTCCAAAATGATCTACCTTCCTCTTTTCTTTATCTGGAAGAATCATTTCTTGAACTCCTTTGTGCAACTTACATTACCACTGAATCCAGTGTGCTCCTCTATGCAACTTAAATTATTACCACTGAATCGGGTGTGAGCTTCCCCATTAAGCATGTAGGCGTATAGTCCAGAACCCTGTATTTCTTGTCAAGCGTGGGAATTATCACAAAAACACAACCTAGCATTGGCATGATCTAAACTCCACTCCTGATATGGTGTGGGACCTAATGATCAAAACAGAGGCAAATTAGTTGGTGAATGGTTCTTGCACTTTGGGTGATAGAAGCTATGTAATCATCCCATTGATCAGTCATAGGTCTCAGATGTTAGTGAACTTTTTCATCCTGAACTTAAAATGGGCTTTGGACTTGGAACATTTTGTCTTGATCTACATAATATTTTATGAACTAACCCATATTTTTTCAATCAAACACCACTTCCCATTTTGGGCAAACAATTTTACAGAAGAAACCCCTTTTCTGAAAAAAAGTAATTTCTGCCTTCAAAATATCACATCCGTGTTCAACTTTAGGAAATACAATTGAGTGCTCACATACAAATACCTCACGTAGACAGATTCTGTTTCAAATGCTGTGGTGTTACAATTATAGACCATGGATGCTCACCCTAACACCAAGAAGGTCTGTAATGTGTCTGTAAAGCCCAGCATTGTACCAGGGTGACTATTGTACCAAGTCGGACCCAGAATGACCAGAATACTCAACATATATCAGGCATAGGCATTACTATTACATGAGGGTGGCCACCACGATGTAGTGGATTGAATAAACATAGGTCAGTCATGCTCCTATTATGTTAATGATGGCTAGCAGTATGCCAAATTAAACCAAAAATGGCCACACTACGTTAGGGATCAACATTATTATGCCATTACCAATGTTATAATATAAATGGCCACAAGTGTCCTAGAAATAAACCTCATAAGATTGGATCAGTTAGTGATCCTGGTCACCTGGGATAGCTTACAGGGAGCAGTACTGTTTAATAAGTAGGTACAAAATGTCACCAAGCATAGGCACACACAAAAATGTATACAAATGCATACACACAGATGAATGCACTTGTGGCTCATAATTGTCTGGGCTCATGGGCAGAGCAGTGCTGCCTTCTTTAATACACAAAAACATTATGAGATAATAGGCTCACCTTCACCTCTGAAAGCTAATTCAAGAGTACTGGTGGACTGCCAGTAACTTACAAGCTAAACGTTGGAGATGCCTGGGCTGGGAGAAATGGTTACAATTAGTATGGGTGATATCTATAAAGAACCTTTTTCCACATTAACTACAAGTCAGGAAAAGGGACTGTTTTTATGTGATTCAGACATTATTTAGCACAGAAGTTTCTTATTTTTCCTCTTCTTTCAAGAAAGAATCCCAGTAGCATTAATAGAAATAATGCTTTACACAGAGGTAATCAGAACAAATCTGTGAAAATTCCAAGAGATGAAGATCTCTAATCAGAGCTCTTGGAGGGCCTCTCTTCTACCTGACATGTGGTAGAAATATGAAGATTGCAAGTCATATTTGAGCAATGGAATTTCGACCCTTTTTTTCAGTATGTGGTGTGGACTGGTGGAAAACTAGTGCTAATATGTCTTACTGATGATGAGGTTGGGCACCAATTGTTTTCCACTGTTAAAGTTAAATCTTAATAAAACATTCTGGAAAATAAAGAGTTACATATGAAATATAAGGTGTTGATATTAGGGGTATAATTGTCCGATTACAACCAAGAGTCTCTTACCAACTTTCAGAACCCCTTTCAGTGGACCACGGGGCTGACAGGAATTGCTGGGCCAAACCGTGCAGTTTGTGGCCCTCTAATCCTGCTGTTCCAAGGCCGGTCCCTACTATGGACCCCGGGCAGCTGGGCCAAGTACTAAACTTATGCACTTGACTTCTAGTGGAAGCACTGGGTGAGGACGCTCACTCCATCTACCTCCTGGGCTTTTCAGAGGGAGGTAGGTGCAAGGCATATGTAGACATAAGACTCAAAGTGCAAACAGTAACACTGCTGAACTGATTGTCCAGTCAAATGTTTACTTTTGTGATAAAAGTAGTATCTCATGTAAAATATAGTATATACACAGCGCACTAAACAATATCAACAGACTGTCAAGGTCAGGGTGCTAGAATCATCCTGGGTAGTGTTCATGAGTCCCCCTTCCCTTCAAATGGGGTTGGTTATTTCCCATTCAATAAGTGAGGCAACTTGCAGGTGTGGCCCGCAGTACTCAACACATAACAAAATCTCATTCTGGCCATTAGAGTAAATGAAGTAGCGCCAAGCCCTACGTTTGTGTAAGTCCCAGGGAGGCCTAGCGGCCTAGAAGGAAATGTTACATACCTGTAGACGTAGATCTGCATCACAGTAATCTTCATTGAAGTCATAAACCTTGGTTAATTCTGTGCTGCCTGCACGGACCCCGGATCACCTTCTTCAATATATATATTTTAAGAGACCAGGAAAATATCTGCCTAGTGTTCATCACTGTAAGTCATGTTCCATATAAAGTCAGTGTAGACTGTCAGAAATTTATTTTCCCCTCAGAATGCTGGAGGAGAACAGCAGATTGTATATACTGAAAATGGCATTTTTGGGCACTTGCAGCACATTGTCATACAAAAGGCTGCCCAATACTAGATACAGCATAGAAAGGAAAAGAAAACCTGATATGCTAACACTCGGAAGCATTGTGAGAACTTTATTGATAGTCATAAGCCTTGAATAGAGTAGCCAGCTAAAAACATAAGCTCCTTACAGTGGCTGTCATGCTATAACGTTTTCTGTATATCTAAAAAAAAAATAGATTTGAGGTGAACAATTCAATTATCTTAATACATTTCCAAGAGTTTCTTGGCCACATCTAGGTTCAGCATGAGCGTCATTGTCTAGACAATAGTGCCTTGTGAATGTATGAAGTGACCTCCAAGTGGCTGCCTTACAGATGTCTAAAATTGGCACTTGTCTAATCCAAACTGTTGTTGAAGCCATCCCCCTTGTTGAGTGAACTTTAGGTTTGCCTGGCAAGGGTTTGTTTGCAATTTGGTAGCATAAAGAAAGGCAAGAGACAATCCATCGAGCTATGGATTGTTTGGATGTTGCTAAGCCTTGTCGTAAAGGACCATAGTTAATAAATAAGTGGGTTTCTAATATATTTGGATTTATCCAAATAAAAGCATAGTACCTTTTTAACATCAAGGGAATGTAAAGACCTTATCACTGAGGAGGTAGGGTATGGTTAGGAAAAAAGGTAGGTAGAGTGATAGATTGATTAATATGAAACTCTGACACCACCTTAGGTAGAGACAAAGGATGTGTGTACCTAGAACTTCCCTATTGTGATGGAAAACTATGAAAGGTTCTACTGAGGAGAGGGCTTGCAAATCACCAACTCTACGAGTGGAAGGGACTGCCGCTAGAAATGCTGTTTTCCATGACAAGTGTTGCAGTGTTGCTTTATGGATGGGTACAATTTTAAGCTCCTAAGGAGGAGAAGTTCTTCTGACTGGCAGAAAAGCCTTCTTTAGCCTTTCAAGAAAGTCTTTGATTACTGAGGTTTTGAAAAAAGATTGTTGCGTTGGTGTCTTCCGATACGCAGTGATACCTGCTAAGTGTTCTTTGATAGAGGATAATTGTAGTCCTGACTTGGTGAGATGTAACAAATAAGGTAGAATGACATTTTCTTTTACTCTAATAGAAAAAACTTTCCCACTTATAAGCATAGCAGGTTCTTGAGGGTGGACGTTTAGCTTCTTTAAGGATGTTCAAGCAATCTCCTGGGTGGTTTAAATGACCAAATTTGATGATCTCAGGAGCCATGCTGCAAAATTCAAAGACTGGATTGTTGAATACAGAATCTTGCAGTGGAGTCTGGTGAGGCGATCTGGTCTGAGTGGCGGTCGTTTGTGGAGGGCTATGGATGAATCTCAAGAACTCTCTGTAATGGAGAATGATTGGAATGTGAAATTACGCGTCTTGTAGATCTACTGCACAAAGCCAATCATTCTTTCTGATGTGCCGGAAGATTAGGTGCAGTGAAAGCATTCAGAATTTTTCTCTTTTTAGAAATTTGTTGAGGATCCTGAGATCCAGTTGAAATTGATTGTTCTTTTGGACAAGACAATATCTGGAATAAACCCCTAGGTTGCTCTGATGTAATGGGACTTCTTCTATTGCTTTTTCCTCCAACAGAATAGATGTTTCCCGTTTGTGCTGTCACAACTTGCTGTGGAGGGACAGATGGTGGAGTGGTTGTGAAGCAGAGAGCAAATCCATTGCGAATGATGTTAGGGCCTATTTTTCCGTTGTTGTTCTTTTGCGCTCGTCCAGGAAATATTTCACCTCTCCTCCCACACCAGTGGGGAATTGTGGAAGGGGTGTGCACATCTTATTGTTTTTAATTCAAAGAGTTTTTGCCTTTTGTTTATGAGAGCTTTTGTGGCAAAGATCGGAGTCTGTGATAACAGCTTTGAAAAGTTCTTTTGATTTTGCCGTTGTTGTTTCAGGCACTGGTAAGGCCTCCTACGAGTTTGATCCCTGTGGTAGCAGTATCTCCGGTCCCATGACTTGTATTGTTGCTAAAGGTCTTCTTCTGTTCTTCCCAGCCAACAGCCTTGAGTGCCTTAGCTTCATTCTTCATGCAAAGCAGCTCTTCTTGTGTACGTTGCTCAAAGAGAGAAGAGAAGGGTAAGTTCACAATTTTTACGATTTGACAATCTTAGCCATGATATACAACAGAGAGAAATGCCATGAGAAGAAGCAGTGGCTGAAAGCTCTACTGAGTCCACTGCAGCACTAATGCATTGATTGACAATTAGAGAACCTTCATTAAACATCTCAAGGTAATCTTGCTGCCTGTGAGATGGTAGTTCATCCATAAAAGATTTCATGCCTCCCCAAAACTCGCGATGGTATCTGCACAAGAGTGCTTCTGAATTGGCATTGCGTAAGTGTGTCGATGCTGTGCCATACATCTTTCTGATAGTGTCCATTTTTTGCTTTCTCAGTGTTGTGAAGTTCTCATTTCTGAAGCAGAGGCATGTCTTCTTCTCACTACTGTGACAATGATAGAATCAGGCTTAGGATCGGTTTTAACAATTTCTGGATCCTGTTGCAGAGGTTTGTATTTTTTCAACAGCCTAGGTGTTGCAGATTTGACTGTTGCTGGGGTCAAAATGTTTTCTTGGACAATGTCCATGGGACCTGGTAGTAGAGTAAAAGAGGTATCTGGGTCACTCTAGGGTGCAGGATCTCCAGGATAACAGACACCATTGGTTGAGAAGTGTCTACTGGAATGTTAAGTTCAAAAGCACCCCTCAACGGGGCATCTTGGAAGGTGCGGATATCATCCACTGGCAAAACCCTAGTTGGTGACTGAGCCGGAGCCGTTTGAGTGTAAGATGAAGTAGAAGTTGTGTCCAGAGAGATGAATCTTGATCTCATGGAGGGAGTCAAGAATTTTCTGGGCAAATTTCTAATCAGGGAGGAGCTTTACACTTGCGAATAGGGGACATTGATGTTGCTCTAGAGAACTGTCTCACTGGTGACAAATGTAAAGGTTGTAAAGGTTCTTGAACAAGGTCAGACAATGGAATTATGGGTCAAATTGGTGGAAGACCAGTAGTTTGAGAAGGAGTCTCTGACTGATGCGATGATCCTGACCAATGAGAAGAGGTAATCTCCATATGAGTGACTCTCGACGTCGAGAGTGGAGTCACCGACGTCGTACATGCTCTTTTAACTATAGCTGGTGTCCTAGGTGGAGAATGGTGTCACTTCGGCATCAAGTGGGACTTGGTCTTCGACAATGACGTAGCTAGGTAGGATTTCAACAGTGAACGGTCAAAACTTGACACCAAGTGACATGAATGCAATATTGATTGGTGGGATCTTGAAATCGAGTGGTGAGATCTCAACATTGCTCGCAATCCAGACGTCGGTGTTGTGGCTTTTCTTGGCACTGAGGTAAGTCCTGTGGCTGATCTTGATGTCATCGGTGACAGTGGAGAAATGCTGTCGACATGGAACCTTCCCTTGAGGGTAAACAGGTAGGCGCCTAACCTCTCGATGGTGACGTCGAAGTTTGTGACATCGGTGAGTTACGTTGATGGGAATAATGATGGTGCCAATGCTGAGAGGGAGATTTTTCAGCCCTAGATCTCCTTTTGTGGGAGTCAGTACCTGTTTTCTGCCGCTTTTCTGGAAAGTGGAATGAGGTAAACCTCTCCATTCTTTTCTCCATTTCCTGGCCTGCTTTCATGTCTTCCACGCAGTCACGCAGCCTGATGCCTTCCCTGTCTTTCAGGGTTCTTTTTGGCATTTTTCTGCAGATATTACAGCCCTTGGAAAGATGTTCAGGAGGCAAACACTCCAAACACAACTTGAAACCATCAGAGGAGGCTTTCTTTCTGCCACAAGCAGGGCATTTTGTGAAGAGTGCTGGCATTCTGAAAGGGAATCTCTTCATAATTACTGAAAAATCAAAAGTACTTGACAAAAGAAGTTTTCAAATGTCAAATAAAAATGCTTTTAAAGGTTTGAGAAGGTTTTTTTTTAAATCAAAATCCTGGTGAAGAAAAAATGCCAGAGGTGTTCTGAGATACTGCCTGAAGGAGATGGGAAAAAACTGGCACTTTCAGGCAAACTGCCACTACAGTGCATTCTGGGATAGGGTCTCTCTGAGGTCTTTAAAGGTTCAGGTCCTTTTTTCTAAGCTTCCCAGTGTTAGCCTTTCAGGCTGTCTTTTCCTTTCTATGCTGTGCCTAACAGTGGGCAGCCTTTTCCATGACAATGTGTTGCAAGTGTCCAAAAAGGCCCTTTTTAGTAGGTACAACCTGCTATTCTCCTCCAGCATTCTCCAACAGTCTACACTGACTTTATATGGAAAATGACTTCCAGTGATGAACACTAGGCAGATATTTACCTTGACTCTTAAAATCTATATATTGAAGAAGGTGTTCCAGGCAGGCAGCTTGGAATTATTCAAGGTTTATGACTATCAATGAAGATCCTATGATGCAGAAACGGTCTTACTCGACCAAGGGTAGTTGGCGAGCTCAAGGTGGACTGTGGTGTGTCTTCTTGTGATCCAGTCTCTCGATGCTGAAGGGCTGCCGGTTTTGGGGTCTCATCCAAATGACATGTCAAACCATGTCAGACATCTCCTCTGCAGCTTCCTTAGCTTTTGATAAGTGTTACCATAATCAGTGGTCTGAAAGGCAGGTCCTTCCATGAGGGTCTTTCAGTCAGGACACTCTTGGCATGATGTTCCAAGGCAATGGCCCTAATCTTCACAGTGGTCCACACCTGGCAGTCGAACATCACCGCCTTGATGAAGAGAGGGGCACATGGCCTGCACTCTCACAACAGTCCTGACCAGGATCCACTCAATAGGATCCTCGCTAGAACTCGCTCCTTTTTTTGTGCTCTCCTCCTCACAGGGTACGCTGGTCTTGGCAGGCAAAAGGCTGGCGCTTCAAGCTCAGAGAAAGTGGTCTTGACTTCCTTGGAGATGGCTGTTCACTCAGTAGACTAGCAGACGTTGGTTCCTAGTTCTGGTTGCAGCACCTCAAAGTCTTGGTGATATTCTTTCCAAGCTGATGAACAGCTCATTGGTCTTCTGCTCCACTTTTATAGTCCGCATCCAGTCACAGATGTGAATTAGTGCTGAGTCTTTTAAAATTTGTGTGTAGATTTTGACTCTTTTGAAGTGCTCTCTCCTCTTTCCTGTCCTTTGTCAGAGGGACAGTCAGCCACAGCAGAAGCATCTGTAATTCTGACTGAACCACAAAGTTTCAAAGACCCAAGCCCTCTCCTCACTGATACACTGGCCTACAAACTCTCCATCTCTCCTTACAATGAGCCCAGGCCCACTGACCAGTAATTCTTTCGGAAATAAAGAGAGCTTGATGTGCACAGAGGATGCTCTGCTCCCCTCTTTCAATGTGTGCATTCCCACCCTAGCCTTCAGGAATTTCAGCAATCCACATCTACTGCCTGGGGTTGCGCCTCACCTCCAATTAGCCCTTCGAGGACATTGTCTTTCAAAATGGAACTCACAGCCCTCCACGTTATCTACCAAGCACAGACAGACATACAAAACAGATAAAAGCATCACACGCTACATCCAGTCATCATGTAGGCCAAGGGTGAGTTAAGTACACAGCAGTGGACATTTATATGAGTGGGCTGGTAGGCACCACTTCAGTGGCACAGATGAAAAGGCCTGTAAACACTACTTATTACAATATAACACAAAACGTGTATGACACTGCGTCTATGTCACTTAACTCCTGGCGAAGACTGTTGCTCTACCATTTTGAGGGCACTGCTTGGTGCGCCCCCCGGATCCGAGACTGCATTACCATGAGATGATCCATGTTCACTTATGACCAGAAATCAGTACCTAGGGTCCAGATATCCATGCAGCTGGGGCACTCAGAGTAGGAGAGCATATTTGCCACCATGCATGGGGCTTTTCCGTCCCAACATCAACTCTAGTGAGATAAAAAGAGTTTGTTGAAGTTTCATTTGAATGGTAAAATCTCTTTTTGTTACCCTCAGCATCTTCTTTTTTGAAGATTCATAGAACTATGATTCCTAGTTGTCCTGCTATTTGATGGAGTTTTGTTTTGACCAATGACTTTGTGTTTCACCACTGCGCATATTAGTTGCTCAATGTTCACCAGTAGCACATGGTATGTTTTGTTCAGTTGAGCCGCCTATTGGCTTTGACATGGCATTAGCCATTACTTTCTGTATTCAGTTTAGCCGTCTATGGGCTTTGACATTGCATTAGTCATTACATTCTGTATTGTGCCTATTGGCTTTGACATGGCATTAGCCATTGCTTTCTGTATTCAGTTTAGCCGTCTATGGGCTTTGACATTGCATTAGCCATTACATTCTGTATTCTGCCTATTGGCTTTGATATGCTGTATCCAGTCTAGCCGCCTATTGGCTTTGACATTGCATGCCTATTGACTTTGACATGATGTATTAAATTTAGCTGCCTATTGACTTTGACATGCTATTAGATATTCTGCCTATTGGCTTTGACATGATATCATATATTACATTTTGTATTCAGCTCCGCTGCCTATTGGCTTTGACATGATATCATATATTACACTTTGTATTCAGCTTAACTGCCTATTGGCTTTGACATGATATTCAGCTTAACTGCCTATTGGCTTTGACATGATATTCAGCTCCGCTGCCTATTGGCTTTGACATGATATTATACATTGCATTTTATATTCAGCTCAGCTGCCTATGGGCTTTGACATGATATAAGACATTGCATTTTGTATTCAGCTTAGATGCCTATTGGCTTTGACATGACACTAGACATTGCATTTGATATTTAGGTTAGCTGCCTATTGCCTTTAACATGACATTGCATTTGATATTTAGGTTAGCTGCCCATTGCCTTTAACGTGGAGTTCTGTATTTTTCCAAGCTGTGTTTTTGCACCAGAGAACCAAGATGTTTTGCTCTCACAGTAGACTAGACCTGATAAGAGAGAGTACATGGGCGTTGTTTCTCTTCCCTTGAGCTTGGGAACAGGAGTAGTCTTGGAGACCTGGCCAGTCTCCAAAAGGCTTGCTCAGTTTCCCAGGTCTGAGAGGAGGGGGCACACCTTTGTAACGAATGTAACAGGCTGCAGAGAGTCAGATTCGAATCTGCCGGACCTCGTGCTGGAGCTTGGCGCCAGTTGCCAGCATCCCGTGTGGGTAGATGACACTCTTTCTCGCGGCTGACAGGGGTCCCCAGCTTGCAGACCTTAGAAAGATGTAGCTGTAAATAGTTCCTACACGGTGAAGTATTTGTTTTGCTTTGCATACAATATCTTATAAATATAACCTGCTGTGTATATTGCAAACTGATATATTTTGTTTGATTAACGCGGACTTGAAAGCTACTAATTCGTCATTCATTCATAAACATTGTGGTTGGGGAAGAATAAAATAACAATAAAAGTCTTCTTTGACCTCAGAAGTGCATTTCTGTTGTGTTATGTTAGTGCTTAGAAACTAAATAAGAGGAAAGCACTACAATTGGTACCTGGAGTCGTGGGGTCGGTCATTAAGAGGTGATTAAGAAGGGGTTTGACGAGTTAGTAGATTTCTAAGTGCACACTTTAAAAGTGTAATTGTTTTTTGTTGTTTGGAGAATTACAGAAATTGTTTTGTTTGGAGAATCACAGTAGCACGGCAGACCATGTCTGAGAATACATGTGTTGATGAACTGCCTGATGGTGCTAAGAAAAACTGTGAATTGTTTTCTGTTTGGGGAATTACAGAAGAAAATGCATGTGTAGCTAAAAGGCCTGATAATGTTTTGAGAAATAATTCCCGTTGTATATATGTAGAAAACGTGTGTTTTGGAAGTAATGATGACAGAAAGGTCTGGATACCTTTATCTGCTTACAGAGAAATGCAGGAGAAATGTAGGAAGTTGGAACATGAAAATAGGAATTTACGTGAGCAAATTAGCCCGACTGAAAGTTATAAAAAGGCTGTTTTTGAAGAATCTTTCTTGTCCCATTCCAGTAATGAGGGGGTTAAGACAGCTCCGAGCTGCACTGAGTTTCCGTGTGAGCCAGGGTTTTTGGCAGCCAAAGTGCATTCCTTAACTGATAACAGGGACGAGAGACCAGAATGTGATTTAGGAGTTACGAAGGATTTTAGAGCAAGACACCCCGAGTTTCATTAGCTTGTTTGATTTTTGGAAAAAGAATAGCCCTCATTTGAGAGAAATCCTAACACTTTTGTACATGGTCACTGTGAAAAATAATATGCAGCTGCGCGCTTGTGATTTGGCCAATGAAATAATGCAGACTTCAGGTTTCTGCGCAGTGCAAGAAGGAAAAACTGATGTACATTTAAATCATGAACAAGGGAAGAAAATAGTGCCCCTAGCTAGAATCATACAATGGATCTGGTACTTGCAAGACAGGGCTAGAGTACCACAGGTAAAAGAATTATCAATGAAATTGTGTGCACCATTTGAATTCGTGTCTACTGAAGATATAAAGCATGTTTGTTTTACTGATGATTCATTGACTGAAATGTTGTTTTCTGGCACTGTAGAAGGAACAGAGTTGTATAATGTGTGTCAGATTTTAAAGCAAGAGCTACGTGAGATGTGTCATTTTTATGCTGATTTTTGGTTCTTTGATAATGTTTTAGCACCTAACTGGTTCAATTACCTTGCAGATGTTAATGAGAAAAATGCAGAGAGAGAAGTGTTCACCCAGAATTCTGCCTTAGTGGGGATGGCTATGTGGGTGCCCCAGAAATGTGAAAAGGCCACTTACAGGTGGGCAGAGATGAGAGAGATGCCCATTCCCCTAGATTTGATAAAAACTGTGCAGCATGCACAAAAGCAATATGTCATGCAAGCAGTCACAGAGCAGTTGGGGAGAGGAAAGTTACCAGAACAGAAATGGCAAATTGATCAGGTTTTAGGGAAAGTGATTGCTGCAAATTACCAAGGAAAAATCGAAATTATGCTGATACCTAGAAAAGAATCTGATTTATTCATACAAATTGGAGACAGAATGGCCCAAATTGGCGAAAATGCAGTGAATGGAGGTTTGGTAAAGAAGGAGTCTGCCCCAGCCCTTCTGACAGTGCAAGAAAAGGGAAGCTGTGGTGCAGCAGATAAAAACCTCAGTGCTGATGTGTGGGCTGACGCCCCAAGTTACCCTCCAGAACCTGCAGAGAATATAACAAAGGGCCCCAAAAACGTCCTGCTGATTATAAAACAGGGAAAGAAAGAGGAAGGGTGCAGTTTAAATGAAAAATGTTATTTGCAAGAAAAGTCATACTTGTTTCTTTTGCAGATCCTACCACGTTTCGCCACTGTCCCTGAGTGCGCTGTGTGGTCCCCCTTCCGGTGTGTGCGTGTGGGGTCGGGGAAGGGACCGAATCCCCAACCTGAACCTGGCTGAGTAAAGTGCCAGCACCATGGATCCATTTTGCGCAAACTGCGCCTTCAGTTCAAGTTCAACTTGTTTGCTGTGTTTTTTTTTTTTTTTTCCCTCTCGTATGGAACTCTGACTTTTGCTTACCTTCCAGAAAACCTTTCAGGTGGACCGTGCACCTTTACATGAGCAGAACTCATGCCACATCAAATTGCTAACACTGTTGAATTAGAGACTCATTCAGAAAAAAAAAAAAAATAAATTGCCCAGTCTTTTCTATGTAGATGTATCTGATGTGAAAGGTTATGAGATCAATGTGTTAATTCACTTCTATTGCTTTACAGGGATTGCTTTGATCATAATGTTTTTTTTGTGCTGATGTTTTTTTGTTTGTTTGAAATATGAGATATGTGAAACAAAAATTCATTGGTCAAAGGGCGGAATGTCCTGCTATTTGATGGAGTTTTGTTTTGACCAATGACTTTGTGTTTCACCACTGCGCATATTAGTTGCTCAATGTTCACCAGTAGCACATGGTATGTTTTGTTCAGTTGAGCCGCCTATTGGCTTTGACATGGCATTAGCCATTACTTTCTGTATTCAGTTTAGCCGTCTATGGGCTTTGACATTGCATTAGTCATTACATTCTGTATTGTGCCTATTGGCTTTGACATGGCATTAGCCATTGCTTTCTGTATTCAGTTTAGCCGTCTATGGGCTTTGACATTGCATTAGCCATTACATTCTGTATTCTGCCTATTGGCTTTGATATGCTGTATCCAGTCTAGCCGCCTATTGGCTTTGACATTGCATGCCTATTGACTTTGACATGATGTATTCAATTTAGCTGCCTATTGACTTTGACATGCTATTAGATATTCTGCCTATTGGCTTTGACATGATATCATATATTACATTTTGTATTCAGCTCCGCTGCCTATTGGCTTTGACATGATATCATATATTACACTTTGTATTCAGCTTAACTGCCTATTGGCTTTGACATGATATTCAGCTTAACTGCCTATTGGCTTTGACATGATATTCAGCTCCGCTGCCTATTGGCTTTGACATGATATTATACATTGCATTTTATATTCAGCTCAGCTGCCTATGGGCTTTGACATGATATAAGACATTGCATTTTGTATTCAGCTTAGATGCCTATTGGCTTTGACATGACACTAGACATTGCATTTGATATTTAGGTTAGCTGCCTATTGCCTTTAACATGACATTGCATTTGATATTTAGGTTAGCTGCCCATTGCCTTTAACGTGGAGTTCTGTATTTTTCCAAGCTGTGTTTTTGCACCAGAGAACCAAGATGTTTTGCTCTCACAGTAGACTAGACCTGATAAGAGAGAGTACATGGGCGTTGTTTCTCTTCCCTTGAGCTTGGGAACAGGAGTAGTCTTGGAGACCTGGCCAGTCTCCAAAAGGCTTGCTCAGTTTCCCAGGTCTGAGAGGAGGGGGCACACCTTTGTAACGAATGTAACAGGCTGCAGAGAGTCAGATTCGAATCTGCCGGACCTCGTGCTGGAGCTTGGCGCCAGTTGCCAGCATCCCGTGTGGGTAGATGACACTCTTTCTCGCGGCTGACAGGGGTCCCCAGCTTGCAGACCTTAGAAAGATGTAGCTGTAAATAGTTCCTACACGGTGAAGTATTTGTTTTGCTTTGCATACAATATCTTATAAATATAACCTGCTGTGTATATTGCAAACTGATATATTTTGTTTGATTAACGCGGACTTGAAAGCTACTAATTCGTCATTCATTCATAAACATTGTGGTTGGGGAAGAATAAAATAACAATAAAAGTCTTCTTTGACCTCAGAAGTGCATTTCTGTTGTGTTATGTTAGTGCTTAGAAACTAAATAAGAGGAAAGCACTACACTAGTCCAACAATAGAAGCTATTGAAAATTTGTCAAGTTTGTTAGCTATCATAATGTGGCTTTCCTGCATGCACACTGAGGAGGGCCTGCATGTAAAAGAATTAGATAAAGTAACATACTAAATAAGAAATCTACACTGGAGTGGGACATAGGGGAAAAGACTTGGAGGCTACACTCTGGCCAAAGACAATCAACACCAAAACAAATATTCTAAGATAACAAGTAAAATGTGCCCAAAATCTAAGTCAGCATGCAAACAGTTTCTGTTATAAATAATAGAAAGAGTAAAAATATGCCAAAAATATCTACATTCACTTCCTTAAATAATCCTGGACACATACTTCCAGGTTGCTTCATTCTGCTCTTTTCAGAAAAAAATGCAGGTTCAACTACATGATCAATCTGCGAAAGTTAAGTCAAATTTGGGGGAGTTAGGATGCACTGCATCTTCGATGGTAACTAACATAAATAAACACATTTCCTAGTTAGAAGAGAGAATGTGTGACTAACTACTACTATGCTATTTAAGAAAGTTTTGAAAAAAAAGCTACTGGCCATTATTACAAATGTTCAAACAAACCCTGAGGAATTTGGAAACATGTCCATAAATGTAATTTAAATGAATGGAGGTATTTGAGAGAAACAGTACATTCTTAGCTGTTCTCCCTAATGTTAGTAGAGGCAGTTTTGATATAGTGATTTTTACACTGGTCCAGAAAAAAAAAAACACGGTAATGCCTTGAAGGTTACATTTTCAATGATTCTATCACAGTAATGCAGATCAGATTTTGGGTACTGTTGAATCAACCAATTTATAGACTGACATTGAAAACTAGTTATTGATTCCCTTTTCTTTTAATAATTTATAAATAACTTTTGTTATAGGTTATATAGGTATATAGGAGCTCTTGGACAACTAAACAACTCTACAAAAACCCCAGAGGACCTCTAGGCTTTGCAGATCACCAGAGAACTCAGTCCACAGTGGAGGGACCACTCTACAACCGAAGAGAACCAGTAAGCAAGTGAGGGTCACTTCAGTGATTAGCCACTAACTTCCGACCTGGACACCGTAGCTGAACCAAGCTGCAAACCACCGGCTGCAAGGACAAACCCTTCCAGTGTGCCAAGTTTGGTGGCACTGTGCCCTCCAGACCAATACCAGGGGTATTGGTCAGCCCACATCGGACATCAAGAAAAACAGCCCACCTGGGGCTGCAACAGAACCAGGAGGAAGCCCCAGTTGAAGGACTCCAGAAGCAACCCAGACCTCCCGCCAGAGTGTCCCTGTTGTCCTGTAAACGACCCTTAAACCAACTTACCTACTGCTCCTGAGGGCATCTTTGTGCACAGGTTCTGGCTCACCGATTTGCCCTGCACCCGGCCGCCCTATGCCCTGCACAGAAGAACTTGCTGTACTCTAAGGTACTGTACTCCTCACCCCTTGCGACCTCGACACTCCAAGGATTAATCTTTAAACTCATCTGTGCAATGCTTTTCTAAGTGTTCTCTTGCAGTGGCCCTGCACCCACTCCAGGGACATACTCCCGCTGTTCTGCCGGAACCGGGAGCCCCCCGAGCTCCTCCAGCTGGAACAGTGTACCCACCAACGACCTCAACCAACCTGCAAAAGAAGAACTCGGTAAACCAAACTCTATGATTTTATATGTCTTTTTAAAGGTGCTTCTCCATTGATTCCTATGTTGCGTAAGTTCGCATGAAAAGACTATTTTTATTAAACTTCAAAAATCCATAACTCAAAAGTACTTAACCAATTCTGATGATCCTGGTCTTAAAATGTATATGAAAATCTGAAGTATTTTTATAAATTGGTCTTGAGTTATTCCTTTTAGTGTGTGAATTGCAAATTGATACTGAGTACAACAAATGCTTAGCACCTCTCCAAGATTGGCCTAACTGCTTGACCAAGCTACCTCCAGAATTAGAGCATTAGCTTTTACCCCTGTAAACCAAGATGTATTTGCCTGGACCCCCTGCACAGTGTGCCTAGATTTGCACACTACATAGAGGCCCATCCTCCTACATTTGGTGTATCAGTGGTGGAATAAGAGACTTTGCATTTGCTGAAACCACTTTGTTAATTTTGTGAGCACACGAATAACTCTCCAAATTGCCTTTAGTTCAGTATTTTTTTTGATTTTCCATTGGCTAAACATTTTGTGCACATTTTTAAAATAATAATGAGGGCCCTGGTTAGGTCCCTAGAACTTTAGCAAAAAGTTTTAAAAGTCCTTACTTTGGTGGGCCTATTCAAAAAGGGGATTCTAAATTCTTAAAAAGGTCCCAACTTTAGTGAAATAAAAATGACAGATGCAGAGACCAAGAACCAGGAGCTCAACCTGGTACATTATGAGGCATATAGTTATGACCAACTAAGGAGACTCTGTAGACTGTACCAAATTCATACTGGAAAAAGCCCCAGTGCAGAGAAACGTAGGTTTCTGGTGGCCCACCACGAAAACAATAATCCCCCAGATGAGAAAGATGATGATGCATCTGTGGTGGATGAAGACGCTGTGGACAATGGAGGTGAGGGTAGCTCCTCTCACTCCAACACTAGTGTACCCAAATAAACAGACCTGGAACATTGCCAGGCTGACCAAACAGCTGGCCTTAGAGAGGCAGCTTTTGAAAATAGAGAAACAGAGGAAAGTGTTGGGCCTAAGACCCTTCTCTGGTGGCAGCATACTAATAAATAGGGAGGAAGAGAAACCTTTCAACCTAGGACTCTCAAAAGGAGCTGTCCCCACTCTACCAAGAAGGAGATGATATCCAGAAATGGTTCATTGTCTTTGAGAGAGCCTGCATTGGGAGGGATGTCCAAAAGAAGCACTGTAGCACTCTGTTATGGGAATTGTTCCCAGGAATGTGCAGAGATAGGCTCCTGACACTGAGTGAAACAGATACTAAATCCTATGACCTCATGAAGGGTACCCTGGTTGAGGTCTTTGGGTTTACTACTGAGGAATACCACATAACATTCTGGGGGACATAAAAATCCCTGACTCAGTCCTCGGTAGAATTTATGGACTTCTCAGTAAAAATGCTAGGTAGTTGGTTAGAAGGCAACAAGGTACATAATTACGGAGGGCTGCTCAATTTATTGACAAAAGAACACCTTTTGAGTAATTGTGTCCATGACGGGTTGCACCAGTACATAGTAGATTTGAGGCCAGTCTCCCCGCAAGAGTCTGGGAGGAAGGCTGATCATTGGGTGAGAACTAGGGTGTCCAAAACCAGAAATGGAGGGGTTGACCAAAAGAAAGATTCAGGGAAGCCCTCTCCCAAGAGAAAAAGGTGGAACCTCCTAGAAATAAAGAAAAGGAGTCCTTAGGCCCCCAAACATCTGTCCAGGAGGGGGGATCCAGAGACACCTCACAAAACAAAGGTGGGTACCAGGTTAAAAACTGGAATGCAACTAAGGTATGGTACCACAACTATCAAAAGACGGCACCACACCAAGGACACTTCGTATCCTAAAAACAAACCCACTAGTAAGCCCCCAGGGGTAACCAATATAGCCATTGGGGATAACTCCTCAGATGAGAAGGTCCTCATAGCCTTTAACTGAAAGTAGGCCCCAAAGGTAATATGAGGTTCCAGAGGGGAGTAGATAGTTCCACCACCTACTGGTGAATGGAATCCCAAGCACTGCCCTGAGAGACACCCATGCCAGTCCCACAATTGTGCATGAAAGGCTGGTGCTCTCAAACCAGTATATCCCAGGAAAGATTGCCAGGGTAAGGGTTATCCCAGGGAAATTCACTGATAGGCCAGTAGCTGTATTCCTTATAGAGATAGATGGGTCCCTTAGCTGGAGAAGGGTGGTAATCAGTACAGACCCCAACCTTGACTGTCTCCTTGGAAATGACCACTCAGAGGTTGGTCAGAGCTCAAAAGAGGAACTGGTCCAGTGTCAGTCCTCTCCCAAGGACTCTGAAGGTGCTGCTCCTACAGTGAGTGCAAGTAGACCACAAATGAAACAAGCATTTGCAATGCAATAGGGTCTCAAATTTCTCCGAGTTAAAGCTATTACCAGTTGTAAACTCCCAACCGGACTTTTCTTGCCACATTAAAGGAAAACAAAACAGCATGATCGCGCTGCTACAGTTCACTCGTAGTGAACCCTATCGGCAAAAGTATAATTATGTACATAACCGGCAAAAGTGCAATTAACTATGTAATAGGGTCGATGTCATGTAAAGCGCTGGACTTCTGCCAAGTGATATCGCACTACGAAAAAAAGATAAAAAGTAGTCCACAAACCTGACGGGAAACAGCAAGCCTCGCATGTTTTCAGTACTTGGTCACTGCGCTCGAGGAGGGCTAACCACTGGAAAAGGCATGACGTATGCGTGCCTTCTACTAATGAAAGCAAGCAGATTTTGAAAGGCATGCCCACGAACCATTGAAAGACACTGACATAACATGGAGGGGGCTCCGAGCCCATTTCTATCTACTAAAGCGTCTTGCAAGCGAAACGACTGCGCAAGCGCATGAAACGCAGGCCTGGCCCTAAAAAGGAAAGGTGGGCAAGCTTTAACTAAGATAACAGAAAGCCAATGAGCTTCTGCTCCATTAGAGAAGAACTTCACTTTTGGAACTGGTGAAGCCCAGCTTGACCCCCAAGAAAGCCTGACTAGTCAGGCACCTGCTCATCCTGGGTTAGTGGCTCCTTAGCTGACAAAAAAGAGAGTGGAAGGAGGGTATTCTCTGCAGGATGTAGAGATCCCCCACTCCCATACAGCAGACAGGCACCCTGAACCCAAAGAAGCCTGTAAGTTAGCCCTGTTCCCTGTGGGTATGGAGCTAAAGGTGTGGTTCTGGACACTGGCAGCTGTCAGTTGCCTCTGCTGGGTGTTAGCCTTTATGGCTGCACTGTCCTTGGCATGGTGGTCTGATCCCCATACCAAATAGTACGTTAGGCCCCTTGACCCTGTTGGTCTTGGAGGGCTTACCCTAGTTATGGGTAGCCTCTTTGGGTAAGCTCGGGTTCGCCCTGGCTAAGATTGAGATAGCAGAAGTGGAACCAGGAGCTACCCAAACTCCTCCAGCTTGCACAGTGTGGCCACCGACGACCACCATCAACATGCAAAAGAAGAACTTGTTAAACTAACTATGTTTTGATATGTATTTTTAAAGGTGATCCTACATTGATTCCTATGGTGCGTAATTACGCATGAAAAGACTATTTTTATTAAAATTAAAAAATACATAAATCAAAAAGTACGTAACTAATTCTGATGATCTTAGTCTTACAATTTATATAAAAATCTGAAGTATTTTTATAAATTGGTCTCAAGTTATTGCTTTGAGACTGTGAGTTGCAAGATTGATATTGTGAGTATAACAAGTGCATTGCACTTCTCCAAGATTGGTCTAACTGCTCGACCAAGCTACCTCCAAAATTAGAACATTAGGGGATCTAGTTTTTACCCCTGTAAATCAACGTGTGGTGGACCCCCACCAGAGCATGCTGAGCTTTGCACACTACATAGAGGGCCAGCCTCCTACACCTTGCACTGTTAACTAGCTTCTTCGAAGGTTTATCAAAATTGAGTGCTGCGGGCTGCAACTGTCCTAGACATGTACAGGGGCTGGATGCAGGAATTTGTTGAATGTGGAAGAAGGGGTGCTTACATGGAGATTCTGGGCCGAGATCTGGGACTGCTTAAATATGTCATTACATGTATCAATTTGAGGAATGTGGAGATAAAATGCATAGATTGCAAAACATCTGTCAGACCAGTCCATCAATATTACTAAAAGTACATCTAAGTACATCAAAGATTTGTCACTTTGAGTATCCTGCTGTGAGTAAGGTCTGTAAGGTGATGACATATGGAGAGGGACTGAGACATGCCTGAATAACATCACAGCAAATGTAAAAGTGAATTGTCTACGGGAGGTGCTTGAAATCAAATCCTGATTGGGTGGCACAAATGGCACATCACGGGGTAGTGGCTTTGGATTCCTGACGAGGGCCACTTTCTCAGATCATTCCGATGGACTCTTCAAAAATCAGCAAGAGACTTCTTCTTTGAGGTTGCCCCAGAACTAATGGACTTTCTGATCGACATGACTTGCGCCACCCAAATTAGAAAGATAGGGATCAGAGCCCTTCTGGCATATAACAGCCTAGGATTGTGGAATCTTCTGCGGACCATATCAGCGTGATATTACTCAGAAAGGTTTTGGGGATCAGCACATTCTCGCCACAAAAGTTGCAGGTCACACAAACTATGAAAAAGGGATATATCAGCAACCTGGGTTCACACTTCATAAAGCTGCCTAGCCAGCCAGCGTACACTGTTATAATCACAACTGCATGCTGAATCCTCCAAAATTTTACAGTCAACTGAACGCATTGCAACAAGGGAGCAAAGGGAATGCAGGAAGGAGAATATGCGCCAAAATTTGAGGCCACCACTAAAAAGAGTAATAACTGCACTATGGAAAGACTGCAGAAAGACATTTTAGAAGGCCCAGATATATAGATTTTTTATAGCCTAATCTGAAGCATAAGAACCCACTGAATGCCCGTATTTATACTTTTTTTGCGCCGCATTTGCATAGTTTTTTGACGCAAAAACGGTGCAAACTTGCAAAATACCATTGTATTTTGTAGGTTTGCACCGTTTTGCGTAAAAAAGCGGCGCAAATGCGGCGCTAAAAAAAGTATAAATACGGGCCCAGGATTTTTACAAGATCTTCATATGTGCAGATACTTTTTCAGGCAAGCTGTTATTTTTTATTATGATTAGATTTTTAATTTCCTTCTAATCCCCCTGAGCCTCTTGCTGTGCCTTCAACAGATGCAGCCCATTTGCAGCCCAAGGATGGCACACTTGCTTCCTTCTGAATATAATGCAGGGCCCAAGAGATGCCAAGCACAAGTACTTCTGCCAGACAGATATATGTCTCTAGGCTAAACGCTAGAGACCTCCTGGTCTTGTGGCGCTTTTACGTACGATTACTTATAAGCCCCCAACACCCATGGCACTTAGCTCAGTTCAGCAGTCTTCAATGTAAACTTACAGATGTTCCAGAACTTATGTTTTATTTTGTGTCTGTTTGTGATGTGCTTCTGTTTCTGCTTCTGTTTAGGCTTCTGCTGCTGAGGCTTTCCACGGATCTCTAGCCACGCCAGCATCTCAGATTGTTCCATGCCCTGCGGAGAATCGAAAGGAGAACTGTTGAGCAGAGGGCACTGTAGGACAGTACCCTGTTTCTGGAACGGTTACCCCAACTTTTTGCCTGTAGTCAGTATGTTATGACTGTGTTCACTGGGATCCTGCTAGTCAGGGCCCCAGAGGTTATGCTCTCTCCCTTTAAATTTAGTTGCTTGGACCACACACACCCCACATTTGGCATACTGGTGCCCCCATATAAGTCCCTAGTATATATGGTACCCAGGTACCCAGGGCATTGAGGTACCAGGGGTCCCCCATGGGCTGCAGCATGTATTATGCCACCCATGGGGAGCCCATGCAAAGTGTATCTGCAGGCCTGCCATTGCAGCATGCATGAAAGGGTGAATGCACCATTTTCACTACACGCCACTGCACCAGGTCACTGTACGTCACCCCTATGGTAGGCCCTCCTAGCCCAGAGGGCAGGGTGCAGGTACCTGTGTGTGAGGCACCCCTGCATGAGCAGACGTATCCCCACGAACTCCAGCTCCATTTTCCTCGATTTCATGAGTGTGGGGACGCTATTTTACACGTGTACTGGACATAGGTCACCACCTATGTCCAACTACATAATGGTAATTCCAAACCTAGGCATGTTTGGTATCAGAAATGTTGGAATCATACCCCAATACTGTTGCCAGTATTAGAAGTATGATTCTATACAATCTAGGGGGTCCTTAGAGGACTCCAGCATTGCTCCTACCAGCTTTCTGGGGTTTTCCGGGCAGCCTAAGCTGCTGCCACCCCGCAGACGGTTTTCTGCCCTCCTGTTGCTTGAACAGCTCAAGCCCAGGAAGGCAGAATAAAAGATTTCCTTTGGGAGAGGGAGGCAACACCATCTCCCTTTGGAAATAGGTGTTGCTTGGCTTGGGAGGGGTAGCCTCCCCAAGCCACGGGTATGCTTTGAAGGGCACATTTGGTGCCCTCCTTGCATAAACCAATTTGCACCAGTTCAGGGATCCCAATCCCAACTCTGGCGTGAAGCTGGACAATGGAAAGGGAAGTGACTACTCCCCTGTCCATCACCACCACAGAGGTGGTGCCCAGAGCTCCTCCAGAGAGTCCCTTGATTCTGCCATCTTGAATCCAAGGTGGGCAGAGGCCTCTGGGAGCATCTGAGTGGCCAGGTCAAGCAGGTGACGTCAGAGCCCCCTCCTGACAGGTGGTCACCTGGCTAGGTGACCAATCCCCCTTCCAGGGCCATTTAGGGTCTCCCACTTGGGTGGGTCCTCAGATTTGGCTTGCAAGATTCCAGCAGGACTCCTCTGCAGCCTCTATTTCACCTTCTAGCCACTGGAACTGCGACTGAACCTTCCAGGAAATGACAATCTGCATCCACGACAAAGACTCTGCTTGCAACATTGTTTCCACGGTTCCTTCCAGCTTCTGCAACATTTCCCGTGCATCCTCTGAGGGTGGCAAGTATTCAGTCTGCATGAGAAGGAAGAAGGAATCTCCTTGGAGGGAAGGAGTCACTCCCCTGCACCTGCAGACACCAACTGCAATGACAACCGCCTGCTTGGATCCTGCAGAACAGGTGGTGGTCTGAAGAGGTCCCCTTGGTCCTCTCTGCCAGTTGTCCAACTCTGGAGGAGGTAAGCCCTTTACTTCCCACGCAGGACAGTACCCCCATGCACGGCACCTCTTGCAGCTACCTAGGCTTGTTGGCATCTCCTGCAAGGGATCTTCATGCTCTGTGAAGCCCCAGCACTCTTCCCTGTGACGCACAGCCCTTCTACGTCCTTCTCCTGCAGCGTGGTTCCCTTCTTCAGGTGTGCTGTGTGGGCTCCCCTGCAACTTCTAGGTCCTCTTCCAGTGGGTCTTCTGTGGGGGCTGCCTTTTCTTCTATGGACTCTCTACCTAGCTGAGGGTCCCCTGGGACTCACCCCCCCAGAACCCCCTCACATGGTTTGAGTCCTCCTGGACCTTGTTAGTCCCCGGCAGCTCCACTTTTCTTCTACCACAACTCTTGCCTTTGTCAAGGCTTTTTGGTGGCTTTTCCACACCACCGACAGACTGCAATCTTCCATCCGATGTTGAGATGTTGACTGCATCCTCCAGGAACTCTTTACTGACTCCAGGGCTGCAGTGCTGACCGTCTTTATCCTACCGTTGACCAACTCCTGCAACCACAGACGGGTGGGTAGTGGCTTCTGCCACCACCAGACACTTCTCTGACTTCTGGACTTGGTCCCCTTCTTTTTCAGGTCTTTCTTTTCAGGAATCCACCGCTGGCTTCTTGCAGTCTTGTCTGGGTGTTGCAGTATTCTTCTTTTCAGTCCTTTTGGTGGTTTGGGGAAAATCCAGTAATTTACTCCTTTCTTCCTGGTTGCTGGGGGGCACTGTGGTTACTTACCTTTGGAGTTTCCTAGTTCCTCCAACTCCCCTCTACAGATTCCAATTACCTGGGTGGGGGTCCTACATTCGCATTCTTTTTTTTAGTATATGGTTTGGGCTCCCCCTAGGGTCACTATAGTCTATTGCTATTGCACTGTTTTCTATTGCTATTTATGCCTATTTCTGATTATTAGTGTACATATGTTGTGTGTTTACTTACCTCCTACTGAAGGGTTGCCTACCTAGTGCTTTTGGTAACTGTGTCACTAAAATAAAGTACCTTTGTTTTTGTAACATTGGGGGGTTGTTATGACCCTGGCGGTCTTTTGACCGCCAGGGCAAAGGTGGCGGTTTCACCACCAACAGGCTGGCGGTGAACACCGCCATATTCACATCCCCACTCATATCGCCAGGATGGTCGGACCCATTGGACGAAGATGAACATCTCTGACCCGACGGTCTACAGAAGACCGCCGGCGGTATTAGAAGCCGCCTTTCCACCAGGGTTTCTGCTGTGGTAGCACTACCACGAAAACCCTGGCGGAAAGGCTACCGGTGACAGGGAATCCCCCCGCAAGCACAGTGCCCCCACCCCCAAAAAAATACCTTCCCCCCTCCTCCAGGTAGATCGCCCCAACCCCCGCCCCCTCCCCGCATACATGCACACACACGCACCACGCATGCACTCATTCACCAACACTGACATACACGCATTCACTCATATGCATCCATACTCGCAATCACCACAACACTCATACTCGCATTCACCACAACACTCATACTCGCATACACACACGCATACACACTTACATGCATACACGCGCTCACTTCTACATTCAGACATGTATACAACCACGCATACACACATTCATGCACACACGCAGACCACACTCACTTACACACCCACACACAACACCGCCCCCCCTCCCATCCCCCTTCCCTGTCGGACGATGGTGGGCAGAAGACCGCCAGCACTGGTGGTCTTCTGGTGCCTGTGGCTTTGACGGTCTTGCTCAAAGACCGCCAAAGTCATAATTAGGGCCTGAGTGTTTTCTTTCATGTGTAAAAGTGCTGTGTGACTACAGTGGTATTGCATAAGCTTTGCATGTCTCCTGGATAAGCCCTGGCGGCTCATCCACAGCTACCTCTGGAGAGCCTGGCTTCTAGACACTGCCTTCACTACACTAATAAGTGATACTTGGTATAAGGTGTAAGTACCCTAGATACCCAACACACAGTAGGCCAGCTTCCTACATTGGTGGTGCAGCAGTGGGATAAGCACTTGCAATTGCCTTACCACTCTGTCACTTGGTGCTTTCCACAGGAAAGACCACTTACTGACTAGGGCTACACACTGTACTTAGTGTCAGGGAATTAGTCCCTCAAGTTTGGGTAAGCTAGGGGTTAAGGCATAGCCCTCGCTCCAAACTTCTGTAGGGAGACTAAGAGTTAGAGTAGTTAGGAACACCTACACCACTCTGACAACAAACTATGGCCCTCATTATGTATGAGGTTAATGTGGCAGTATCACTGCCAACAGGCTAGCTGTGTATATCACCAAATCTTCACTCATTCTAACCGCCAGGCCGGAGACGTTCATCTCTGACCCGGCGGTCCAGAGAAGACCACAGGCAGCATAATGAGCCGGCCTACCGCCATGGTTTCCACGGCAGTAGCACCTCCACGAAAACCATGACGGTATGGCTACTGGTGACAGGGAATTCCTTCCCTGTCACCAGTAGACGGCTCCCCCATCCTCCAGCAATCACCTGACTCCTCCCCCCTGCCCCCCTACAAGTCACTGTGCCCCCACCCCCCTAAAGTCACAGCGCCCCCACCCCATCCCCCTTCCTTACATACATGCACACCCACACCCACACACCATGAATACACCCATTCATCTCCACTTCCATACACGCATCCACTCACACTCATCCATACACCATTCACTCACACGCATTCACTCACACTCGTCCATACACTCATTCACTCACACATACTCACACGCATTCAGGAACACATCCACACTAACATGCTCACACGCATACACACTGACATGCAGACACGTACTCACTGTAACATTCATACACGCATTCACTCACATGTATACAACCACACATACACCAAAACACTCACAGACTCATTCACACACTCACACACACATTCATACACACACAGACACCACACACTCACATACAACACCCCCCATACTCCCACCCCCCACCCCTGTCGGACACCTGACTTACCTTGTCCGGAAAGGAGGTCGTCTGGCAGGGTACGGGAAGGGGCGCTGCTACCTCCACCAGCAGGACACCACCAGGCCGTATTAATGGTCTTAATTCGGCTGGCGGCGTCCTTCTGGTGGGGCGGTGCAAGTAGTAGCAACGTCCAGGCGCCTTGAGGTTAGCACCCCATGGTGGCAGCAGTTTTAGTTTCAGGAAGCCTAGGGTCAGGGAGGACTCTTTTGACTCAAGAAACTTGAACAAGGTGTTCCCCCCTTCAGGGTGGGGGATGACATCTACAAGTGGTTCACTGTGTTGGAGAGGGCCTGTAGAGTACAGGGTGTCCCCCAAAGGCAGTGGCTTCTCTGACAAGGGTAGGGACACTCCTAACTGTCAGAGAGGAGGATGCAGTCAATTACTCAGTTCTCAAAACAGCACTTCTGGATGGGTTTGGTCTAACCACTGAACAATACAGAATAAAGTTCAGGGAGAACAGGAAAGAGTCCTCACAAGATTGGGTAGATTTTGTGGACTGTTCCGTGAAAACTCTGGAAGGCTGGTTACATGGGAGCAAAGTCAGTGATTATCAGGTCTTGTACAACCTCATCTTGAGAGAGCATATTTTGAATAACTGTGTGTCTGATTTATTGCATCAATACCTGGTGGACTCTTATCTGACCACTCCCAAGAATTGTGAAATAAGTCAGACAAATGAGTCCGCACCAGGGTGAGCAGAAAAGCTCACCCAGGGGGCAACCACAAAAAGAAAGATACAGGTAAGCACCAGGAGAAGGGTGGGGACAAATCCAAAGAGTCTTCATCAGGCCCACAAAATACCTCTAGGGGTGCGGGCAAATCCTCTTCCTCCTGCTTCCAAAAGCCTTGGTATTTTGTCTGTAAAAACAAAGGCCATAGGCCAGGAGACAGCTCCTGCCCTAAGAAAAGCACCAAGACAACCACAAATACCAACCCCACTTCTACTTCTAGTGCCCCTAGCAATAGCAGTAGTGGTAGGACTACTAACAGTAGTCAGTCTCAGGGTGTAGCTGGGCTCACTTTAGGGACTGTAGTGGGGCCTGGGTTGGGTGTCTGAGACAACTGAAGCAATGCACTTGCCACCCTTGCTGCCTGTCCCCTTAATATGGGTAAGTACAGACAGCATCCTCTGATAAATTGTGTTGAGGCTGAGGCCTACAGGGACACAGGTGCCAGTGTCACTATGGTGACTGAAAAACTGGTGTCTCCTGAGCAAAACCTACTTGGTCACCAGTACCAAGTGACTGATGCTCATAACAACACCATGTGCCACCCCATGGCAGTTGTTGATTTCAGCTGGGGGGGTGGGTTACGAGTCCTAAAAAAGCTGTGGTGTCCACAGACCTACCTGTAGAGTGTTTACTATTGAACAACTTGGAGACTTCAGCTAGAACTGAAGTGGAGTTAGAGGCCCATGCAGCAATGCTGGGCTTCCCAGGGCATATGTCTGCCTTGTCTAGAGCACAGGCAAAGAAACAAAATTAGCAGGAAAACTTGGAGCCTGTAACAATGGCCCAAGAACTTCCCAAACCTAAGAGTAGAAAGGGCGAGAAAATTCCCCCTACTCCAGCCTCCAGTGAGGTTCCAACCCCAGAGGAGGAAGAATCCACTTCCTTGGCAGAACTTAAAACAGAGGAGCTACAAGCTGACACAGCTGAGCTCTTGGGTCCAGGGGGCCCTGCCCGGGAGGATTTCAGTAGGACACAAAAGACTTGTCCCACACTGGAGGACTTAAGGCAGCAAGCTACTCTCAAGAGGCAGGAGATGTCAGTGTCACCCACAAGGTGTATTGGGAAGACAACCTCTTGTACTCAGAGCCAAGGGACCCCAAAACTAGTGCCACCAGGAGGCTGGTGGTCCCTCTGCAGTACAGAGAATTTTTGTTAACCCTAACACATGACATTCCCCTGGCAGGTCTCCTAGGGCAAAGCAAAACTTGGGACAGACTTATCCCTCACTTTCACTGGCCCCATATGTCAGAAGACACAAAGTAGTTTTGTCGCTCTTGTGTCACCTGTCAAGCCAGTGGTAAGACAGGTGGCACCCCAGAGGCCCCCTTAATTCCACTTCCAGTAGTTGGGGTACCCTTTGAAAGGGTTGGGGTGGATATTGTTGCCACCTACACCCACCCACACCCTCTGGGGACAGATTTATTCTGGTGGTGGTGGACCATGCCCCCAGATACCCAGAAGCTATTCCTCTTAGGACCACTACACCTCCTGCAGTGACCAAAGCCCTTCTTGGAATTTTCTCAAAAGTGGGTTTTCCTAAAGAGGTGGTGTCAGACAGAGAAGCAAACTTCATGTCTGCATACCAGAAAGCCATGAGGAAGGAATGTGGTGTTACTTATATGTTCACCACCTCTTACCACCCCCAAACTAATAGTTTGGTAGAGAGGTTCAATAAAACTCTCAAAAGCAAGATCATGGGACTCTCTGAAAAACTCAGGAGGAGATGGGATGTCCTATTACCATGCCTCCTCTTCGCCTACAGGGAGGTCCCTCAGAAGCGGGTGGGCTATGGCCCAATTTAACTTCTGTTTGGGCACCCTGTTAGGGGTCCTCTTGTTCTCGTAAGAGAAGGCTGGGACCAACCTCTCAAGCCTCCCAAGTAAGACACAGTGGACTATGTGCTTGGCCTCAGATCTGGGATTGCTGAGTATATGAAGAAGACCACTAAAACCCTTCAGGCCAGCTAGGAGCTGCAAAAGCAATGGCATGACCAGAAGGCTGTACTGACTGTATATCAGCCACAACAGAAAGTGTGGGTTCTGGAGCCTGTGTCTCCCAGTGCACCCCAGGACAAGTGGAGTGGTCCCCACACAATAGTGGTGAAACAGGGTGAGGTGACCTACCTGGTAGATCTAGGCACTCACAGAAGCTCCCTCAAGGTGCTTCATTTGAACCACCTAAAGCCCTACTATGACAGGGCTGACATCACCCTGCTCATGGCCACTGATGAGGGACAGGAAAAAAAGAGTGACCCTTTTCCTGACCTCTTCTCCCACATTGCAGCTGATGGCTCAGTTGATGGGGTAGTCCTTGCTGACTGCCTCTCTGAGTCGACACAAAAAGAAGACTGAAGGAATCTCCTCGGACAGTTCTCAGAACTGTTCTCATTGACACCTGGTCAAACCACTTGGTCTGAACACACCATTGACACAGGGGATAGTTTGCCAATAAAAAGTAAAATTTACAGGCAACCTGATCATGTCAGAAACTGCATCAAATCTGAAGTTCAGAAGATGCTAGATCTGGGAGTCATTGAGCACTCAGACAGCCCCTGGGCTAGTCCAGTTGTTCTGGTCCCAAAACCTCACTTCCACAATGGGAAAAGAGAAATGAGGTTTTGTGTTGACTATAGAGGGCTCAACACTGTAACCAAAACAGATGTTCATTCTATCCCTAGGGCAGATGAGCTAATAGATATATTGGCATCTGCCAAGTATCTGAGCACATTTGATTTAACTGCTGGCTATTGGCAGATTAAACTATCAAATGATGCTGAACCGAAAACATGTTTTTTGAACCATTGGAGGCCACTATCACTTTATAGTAATGCCCTATGGCCTGAAAAGTACACCTGCCACATTTCAGAGGCTTTGAATACAGTCCTCCAAGGATTGTAAGCCAATACTGCAGCTTATCTTGATGATATAGCTGTCTTTCGCTCCACCTGGGAGGATCACCTGGTCCACCTGTGGAATGTTCTGGAGGCTCTACAGAAAACAGACCTCACTATCAAGGCCTCTAAGTGCCAGATAGGGCAGGTAAAGGTTGTGTATCTGGGCCACCTGGTAGGTGGGGGCCAGATTCAACCACTGCAGGGGAAGATTCAAACCATTTTGGATCAGACTCCCCCTACTACTCAGACCCAAGTCAGGGCCTTCTTAAGCCTCACTGGGTATGACATAAGATTTATTAAGAACTATGGCTCCATTTTAGCCCCTTTTAATGACCTCACCTCAAAGACAATGCCCAAGAAAGCTTTATAGACGGCTGGCTGTCAAAAAGCTTTTGAAGATCTCAAACTTAAGAAGCCCTGCCTACTCCGAGCAGTTCATAGTTCAGGCAGATGCTTCTGAGGTGGGGGGTTTGGCCAGTTTTGTCACAACTTTATACAGAGGGCCAGGACCAACTTGATGATTTTATAAGCAGAAGGCTGACCCCCAGGGAAAAGCATTAGCCAGCCATAGAAAGGGAGGCCTTTGCTGTGGTTTGGACTTTGGAGAAGCTGAGGCCATACTTGTGTGGTACTCACTTCCCTGTTCAGACAGATCATAAACCTGTTCTATGGTTAAAACAGATGCAAGGTCAAAATCCCAAACTGTTGAGGTGGTCCATATCCCTACAGCTAATGGACTACACAGTGGAACATAGATCTGAGAGTAACCACTCCAATGCAGATGGACTCTCCAGATATTTACACTTAGACAATGAAAACTTATCTGGCCAAGGTTAGCCTTAATGTACCCCTTTTCTGGTATGGATACCCCCACTTGTTGCCTGTTGTCAGTATGTTTTGACTGTGTTCACTGGTATCCTGCTTATCAAAACCCCAGTGACTATGCTCTCTCCCTTTAAACTTAGTTTCTTGGACCACACACACACCACATTTGGCATACTGGTGGCCCCATATAAGTTCCTAATATATGGTACCCAGGGAAGATTGCCAAATCTTTTTTAGAATAGAGCACAACTTGTTTTGAAAGTGTACCTTGGAGCCTATTTTTGCAGTGAATGCTGACTAATAACCAGAGTCATTAAGCAGGGAGTTATTTTCAAGACATTTTTTGGAACAATACATGGAGGAGACCTGGAGGCTGACGGATATATCTGAGACCGGCATAAAAGCAAGAACCTCTGTATAACCAATAGCTACAACCTCAGATCAATTCCAGCCAGAGACCCATCATAGACTTACTTTTTTTTTTATACATCTCTTTATTGGCATTTCAGTAAGTAATTTACAATGCAATGCAATAATTAGGATTCTGAAGTATACTACATCTGCAGTGCAAAATATTACATTTTGCGTTTTATGCTCTTATACAATCAAAACGTATGTATCTAGTCAAACCTTCTGCATTCATTCGATTCATCATCCCAATTATTCTTCATCTACTTAATAAATGGTCAAAAATAACAATAATATTATGAACAAGGCCACCCCCAACCCCTGGTACAGGTTTACGTTCAGCTCATATAATCCTTCAATGTATCATTGATGTGTATTTTTTATTTCTCCATAGGAATACCATTCCCCTTGCCACTTTCCTCTCCGTTAGTGGCATTGTTATTAGAATTCTTTATTTACTCCCATATTATCAGCACCCCGGCATCATTGCATAGTTTGACTGGCCGCTTCTGGTCCTGTGTTAGTTATATGTTACTCTAGGGTATCGGACAAATCTGTATTTTGTGTGGTGCTTGTGCTCCCCTCGTTTCTTGGCTCGTGTGCTAGCATCCTATCCATCATGTCTGCCCAGTCCTCCAAGTCTTCTCCCAAGTTTTCATCCCTACAGGAGTTTTTCATATGTATTTCCTCCGCTTTAATCCATTCTAAAACATCTCTGCACCATAGGCTAGTAGACGGTGTCCTTATCTCCAGCCATCCCGTGGCCACCCTCTGTTTTGCCAGTGTCAGCGCCAACTAAAAAAATCTCCACTGCCTCTTCCCACTCTTATGGTGTGTGATCATGCCCAACAAACATGTCTATGGGTTTGTCTCAAATGTGAGTGTGGTCACCTCCCTCAGCTTCTATGCCACCCTTAGCCAGTAGCGCTGCACTGCGGGGCATTCCCAGGCCAAATATAGGAATGAGGTCCCATCTATGTTGCATATGGGGCATCTCGCCCCTCTGTGTGGGTTCATCCTTTGGAGTTTAATCGGAGTTAGATAAGTGCGATGTAGGAAATTAAAATGTGCTAGTTTGAATCTGGTGTTGCAAGCTACCCATTTCACCAGTTCACATGCCCTGTTCCAGTAGGGATCCACAAATTGTGTAACTAAGTCTTCTTCCCACGTCCCTCTAGCCGTTGGTGGTGTCAACTTTCTGTCCATTTGTAGTGTCCTGTATATCTGACTTACCATATGTCTAGCCCACACCCACTGTCAACAGCAGTTGTAAGGTCATCGTGACTCCTGGAGTGTTTGGAAAGTCAGTCCAAATCTGGGGTGTCATATCCCTTAACTTTGCATACTGTAAGAATTGTCCTCCTCCCATATTGAACCGCTCCCTCACCTTCATAAATGTTTGAAATGCCTCTCCCAAGAACAGGTCCCCCAATGTTAGGCATCCCCCCTTTCGCCATCTTGTCATGGACATGATCTTATTTGCACGTTGGAATGGGACGAATATCCAAATGTCCAGGTCCCAGGCAAATGGTGGTCTTTTAAATACCCTAATAATCGTCCGCTCCCATATCTCCACGGCTCTGTGTTCTTCGCTGGTGAGTCTCTCAGAGATAGACTCTAATTAGTCGCTCTCCTGCGCCCTCCCCTCTGCCGCAGTCCTCCGCCCGGGCGACCCAGTGGCCCAAGAGGTGTTTTGTCCCAATGTTCCAACCAGACCCATACTTCCTCCGGCGTGTCGAAAAAAAAATGTTTTTCCGTGTGCCACCACTCTAGGTTGCGGCAGGAAAAGAAGCATTTAGGAGAGTCCCAGGGCTCTCAGCTTTTGTTTAACTTCTACATACGACTTTCTCTGAGCCTGTACTTTGCTTGTGTAGTCAGGGTAAATGGTTATGACATGACTTTCATACCATAGAGTTCTAGCTTCCCTATCAGCCCTGAGCATGCAGTCTCTGTCGCGATGGCTGACATGCACGCAATCAGCATTCTCGATGGAGGTCCTGCCGAAGGGCGCATTGTCAGTGCTCTGTGAGCTCTCTCAACAGCAAACATCGGAGACAGGCCTTTGGGCTTCAGCGTATCTGTGATCCATGTCTCTAGAAAAGTCTCTGTCGAGTTCCCTTCCACTCTCTCTGGGAAACCCACGAGGCCCATTTTATTTTGGCGGGAACAGCCCTTGCTTCTTCCTCTCTATTTTCCAGTGTCTTTGTTGCCTCTGTTAACTTCGTGACTTGTACCTTGAGGGCAGTTATCTCCTCACCCATGTTGCATATCTGTCACTCTTCCTGTCACCTTTCGGAGTTCTGCCTGCAGCAATCCCACTTCCAGCGTCACAGTGGCTTGCATCCAGGCGGCTCTCGAGGGCTCCTCCTCCGCCGCTGTGTCCATGGCCCCTGTTTGTCTCGTCATCTGTTGTTGCTAACCCTGTGGTTGCGCATATTGGGTGATCGTATTACTCTGATGCCCCTTCAGTGCCTTTTCCTTGCCCATTATGCAGTCGCCCGCTGGATTAATATTGCATATTCTAGTCAGGGCTGCCAATCTCATTACTACCTCCCGAGCCAGCCGCTCGCTCGGGCCCCTTGCCGTGGAAACCAGGGCTCTGTTGCTGTAACTTGCCACCATCTTTAGTCGAGCCTGGGCCCCCTCCTCGCTTTCCTTCACATCATTCTTTCCCACTGACAGTCCCGCAGTCGCTGCCCCACAGCGTAATCCCTGTTTTCTCTCTCTTACGTGTCTTTGTTGTTTACATCCTGTTGTTCCTGTTCTGTGCAGTGTTCACAGCGTGCAGTGGGGCTTTGCTGCCAAGCTTCAGGCACCTGCTTCCATAGTTGCAGGTCTGTATCCTCGTTGCCCGACCCTTGTACACTTAGGCCCATATTTATACTTTTTGACGCTAAACTGCGCTAACGCAGTTTAGCGTCAAAAAAGTTTGCGCCGTCTAACGCCATTCTGAAGCGCCATGCGGGCGCCGTATTTATGGAATGGCGTTAGACGGCGCAATCAGACCGGCGCTGCCTGGTGTGCGTGGAAAAAAACCACGTAGACCAGGCAGCTCCGGCGTTGGGAAAAAATGACGTTAGGGCGTCTTAAAATGGCGCAAGTCAGGTTGACGCTAAAAAATCGTCGTAACCCGACTTGCGCCATTTTTTTTCGACGCCCATCCCCCATCAACATGACTCCTATCATTGTAAAGATAGGAGTCATGCCCCCTTGCCCAATGGCCATGCCCAGGGGACTTCTGTCCCCTGGGCATGGTCATTGGGCATAGTGGCATGTAGGGGGGCACAAATCAGGCCCCCCTATGCCACAAAAAATAAATAAAAAAATACTTACCTGAACTTACCTTAATGTCTCTGGGATGGGTCCCTCCATCCTTGGGTGTCCTCCTGGGGTGGGCAAGGGTGGCAGGGGGGGTCCCTGGGGGCAGGGGAGGGCACTCTGGGCTCATTTTGAGCCCACTTGTCCCTTAACGCCATGCCTGACCCAGGCGTTAAAAAGCGGCGCAAATGCGCCGTTTTTGGCCACGCCCACTCCCGGGCGTCATTTTTGCCCGGGAGTATAAATTCCACGTAAAGGCCTGGGAGTCATTTTTTAAGACGGGAACGCCTCCCTTGCATATCATTAACGCAAGGAAGGGGTTCACGCTAAAAAATGACGCACATTCCGGGAACTTTGGCGCTAGACGCGTCTAACGCCATAGTATAAATATGGCGTTAGTTGGCGTTAGTTTAGCGTCGAATTTGCGTCGAAAAAAACGACGCAAATTCGGCGCAACCAGAGTATAAATACGGCCCTTAATACCATCTCTTGGCGCGACCACCCACAAAGCGGGGGACACACCGGTGGGAAAGGCAGGGTGAAAGGAAGGTGCTCAGTGCTCACTTTGGACCTCTTCAGAGGTCTCTACTTCCACTTCCTCTGAGCGGGAGACCACACAGCAGGCCACCGAGAAAAGATTGCACCCGGTCTGACCGCGCGGAAAGATCACCACCGCTCTCCGCGTCAGCCCTCAGCTCCATCCCCAGCTGTGAGGATCTGCAGTACCCAGCCCCACAAGGCCGCCAATTCCAACAGCATCTGCCCTTCTCATCTCCAAGACAGACACCGCAGGGGCCTCCTCTCAATCACCGCCACCTCTCACCAGGCCGATTGGCTCAGTGCGTCGCTCCAGCCCTTGCGGAAGTCTCTGAGTCACCCTTTACTGATGTGTTCCTGCATCTCTCTCTGGTCCAGCATCCGCCTTCCCTTTCTGTTATTTGTGTTGTGCCCTCGAGCGACTGGGATGTCACAGTTTATTTCCCATCTGGACCACTCCGGACGTCCCAGTCTCCGCGCTCCCTTTCTTTCGCTGAGATCTTCAGCAGCACTTTCTCTCCATCTCTTCTTTCCGCTTTCCATAGTTTCATCTTTCATCTTGGTGCAGGGCTGATTACATCGTCTCTTGGGATTAGTAAACTCTTTTTTATCACCAGTGCTGTCACGATTAATAATCTATTTGTGAGGAACCTTTGGAAGGCTCACGGTGCATCTTTTTAAAGGCTTTCTTATGTCCTTCTGGTGATCCTTATGACTTTTCCCTCTTCTTAGATATTTCCTGTGAGGTGAGGTCTTCCTCCTCAGAGACAACAACAGTCTTAGTTTTAAGTTTTTGTAGCTACAATTTCAACCTTCCCTCTCTATCCTTGAGGGTTTTAGAATGAAATGTTCTGCAAATTTTGCAGTATTTTACCTTGTGATGTGGATGCAGGCAATAAATGCAGTCTTTATGAGGATCTTCAGAATGTAGCCTTTTCTTACCACAAGATTCAAAAGGTTGCAAGAGTCCTTCCCTGGAGGTTTCTGACATGGTGACACAGCAGAGAAGTTTGGATACACCAAAAATTAGGAAAAAACTGAAGAACTGAGCAGAGCTCAATAAGGCTCCCTCTCACACGACGTGTGGTAGAAAAGCTGATTGGCTCAGCCTCTCTTGGGAGTGTTCTACAGGGTGCTGTCACCTGACTGGTTATAGCTTATGTTTGATCCTTTTTTTTAAAAGGACATAGATCGGCTATTGAAGTGACTGTTCATTGCCATTATAGCCTATGGCAATGACACTTACTGCTTTATAATGGTACAGTGAGACTCCCACTTCGACGACGGGTAATGATTCAAGCATGTGGATCTATGAAAGATCCAATACTGGAGAACACACATTTACCTAGGGGCTTCAGCTTTCATCATGGATGACTTTTGTTGCCCATGTACTCTGATGATATTTTGCTGTTTATTTCTCCCCATTCGACAAATTATTAGATTTGTGACATACCCTAGCATTTCAATTAACTGGTCTAAATCAGACCTGCTCCCAATCACAGACTGTACTGTGCTGGTCACACTAAACACCCTGTCAGCTGGCTCACACAGTCTGTTCAATATTTGGGTCTGTTCCTGCATCATAGGCCAGACCAGGCCAGCCAGCTCAACTATGGCCCAATAATCAACAATTTCTGTCCCCGAGTTGGTATGCAGTGCAAATACCCACTGTCTCTGGAGGGCAGAGTGGCCATTCTGAAAATGGTAGTTATTCCTAAACTATTACACATATTTATTAATAATATCCAAGTACCCCTCAGTAAGCCTTTCTTCACCACATTTTAGGCCCTCCTGATCAAGCTGATTTGGGTGAACAAACTGGTGAGGATTGCTTAGGATTTGTTCAGAGATTGTCCTGTAGCCTGCACGGGGGTGAAGAGCGACGTTCCTGGGACATCAGCTACCAACCCGCTAGGCAGGCTACCGCAGTTACTGTGGCCCTATGCTGCAAAAAGGAGATCATCCAACTGACCCTTGAAGTCTCTTCTTCTGGTTCGGGTCCTAGAATGACTTATCCATCGGCAAGACACAGCAGTCATAATCCCTTCCTTTGCTAGCCTGAGGTAGAGCAGGCACAGTGCAACTTCATTGCAGCTGATCCTCTGCTGGGTTTTTGGTCAGCAGGGCAGTCCTTCTTCGGTGCTCTTCCTCCAGTCAAGAGAGATCTACATTCTGGGTGCCAGGGATGCCCCTTATATGCCCAGAAAGTGCCCTAAATGGAGGTTGCAGTCACTAGACAATGGACTACTAGGTCCCTTCCCTCCTGATGACAACTTCCAGCAAAGAGTGGCATCTAGCTATCCCAGAAGGCTCCATTCTGCACATTCCCAATATGGCAGAGTCCTTCTCTTGGTCTCAAGAGTTTTGTAGCTATCCCATGGGGTCTGGCTACCTGTGGACTATGCACCCATGGGAAAACCAGTTTGGCAACTATCTTCCCCTTTCAGTCCCTGCTGCCAGCCTGTCTACCCTGACAATAGAGCCACCCCTCCCATGTCTGCCCACCATATGTCCATCAAAGGCAACTACATCTTGTGTGGCATCCTGCCTGGGAGAGGTAATATCACCTCCAGTGGCAGGCTGGAGGAATGGAAATCATTCAATGCCTTCCCAGGAAGGCAGAAAGCTATCTGAAGGGCAGATCCTGTGTACAACTGTAAACAAGCACTGGAAAACTCGGACAGCCAAAGTCGCACTGTTCAAATTTGCACTTTGCCCACTAGTGACATTAAATGCGATTTCACCATGAGATCGGATTTAATACACTAATTCTTTAGATACAGTGCAGTACCAGCTTTTGTAGTCCAATTCAGAGGTTATCAGGGCTGAGGTTATAGCCTGTAACTCTGCACTCCCCAGTGGGGCTACTAGCCTTTTACAGGTAAAAACAACAATGGTGGTTTTTACTGTTAGGCCCATGAAAACATGAAACTACGAACTCAACCTTCTAACTCTGCACCCTGACTTTAGTGGTCAGTAGGCCTGGTATAGGAGTGTCTTATAAATCAAACGAATAGTTTGGGTTTTGCCAATGAGTGCAATAGCAAAGTCGAGTTAGCAATTTGAAATTGCTCTGCCAGCCTGCAATGGCAGGCTGGGAGCCATGTTTTTACTTTATCATTCTTGTGGTGGCACAACTAGTGCTGCAGCTCACGAGAGATACCTTAACATATAGACCCTAGGCACCCCTGGAACCATATACTAGGGACTTACAGGTAAGTCAAGAAATGCAAACTGGGGACCAGCCAATTAAACATACCCCAATTTAAGGGTAGAAGAGCATGCATTGAGCCCTGATTAGTAGGGATCAGGGCATTTCAGAGTCATTCCACCAATGCCTAGTAGTCAAATTGGGAGCAAACTGTGGGGGTAAACCTGCAAAACCTGTTTCTTTGCACTGCTACAACTTCTCTACCTCCAATCCTTGAGCAAGCCTGGGCCCTTTTTGGATCTTACTTACTCTGAACTTCACCTGATAGCCCTGTCGACCCTCCTCCAGCGGAGGCTGAATTGCTGCATTGCCTATTTATGTCTGCAGATTCCTGATGCATGCCCTGCTGGTGTATACTTTTCCCATTATCTTACATTCTGTGCCTCAGTAGAACGATACCATTTATTCTGTTTCCAGGTGTGGTCACTGTGGTCAGCTTCTGATCGCCTTTTGTTTCAACTCTTATTCATGTGGCTATGTACCTATGAGCCTTGGGCTGTTATGTTGCTCGTTTTTTTTTGTGATTGTCATATGTGACTTCCTGTATGCATTACCTCTTGTACTGTTTGCATTCAGTGACTATTCTGTTCTGACAATTTAGACTAATAATATACTAATTAAAATGCATAAAAGAATAAAAAAATAACTAATAATAGCAACAATAATCAAAACCTTAGCTCCATCAAGAAGCTGAACATAATACTATACTAATTAAAATGCATAAAATAATAAAAAATAACTACTAATATTAAGACCAATCAAAACTTTAGCTCCACCAAAAAGCTGAACATATCCATATTCCAACTCTCAACAAATGTAAAGCCACTTGATTTCATCATCCACAGTGACCCTTCTCTCAGAAGGCACTTTGCCAAGAAAAACAGACATCATATAGAACGTGTCCCTTCTGCTCAGAATAAAACAATAGCTTCCACAAGTGGACTGCAGAACCACTGACAAAACCCTTGTCTTCTCCCACCCTGATGTTGACAATACCCTAATTATCAGAATTCCATACCCTTCCCTGCTGCAAGGAAGGGGATTCTACACACCACTTCACTTTCAAGAAGTACAACCATACCACTACTAACCTGAAACACCTGGCTGCCCATGAAGCCCATATTATCTCCAGGACCTGCTGCAATGTCTACAAAACAGAAACAATCCAATGTTGCCCCTCTTGCCAGAATGAAATCACCATCTCAGCTGGTCAATGTATCACACAAAGCTGCTATGTTGCCAGACCTGAAATTAAGAAATGCAAAAAGGAAAGAATACCTAAGGACAAGCCTTCTTGATTTATGCAAACAGAACTCTGAGCTACATCTCAGCACAGATGAGACTTGTTCATCCACTCCTCCGCTCAGTAATGAACCGAGAAGCCATCGAGAAGCAATTATTCCATCACTAGTATGAAAACTCACAACTCTTTCATCCTACATTGGGCCAAACAATGAAATGCATTCCCCAGTCCCTTCCTTCCGCCCCACTTTTGTGTAGTCTTAAATCATTCCTAATACATACATTGCTGCATAGCTTCAAAGTTAGGCTTTGGCTACATAAGTTCATTGACAAATGCATACATACTGAATGCATTTAAAATCTGAACTATGGACACCACCAACCTCACCGATCATATCTACTTTGGGAAATGTATGGTCTGATGTTCATTCCAGCTGCTAGTCATCAAGACTTTTGATAATTTTTTGGTTGTTTCTGTTCCTTAAGATGCATAATGCACTTTTCCTTGATCATTTTTATCTCCCATGACCCCTAATAACTCCTGTTTGACTTCTCCATCCTTGGGTCTCAATAAATTTTCTCTGCAGCACACTCTTTCATGCTCAGGGATAAAAACCGCAAGGGAAAGAAACAATGTGTCACTGTTAACAAACATCCCCTCCTCTGCCCACTTTGGCTCACCTTGTGAAACCACAGTTTGTCTGCATTGATTTCTGGTTCAAGCTCTGCCTCAGTCAGGATCCCTTGGTGAAGGGTCTCCAGGACTGCTGAGTAGTCAGGGATCTGCTTCTTGATGGCACGCAGAGGTTCCATGATCTGTTTTGAGAAGACGAAATACAAAATCCATCCTAGTTTTATCAGTGTGCTAAGTTTTAGATGGCAACAGTATAGTTTCAAAGTCAATTATGCAAGAAAAAAGCTACATTTACAACAAATGTAGAGTGTCCATTCGTACCTTTATTGCTTAGCCATATTGTCATCCAAAAACCCCTCAGTGGGACTGGGAATAGTAAATTGTGACTTATCACTCATCACACAAGAAATACAATCACGTACAAACTGTTGTACCCCTTTATCCAAACCTGCCTACCAGAAATTCTCTCTAATTCTCCCTTTCATTGCTCGCATACCAATATGCCCTTCATGAGCATAAGTCAAAACGTTGTTCCTTATGCCGTGAAGCACAACTACAATGAAAAAGATTATTGATTAGATACAGCTCTTCAGATACAGGATTATCTTGTTAAAAACCTCATCCAGTAATTCACAATCTGGCCAACCCTGAACTACGTAATCCTTGACTTCAGCTATTTCCAAATTTTGATCCAATGCTGCTGTAGAAAGCTCGCTGTGTATATACTGTCTCAAAGTGAGATATAGGCCCTCATTCCAACCCTGGCGGTCATAGGCCGCCAGGGTGGCTGTCAACGGAAGCACCGCCAACAGGCATTCCGACCGCAGCGGTACAGCCGCAGTCGCCCAGCCGGGTCCGGCGGTTTCCCGCCGGATTTCCCCCGGCTGGGAGAATCCTCCATGGCGGCGCTGCAAGTAGCGCCGCCATGGGGATTCCGACCCCCTTCCCGCCAGCCTGTTTCTGACGGTTTTCACCGCCAGAAACAGGATGGCGGGAACGGGTGTCCTGGGGCCCCTGGGGGCCCCTGCACTGCCCATGCCACTGGCATGGGCAGTGCAGGGGCCCCCTAACAGGGCCCCATTAAGCTTTTCACTGTCTGCCTAGCAGACAGTGAAAAGCGCGACGGGTGCTACTGCACCCGTCGCACACCTGCAACACCGCCGGCTCCATTCGGAGCCGGCTTCTGTGTTGCAGGCCGCTTTCCAGCTGGGCCGGCAGGCGCTTCCTTGGCGGGCACCCGCCGGCCCAGCGGGAAAGTCAGAATGGCCCCAGCGGTCTTCCGACCGCGGAGCGGCCATATGGCGGTTCCCGTCGCCGCCCGCCAGGGTTGGAATCACCCCCATAGTGTGCACAGAGTCCAGGGGTTCCCCAAGAGGCTTGACAGAGGCAATAATAGATAATACTAATGCTATATTTGTGGTAACGTGGTCGAGCAGTTAAGCTTTTCAGAGGGTAGTGTTAAGCATTTGTTCTACACACACACACACACACACACACACACACACACAATAAATGAGAACACAAACTCAATTACTTAACTCCAGGCCAATAGGTTTTAAAATAGAAAAATATTATTTTCTTAATTTATTTTAGAACCAAAAGATTTAAATTGCAGGTAAGAACATTAATTGTAAGGTACTTTGCATAGGTATAGATAGGACTTTGAATCAAAACAGTAATGTACACAGTTTGGCATAAAATAGCAATAAGCTATTTTAAAAGTGGACACTGCAAAATTCAACAGTTCCTGGGGGAGGTAAGTACAGTTAGGTTAGTGTGGTAAGTAAAGCACTTACAAGTTCAGTCTCCAGGCATAGGTAGCCCACACTGGGGGTTCAAGTCAACCCCAAACACCCAGCACCAGCAACACAGGGACGGTCAGGTGCAAAAGTCAGAGAAGGTAGGGCCATATGGCGACAGGGGGTGCTCCGGTTCTAGTCTGCTGGCAGGTAAGTACCTCCGTCCTCGGGGAGCAGACCAGGGGAGAGCACTGGGGGGAGCTCCCAAGTAGGCACACAAAGCACACCCTCAGCGGCACAGGGTCGGCCAGGTGCAGTGGGCAAACAAGGTGTCGGGTTTGTAACTGAAATCAAGCAAGCAGGGAGCAGGGGGGCTTCTTGGGTCAGCCACCGACTGGGCAAGGGTGAATGCCGCTGGCTGGTCACTGCTGCACCGGTGGTTGGTTCTTCACAGGCCTGGGGGCTGCGGGTGCAGTGCTTCTTCCAGGCATCGGGTTTCTTCTTTCCGGGCAGTCGCGGTTGGGGGGTCCTCGGGATTCCCTCTGCAGGGGTTGTCGTGGGGGTGCAGAGAGGTTAGCTCAGGGACGACATGTCGTCAGAGTCGCCGGGGGATCCTCTCTGGGTCGTTGGTTTTTCTGGACACGGACCAGGGGGCATTGAGTGCAGTGTGGTGGGGACTCACGCTTCTGGAGTGAGGTGAGTGTCCTTTTAAAGATGGTTTCTTCTTGCTTGAGGTAGACAGTTCCGCTGACCTCAGTAGTTCTTGGTCCTTTGTAGTTGCAGGGCAGTCCTCTGAGTCGGCAGAGGTCGCTGGGCCCGCAGGATGCGTCGCTGGTGCAGGTTCTTTGAATCAGGAGACAGGCTGGTAGGGCTGGGGCCAAAGCAGTTGTCATCTTCCTTCTTCTCTGCAGGGTTTTCAGGTCAGCAGTCCTTCTTCTTTGTAGATCGTCAGGAATCTAAAATCCTGGGTCCAGGGTCACCCCTAAATACTGAATTTAGGGGTGTGTTAGGGTCACAGGGCAGTAGCCAATGGCTACTGTCCTTGAGGGTGGCTACACCATCCTTGTGCTCCCTCCCTTTGGGGAGGGGAGCACATCCCTATCCCTATTGGGCTAAATCCTCCAAAACAAGATGGCGGATTTTCCAAGGAGGGGGTCACTTCAGCTCTGGTCACCTTAGGGGTGGACCTGGCTGAGGGGGTGAATCCTCCTTGTTTTTCTCATTATCTCCCCGGACTTGCCGCCAAAAGTGGGGCTTTGTCCGGGGGCTGGGCATCTTCACTAGCTGGAGTATCCTGGGGCATTGTAACACGAAGCCTGAGCCTTTGAGGCTCACTGCTAGGTGTTACAGTTCCTGCAAAGGGGGAGGTGTGAAGCACCTCCAACCAGTGCAGGCTTTGTTTTTGGCCCCAGAGATCACAAAGGCTCTCACCCCAGAGGGTCAGAAACTCGTCTCTCAGTGGCAGGCTGGCACAGACCAGTCAGTCCTGCACTGAAGGATTGGGTAAAATACAGGGGGCATCTCTAAGGTGCCCTCTGTGTGCATTTTTTAAATAAATCGCACACTGGCATCAGTGTGGGTTTATTATTCTGAGAAGTTTGATACTAAACTTCCCAGTGTTCAGTGTAGCCATTATGGAACTGTTGTTTTGACAAACTCCCAGACCATACACTTAATATGGCCACAATGTATGGACAATGTCTAAGAATGTATTTAGACACTTCAGGGGCATATTGCTCATGCAGCTATGCCCTCACCTGTGGTATAGTGCACCGTGCCTTAGGGCTTTAAGGTCTGCTAGAGGGGTGACTTACCTATGCCACAGGCAGTATTTTGTGTGCATGGCTTCCTGAGGGAGATACCATGTCGACTTTGACTTTTTGTCCCCACCAATACACACAATCTGCAATGGTAGTGTGCATGTGTTAGGTGAGGGGTCCCTTAGGGTGGCACAAGACATGCTGCAGCCCTCAAGGACCTTTCCCTGTTCACAGGGCCCTTGGTACCACTGGTGCCTTTTACAAGGGACTTACCTGTGTGCCAGGGGTGTGCCAATCGTGGAAACAATGGTACCTTTTAGGTGAAAGAACACTGGTGCTGGGGCCTGGTTAGCAGGGTCCCAGCACACTCTCAGTCAAGTCAGCATCCATATCAGGCAAAAAGTGGGGCAGTAACTGCAACAAAGAGCACCTATAGCATGACTTTGTACTGAGCATACTGACACTAAGTCAATCAATTAATCATCGGTTATATAGAGCGCACAACTACTCAATGAGTCTCCCAGCACCAACAAGACTTGTAGATTATAAGTGCTAAAACAGGTTACTTAAATGCGCTCTCAAACAGCCAGGTCTCAAATGGCGTTTAAAGGTGACTTTGGGCCTGATTACGACCCTGGCGGTAAAAACCGCCAGGACCATGGTCCGCGGGAGCACCGCCAACAGGCTGGCGGTGCTCCTTTGGGCTTCTTAGAAATGGAAAGTCGGCGGTGTCCCGCCGGCTGCCCGCTGCCCAGGGGAATCCTCCATGGGGATTCCGACCCCCATACCGCCATCCTGTTCCTGGCGGTTTCGGCCGCCAGGAACAGGATGGCGGTATGGGGTGTCGTGGGGCCCCTGTGGGCCCCTGCAGTGCCCATGCCAATGGCATGGGCACTGCAGGGGCCCCCGTAAGAGGGCCCCACTTAGAATTTCAGTGTCTGCTTAGCAGACACTGAAATTCGCGACGGGTGCTACTGCACCCGTCGCACCCCTTCCACTCCGCCGGCTTCCTCGTGGAAGGGTGTTTCCCGCTGGGCTGGCGGGCGGCCTTTTGGCGGTTGCCCGCCAGCCCAGCGGGAAACCCAGAATGACCGCCGCGTCTTTTGACCGCGGTACGGTCTTCTGGCGGTCTACCGCCGCCCGCCAAGCTTAGAATCACCCCCTTTGTCTTTTAACATGCAAAGCTGCAAACAGAGTGAGAACCAGGTGGTGGATACAAGGAAAGAAAATAAGGGTCCACCCCCTGTTTTTCTCTTTGTCCTTGGAACCACTGTCAACAATGCATGTCAAGACCGCAGAGGTCAGGCTGGATGAAACGGCCTAATCCTTTTTGTTAAGTACCATGATCTTGATTGGTAAAAGAGTCTGTGAGTCAACATGAGTCATTTGAACATCACTCTCTCTTTGATAGGAAGTCAGTGCAGCTCTTTAAGATAAAGCTGAATATAACTTATTTGAGGTACTTTTAAAGGAAGCTGAGCCTCCACAATCTAAACTAACTGCAATCTTCTTACTTGGTAAGCTGGTAGGCCCCAATAAAGGGCATTGACATTATCCAGTCAAGACGTGACAAGGGCACGAACAACCATTTTCTGATATTGGCCGGGTGAAAGGCACAAACATTTCTTCATGGATTTTATATAGAGGTTGGGGGCGGAGGAGATGGGAGCTGACTAGGCCAGCAGTGGCCATCCCATGAAGGGGGAGGTGTACCAAATAACATAATCTGTGTTTTACTCATGTTGCAATACAAATTGGTCAAACGCATCTACCGGAACACAACTGAGAGGCATGCCTTTAACTTGATTAAGTGATTAGCGGCATTCCTGTCTAATATGAAGACAAACTGGGTGTCATAAGAGTAAGACACCACTTGCACGCCAAAGGCTTTGATTAGCACAACAAGTGGAGTCATATACATGCTAAACAGTGTTAGACCCAAAATTGAGCCTCGGAGAACGCCAAACTCTAGGGGGTTAGGTTCAGAAGAGGAGAGTACCATCCAAACTGCTTGTCTATGGTTCGATAAAAAAGAAAAAATCCAGTCCAAAGTGGGCCCACTAACACCAGTATTTCCCAGTTGTTGCAGTAGAGTGAAGTGGCACACAGTATCAAAAGCTGCTGATAGATCCAGGAGCAGCAATACTACTTGCTTCCCCTGGTCCACCTCCAACTGAATGGTGTCCGAGACATCAACAGGAGTAGACCCCGTACTGAAATCTGGTCTAAAACCAGATTAGGAAGTGTAGGAAGCTGGATTGGTGCGTGATGGGTACCTAGGGTACTTATGCCTTATTCCAGATCCAGGTATCCCTTATCAGGGCAGTGTAGGCAGTGTCTAGAAGCCACGCTCCCTAGAAGTAGCTGTGGTTGAGCAGCCAAGGCTTATCTAGGAGACATGCAAAGCTCATGCAATACCACTGTAGTCACACAACACTTACACACATGAAAGAAAACACTCAGTGTTACAAAAAGAAAGGTAATTTATTTTAGTGACACAATACCAAAACGTACTAGAGAGGCAACCCTTCAATAGGAGTTAAGTAAACACACTAATTATGTACACTAGTTATCAGAAATAGTCATAAAACGTGATAAAAAACAGTACAAATGAAAATAGGCAATAGTGATCCTAGGGGGAGCCGAAACCATATACTAAAAAAATTGAATGTGAATGCAGGACCTCCACATAGTAAATGGAGTGTGTAGAGGGAATCTGGGAGTACTGGAAACCCCAAAGGTAAGTAACACAGTGCCACCTAGCGACCAGGAAGAAAGGAGTAAGTTACAGTTTTGCCCCCAAACCACTCAAAAGGAAGGAAATTAAGAAATGCAACACCCAGACAAGACTGCAAGAAACCAGCTGTGGTTTCCTGAAGAAGAAGACCTGTGGAGAGAGGGGACTAAGTCCAAGAGTCACAGTCGAGTTTAGGAGGAGCAGGAGCTACTACCCACTCAGTAGGACGAAGACGGTCAGGAATGCAGCCCTGGAACAAATGAAGAGTTCCTGGGGCATGCAGTCCCATGTCGGATGGATGATTGCAGTTGGTCAGTGGTGTGGAAAAGCCACTAACAAGCATTGGCAAAGGCAGAAGTCGCATTGAAGCAAACGTGGAGCTGCCGGGGACCAGCAAGGTCCAAGAGGACTCAACCCACAGGGGGAGTCCTAGGAGGACCCTCAGCAAGGCAGAGAGTCCACAGAAAAAGAGGCAGACCCCACAGGAGACCCACAGGATTAGGAACCAGGAGTCGCAGAGTAGCCCACACAGCACAACTGGAGAAGGGTCTCACGCCGCAGGGGAAGCATGCAGAGGGCTGTGCGTCGCAGGAAGGAGTGCTGAGGGCTGGGGCTACATGGAGCCTGACGATCCCTTGGAGAAGATGCCAACAAGCCTTGGTAGCTGCAAGAGACGCGGTGCATGGAGGTACTGTCCTGCGTGGAAAGGTAAAAGGCTTACCACCAAAGTTGGATAGCTGACAGAGAGGATCAAGAGGACTACTCCGGACCACCACCCATGATGCAGGATCCACGCAGCTCAGGATGAGAGGAGATCCACGCAGCCTTTCGTCATTGCAGTTGGTGCCTGCGGATGCAGGGGAGTGACACCTTCACTCCAAGGAAGATTACTTCTTCCTTCTCATGCAGACTGAAGACTTGCTGCCCTCAGATTATGCACAGCCGGTGAAATGTTGCAGAAGCTGGAAGGAGGCCTGGAAACCATGTTGCAAGCAGAGGCTTCATCGTGGATGCAGATTGTCGATTCCTGGAGGGTCCAGCCACGGTTTCAGAGGCTAGAAGTCAAAGTAGAGGTTACAGATGAGTCCTGCTGGAATCTTACAAGCCAAATATGAAGATCCAAGAGGGAGACCCTAAATAACCCTAAAATGGGGATTGGTCACCTTGCCAGGTGGCACCTATCAGGAGGGGGCCTGGCCACTCAGATGCTCCCAGAGCTCCCTGCCAACCTTGGATTCAAGATAGCAGATCCCAGGGACCCTCTGGAGGAGCTTTGGGCACAACCTCTAGGGTGGTCATGGACAGGGGAGTGGTTACTCGCCTTTGCCAGACCAGAGACTGGGGGTCCCTGAACCGGCGTAGACTGGTTTATGCACAGAGGGCACCAAGTGTTCCCTTCAAAGCATACCAGTGGCATACCCCAAGCCATGTAACATCTATTTCCAAAGGGAAAGGGTGTTACCCCTCTCTCCCAAAGGAAATCCGTTGTTCTGCATTCCTGGACTTGAGCTGTTCAAGCAGCAGGAGGGCAGAAACCTGTCTGAGGGGTGGCAGCAGCTTGGGCTTCCCGGATAACCTCAGTAGGCTGGAAGGAGCAATGCTGGTGGTCCTCTAAGGTCCCTCTTCTGTCCCTGTGGGCTATTTAGTCTATCATCCCTCAACTTCTTCCCTCTTTTCTTTGCATGTGCCCCATATTTTTTCGACTTTACGCGGGCAACCCCTTGCCTGGTACACCAATTTTTCAGCACCCATCCACCAGTTCAATCCTTCCTCCTGTTCCCGCAATGAGGGCGGGTTAGATGTACCTAATCTTTTTACTATGTCCCTGCGAGCCACCATTAGAGCTATGTTACAGAAAATTAGAGTGCATCGTTCCAGTGTTTGATCGCTCCATACTCCCAGTGTGACCAGTGGGGGTGAGAGTTTCACCTCAGCACCCACGATCTTGGAGAGTCATTCCCCCACCCCTACCTAGTATGGTGCCAGTTTTGGACAGTCCCACTGTGTGAATATCAGAGTCCCTTTCATATTTCATCCCTTAAGACATCGATCACCTTGTGTCTGACCCGGGCGAAACAGGCGTGTTCGGGTACAGTACACCCTGTGAAGAGTTTTTAGTTGGATCAAGCGGAAACCTGCTTGAATCGCAATGTCTCTAGGGTACCCGCATGCCTTGGTCCAGTCATTGTCCTCTGTTCTGCCCAGGTCACCTTCCCATTTTTTCTCACAACAGGTCCATTGAGGGGAGACTATTTTGCAGAAGTGTGGAGTAGATGCAGGATACTGCGTGACCTGTCAGAGGGGAATCCAACACTCTACACTCCAGTGGGGACTTATTCTCAATCTCACCCTGGGTAACTCCACTTTTCGTGACTAAATAACAGCTTTTGGTATCGGAGGAATAGGCTCTCGGACAATTCATATTCCGCTTGCATGTCTGTGAAAGACATTATTTCTCCCTCTCTCCAGACATCCCCTAATTGGGAGATTCTTAAAAGGTCCCACTTCTGACGACCTTCAATACCTCTCAAGTCGGGAAGCAAGTCAGAGTCCCAGAGTGGGGTCGATACTGCCACTCTACCCCACCACCCCAGCACTTGTGTTGCACTTTTCCATTTGGTGATTACTGTTTGTGTCGGGACAGGGAGAGGAGTCCCTTTTCCCCATATAGTCAGTGCTGGTATCCCTCTGCGGTCACGGCAGAGTAATCTGAATTTAGTGAGGGTTCCCGCTGTGGTGGAAAAAGGCCCAGTCATTGACTGTCAATAGATTTGGTGATGTAACATTGATAGCAGCACCCTCAGCACGAAAACTGTTCAAGCATCAGTGACTGTAAATCTTGAGAGTTCAGCCTTACACTGACAAAACATTGAATAAATACCTGGTCCCACATTTTCCTCTTGGCAAGTATTACTGAAATATTCCAGGTAGGAACAACTGTGAAAAGCAGATTAAATGAAGTGTCTGGCAGAAGATCCCCCAAACTAAACATGTTGTAGAAAATCTAGCAGTTGGCGCCTTTTAGGGGACTTGAGCTCTGTATCTCGTCATTTCATTGGAGAGACTTCAGGTCAACTGAGGTGGACACACACAAGGCTGTACAAGGCTGATTCAAATGTCAATCTATTGTGTGCATATACAAACACCTAAACATTCGACTTCTTAAGATTTCCAGTCTGAAGACAGGGAATATTTTAAGCATGTGAATTTTGAAGGATCAAATGCTGGAGAATACCAAAGCTTTTAAGTGGAAAGGATCAAATTTTAGGGATGATGATTTTCCTTGCTGTGCTTTGACATTCCATAAATACTGGATATAAAAGCAATGATTACACAGTCTTACACAGGAAGGGCTCCATGCTAGAGTGTAATCTCTCGTCAGGTTTCTGATGCCCTCAAGCCTGCCTGATCCCTTAGCCAGGATAATATCTTTATGAGTAAAGTCACCCAGGCCGGTTTAAGATCTTATTGTATGATGCACCCCAGGGTTTGTGTTGCTTGTCCCTGGAAACGTCAATGAGGATGTTATTGCACCTGTTGTTTATGACATCCAGATCCCTCTGTCTGAGATGTCTGGCATCCATTTATTGAATGTCATCATCTTGCCCAGAGTTGAAGGGCGAACTATGGACATTTGCGATCGACTTACTTCAATTTTCAGGAACAATAGTTTTTGCTTTGTGTATTAGTGTGCAGGTTTGGTGACGCCTCAGATGCAATTGTGGTTGTGCAGCTGTCCAATCTTGTAGTAATGCTGCATTGTCTTTTTTGTTGGGGCTCTTTAGGGGCCCTGGAGAATCATCTTGAATAACGAAAGCTGGAGGGATATTCTTTGTTACATCTATTCTTCTGTGTAGCTTGAATGGTCAAGTGATGAATATGCCAGGCAACATTTTTAAAAACTCATCTACACGTTTTGGATCACTGACATTTTTTGTGTGGCTCAGTTGTATCCCCAAAGAGCTGATAACTATTCAATAAACCACATTATTAAATGCCTTTTCATCCTGTGTGGGGGTGAGAGGCCTGGACACAGGACGCTCACCTTTTCACCCACCACTGCAATGCAGAACCTGCCACCACTCTGCGCCACTAGCCCAGCAAATGATGCAATACTAAGCACAACAGGTGTTCATAAGTGCAAAAGATACACCTGATATTGTGTTTCAGGAGAAGGGCCTTTTCCTACATCCATAGATACTACAGGGATTGTATAGAGATCGTACTAAGGGGGTTATTACAACTTTGGAGGAGGTGTTAATCCGTCCCAAATGTGACGGATATACCACCAGCCGTATTACGAGTTCCATAGGATATAATGGACTCGTAATACGGCTTGTGGTATATCCTTCACTTTACTGTCACTTTTGGGACGGATTAACACCTCCTCCAAAGTTGTAATAACCCCCTAAGTGTTTCCATTACGCCTGAAAGCACTGTTGATAATGTGGAGGGCATCTTCTTCAATGCAGAAGACGGTCCTTCTTTTGTGTCTACAGCACCGTAGCCATAAAGAAGGGCTATGGTGAGCTCGCAGTTGCAGAAGATAGTTAATATTAGTTCTAATTTGTCTCAAGCACTATACTCCTAACAAAATGACTAGTGCCTGCTTAGCAGAAAGGGGCTCTTGTTTTCCACGACGTCTACAGTCTGGTGTGGAGTGTAGCGAGTGAGATGAATAAATGCACTGATGGGGAATAGTGTCTGGAGAGAGCAGAGAAGGGCGGGCTGGGAGCTGTAAACACTGGGATGGTACCAGAGCAGCGTAACACACATTGTGCGCGTGAGGCCTGAGCACTCTTCAGCTGAGGACGAGCGGCGAGGTGTGAACGAGAACCTGGTGCAACAGCGCGCCTTCGCTGACGCCGCGGGGGGCTCGTACCTCAGAGAAGCGCCTTCTCTGCGACGGGAGCAGCACCTGGTGCAGTCGCCGAGCCCGAATGTTCTTCAAGGAGTAGCTCTCCATGTTTTTATTTTTGCTCCTTCCGCCAATTCGAACCACCCCAGAACTCTGGAACTGAAGAATGCCTGAGGAGAGAATTGGAGATATTTATCAATCACTGTTAGGAGCTTTAAGTCCTGCACAGGTTTAGTGACGTCCTGCAGGCGAAGTTATCGGACACATTCCTGCAGATCTGAACTCCTGCGCACAACAGGGACATTAGTACTGCTTCAGGGCCCGGCTGTGGAGAGACCTACTGCTGCCCTCCCTACAACACACACAGAGGCGGGTTCGGCAGCGCCCAGAGGACTATTACCCTGTCTCTCGCCAGATGCTACTGCTGCCTGATTCCGCCTCCTACGAAGCGCTGCACTGCCAGGCCGCACCCACTGTTTTACTTGAATAGTACTTTGAATATTCGCACATTACATTCTTCATCTCAAATAGGCACTGGACGCAGAAAGCAATTTTTTTCTTGATACGGATCTTTTAAAATGTTTTAAGTGAGTACCTGGTGCACCCGTCTCCCTGGGACCGCCCACCAGAATCCATCGTCACCTGGTGCACCCGTCTCCCTGGTACCTCACACCAGAATCCATCCCCGCCTGGTGCACCCGTCTCCTTGTTACACACTATGGAAGGTTCATCTGCCTGGTACCGCCCACCAGATTCCATCGTCACTTGGTGCACCTGTCTCCTTGTTACACACTACCGAAGGTTCACCTGCCTGATACCTCCCACCAGATTTCATTGTCACCTGGTGCACCCCTCTCCCTTGTACCTCACACCAGATTCCATCATCACCAGGTGCACCCGTTTCCTTGTTACACACTACAGAAGGCTCACCTGCCTGGGACTCCCCGCCAACCTCCATTGTCACGTGGTGCACCCATCTCCTTGTTGAACACTACGGAAGGTTCACCTGCCTGGTACCTTCTCCCTGGTACCTCCCACCAGATTCCATCATCACCTGGTGCACCCGTCTCCTTGTTACAAACTACGGAAGGTTCACCTGCCTGGGACTCCCTGCCAGCCTCCATTGTCACCTGGTGCACCCGTCTCCCTAGAACTTCACACCAGATTCCATTATCACCTGGTGCACCCGTCTCCTTGTTACACACTACGGTAAGGTTCACTTAACTGGTACCTCCCACCAGATTCCATTGTCACCTAGAGCACCCCTCTTCCTGATACTTCACACCATATTCCATCATCACTTGGTGTGCCCTTCTCCTTGTTACACACTACGGAAGGTTCACCTTCCTGATACCTCCCGCCAGATTCCATCATCACCTGGTGCACCCCTCTCCTTGGTACCTCACACCATATTTCATTGTCACCAGGTGCACCCGTCTCCTTGTTACACACTATGGAAGGCTTATCTGCCTGCGACAAACCACCAGAATCTATTGTCACCTGTTGCACCCGTACTAAAGAAGTTTCACCTGCCTGGGACTCCCTGCCAGCCTCCATTGTCACCTGGTTCACCAGTCTCCCTAGTACCTCACACCAGATTCCATCATCACCTGGTGCACCCCCTCTCCTTGTTACACACTACGGAAGGTTCATCTGCTGGTACCTCACACTATACTCCATCATCACTTGGTGCACCTGTCTGCCTGGTACCTCCCACCAGATTCCATTGTCACCTGCTACACCCATCTCATTGTTACACACTAAAGAAGTTTCACCTGCCTGGGACTCCCCGCCAGCCTCCATTGTCACCTGGTTCACCAGTCTCCCTGGTACCTTACACCAGATTCCATCGTCACCTGGTGCACAAACTCCTTGTAACACACTACAGAAGGTTCTCTTGCTGGTACCTCACATCATACTCCATCGTCACCTGGTGCGCCTGTCTGCCTGGTACCTCCCACCAGATTCCAGTGTCACCTGCTACACCCGTCTCCTTATTACACACTACGGAAGTTTCACCTGCCTGGGACTCCCCGCCAGCCTCCAATGTCACCTGGTGCACCCATCTCCCTGGTACCTCCCACCAGATTCCATCATCACCTGCTGCACCCGTCTCCTTGTTACACACTACAGAAGCTTCACCTACCTGGTACCTCCCACCAGCTTCCATCAGCACCTGGTGCACCCGTCTCCTTGTTGCACACTACAGAAGTTTCACCTGCCTGGTACCTCACATCAGATTCCATCGTCACCTGGTGCACCAGAATCCTTGTTACACACTACGGTAGGTTCACCTGCCTGGGACTCCCCGCAAGCGTCCATTGTCACCTGGTGCACCCGTCTTCTTGTTACACACTACAGAAGGCTCACCTGCCTGGGACTCCCCGCCAGCCTCCATTGTCACCTGGTGCTCCCGTCTCCCTGGTACCTCACACCAGATTCCATTGTCACCTGTTGCACCCATCTCCTTGTTACACGCTACAGAAGGTTCACCTGGCTGGTACCTCCCCCCAGATTCCATTGTCACCTGATGCACCCCTCTCCCTGGTACTTCACACCAGATTCCATCATCACCTAGTGCACCCGTCTCCTTGTTACACACTACCAAAGGTTCACCTGCCTGGTACCTCCCGCCAGATTCCATTGTCACCCAGTGCACCCGTCTCCCTAGTACCTCCTGCCAGATTCCATCGTCACCTGGTGCACCCCCTCTCCTTGTTACACACTACAGAAGGTTCATTTGCCTGGTACCTCCTGCCAGATTCCATTGTCACCTGGTGTACCCATCTGCCTGGTACCTTCCAACAGATTCCATTGTCACTTGGTGCACTTATCTCCTTGTTACACACTAGGGAAGGTTTACCTGCCTGGTACGTCCCGCCAGATTCCATTGTCACCTGGTGCACCAGCCTCCCTGGTACCTCACACCAGATTCCATAGTCACCTGGTGCACCCGTCTCCTTGTTACACACTACAGAAGGTTCACCTTCCTGGGACTCTCCGCCAGCCTCCATTGTCACCTGGTGCACCCATCTCCCTGGTACCTCCCACCAGATTCTTTCGTCACCTGGTGCACCTGTCTCCTTGTAACACACTACAGAAGGTTCTCCTGCCTGGTACCTCACACCAGATTCCATCATCACCTGGTGCACCCGTCTCCTTGTTACACACAATCGAAGGTTCACCTGCCTAGTACCTCCCACCAGATTCCATTATCACCTGGTGTACCCATCTACCTGGTACCTCCCACCAGATTCCATCGTCACCTGGTGCACCTGTCTGCCTGGTACCTCCCACCAGATTTCATCGTCACTTGGTGCACTCGTCTCCTTGTTGCACACTACGGAAGGTTCATCTGCCTGGTACCTCCCGCCTGATTCCATTGTCACCTGGTGCACCCGTCTTCTTGTTACACACTACGAAAGGCTCACCTGCTTGGGACTCCCCGCCAGCCTCCATTGTCACCTGGTGCTCCCGTCTCCCTGGTACCTCACACCAGATTCCATCATCACCTGTTGCGCCCATCTCCTTGTTACACACTACGGAAGGTTCACCTGCCTGGTACCTCCTGCCAGATTCCATTGCCACCTGGTGCACCCTTCTCCCTGGTACTTCACACAAGATTCCATCATCACCTGGTGCACCCGTCTCCTTGTAACACACTACCGAAGGTTCACCTGCCAGGTACCTCCCACCAGATTCCATTGTCTCCTGGTACACCTGTCTCCCTGGTAACTCCCACTAGATTCCATCGTCACCTGGTGCACCTGTCTCCTTGTTACACACTATGGAAGGTTCACCTACCTGGGACTCCCCGCCAGCTCCATTGTCACCTGGTGCACCCTTCTGCCTGGTACCTCCTACCAGATTCCATCGTCACCTGGTGCACCCGTCTCCTTGTTACACACTACAGAAGGTTCATCTGCCTGGTACCTCCCGCCAGATTCCATTGTCACCTGGTGCACCCGTCTGCCTGGTACCTTCCACCAGATTCCATTGTCACCTGGTGCACCCATCTCCTTGTTACACACTAGGGAAGGTTCACCTGCCTGGTACTTCCTGCCAGATTCCCTAGTCACCTGGTGCACCCGTCTCCTTGTTACACACTACGGAAGGTTCACCTGCCTGAGACTCCCCACCAGCTTCCATTGTCAACTGGTGCACCCATCTCCCTGGTACCTCCCACCAGATTCCATTGTCACCTGGTGCACCCGTCTCCTTGTTACACACTACGGAAGGTTCACCTGCCTGGGACTCCCCACCAGCTTCCATTGTCAACTGGTGCACCCATCTCCCTGGTACCTCCCACCAGATTCCATTGTCACCTGGTGCACCCGTCTCCTTGTAACACACTACAGAAGGTTCTCCTGCCTGTTACCTCACACCAGATTCCATTGTCACCTGGTGCACCTGTCTCCCTGGTACCTCCCACCAGGTTCCATTGCCACCTGCTGCACCCATCTACTTGTTACACACTACGGACATTTCACCTGCCTGTGACTCCCCACCAGCGTCCATTGTCACCTGATGCACCCGTCTCCCTGGTACCTCCCACCAGATTCCATCATCACCTGATGCACCTGTGTCCTTGTTACACACTACAGAAGGTTTACCTGCCTGGTACCTCCCACCAGATTCCATCAACACCTGGTGCACCCGTCTCCTTGTTACACACTACAGAAGTTTCACCTGCCTGGTACCTCCCACCAGATTCCATTGTCACCTGGTGTTCCTGTCTCCTTGTTACACACTACGGAAGGTTCACCTGCCTGGTACCTCACACCAGATTCTATCATCGTCCGGTGAACCCGTCACCTTGTTACACACTATAGAAGGTTCCCCTGCCTGGTACCTCTCGCCAGATTCCATTATTACCTGGTGCACCCGTCCGCCTGTTACCTCACACCAGATTCCATTGTCACCTGGTGCACCTGTCTCCCTGGTACCTCCCACCAGGTTCCATTGCCACCTGCTGCACCCATCTACTTGTTACACACTACGGACATTTCACCTGCCTGTGACTCCCCACCAGCGTCCATTGTCACCTGATGCACCCGTCTCCCTGGTACCTCCCACCAGATTCCATCATCACCTGGTGCACTCGTCTCCTTGTTACACAGTATGGAAGGTTCAACTGCCTGGTATCTCACACCAGATTCCATCGTCATCTGGTGCACCCGTCTCCTTGTTACACACTACGGAAGGTTCACCTGCTGGTACCTCCCGCCAGATTCCATCGTCATCTGGTGCACCCGTCTTCCTGGTACCTCACACCAGATTCCATCGTCACCTGGTGCACCCGTCTCCCTGGTACCTCCCACCAGATTCCATTGTCACCTGGTGCACCTGTCTCTCCGGTACCTCACACCAGATTCCATCGTCATCTGGTGCACCCATCTCCTTTTTACACACTACGGAAGGTTCACCTGCTGGTACCTCCAGCCAGATTCCATCGTCACTGGTGCACCCGCCTCCTTGTTACACACTATGGAAGGTTCACCTGCCTGGTACCTCACACCAGATTCCATTGTGATCTGGTGCACCCGTCTACCTGGTACCTCACACCAGATTCCATCGTGATCTGGTGCACTCAGCTCCTTATTACACACTACAGAAGGTTCACCTGCCTGGTACCTCCCGCCGGAATCCATCGTCACCTGGTGCACCCGTCTCCCTGGTACCTCACACTAGATTCCATTGTCATCTGGTGCACCCGAACAGAAGAGCAATTTACAAGTCACCTCCTTGTGGGCTGCCTACCCCACAGATATCTAGTGCCTTCGCTGGGAAACTGTTGAAAGAACACATGTCTGTTGAAGTAAATAGGCCTATTAACCTACTTTCTCCATCTTAGGGCCACACATCATGCCATCTCACTAACAAGTCAAATAAGTGGGCCCTGGATCTGTACTGTTCCCAGTTCATGAACGTCCGTCATCATACTCTCCCTATTAAACAAGGTGTTTCTGCCCGAGAAGATCTGCAGATGAAGAGTCAGTCTCATCATTAAACTAGATGAAGCATATACAAGTAACGTTTCCTCACTTTCCCCCACATATCTTCTTAATGTGAACCTGCACTCCAGCAAGCAGAAGGTCCACCCTCAGAAGATGTGTATTTTTCCACCGTCTGACCTGTGCCTCACAGCTAAGGCCAGCCCCCTTTAGGCCATTATGGGAGAAAATACTGAGCCAAAAACCTTGAACTTCACTGTCTAGAAGGTTGGGCTGGTGGGTGTGGGGCCCGTGTCCAGGCACTATTTGTCCTGCTCCCCCACCTCTTGAGACCCAGGACCAAGGAAGTAGGATGTGCCAGGATGCGAGACAAAAAACAATCCAACACTGCTCCTTGCCACCAACATCTACCTTTCATGTCAAACCAGTGTTGTTTGCTTAGAATGTTTAAATCTGACTTTGTATGCATGTGTAGATATTTATATACTCCAATATACCAGATAAATCCAATGTTGATTAATGTATGCTATTCCTATTTATAATATACATTGTGCCCTCTGTAGTATGCTTGGTACTACTACAATAGTACTACCAACCTACCACAAAATGCTATTCACATACCTATATGCTGAGGTCTTCACCTTCATGTTTCCCATCTTTTCTATGCATAGAGCTCCACCCTGACAGCAGAGATCTCGCCACGCATAAGGATATATCATAGTAGTGAATGTGGGAGGGGCAGAGGGGGGTACTAGGAAATGGGGAACACTTACACTAAAGGGGGAGGCATTGAGGGAAGATTCAGGAGGATTTTAAGGTGGGGCAAACACATATTGTCACAGAAACTAGCAACCTGGGCTGATAGTCTGTGGGTATTTGAATGAAAGTTTAACTGTGGCTTGAACATGGATATCCACCACTCACACCCAGTGCTACTGGGTGGGCCAGTGGCCCATGATGCCAAGGCTCTAGAAAGATGATTGAACCTGATAGAGGTCTACTGCAGTAGAGGGCATGCAGAAACACTCCTTTTTGTCTATTCCGCACTCAATCAATCAATCATGGATTTGTAAAGCACGGCTAATCACCTATAGGGTCTTAAGGCGCTGAATATAGGTGTGCTGCTCGGTCGAAGAGCTCGGTCTTGAGGTCCTTCCTGAACTGCTTCAGAGAAGTGGTCTGCCTGAGCTTGAGGGGCAGTGTTCCATGTCCAGGCTGCTAAGTAGGAGAAGGATCTTCCTCCTGCTGAACATATCAGGATCTTGGGAACACGATCCGGTCCATGTTAGGTTGGACCAAATTGTAGGAAAGTACCATCTTCCCTGGCATGTTACCCCCATATTGCACTGTATATATGTTGTTTTAGTCTATGTGTCACTGGGGCCCTGCCAGGCAGGGCCCAGTGCTCATAAGTATGTGCCCTGTATGAGACCCTGTGTGATGCCTAACTGTATCACTGAGGCTCTGCTAACCATATCCTCAGTGGTTATGCTTTCTCTGCTTTCCAAATTTGTCACTAACAGGCTAAAGTGACTAAATTTACCAATTCACATTGGCATACTGGAACACCCATATAATTCCCTAGTATATGGTACTGAGGTACCCAGGGTATTGGGGTTCCAGGAGATCCCTATGGGCTGCAGCATTTCTTTTGCCACCCATAGGGAGCTCTGACAATTCTTACACATGCCTGCCAGTGCAGCCTGAGTGAAATAACGTCCACGTTATTTCACAGCCATTTACCACTGCACTTAAGTAACTTATAAGTCACCTATATGTCTAACCTTCACCTGGTGAAGGTTGGGTGCAAAGTTACTTAGTGTGTGGGTACCCTGGCACTAGCCAAGGTGCCCCCACATCGTTCAGGGCAAATTCCCCGGACTTTGTGAGTGCGGGGACACCATTACACGCGTGCACTATACATAGGTCACTATGTATGTATAGCGTCACAATGGTAACTCCGAACATGGCCATGTAACATGTCTAAGATCATGGAATTGTCAGATCCCCTGGGTCTCTAGCATAGTACCAGGGTACTGCCAAACTGCCTTTCCGGGGTCTCCACTGCAGCTGCAGCTGCCAACCCCTCAGAAAGGTTTCTGCCCTCCTGGGGTCCAGGCAGCCCTGGCCCAGGAAGGCAGAACAAAGGATTTCCTCTGAGAGAGGGTGTTACACCCTCTCCCTTTGGAAATAGGTGTGAAGGCTGGGGAGCAGTACCCTCCCCCAGCCTCTGGAAATGCTTTGATGGGCACAGATGGTGCCCCTCTCTGCATAAGCCAGTCTACACCGGTTCAGGGATCCCCCAGCCCTGCTCTGGCGCGAAACTGGACAAAGGAAAGGGGAGTGACTACTCCCCTGACCTGCACCTCCCAGGGGAGGTGCCCAAAGCTCCTCCAGTGTGTCCCAGACATCTGCCATCTTGGAAACAGAGGTGTTGGGGGCACACTAGACTGCTCTGAGTGGCCAGTGCCAGCAGGTGACGTCAGAGGCTCCTTCTGATAGCCTCTTACCTCTCTTGGTAGCCAATCCTCCTTCCTTGGTAGCCAAACCTCCTTTTCTGGCTATTTAGGGTCTCTGGTTTGGGGAATTCTTTAGATAACGAATGCAAGAGCTCACCAGAGTTCCTCTGCATCTCCCTCTTCACCTTCTACCAAAGGATCGACCGCTGACTGCTCAGGACGCCTGCAAAACCGCAACAAAGTAGCAAGGCTACTACTAGCATCCTTGTATCGCCTCATCCTGCCGGCTTTCTCGACTGTTTCCAGTTGGTGCATGCTCTGCGGGTAGCCTGCCTCCGCCCTGCACCAGGAGCTCTGAAGAAATCTCCTGTGGGTCGAAGGAATCTTCCCCCTGCTAACGCAGGCACCAAAAGACTGCAACACTGGTCCTCTGGGTCCCCTCTTATCGTGACAAGCGTGGTCCCTGGAACTCAGCAACACTGTCCAAGTGGCTCCCACAGTCCAGTGACTCTTCAGTCCAAGTTTGGTGGGGGTAAGTCTTTGCCTCCCCACTCTAGACTACATTGCTGGGTACCGCGTGATTTGCAGCTGCTCCGGCTCCTGTGCACTCTTCCAGGATTTCCTTCGTGCACAGCTAAGCCTGGGTCCCCGACACTCTATCCTGCAGTGCACAACCTTCTGAGTTGTCCTCCGGCGTCGTGGAACTCCCTTTTGTGACTTCGTGTGGACTCCGGTTCACTTTCCTTCCAAGTGCCGGTTCAGGTACTTTTGCATGTGCTGCCTGCTTCTGTGAGGGCTCCCTGAGTTGTTGGGCGCCCCTTCTGTCTCCTCCTCCAAGTGGCAACATCCTGGTCCCTCCTGGGCCACAGCAGCACCCAAAAACCTCTACTGAGACCCTTGCAGCTAGCAAGGCTTGTTTGCTGTCTTTCTGCGTGGGAACACCTCTGCAAGCTTCATCGTGACGTGGGACATCCGTCTTCCAAAGGAGAAGTCCCTAGCTCTCTTCTTTCTTGCAGAACTCCAAGCTTCTTCCATCCGGTGGCAGCTTCTTTGTACCCTCAGCTGGCATTTCCTGGGCTCCTGCCCACTCTCGACACTGTCGCAGCTATTGGACTTGGTCCCTTGTCTTACAGGTACTCAGGTCCGGAAATCCACTGTTGTTGCATTGCTGGTGTTTGTTCTTCCTGCAGAATCCCCCTATCACGACTTCTGTGCTCTCTGGGAGTAGTAGGTGCACTTTAGACCTACCTTTCAGGGTCTTGGGGTTGGCTATTTTTCATATCTCTGTGACCCTCTACAAGCTCACATAGATTTGGGGTCCATTTGTAGTTCGCATTCCACTTTTGGAGTATAGGGTTTGTGTTGCCCCTATACCTATGTGCTCCTATTGCAATCTATTGTAATTCTACACTGTTTGCATTACTCTTCTTGCTATTACTTACCTAAGTTTGGTTTGTGTACATATATCTTGTGTATATATCTTATCCTCATACTGAGGGTACTCACTGATATACTTTTGGCATATTGTCATAAAAATAAAGTACCTTTATTTTTAGTATATCTGTGTATTGTGTTTTCTTATGATATTGTGCATATGACACCAGTGGTATAGTAGGAGCTTTACATGTCTCCTAGTTCAGCCTAAGCTGCTTTGCCATAGCTACTTTCTATCTGCCTAAGCTGCTAGAAACACCTCTTCTACGCTAATAAGGGATAACTGGACCTGGCACAAGGTGTAAGTACCTCTGGTACCCACTACAAGCCAGGCCAGCCTCCTACACAAATGGTCTGCTCTGGGATGCTCAGAATGGAAATCTGTCAAATAGAGTATTTGGGTAAAACTCTATCTGATTATAGCCCATTGGATGCAGATTTGAAATGGTGCAGGATACCTACTACTATACTCATGTGGAGTCCACAGCTGGAATGGTTAGAAGATCCAGTGGTTAGAGATGAATTGAAGCAGGCAATTCAAAACTGCTTACAAGACAATGAAGTTATGACTTCCTCCTTGATCATAGAATGGGAAGCATTTAAAGATGTTATACCAGGAGCATGTATTCAAACCACGAAAGGGCAAGAGGAGCGCTGGATGCGAGCCTTAACCGGGCTGAACGATCCCTCGAAGATCTGGAGAAAACAGTGATCTGGGACACAGCATTAACAGAGGAACTTAACAGGGAAAGGGAAAATACACTGAGCAATTGGATACATCGGATTAGCTACATAGAAACAGATGAGGTACATAGAGACAGTACACAAAAAGGAGATATAGTGGGGAGGCTAAGGCATGGCCTTTAAACCACTCACCTTCAGTTACCCCAATCACAAAAATATGAACCCGACAGGGAGAAGCAGTGCATACACAAGAGACCATTAACACTACTTTGCAGAACTCTATCCTAATACCACAATCACTGATAAAGACCTTCTAGATAGGTTCCTGGAGGAAATGGTACCACCCGCCCTAATCAAGAACAGGTGGAAGCACTGGGAGCCCTATCACGGAACAAGAGATATGCCAAGCAATCCACCCACTGGCATAAAGGAAGACTCCAGGAACCGATGGGCTACCAGCCGGGCTACCAATTGAGTTTTATGCCTCCCACAAATCAATACTGGTATCCACGTTACTTAAACTATACAAAGCAGCGACAACCAAGGGGTGCCTACCCCCTATGACCAGAGAGGCAGTGGTTAAGTCAGTTCTCAAGCCAAGCCATGAGCTAGCGGAAATGGCTTCTTATATATACTGTTGTCCATACTGAAGAAGCATTATAAAATCTTGAGCAAAGTATTAGCATACAGACTTCTCCCACTAATGCCTCAGTTAATCCATTCAGATAAGAATGGGTTATCCCATGTACACGTACCGCTCTCAACTAGCAAAGTTTTTAAGTAATCTGAGAAAGTGTCTGCATTGATTGGCCTAGGTTGGTGTGTTTGGCAATAAGTCTAGAACAGGCGTTCAACCCTAAGAAGAGAGAATATTGGCCACTGTAGGAGAATACCCTCTTTCTTGGCATGATTACCCCTTTTTTTCCTGTCTGATTGTCAGGGTGTTTGACTGTGTTCACTGGGATCCTGCTAAACAGGACCCCAGTGACTATGCTTTCTCCTTCCTAAATTGGTAACGGTACCTTTTTCTTCCGACAATTGGCATACTGGTACACCCATGTAAGTCCCAAGTATTTGGTACCTAGGTACCCAGAGTATTGCAAAGGGTTCTGCAGGCCTGCCATTGCAGTCTGCGTGAAACGGTTGCATGCACCCATTTTCACTCCAGGTCACTGTAAGTCATCCCTATGGTAGGCCCTCCCTGCCCAGAGGGCAGGGTGCAGGTACCTGCGTGTGAGGCCAACCCTGCACTAGCATAGGTGGCCCCACAAACTCCAGGCCCACTTAACTGGACTTTGTGAGTACAGGGACACCACTTTACGCGTGTACTGGAGATACGTCACTACCTACTACAACCACGAAAACCTGCCACAAGTGGGAGCTCAACCAGCCAACTCTCAATCATCTTTTTCTTCACTGGGGCAAGCACAGTTTTGACTTATTCGCGACAAAGGAAAACAAAAAATGCCAGTACTACGCAAGCTGGCAACTGCAGAGAGGGTCGCGGGGAATGCATTTTCAAATGGTCAGGAATCTATGCGTACACTTTTCCCCCGCTTCCACTGATCCCAAGATTTCTAAAGAAAATGAAGATGGAACCTTGTCAGCTGTTACTGATAGCTCCCAAGTGGCCACACCTGTTTTGGTTCACAGGGCTTCTCCTAACCTGACTTCTCTTTGGTTATCGGCCTGGCTCCTGAATTCAGTGAATTTGCTGAGCTAAATATTCCAACCGATTGTCATGAAGTGCTCGCTAATGCTAGAGCCCAGACTAAAAATAAAACATACAAACTCAAATGGAAAAGATTCTGTATGTGGTGTAAGGATTCCGATGTCCACCCTGTCACATCTGTTCCAGAACAGATACTTCCGTATCTTCTTCACTTGGCAAAATTGGGTCTTTCCCACTCATCCATTTCTAGATTTCACTGTACCGTGAATTCTCCATTTTATGATCCTCCAGAATAGTAAAACAATTTCTTAAGGGACTATTCAGGTTGTTTCCTCCAGTAAAAATCCCTCCTCCTCCCTGGCTTCTCAATGTTGTACTTTCACAATTGATGAAGCATCCATTTGACCCTATGACCTCGCAACCTGAAGCGCACAGGTCTTGCGTGCAGATGAAAGCCACATGTTTTTGAAACAATAAAGACTTTAGTCTGCTCAACTTGTCAGAATTCCCATCAGGAGTAGCAATATGAGGCCAAACGTCTGCTGCTCATTGAAACTGCGTAGGGGGAAAAAGGACATTCCCACAGCATGTAACAATTTGGGAGACCGAAACGACGTAAACTATTCCGGCTCGCATTCCACAACAGCTCTCCCTGTTAAGGAGCACATAGCTGCCATTGGAGCGCACCTGGAACACAGGTCTAATCAAGGGGACTGAGACTCCCTTCAGATAACAAGCCAAATTTAATGCGGAGGCATTACACGCCCCGTGCAAGGACAGCTGTTTACAAACCATTGAATGGCTCACAGAAGTCTTGCATTCACTACATTTCCTGGAAGACAGCGCTTCTCCTAGCACTTACTTCAGCAAGGAGGGTCAGTGACATCCAGACATTCACAATCACTCAGCCTTTTCTCTAATCTCAGTCTGACACTGTCATCTTCAGTACTAATTCAAAATTTACCCCCAAAGTTCCTTCGGACTTTCATCTGAAGGAACCAGTAATATTGAAAACTTTTTTCCCAAATCCTCAAACTCCAGCAGAAGGAGCGCTACATTCCCTACATATCATGCTATGTCTCAAATTCCACATCCAAAAGACTAGCAGCTTTCGCAAAGCAGATCAATTGTTTGTAGGCTATGGATAACTAAAAAAGGGCTATCCTGTTACTAAACAGACTATAACTCGGTGGATCGCCGCTGCCATACAATTTTGTCAACAGCTAGCAGGAAAACCATTGACAAACAAGGTCAAAGCCCACTCCACCAGAGCTGTCTCCACCTCTGCAGCTCTCTTCGCAGGAGTGCCTATACAACAAATATGTAGAGCAGCAACTTGGTTTAGTAGGCACACCTTCTCTCAGCACTACTGCCTCGATGCTGCAGACAGGATGGACGCAGCAGTAGGACGAGCGGTTCTACAGAATTTATTTGCATAAGTTGAGACACTTATTATTTTTTCCCACCATCCTCTATTTGATATATATATATATATATATATATATATATATATATAAATATATATATATATATATATATATATATATATATATATATATATATATATATATATGTATTATTATTATGTTTACTGCTAATTATTCTGATTAAACCATGTGAATCTATGAAACATAACCCAGTACTGGAGAAGAAAATAGGTTACTTACCTGTAACTGTGGTTCTCCAGTATTGATATCTTTCATAGATTCACATGCGACCCACCCTCCTCCCCAGAGAGGTTCGCCTCATGTCTTATTCTTCTATACATCACTTATGCTAGAAAATCTGAGAGGCTGGAGCCTCTGTGGTGAGGGTTCTAAAAGGTGCTCTTGCCTGATTGGCTGGACTTTGGGTCATTTCTAATAACACTGATAAGCTATTAAAGTGAATGTTTTTTTCCATTAACTTCAATGTAAAAAATTTATTTACTGCTTTCTATGTACCGTGGGACTCCCACTTCAATGACAGGGAATGATTCAAGCATGTGAACCTGTGAAAGATACCAATACTGGAGAACCACAGTTACAGGTAAGTAACTTTTATTTTCTTCTTTCATAATTGCTTTTTTAAGATCCAGGAGGACAGTGATATTTAACTGAGTGGATGGAAGGCGGATCAGCTGAATGATTTTCTCAGTAAAAGACACACCTGTCACTAAGTGCAGCCACTTCCCTTATCCTCATCTGATCTGTACATCCACAATCTGCAATTTATCCGGGTAATTCTAATCTGCTTAGTGAGCGATACATGTCAATTGTAAGATCAAACAAAAAAACATACTAAAAGGTGTACTACCTTCCAAAAACTGGTCCAGGGCATGGTTTGTGTAGCACACAACAAGAATGCAGCTTTTGTCTGTATTCCAGTACCTATTATTTCGTAGTAAGGTTTCCACGATCTTCAATCCAATGAAAGTTTTACCTACAATGAATCAGAGAAATGTACTATTGGTCTACTGTTTATACATGATTGATTCGGATGACAGAGAATCAAGCAAGTACACGGTTATGTAAGATCACAGACAAGCAGAAACAGGAAACCAATACAGGACAGCCAGGCCTGCAGGAATACAGAGGAGGTGAGCAGGCAGGCAGGCAGACAAACAGCAAGACAAACAGACAGACAGGCAAATTGGGGAGCAGGCAAGCAGACAGATAGGAAGCAGGTAGGTAGGCAGGCAAAGAGAGATGCAAGCAGTTGAGCAGGCAGTGAGTTATCCAGGCATGTAAATAGGCAGTAAGGCAAGCAAACAAGCAGGCAGACAAACACACAGGCAGGCAGGAAGCCAGGCAGAAAAGCAAACAGGAAGAAAGAAAAGGACGGAGGCAATAATGCAAACAGACAGGTATTCAGAAAATCAGACAGGCAGGAAGGTGGCAGGAAAATAAGTAGACAGATATGCAGAAAGGTCACCGTAAAGAACTACTTTCAAGTTAGGGTAATCATGAGTGATCCTGACTCTTCGATTCACTATCACTGATGTGGTAGAAAGAAACTTTGATATATCAATATTGTTCTTTTACAGACCTCTCAAGTTTTTGAAAACTTCTAAAGGTCTTCATAATACTTCGCAAAACCCTTGAAATACTTCTCAAAGTTTTTGTAATACTTCTCAAGTTCTTTGTAATATTTGTTTTAAGTGAAGACAGACCTTCCCAATGTTTGAACAATATCCAGGTCAGCACCAGACCTGCCCCAGTTCTCCTGTATTTCACAGAGAAGTTGAAGAATCCATCTTCAGGGAGCACTACACCATTACTCATTAGGAATCACCACCCTCAAAAAAGTCTGCTCCATTTTAAATATACTCATACATTCATGCAACCCTAAATTAACAATCAATCTAGGTGAAAGCTGAAAACCTAGAAGAAAAGGAATCTACTATAGATTCAAATATTTTAAACCTCCATTTGATCATGTAGAGTGAGGAACCAATTTGAGGATATTACAATGTTAAGGAATTCATGAATTGTTACTTTCATTAATTATCCAATTCCATATATAATATTAATGTAAATAAAAAATGTTAGAGATGCTTTTTATCTTTACTTGCTCACCTTGAGGTATCCTGTGCATGTCCAACTCTGCCCAAACTCTACTACAGAGATTTCATGGTAAAGTATACCAAGCAAAATTAAATGGATGTCAAAATACTAGTGCCAACCAAGTAACATTTTCTTTAGGAAAAAGGTATGATAGTTACTCGGAGGGACATAGACTTTAACAAGATAAAATTATTTTCCTGCCTGGATATCAACATCTCTGAGGGTAATGCATAAGTAGAGCATGTAGATGTGTAAACTATGGCAGAGAGGATGGTGACTGCTGGTTTACTGCACTTAAATATAATTATGATGATTGCTCATTGATTGAATGAAAAGGACATGTGATCAATTCCTTTGCTTACAGTAAGACTTCCTTCATGTGCTAGAGAACATTAAACCACAAAGCAGTCCTTGTTTGACCACTGTCCAGATGAATTTAGGACCAAGGTAGTAGTGGAAAGATTCCGCAACGTGAAGGTACTGAGTTTGAATGAATGCAACCGTGCAACATCACTACAAATATCCAATTTAGAGAGTCCTTGAAGTTCAACCAATGAAGCTGTTCTCCACCTGATACATCTATCATGGCTAAACAGAATGCTATGTAAATAGCTGAGTCAATGCACCTGTGCAGTATGGCAGAAGAAGGATTGTACTTCTGAACAAAGGCAACAAACATCACAAATACATTATTGAAAGAGTGACTGAGTAGGCACTTAAATAGTGCACTGTAGGCCCTTGTGCCTCTAGGCACCAGTCATATTGGTAGTACTATAAATGAGAAAATGACTCTTTGTGTGGCCATCGCCGTTTTTTGTGCAATGATGCTGCTGGTTTTTGGACTCTGCGCACTGGGGAAACTGCTGTCCGGTATGCAGTGCATGTGCGTTGAACCCTAAAACATGATAAAATTGGCAAATAGTCTATTGGCATATTTAAAGTTTCAGAAGGGCCTTCGTATTTGGTGCATAAAAAGTTAAATGCCATCTGTGGGCTGCGGCAGGTAATGTGTCATTCACTTGGCTGACAATAAGAATATGGCTTCAGGCATACATGTGTAGCCTGACTCCTGCAGCTATTAAACCTGCAGACAGACCTGTCAAAATAAATACTTTGATAGGAGGGAAACGTACCTTTAAATACTAAGTCAGTCACCCCTAAGTAGGCTTTGTAGCCCATGAGGTAGGGTGAATGGCATTTAAAAGTGGAACATGTAACAATTTGGTGCCCGATGTACGAAGTGATTTTGCAGTCACAAAAGGCAAATTTCAACTTTTGTGACCGCAAAATGGCCTTTTCTAATGTACCATCCCTATTTTGCAAGCCCGCATGCAAATACTGACTCAAAAATAGGGACAGCGACTCGAAATCAGGAAGGGGTGTTCCAAGAGCGTCCCTTCCTAATTGCGAATCGCAGTGGCATGTACGATTGTTTTGTGACCGCAATTGCAGACGCAAAACAATCACATATACCACCAATTTCAAATTGTTGGTAACCCATTCGCAAATGAGAAGAGGTCCAGCGGAGACCTCTTCCCCTTTGTGAATGGAAGCAAAAATATTTTTTCAGAGCAGGTCATGGTCAAATGGACCACTGCCTGCTCTGAAAAAATGAAAAGAAAACTTTTCATTTTTTTGTTAGAAATGTATCCAGTTTTCCTTTAAGGCTGCATTTAAAAAAAAAAACTGCCTTATTGAAAAAGCAGTCACAAACTGTCGTATTTTGCGACTCGCAAATGAATCACAAATTGCGAGTCGCAAAACATACAGTCGTACATCTGGCCTTAATCTTTTCATGTTCCTACAGAGACTGGATTCCAACAGACACTTTCACTATTAGGGCTATAACTAGTTCTTTGAAGAAAAAACGTAAGTATGTTATTGTTTAATTATGGGTTTGCAAAATTCACACAATTTCAAGTGACATTTCAAGTTCCATGAGCATCGAAATCTGTCATTTAGTGCTATATTTAGTGTGAAATGTATCCAGGTGGCAATTTTTAAATCGAAGGTGTATTTTGCGCAAAAAAAAGCGCAAAAGAAACAAAAGAACCGCGAACAAAAGCCACTCACATTCTGTTGTTCCTGTGCGTTCATGGTAAATTTTGTATAGCGAACAGCACATAACTACACAATTTGATGTGATGGAGTAATTGTGGTAATTTCACAGGAACAAGCGTAAAGCAAAAGTTTTGAAATTATGTGAATTACGTCAGCCTCATTTAAATTTAGCCCAGGCCTAATATTAATTCTGTATATTGAGTTTGGAATAAATTACAGATACGGTTCAAACACTGTTTTTACTATTTAATAAAATTCAATTCAAAAGTAAGGATGCATTTTTGACTTTTAAAAATTGATACTTTCCCTGCCTAAAGCTCCTGCAGGCTAATAAGCATTGGTTTGCCTGTAGCTAGCCTGCAACCACTGTGTTGATGAGGTGTGAAATATCACTCTTAGGACGTAGAAAATGTCTTGGGACTGGCAGGATGGTGTGGCGGGGGAATGTAACACAGATTAAGCCAAGCAGGGCAGTTTAGGAGTGCCCAGGAAGTTCATTTTAAAAGGAACCAGGAGAGACCTTTGCTTTTCTAGTTTAGTGAAAAATGATGCCAGGAGGAGAGAGGGGTCATTTGGTTCCAAAACACACTTAGCCTCCTGCCTTTAGTCTGAGCGGCAGAGGGAGACTACCCCATAACCAACATATGAAGTGGTTAAGAGGGAAGGGACCGCTCATTACCTTAAGCACACCCGTAGGTGTGCCACAAGTTCCCTCAAGGGGTAGAAAGATTTTTACATTCTATGTTTTACTGAGAATGATACACTGTGGGATAGTTTGGGTGAGTCCAACAGGATGCGCAGGAAAAGTGGAAAGATTAGTCCTTGGGATTTTTTTTTGCCATTGAACACAGAGGGGTTCATTCTGACCCTGGCGGCCGGTGACCGCCAGGGTCACCGACCACGGGAGCACCGCCAACAGGCTGGCGGTGCTCCCAAGGGCATTCTGACCGCGGCGGTTCAGCCGCGGTCAGAAAGGGTAAACCGGCGGTCTCCCGCCGGTTTACCGCTGCCCCATTGAATCCTCCATGGCGGCGGAGCGCGCTCCGCCGCCATGGGGATTCAGACACCCCCTACCGCCATCCTGTTCATGGCGGGAAACCCGCCATGAACAGGATGGCGGTAGGGGGTGCCGAGGGGCCCCCGTAAGAGGGCCCCACAAAGTATTTCAGTGTCTGCTTTGCAGACACTGAAATACGTGACGGGTGCAACTGCACCCGTCGCACCCCTGCAACTACGCCGGCTCAATTCTGAGCCGGCGTCCTCGTTGCAGGGGCATTTCCGCTGGGCCGGCGGGCGCTCTTTTGGAGAGCGCCCGCCGGCCCAGCGGAAATGTTTGAATGGCCGCTGCGGTCTTTTGACCGCGGTGCGGTCATTTGTCGGCAGTACCTTGGCGGACGGCCTCCGCCATCCGCCAAGGTCTGAATGACCCCCAGAGTGCCCAGAACTCACCCCCAGCCACTGGCTGGGGATTTGAACAAAGGTAGCACCTCACCACAAACTCCTCAGAGCATTTACTGGAACTTAAGCAGGACAGAAGGGGACTGGACCTGCTGTCTGTGACCTGTGTGGAGACAAGAAGGGCTGGACCTGTTCCCACCTGTATGTAGGACAAAGAGGTGGACTACAGGTGTCAGTTGGCAGAGCTTTTCTGTGGCAGCAGGCTGCAAGAGGCCTCTTTCATGCAGTGACCAGTGGGTCAGTTACAAATGGAAATGGATTAGACCTTGCTAGTGGCATCTACTGCAGTGGGCCTGGTCAGTATTTGCTACGCTGAGGTTCTGGGAGCCTTAGAAGTGGCTAGGAGGAACTGCCCCAGAAAGTCTGAAAAGTTGGGACGTGTAAAATCGTTGGACTTCCTCACCTACGGACCTAGTAGCTAGACTTCTGGGCACAGGTGTCCAATTTCAGACTGATACAGATTCATCAGGTACAGGTTCAGGCTTGCCCCATAATCCCAGCAGTGTCAAGGGCATTGTGAGTGTTATCTTGTACTCTACCACCTCTGATGTGCAGTGCTGCACTCGCTATCAAAATATCCGTAGTCAAGGGCAGCTCCACAGCGTGTCAACAAAAGTTCCTGGCTTGCCGCATCCCTTAAGGCACCTAGGGCCAGATGCAGCAAGGCATTAGCGCCTCGCAAACGTAAAAAAACGCCGTTTGCGAGGCGCTAATGCCCGCCCGCGATGCAGAAACGCATTTTGCGAGTCGGAACCGACTCGCAAAATGCATTTCCGACTCGCAAATAGGAAGGGGTGTTCCCTTCCTATTTGCGACTCGCACCGCGATGTAAGTTGATTTGCGACCGCGAAAGTGGTCGCAAATCACCTCGCAGTTACCATCCACTTGAAGTGGATGGTAACTCATTCGCAAACGGGAAGGGGTCCCCATGGGACCCCTTCCCTTTTGTGAATGATCACAAAATTATTTTTTCAGAGCAGGCAGTGGTCCAATGGACCACTGCCTACTCTGAAAAAAAAAAAAAAAGGTTTCGGGAATTTTTCTATGTGCAGCTCGTTTTCCTTTAAGGAAAACGGGCTGCAGATAGAAAAAAAAACTGCTTTATTTAAAAGCAGTCACGGACATGGTGGTCTGCTGTCTCCAGCAGGCCACCATCCCCGTGAATGTCCAAACTCGCTATGGAGTCGCAATATTAATATTAATGAGATGGGTCTTTGCGACCCCATAGCGAGTCGCAGAAGGTGTCTGAGACACCTTTCTGCATAGCAAATTGCGAGTTGCAATTTGCTAGTCGCTCTGACTCGCAAATTGCAAGTCGCAATTTGCTGTCTACCTACATCTGGCCCCTAGCATCACTGACTCTACCTATCTGAAATAACTTTGTTCTACTGTAATAGGCTTTGTGTAAAATAATGGGGTGTTGATATTTTGTCACAAGTATTCAATAGATGTGTGGGATTGCATGTTTATGTAACGGCGCTGCCAGGCTCCAAAACTCCAACAAAGTCTCTTTTGCTACGTTCACCAATAAGTCTGTGTAGTCTTTTAGGCCCGTATTTATACTTTTTGACGCTAAACTGCGCTAACGCAGTTTAGCGTCAAAAAATTTTGCGCAGGCTAACGCTGAAGCACCATGCGGGCGCTGTATTTATTGAATGGCGTTAGCCGGCGCAACCAGACCGGCGCTGCCTGGTGTGCGTGGAAAAAAAACACGTACACCAGGCAGCGCCGGCGTAGGGAAAAATGGCGTTAGGGCGTCTTAAAAATGGCGCAAGTCAGGTTGACGCTAAAAAATCGTCTTAACCCGATTTGCGCCATTTTAAACGACGCCCAGACGCCATTTACATGACTCCTGTCTTAGTAAAGACAGGAGTCATGCCCCCTTGCCCAATGGCCATGCCCAGGGGACTTATGTCCCCTGGGCATGGTCATTGGGCATTGTGGCATGTAGGGGGGCACAAATCAGGCCCCCCTATGCCAAAAAAAATATATAATTTTTTTTTTTTATACTTACCTGAACTTACCTGAATGTCCCTGGGGTGGGTCCCTCCATCCTTGGGTGTCCTCCTGGGGTGGGCAAGGGTGGCAGGGGGGGTCCCTGGGGGCAGGGGAGGGCACCTGTGGGCTCATTTTGAGCCCACAGGCCCCTTAACGCCTACCCTGACCCAGGCGTTAAAAAGTGGCGCAAATGCAGGGTTTTTTGACCCGACCACTCCCGGGCGTGATTTTTGCCCGGGAGTATAAATACGACGCATTTGCGTCGCCGTCATTTTTTTCGACGGGAACGCCTTCCTTGCATCTCATTAACGCAAGGAAGGCGTTCACGCCAAAAAATTACGCTATTTGCCCATACTTTGGCGCTAGACGCGTCTAACGCCAAAGTATAAATATGGCGTTAGTTTTGCGCCGAATTTGCGTTGAAAAAAACGACGCTAATTTGGCGCAAACGGAGTATAAATATGCCCCCTAGGCCCGTATTTATACTTTTTGACGCTAAACTGCGCTAACGCAGTTTAGCGTCAAAAAATTTTGCGCCGGCTAACGCCATTCTGAAGCGCCATGCGGGCGCCGTATTTATTGAATGGCGTTAGCCGGCGCAAGCAGACCGGCGCTGCCTGGTGTGCGTGGAAAAAAACCACGTACACCAGGCAGCGCCGGCGTAGGGAAAAATGGCGTTAGGGCGTCTTAAAAATGGCGCAAGTCAGGTTGACGCTAAAAAATCATCTTAACCCGATTTGCGCCATTTTAAACGACGCCCAGACGCCATTTACATGACTCCTGTCTTAGTAAAGACAGGAGTCATGCCCCCTTGCCCAATGGCCATGCCCAGGGGACTTATGTCCCCTGGGCATGGTCATTGGGCATTGTGGCATGTAGGGGGGCACAAATCAGGCCCCCCTATGCCCAAATAAAAATATTTTAAAAAAAATGTATACTTACCTGAACTTACCTGAATGTCCCTGGGGTGGGTCCCTCCATCCTTGGGTGTTCTCCTGGGGTGGGCAAGGGTGGCAGGGGGGGTCCCTGGGGGCAGGGGAGGGCACCTGTGGGCTCATTTTGAGCCCACAGGCCCCTTAACGCCTACCCTGACCCAGGCGTTAAAAAGTGGTGCAAATGCGGGGTTTTTTGACCCGACCACTCCCGGGCGTGATTTTTGCCCGGGAGTATAAATATGACGCATTTGCGTCGCCGTAATTTTTTTAGACGGGAACGCCTTCCTTGCATCTCATTAACGCAAGGAAGGCGTTCACGCAAAAAAATGACGCTATTTGCCCATACTTTGGCGCTAGACGCGTCTAACGCCAAAGTATAAATATGGCGTTAGTTTTGCGCCGAATTTGCGTCGAAAAAAACGACGCTAATTCAGCGCAAACGGAGTATAAATATGCCCCCTAGGCCCGTATTTATACTTTTTGACGCTAAACTGCGCTAACGCAGTTTAGCGTCAAAAAATTTTGCGCCTGCTAACGCCATTCTGAAGCGCCATGCGGGCGCCGTATTTATTGAATGGCGTTAGCCGGCGCAAGCAGACCGGCGCTGCCTGGTGTGCGTGGAAAAAAACCACGTACACCAGGCAGCGCCGGCGTAGGGAAAAATGGCGTTAGGGCGTCTTAAAAATGGCGCAAGTCAGGTTGACGCTAAAAAATCGTCTTAACCCGATTTGCGCCATTTTAAACGACGCCCAGACGCCATTTACATGACTCCTGTCTTAGTAAAGACAGGAGTCATGCCTCCTTGCCCAATGGCCATGCCCAGGGGACTTATGTCCCCTGGGCATGGTCATTGGGCATTGTGGCATGTAGGGGGGCACAAATCAGGCCCCCCTATGCCAAAAAAATAAATAAAAAAAAAATGTTTATACTTACCTGAACTTACCTGAATGTCCCTGGGGTGGGTCCCTCCATCCTTGGGTGTCCTCCTGGGGTGGGCAAGGGTGGCAGGGGGGGTCCCTGGGGGCAGGGGAGGGCACCTGTGGGCTCATTTTGAGCCCACAGGCCCCTTAACGCCTACCCTGACCCAGGCGTTAAAAAGTGGCGCAAATGCGGGGTTTTTTGACCCGACCACTCCCGGGCGTGATTTTTGCCCGGGAGTATAAATACGACGCATTTGCGTCGCCGTCATTTTTTTAGACGGGAACGCCTTCCTTGCATCTCATTAACGCAAGGAAGGCGTTCACGCAAAAAAATGACGCTATTTGCCCATACTTTGGCGCTAGACGCGTCTAACGCCAAAGTATAAATATGGCGTTAGTTTTGCGCCGAATTTGCGTCGAAAAAAATGACGCTAATTCGGCGCAAACGGAGTATAAATATGCCCCCTAGTGTCTGTTTTACTTGGAGGTATCTCATAAATTGTCCATCAGGCATGTCATATTTTGGCTGCAGTTCCGCAAATGGTACCATCCCGCCCTCTTTCAGGATGTTCGCCACCTTGGCCAGGCATATAAGGTCCCACTGGTGGCACGCATCCAGGTGCTGCATCTTAGCAAGTATATCTGTTTCTCATAGTGGAACTGCTACCTCCATTCGATCACTCTTATGGCTGTTTTCCACACCCTGGGGATCTTAACTCACAGGGCCCATCGCCTCTCTGTTAGCCATCAACATCGGTTTTGTTTGAGAAGCAGAGGCCCATTCATTTGTCACCAGCAGTTGGGTCGCCAAGCAGTAGTATTTAAGATTTTGGGGGAGTAATCCCCTCATATGGCCCTTGCATCAGGGCTTGATAGGATTTTTGCGGTTCCTCACCATCTAGTGTATGTGTGGTGGATTCCACCAACCCGAAAAAGTCATCCGATACCTCATGGGGACTATTTTGGGGTATGTAGAGGAATTTTGGGAGTGTAATCATTATGTATAGCATTATGTATAGCACTGCTCTGCCTTGTAGAGATATAGGGCCTCATTACGAGTTGCAGTCAGACTGCCAGACCGCCATGTTGGTGATCCTGAAAAGACTGCCATGTTGGCGGTCTTCCAGACCGCCCTATTACAAGTTACACAGGCAGGACAACTGACCCCCAAGCAAAAATGGCAGACTCCCAGCGGCACAGCGGCCTGGAAATAGGCAGTCCAACCAACTGCGCTATCAGCCCTGCGACAAACCACTGAGCATAATACAAGCACACATTCGCTGTGGTGATTCCTTCATGATGGTCAGCCAATGGTGGTCTGAACCACAGCGGTTCGCGGTCTGCAAAGTAAGAGACAACTGCACACTGGATGAATTTGAAAACAATACAGCTGACACACATTGTCACAGTGAACACACCTGCAAAGGACACTATAAAACACACCCCTTCGCAGACCACAATCCGTCGCATTTCCAATGCACGACCAACAACTCAGCATCATTTTCCCATCTGACCACCCCAATTATTTCACCATACATACAACACCCTGCACGCACTTTTGTCCATTCATGCCCTTATGCACTTCCCCTGTTCAATAAGTCACTGACATCCGTTTTTTTTTCTCCACCCTGCCAGGTTCCAAAAACCCACATTTGTTTGAGGATGAGTTAAAAGTCATGGTGGACGAAATCATTAGAGTAGAGCCACAATTGTTTGGATTCCAAGTCCAGCATTCTCCTCTCAGGAGGAAAATGGAAATGTGGAACAGGATAGTGGACAGAGTGAATGCTATAGGCACCACCCTGTGCACAAAGGACGGCATCAGGAAGAGGTGGATTGACCTCAGGGGCAATGTGCGTTCCCTGGTCTCTAGGCACCAGCTGCAGGCCAAGAAGACTGACAGTGGCCCTCCCAGTGCCCCATTACATCTCTTTCCCTGTCATGCATGCTCATACCGCCCCTTTTGCCACTGTCTTATTCATGTACCACACCAACATTCACACTGTCAATCTGTATTGTTGGACCCAACATTACAGCTGCTAAGGTCCATCACATGTCATTGTTCCAAATGGGACCTGTAAGTCTTTCAATATACAACAACAATCCCAGCTCTCATAGTATGTCTCAACAGGTAAATGTATGCCCAAACCTTAAATGCAGTCTGTATACAGATATGTAATGCCCATTTGTATAATATGTGTTGTAGGAGAGAGAGTGATCTAACTGCAACTCCCAGCAAGCACTGTTTCTGTAACACCAGACAACATATCAATGTGTCTGTTACGAAATACACCTGTGTATCAACTAACAAATGAGGTTTACTCACCTATGGAGATACCATTTGTTTACTGTGTGAAGTAGAGGGAGTTAGCGGGCTACAGTTTCCAATAGGCCCTGTTTCCGCAACTCCAAACACCAGACCAGTGTACCTGTGACCACATACACCTGTGTATCAACCCACAAATGAACTTTACTCACCTGGGGGGATACCATTTGTCTACTGTGCATAGTACAGAGAGGGACCTAACTGCAACTCCCAGCAGGCACTGTTTCTGCAACTCCAAACTCCAAACCAGTGTACCTTTTTTTTATATATCTATTTTATTGTTTTCAACACATGTAATCAGTTACAGATGCAGATATCAAAAACTGGATCAGAGTATTCCATTCTCCAATAGTCAACAACGCAGTTAATTGCTGATTCATTGTACAAACTTTCCAAGTGGTAGCAAGCGATACACTCACGGAGCAAAATAGTTACAAGGTACAGTACAATAACATGTATCATGTGTCACCTCCGGCTGCCTGCATGTTTTGTGTGGATCTATTCTATTGCACATCTCACCCCTCAGCTCGTTATTACATCCCATTACAAACATGTAATCCAGTTCGGCTTGTCCATTATAATGCTGTACACATACGGGGGTTCAATCAACTGGATATAAACAATCTTTTGTTGGCATTCCGGGAAGCTCAACATCAGCACACTACCATATACAAAGGCCCCTTCCAACTGCCCGGTGCCCTCCCACTCTGCATGAAAACTCCAAACGCGCCACCCTACAGACGTGGTTACCATATTCCCTTAATTCACGGCGGGCGCTCATCATTCTTAATTTCCAGTCTAGTGACAAGCGTTTCCCAAGTATCATGTCCCATGTGCGCCTGTCCCTTGTATCGCAATGCCTGTAACACCCGGGACTCTATTCGTGTCCAGCGCAATGTCATGACACGCCACCCTTGGAGCTCCGGTGCCCTGGGCACCTTCCAGTTCATGGCAATCAACCTTTTATACATGATAAATGCCAAATCGGCGAACCTATGAATATAAATGTGTTGCTTATCTCTGTTTCATATCCCCAAGAGACAAGATCTCGGTTCCAGGGATAACAAATGTTCTGTGATGTCAGTAATGTCTGTCACTATGTCATGCCAGACTGTCTGAAGAGGCCCACACTCCCACACCATGTGATAAAAATGAGCCACCGGAAAGCCACATCGGACTAGAGGCAGGGTACATGCGCTGAATACGGGATGGGGAGAGATATGTCTGGTGCATAAAATTAAATTGGGTATATCGGAACCTGGGGTTTCACGATACGCACTGTACCTGCTGGAGGGCCAGCAACCAAGCCTTGGAAGTCAAGGGCACAGGGAGAGCTGCATTCCATCTCTGTCTTGCAATCTCCAGTCTGTTACCATCTACTCCGTTAAGGGCTTTATACAAATTTGTAATCACTTTTGTGAGGCCATTATCTGAGAGCAAATAATGTAATATGGGAGAAGTGATAGGCTTCTAATTAAATGACATATGGAGTAATACGACATGAATTGTCCCAATCCCACCGAGGCAAGGTCTCTAATGCCCTCAAACAACATCAAGACGCCAATCATCAAAACAATCGTCCACTGTTTCTATCCCTGCTTCCGCCCACGGGGCAAGAGAGTGAGCCCTAAGCAAACTTATACCTCCCGGTATCTGGCCCAGGGGAATGAGGGGTGAGTATGAGGAACCCGTTCATCCCTTTTTAACATATCGCCTCCAATAGGCATGAGCTGCTATCAATAAAGAGTTGCCAGTGTTGTATTTCACCGTGCGATCCGTCAGCCACATATAAACAGGAACACCTTGCAATTGCATGCGAATCCACAGTGCTTCCGACGACTCAGGCCTGTGTATCCAATACAGTGCCCATTGCAATTGTGCTGCATCATAATAGTGTTCAAAGTTCGGGGCACCCCCCCGCAACGGTCGTTGCAAAGTGGCAAGGGCCACACGTTATCTGCCACTCCCTCATATAAGTCCCAATAACAATCTATTCAGTTCGTGGAAAAAAACTCCTGGGCACAACTATGGGCAATGCAGCGAAATAGTAAAGGAACTGTGGGAGCACCAACATATTTGCAACTGCCACCCTGCCCAGAGGAGACAGAGGGAGAGAGCACCAGAACCGAAGCGAGCCCTTCATAGAGCTAAGCGCACGTCCCAAATTGCCATCCCTCAGATCCTCAGGTTTATGATATATATGCACTCCCAGGTATTTAAATGTGTCATAACATCACTTTAACCTCCCCACAGGAGAATTCTCTCTCATCCTCGCGGGCAGACCAGTCAAAGGGAACAAACTGGATTTAGACCAATTGACCCTCAACCCCGAAATCTGTCCATATGCATCCAACAGGGACATCACTGCAGGTAGCGTTGTCCAACCATTCTCCAGGTAAATCAATGCGTCGTCCAGACCAGTGTACCTTTGACCAAATACACCTGTATACCAGCTCACAAATGAACTGTACTCACCTGGGGGGAAAACATTGCTATAGTGTGAGTAGGAGAGGGAGTGACTTGACTACAGCTCCTAGAAGGCCCTGTCTCACCAAATACAAACACCAGACCAGTCCTCCCTCGTCTATATACCCCTGTTTGTCAACTCCCAATTCAAGTAAACTCACGTGGGGGGATATTAGTAGAGTGTGTGGAGGAGAGGGAGTGACTTGACTACAGCTCCAGGAGGGCCTGTCTCACCAACTACAAACACCAGACCAGTTCTCCCTTGTCCAGATACCCCTGTATATCAATTTGCAAGTGAAGTAAACTCACCTGGGGGGACAACATTGCTAGAGTGTGTGGAGGAGAGAGAGTGACTTGAGTACAGCTACCAGGAGACCCTGTCTCACCAACTACAAATACCAGACCAGTCCACTCTTGTACAGAAACCCCGGTTTGTCGACTCGAAATCGAAGTAAACTCACCTGTGGTGTAAGAAATCTATAATGTCACAAAGCATGACAAATTGCAAACACCATACATAATTTGTATGCCATCCCTCTACCATGTAAGGGCATTGTTGTCAACTCACGTTGTATCAATGGGCAGTCCTGAAACATCAACCTCTACTCTACATTGCCAACCTACCTGTTCCTGGAGGGCCTTGGATCAACACAAACTCTCGTGTTAAAGCGGTTTCAATAGCTTTAATCTGAGACTCATCCAGTAGAGGAAACCTCTCAGGCATCCACACCTGAGTGTTGAAGGGATCCGCTGAGACCATATTTATTCTGCTCTTCGTACAGTGAGAGTGGGTGGAAAGACAGGGTGCCACTTCCCGGGAAGCAGGGCTTTCAACTTCCTTCATTTCGGTGTTTTCACGATCTGGTAATAGGTATTCAGGTGAATCATGCAAGTATGCTACGTCTTCGGTCTTTCCCTGTAAATCCAAGACAGGACAGGAGAAAATCAGAATGTCATGCTCAACAGACCTGCAAGATGACTTTGCAGGCACCACTAAAGCTAGTCTGAGGTGCAACCTGCAAATCTCTTGACCGTGTAACCTTTCTAAAATAATTGGATACTTTTCAGTGGTGGAAGCTATCAAGCGGAAATCCCTGGAGGTGAAAATAATGTTGGAACTCAGCAGGCCAGACAGCTGAAAGTGGATGTGCGAAGCGCTATTTCAAACGAATTCTGTCATAATACTACCTCCAAAGAGAAAACTTTGGCTGGTGCTGCCACAGGGAAGACTTTCTTGCCATGAAGCAGCAGGCACAGAGTTATGCAGGGCTAAGGTATCCCTTCAACTAAATCTAAAAGGATATGTAGATCAGTTTTGCAGTAATAAGAAGGGCAATGAGCTGTGAGCTCTGCCCTTGCAGATGGGGGCATGCCACCCTATATAGTCTGCTGTTCTCTAAAGCTGTCCTGTATATAAGTGACTGCTCTGTAACATGGCATGACTCATGAAAGAAGGAAGAACAAGCCCAGTAGTGAATTACTTCCTACAGGTAGTGTAACTTGACTCAGAAGTAATCCTGTGTAAATAGCTTTATTAACCCCATCTCAAACATGACCAGACTTAGCCTCGCTCAACTGCTCTTAAAGTTTTTTTACAAATCACCTGTTGACGGAGGCTGCAATTTCACCCAAATTATAGGGGATGTTATGGGAGCTCACATCCTCGTTATTCTAGATGAATTTATAGAATCTTTCAATGATGGACCATTGAACTTTTTTCTAAAAACATTTATTTCAAATAGTCAAATGTGTGTTGCTATCACTCAGGTACAAAAAACTCACACTACTCATTGTTTAACACATAGAAATAAATAACTGACTGGCATTCGTAAAAATTATAAAGCAGTCCAACAGTGGTCGCAAGAGGCAACTTAAGTTGTCGCCAGTTACTTAAATGTCAATAGGAAATGCACCATTCTTTTTACCTTGTCAGTATCTGTGGTCACAGCCTGGGGCACAGAAGCACTGTCCATTAATTGTGGGTCACTCACAGCCTTCTCCTAGAAAACAAAAACAGTGTAACAAGCAAGTGAAAAAGAGATGCGATTTAAGAGCTAAGGGCCAGATGTAGGTATGTCCTGAATTGCGAATCGCAAATTGCGAGTCAGAGCGACTTGAAATTTGCGAGTCGCAATTCAGGATGCAGGATGGTGTCCCGGACACCATCTGCGACTCGCAAGGGGGTCGCAAAGGCCCACCTCATTAATATTAATGAGGTGGGTCGCAATTTGCGACCCCCTTGTGACTCGCAGCACTCACAAGGATGGTGGCCTGCTGCGGACAGCAGACCACCATGTCCGTGACTGCTTTTAAATAAAGCAGTTTTTTTTTTGTAATGCAGCCCTTTTTCCTTAAAGGAAAACGAGATGCATTACAAAACGAAAAAATAGGACCACTGCCTGCTCTGAAAAAATGTTTTCCAGGCCATTCACAAAGGGGAAGGGGTCCCATGGGGACCCCACCAGTGTGACACTAGTGGTAACTGCAATTGCTTCGTGTTCGCGGTCACAAAGCAATGCAGCATTGGAACACCCCTTCCTATTTGCGACTCGCAGTCCCGTTTTGCGAGTCGGTAACCAGGTTACCGACTCGCAAAACGGGAATTGGGCATCGCGATGTGGGTTTTGCATGTCGCAAACAACAAAATTCACTGTTTGCGACGTTCAAAACCTTTGCTACATCTGGCCCTAAATGAATTATTGTTGATGAAGATAAAGGCAAGTCATACATTTATTTTCTGCAAACATTTTTTAAAACAATGATTGCATGAATGACATTGACATGTAATAAATTGGTGCGCAAAAATCACACACAAGGGATAACCAAAACATTTCCAAACGTGATTAAATATTTCCAAATAAGATGAACAGAACAGGTGCACAAACCTCAGGCCCAACCCTTACTCCAGCACTACCCTAAACCCTCTCTCTTCCCTGTGTCTAAGGGGGTTATTCTAACTTTGGAGGAGTGTTAATCCGTCCCAAAAGTGACGGTAAAGTGACGGATATACCACCAGCCGTATTACGAGTTCCATAGGATATAATGGACTCGTAATACGGCTGGTGGTAAATCCGTCACTTTTCCGTCACTTTTGGGACGGATTAACACCTCCTCCAAAGTTAGAATAACCCCCTAAGTCTAGTTCTAGCTTCCATAACTCAAACTCCTTCCCCAACCACCCTGCTAATGTTACAGGTGTTTGTAGGAAATGCAAACTTCATCTCACCTTTTCAGTATCCGTGAGGGGAGAGCCTGGTGTGGCAGCAGTACTCAAGAGCTGTGGGTCACTGACAGCCTTCATCTGTGTGCAAAGAAGTTACACTGTGGAAGTTAGATTCAGGTGAAAACAAATAATCTATTTAACAGCTTCACCACTTGATGTTATTGCCAAAAATCAGGATAGGCATTTGTGATAAAACTGTGATCCTATGAATATGTAAAATAGTAGGAAATTAATGTGTAGTGAATACTAATCAAAGACAAGCCAATATTTTATTTTTTAATCCTTTCACTGCCAGGCCTTTTACCCTTCAGATGCCAGGCCTTTTTTTGGCTATTTGGGGTAGTTTGTGCTTAGGCCCTCATAACTTTTTGTCCACATAAGCTACCCACACCAAATTTGAGTCCTTTTTTTCCAGCATCCTAGGGATTCTAGAGGTACCCAGAGTTTGTGGGTTTCCCTGGAGGAGACAAAGAAATTAGCCAAAATACAGGGAAAACATGGGGAAAAGGGCTGCAGAAGAAGGCTTGTGGGTTTTTTCCTTGAAAATGGCATCAACAAAGGGTTTGCGGTGCTAAAATCACCATCTTCCCAGCTTTCAGGAACAGGCAGACATGAATCCGAAAACCACATTTTCAACACAATTTTGGCATTTTACTGGGACATACCCCATTTTTACAATTTTTTTGATCTTTTAGTCTCCTTCCAGTTAGTGACAGAAATGGATGTGAAACCAATGCTGAATCCCAGACAGCTAAACATTTCTAGAAAGTAGACAAAATTCTGCATTCACCAAGGGGTCATTTGGGTAGATCTTACAAGGGATTCCTACAGAAAATAAAAGCTGATATTAAAAAATATTGAAATTGAGGTAAAAATAATCAATTTTTCACCACGTTTTACTCTGTAACTTTTTCCTGCAATGTCAGATTTTCGAAAGCAATATACCGTTATATTTGCTGGACTCTTCTGGTTGGGGGGATATATAGGGCTTGTAGGTTCATCAAGAACCCTAGGTACCCATGGCCAATATGGGAACTGCACCTTGCAAAGGGGGTCTCATTGTATAACAGTTATACAGCAATTCATTTGTTGAAGTATAAAGAGTGGAAAATAGGTATCAAGGAAACCTTTGTATTTCCAAAATGGGCACAAGATAAGGTGTTGAGAAGCAGTTGTTATTTGCACATCTCTAAATTCCGGGGTCCCCATACTAGCATGTGAATTACAGGGCATTTCTCGAATAGATGTCTTTTTTACACAGAGTCTTACATTTGGAAGGAAAAAATGTAGAGAAAGACAAGGGGCATTTACACTTGTTCTGCTATTCCATGTTCCCCCAAATCTCTCAATATAAATGGTACCTCACTTGTGTGGGTAGGCCTAATGCCCATGACAGGAAACGCAACATGGACACATCACATTTTTACATTGAAATCTGCCATGTTTTTCGGAAAGTGCCTAGCTGTGAATTTTGGCCTCTAGCTCAGCCGGCACCTAGGCAAACCTACCAAACCTGTGCAATTTTCAAAACTAGACACCTGGGGGGATCCAGGATGGGGTACTTGTTGGGCTCTCACCAGGTCCTGTTACCCAGAATCCTTTTCAAACATCAAACTTTGGCACAAAAAAAACACTTTTTCCTCACATTTCGGTGACAGAAAGTTCTGGAATCTGAGAGGAACCACAAATTTCCACCCAGCGTTCCCCCAAGTCTCCCGATAAAAATGGTGCCTCACTTGTGTGGGTAGGCCTAGTGCCCGCGACAGGAAATGCCCCAAAACACAATGTGGACACATCACATTTTCCCAAAGAAAATTGACCTGTTTTTTTGCAAAGTGCCTAGTTGTGGATTTTGGCCTCTAGCTCAACCAGCACCTAGGAAAACCTAGCAAACCTGGACATTTCTGAAAACTAGACACTTAGGGGAACCCAGGATGGGGTAACCTGGGGTGCTCACACCAGGTTCTGTTACCCAGAATCCTTAGCAAACCTCAACATTTGGCAAAAAAAACACTTTTTCTTCAAATTTCGGTGCTGCAAAGTTCTGGAATCTAAGGAGAGCCACAAACTTCTGTCTACCCAGCGTTCCCCCAGGTCTCCCGATAAAAATGGCGCCTCACTTGTGTGGGTAGGCCTAGTGCTCGCAACAGGAAATTCCCCGAAACACTATGTGGACACATCAAAATTATCAAATACAAAATGACCTGTTTTTGTCGGGGGGGCACCTGCGTTTTTGGTCCTGGGCTCAGCAGCCATCTAAGGAAACCTACCAAACCCAAACATTTCTGAAAATTAGACACCCGAGGAAGTCAAGGGAGGTGTAACTTGTGTGGATCCCCAGTGTCTTCTTACCCAGAATCCTCTCCAAACCTCAAATTTAGCTAAAAAATCACATTTTCCCCACATTTCTGTGTGGGATCACTGCACTGGCACAATTTCCTACCACCCAACGTTTCCCTCAGTCTCCCGGTAAAAATGATACCTCACTTGGGTAGGTGGGTCAAGTGCCTGTGACAAGCAAGAGCCAAAAACAAATCGAAAATGAGGGGCAACCAAAGCGGGCCCAAAAGGGTAGTTTGAAAAAAACTTTTTTAGGCTGACAAGTGGGTAGAATTTTTATTGGTATAGATACGACTATGCTGGGTGGTGGGAATTTTGTGAATTCCTGCAGATTCTGAAAGGTTCCAACACAAAAATGTGGGAAAAATGTGTGATTTCCAGGAAAGTTGGGGGTTTGCAGGGCATTGTGGATAAGAAAATGGTGTGGGGTGCATGTGAAGCACACACCCTGGACTCACCCAGATGTTTAATTTTCAGATGTGTCTAGGTCTCGTAGATTTTTCTACATGGCAGCGCCCCAAAGTCAAAAAGTGCAGCCCTCACCATTCCAGTTGGGATGATTTTGAGAGTTAGACAATCTCTCATGCAAGGCCCAAATGTAGAACCAAAACCAAAATAATCAAATGTCCTCTTGCTTGCCATGGCATAAGATGTTTTAGTGTGCGGGGAAGAGCTGAAAGACTGTTACCCCCTTCAGTTGGGGAGGGGGCATAACCATGCCCAGACTGGTTGGTAGCCACCACCCCACTATTGTTTATTTATTTTTTATTCCCTGGCATCTAGTAGGCTTTGTTCCCCCTCGGGGAGTGGACCGGGGGTAATTTCCCCATCTGCCCACCAGTGGGCAGAACATCTTTGTCCCCATTTATTTGGGGTGGGGGTATAGCCATACCCCCACCCTCTGTTTTAAAAAAAAAAATCTCACCTGCCCTCTGGTGGGTTTTCTACCCCCTTGGGGGCAGATGGGCCTTACAAAAATGTACCCCCATGGGGAGCGACACTTGCCCAAGGGGCTGCCCCCCCAAACAAAACACACACACATCCCTGGTGCCTAAGTGGTTTCTGACTCCTCTGGGGGCAGATCGGTCTAATAGAAATAGGCCGATCTGCCCCCAAGGTGGGCAGAAATGGCCTAAAATAAATTTGCCCCCCAGGGGAGCGAGCCTTGCCAAAGGGGGCGCTCCCCTTGCATGAAATAGTCACAAAAAAATAAAAATCCCTGTGCCTAGTGGTTTCTACCCCCCAGTAATAAAAATAGGCCTATCAGCCCCTTAGGGGGGTAGAAATGGCCTAAAATAAAACTGCCCCCCGGGGAGGGACCCTTGCCTAAGGGGTTGCTCCCCATCTGTTAAAAAAAAAATCCCTGGTCTCTAGTGGGCATTTCTACTGCCAGCAGAAATGCTCAGAGAGACAGCAAAGGAAAGGAAAGGCCTTTCCTTTCCTTTGATGCCTCTCCCGCCCCAGCACGTGATCGGAAGAGAAAGAGAAATGCCTTTGCATTTCTCTTCCGATCCACGCTGGAAGCCAGCACCATGGAAGTGGCCTCTGATGAGGTCAGAGTGCGATCACGCCCTGACGTCATCAGACGTCACTGACAGGGTCGGTGGGGCATGGGAGTGGAAGAGATTCCCCTTCCATCCCTGCCCATGGGAGGGGGGGTGGCAGGCCATCGGGGGAAGCACTAGCAACCCCCCGAAGGCCCATAGCAGGACGTAACGGTTACGTCCTCAGCACCCGAGCGGTGCAAACAAGGACGTAACTGTTACGTCCTGGGCACCCAAGGGGTTAACTATGATTTTCTATGGATGGTACACACAAATCTCAGCCTAACCCTAATCATATCTGTAAATTTAGTCATAGCATTAGTATTACCTTCAATTTAAGGATAATCACCACAGGTCTAACCCTAACTTGAACTTTCTTCCTAAACTTTACCCACTTAAATACCTGAATATAATTCTAGCCCTACCCCAAATCATAACTCTCCCTCTAACCCTAACTGGAACATCATTCTGACAGCAACTCTCATATCCAACTTTAGTCTTAAACCTAACCTTAGCTATGACTGTTACCTTATCTCCTACCCTTATCTTACCCCATACCCTTGTACTAACTCTACCTGTAGCCCTAACCCTTATCGTTTGCCCCAACCCTTATGATATCCCAAAACGTAATCCGGCCGTGCCCTTAACCTTCACCTAACCCTTAATCTTACCCATAGTTCAAACCTACCTAATAATTAGTCAAATAGAATGTTCTATATACCTTTATTACTTTGGAAACATAAAGATCATTATTATCAATATGATTTGAAATCTACAGTAGCCATTCCAGGCATAGACTCTAAGGCGAATGAATGTTCCCCCAATCTACTAATGTCGCTGACTTGCCTGGCAAGGGTGGGGCAATAAATACCAAATCACATAGGGTGGGGGGCGTGGCCGGATCGGGATCGAAGATGGCCACTTAACCCCAGAGCTCGGCGTCAGGTCGGACACGAGTGGGTGGCGGGGGCCGAGCGGCGGCAGAGGAGAATGCCCATTGTCCTTCGGAGGCTTCCAGAGACACCGGAGCCTCGAATGTCTCCATGATAAGATCCAGAGAATCAGAGAGAGAGAGACCGTAGCGTGCCCAGAGCACTGAGGCCTGCACAGGGGGAGGAGCAGCGTCCTTAAGACCAACGCGGACCAGCGAGTATCAGCCAGCGGGGGGACTCCCCGCTTCGCCGAGAACATACCGAGGATCTGGACTAGGAGGTACGAGGTGGGGAGGCGGCGGGGAGGCCCGCCGGATGTCTCTGCGGACGGGGCCTGCCCTGCCCCTGGACAGGAGACGCGCCTCCTGGGGCCGGGGAACGCGGCCCGGCGACGTGGGGGCGGCACCCCCCTCCCGTCCATTTACAACTGGATGGCTTTTGCAACGTTACGCTACACAACTCCCCTGGACACCGTGCTTCCCCCCCTTTCTTCTCTCTTCTGCGGCCCGTCCTCTCCTCCCAGCACTGCCAACCCGTGAGCTTGCCAGCCAGCACCAGACGGAGAGCAGAAGATGGACATGAAGCAGTCACCATAAACGACAGGGCAACACCCCTGGAGCTCCCCTCACACACATAAGTCTATAAATGGAAAATCCTGTGGGAAGGGGGGAAAACAAAACAAAAAAAATAACTAAAAACACTTTAAAAAAAAAAGGGGGGGGAGAAGAAAGACTCCGACTACCCATACCCCAGGAAGTCCTGACCTCAAGTGAGGGGATACAGAACATAGCCAGAAGGAGCCACAACGCCCTGGGAAGACGGGCTGGGACAGAGGAAAATGCCACAACCCCAGAGGCTGGAACAAACTTGCTCCCCAAGAATGAGGACCATTGCCCTCTCCCAACACCAGTAAACAACCCAGCAGCGCTGCATATTCCAGTACAATAATCTGAGACCCCCCTCCCCTTATCAGTGAATTGTAACAGGCAAATAGGGGGGAAAGGATGCTCACCCTCGCAGAGACCCAAAGGAGTAACGGAGCCGCCTAGTTGGACCAACGCTGATCTTCCCTCACAGCACCTCAACCTACCGTGCAATTATAAGGGCACGAACACCAACCCAACAACCGGAGCCCCCCCCCCCTTGTTGTTATTGTCACAGCTCTCACGAGGTGAACAAAGCACTGTGGTTAATGAAGGGCAAGGCAAGACGTGGACCTCGCCGAACAGCCCTGTGTAGCTGCACAAATTAAGACGAAAAAGCACAGACCCAGTATGGAGAATATGATTCTGTAACGCCAACAGGGGGACTGAACACGGGTTAGATCACGCTTCCTCACCCCCACCAGTCATTCGGAAGATAGGACAGAGGGGACAAGGGCCTCAGAATCCATAAGGCCTACCCCATAGACTAATATTGAGATGCCCGGAGGCAAACCAAGTCAAAAACCCGCAGTTAAACTGGCACGTCAACTGTGATTCTCAGAAGCGCTCCAACACAAACATATCGTGTCCACAACGGCAGGACCGGCTATGGCACCAAAGCCAAATCCACCTTCAACAATGGCAGACTGAGACCAACCTGCAACCATGGAACGGATACTGCAGGAAATTACCGCTGTCAGCCGCAGGATAGAGGGGATGGACGCTTCCATCTCCTCTCTGATGCTGGAAACCAAATCCATACGGGCCGACATCGCAGGCTTTCACTCACGGGTGATGGGGTTGGAACACCGTGTGGTGACTTTGGAAACTCATATGTCCACAGCCCAGGATAGAGACCAAGATCCTTCCTATCTACGAAGCAAAGTGACTGACCTGGAAGACAGAAGCAGGAGGGACAATATTCACCTTCTCGGAATCCCAGAAAATGAAGAGGGCACAGACGTACAGGCCTTCCTCAGCTCAGCTATACCCAAACTAACATCATTGGCCTTTGAACCACCGCTGGAATTTCAACTAGCACACAGAGTGGGCCCGAAGCGCCAGGACGGGGCCTTGAGACCCCGACCGATCATTGCCTGCTTGCTACGTCACTCCCAGACCCGTCAGATCCTTCAAGTAGCACGAACTCACAGGCCCTTCCGGATGGATAAACTCGAGGTACGCATAACGGCCGACTACTCCAAAGATACCACCGAACACAGGAAGGCCTTCTTATCCTTACGACCTCGACTCCGTCAACTGGAGATAAAATACGGTCTTTTCGACCCCACGAGAATGTGGATCACCGAAAATGGGGTCTCCAAAGACTTCTACAACCTAGAGGACCTAAAACTCTTTCTGGACTCCTTCCAAACCCAGACCAAACAACCAGCTGCCCCGAACTGGTCACAGGACACTATGGAAGAAGACGCATGCACACCCTCCTCTGGGCCTTCACTGATCCCTCTCCCCCTTCTTTCTTCCCCTCCCCGTCCCACCACCCCTATCAAAAAAAAAAAAAAAACAGCGACTCCAGTGTGGCCGTCCCTCCACATGCTCCATTCGCACTTCATTTATCACATTCCATTCTCCCCCCCACGTGCCAGATAGAAAGCCTCCCAATAAAAGACAAAAGTGCCGCGCCTTGGCCCCCCCGCCCCCCCACCGGCAGTTGCCCGACCGACAGCATCAGGAGCCCCTATAGGAAAAGGACCCAGTAGCCTGTAGATTAATCTCCCTAGGGGAATTCTTCTATCTTTTCCCCAAACCTCTTTCTCTTTAGTTCTTCATTTAGATCTCTGATCTTATTTCCTCCTATCCCTTTCCCCCACCCTCTTTCCCCCTCCTTCTTTTCCTTGTACCTCCTTTCCTGGGATATCTTTCCCCCACACCCCTCTCCCCTTCTTTCCCCCCAACATATTTCTACCCCACAGTCCCCTTAACTTTTTCTATCCTTCCCTTTCCCTTCCCCTCCCCTCCCGAGAAATTTTCCGGCATCTATCGGCTGCTTCCTTCCTCCCCCCCCCCCAAAAAAAAAAAAAATATATATATATATATATATATATATATATATATATACCACAGCCACGCCCCCACCCCCCCGCCCCAGCACGACCTAAACGCCCCCCAGCACTCCGTGCTGCATTGGTGAGCCTCAACAGCCATATTTAAATATGGCGGGAGCAGCTTCCGGTGCGACCCCTTCACTGCGAGTCATCTCATAGAATGTGCATGGTATGACGAACTACATAAAGAGGAAAAAAGTAGTGTCCTTTCTTCAATCAAAAAAAACGGACATAGCCCTGATACAGGAGACCCATTTGGACAACGAGGAAGCCAGCAAGCTCCGCCGAGATTGGGTGGGAAGGGTCTTTTATAGTTGCTATTCAGCAGAACGAGAGCCCGGAGGCAGCACCCCCCATAAATGTGGAGTAGAGATTTTGATACACAAAGCCCTCCCGATTACAATTATTAAAACATGGAATGATCCGGAGGGGAGGTATGCATTTGCAAAACTGAAGGTAGGAGACACATCCCCATGTGTCGGCTCAGTCTATGTCCCGACTGGTTCTAAACAATCCTTTTTTCTACGGCTCAACCGCCTCCTGACGGATATAGGGACCACACGTTACATTATAGGAGGGGACTGGAACTTAGCCCAGGACGCCATTTTGGATAGAACGGGACCTATTGACACGGGCAATAATCATAACAGAGCACTGCTGACAGACCTCATTGCAGATGCAAGCTTAACGGACTACTGGAGACTGTTGCACCCAAAAGACAAGGAATACACATACTTGTCCTCAATTCACGGCACCCAATCCCTACTGGACTATTTTTTGGTGTCACGAAACATAGTCCCCCAACTTCACGATTCTAGAACACTGGAAAGCGGACACTCCGATCATTCTCCTGTCCTCCTTCAGATTCGGACGTGTCTCGTCTTCCCTGGTCGTAAACCATGGCACTTTGCGGTACATAGGTACCGCTCCCCACAAGGAAAAGAACACCTGAGGACCCACATATCCACCTATATGGCTGACAATGCCGGCACAGTGTCCTCTAAATGGGTCCTATGGGCCGCGGCAAAAGCAACCCTAAGAGGTAACATGATGCGCGATGCAGCATTAGCTAATAAAGAGAAACAATTGCACCAACGAACCCTCGAAGAAGACATCCAGAGACTCACCAGACAATACACCGCACAACCATCCCTAGCACTTCGCCGTTCTCTTTAACAAGCCCACATGAACCACAATGAGCTATATACCTCGCAGGCAGAGTATGCACTGCAAAGATTGCGCAGCCGTCATTATGAACAGGGCGAGAAAGCGGACTGACTCTTGGCGGCACAATTTCGACAGCGAGAAGCTGCCTCCAGCATCCCGGCGATTACGTCCCCATTAGGAACAGTGATAACTCGACCACAAGACATAGCAAACGAATTTGCGGCCTTTTACCGTCATCTCTATACCTCTGAAACAGCAACCACCACGGAGCAAACAGAGGCCTTCCTCGCTGCAGCTAATCTACCTTACCTTTCAGAGGCAGGCCAGGCTCTCTTGGAGGGTGATATAAGCAAAGAAGAAATAGCACAAGTTATCAAAACCCTCCCTTACCACAAATCCCCAGGCGAGGATGGTTTCCCGGCCTAATTCTACAGATGGGCGGGAGAGGAGGTGACTACTGCAGTGCATGAAGCTCTCACGGAAGCATGTAAGGAGGGCTCTCTTGGCGCCCTCTCCAATATGGCCACCATTGTTGTCCTGCCTAAACCAGGCAAGGACCCCTTACTATGTGGTAGCTACTGTCCTATCTCTCTCCTAAACGGGGACGTCAAACTCTTAGCCAGTGTGCTGGCAGCCCGTCTACGGAAAGTAATACCATCCCTGATCCACAACACACAAGTGGGATTCGTACCAGGCCGCACCTCCAGAAACCATATGCGCACCCTCTGCCACACTCTCCACGGATCTCTCAACATGCTGATTGAAGCCCTGGCCCTGTCCCTTGACGCAGAGAAGGCGTTCAACCGCATCGAATTCCTTATCTCTTTGCTATCATGAAGCACTTCCGCCTCGGAGAACAGTTCATTTCCAAAGTCCACCTACTATACGACCACCCCACAGCACAAGTTAATTGCAGGGGGTTCATGTCGGACCCATTTCCTATTAGTAGAGGCACGAGGCAGGGCTGTCCCCTATCACCGCTATTGTTCTTGCTAGCAATGGAACCCCTAGCGGCCACCATACGTAATTCCCACCAGATACAAGGTATCCCCCTAACAGGAGGAACCTCCAAAATCTACCTCTATGCGGATGATATCTTGCTCACCCTATCTGATCTGGACAGCTCTCCCCCAGCGCTACTTTCAATCATAGGGGATTTCGCATCCCTGTCAGGATATCGAGTGAACTGGGACAAGAGCAAATCACTACCCCTCTCCCGAATGACAACGAGGGCCGCAATCCATGGGCTACCATTTAAATGGACACCGTCACACCTCAAATACTTGGGGACACTTGTCAACCGAGGTTTGGAACATATGATCAAGGACAACCTAGACCTCCTTATATACAGAATGAAACAGGACTTTGCTAAGTGGTCGCAGCTAGGACTCTCCATGTGGGGCAGGACACAGGCGGTCAGGATGGTCACCCTTCCACGCTTCACGTACATACTAGGCATGCTCCCTTTACATGTCCCTCTGACCCTGCTCCGGGGAATAGACGCCTCAATAAGAACCTTTGTATGGGGCTCCATATGCCCGAAGTTGACACCAGCAAAAATACTTGCAAGGAGGTCCCACGGAGGTTTGGGCCTCCCCTCTGTGGAGAACTATTCGCTGGCCCTACAGCTGTTGCAATTGACGTACTTACTCCCCGGAACCATCGACCCCCCCACAACGGGTGACTATAGAGAACCTCCTACGAGGAAATCGCGAGGGACTGGGAGGAGTGTATGCAGATCGCCCCAGACGGCCAAATCCGGTCCTCACAGCAACAAATGCGGCGTGGCGCAGGGCTCACCGTCTTTTGGGAATACACCCCTTTTTACACTCACAAGCCCCTATAGAAGGGAACAAAACCATTAAAATTGGGGGTAACACCCTAAAATGGCCCCAATGGAGTAATGCTGGCATTAACAATATAGCCCAAATCGTAGACAGTGATCAACTCCGACCCTTTGCCACTTTAAGAACCGAGTTTAACATACACAAGAGTCAGGAATGGCGATACCTACAGCTTAAACATTGTCTACACAAAATACTGGGAACCCCCTCATGGGAAGTCAAAACCTCACCAATTGTCGCCTACCTGCAGAAGTGGGGCCGTCATAAAGGCGTAATGGCAAGCTTGTACGCAGTACTAGTCAATCATCTGTATTCGCAACCCCTTCTTGACGGCCTGCGCGGCAGGTGGCAAGACCAGCTGGGAATGACATACACCGAGGAAGATTGGTCAGATATCCTGGAAGCACTCGACAGAGGGGCACGGGAAGCTCGGCTGAAGTTCTGCCTATTCAAAATCCTCCAGGATTGGTATTGGACCCCTGTGAGGCTATTCAGGGCGGGTCTAATGCTGCACGCACCTTCACTGCCACCTAGTGCAAATCTTATGTCTCTGCCCCTCGATACAACCCCTGTGGCATACTGTGCGTCATGCTTTAAAGGATACCCTCCAGATACCATACCCGTTTCCATCGTCGCTCATCCTCCTCCACGACATGCGCCCTTATCTTCCCATATCGCGCCCACGACAAAGATTACTGCACACTGCGCTGGCCACAGCCAAGATCTGTGTACTTCGACATTGGAGATCAAGCGTTGCAACCGCACCGGCAGAATGGTGACGGCTATGATCCAAACAGCCATGCATGAACGAGTAATCTACAATCTGCAAGATCAAGCGGCTCTATTCATGGAAGTCTGGAATACCTCCCTGTCAGGACCGTAGGGGTCCCCACTGTCTGCACTGCCTCCTCCCTCTCCCCCGTCCCATCCAGGAACACCGAGGAGCGGTGGACAGCTGATGGAGGCCAACACATCCTATACCCCTTACCCTCATCCCCTCCCCCCCCGTTTCCTTCCTTCCTTCTATATATATAGTACAGCATACAGCTCGACCTGTTGCTCTAACTTTCTCTCTCTCTCTTTCTCTGAGATATTTTTCCCATCCCCCATTCTTTTTTCAGATACCAGACTCTCACATACTGGGCGATTTTTCCCAGTTTCGGAGACGCTTCAAGTTGTAACCAATAACCCCACTACCCCCACTTCTCCCTTTGAATCGCAGAGTCCCTGCTCCCTCCCTTCCCCCCCCCCAATCCCCTCCCTCTTCCATACTTAATTTCTTTACAGATACATTAACACTGACCCATAGGGCTAATTCATAAGAAAATCTGAACCTCACACGATTCGAAGACACACATGTAGGCTGCACCCGACTACTTCTCCAACTATTACTCTACTCTTCTACTTCGAATTCTATTTTTTTCTTTTTTCTACACCATAAGCAACTAAGTTTACATCTACATAATAACCACCATGACATCCTGCATCACAGACATCACAACAGAAATCAACAGAAATCAATATCACACTCTTTATGCCATTCTTACGTACAAACCCTTCCTCATTCACTCAACCCTTCCCCCTCACCACCTTCCCTTTCTCCTTCCCCCTCCCTTCCATCCCTTCCTTCCTCCTGCGCCTTATCACTCCCCCTTATTCTATCATCACGCTTCCCCCACATCCAACTCTATTCTTTTTACTTTATTTTATTTTATATTGTACGTTTCGTACTCTATCACACAATATGTACAATATATATGTTTTATCCCTGCTAAAATATTGGGCATGTCAACTGAGAACTTAACCTATGTCAAATTCATATGGAAGTTGCCCTGTACTGCGTACAGCATCTTATATTATTTTGTATCCTTTCTTAATTCTCAATAAAAAAATTTTTTTTTTAAATCACATAGGGTGGAAGCTGAATGAGAGAAGGTGTGGGTGGGGAGGCAATTAATAACAAATCACATAAGGAGGAGGCTGGAGAGAGAGTCCCTCCCAGAGGGGAAGGGTACATCAAGCATGGGTGGTGTAAGGAAAGGCCTCCTTGGCATGGTTACCCACTGACTTTTTGCCTTTGCTGATGCTAAGTTATGATTTGAAAGTGTGCTGGGACCCTGCTTACCAGGCCCCAGCACCAGTGTTCTTTCCCTAAACTGTACCTTTGTCTCCACAATTGGCACAACCATGGCGCTCAGGTAAGTCCCTTGTAACTGGTACCCCTGGTACCAAGGGCCCTGATGCCAGGGAAGGTCTCTAAGGGCTGCAGCATGTCTTATGCCACCCTAGGGACCCCTCACTAAGCACATGCACACTGCTTCACAGGTTGTGTGTGCTGGTGGGGAGAAAATGACTAAGTCGACATGGCACTCCCACAGAGTGCCATGCCAACTTCACACTGCCTGTGGCATAGGTAAGTCACCTCTCTAGCAGGCCTTACAGCCCTAAGGCAGGGTGCACTATACCACAGGTGAGGGCATAGGTGCATGAGCACTATCCCCCTACAGTGTCTAAGCCAAACCTTAGGCATTGTAAGTGCAGGGTAGCCATAAGAGTATATGGTCTGGGAGTTTGTCAAACACGAACTCCACAGTACCATAATGGCTACACTGAAAACTGTGAAGTTTGGTATCAAACTTCTCAGCACAATAAATGCACACTGATGCCAGTGTGCAATTTATTGTAAAATACACCCAGAGGGCATCTTAGAGATGCCCCCTGAAAACATGCCCGACTTCCAGTGTAGGCTGACGAGTTTCTGCCAGCCTGCCACACACCAGACATGTTGCTGGCCACATGGGGAGAGTGCCTTAGTCACTCTGTGGCCAGGAACAAAGCCTGTACTGGATGGAGGTGCTTCTCACCTCCCCCTGCAGGAACTGTAACACCTGGCGGTGAGCCTCAAAGGCTCACCCCTTTTGTTACAGTGCCACAGGGCATCCCAGCTAGTGGAGATGCCCGCCCCTCCGGCCACTGCCCCCACTTTTGGCGGCAAGGCTGGAGGAGATCATGAGAAAAATAAGGAGGAGTCACCCCCCAGTCAGGACAGCCCCTAAGGTGTCCTGAGCTGAGGTGACCCTTACTTTTAGAAATCCTCCATCTTGTGGATGGAGGATTCCCCCAATAGGATTAGGGATGTGCCCCCCTCCCCACTGGGAGGAGGCACAAAGAGGGTGTAGCCACCCTCAAGGACAGTAGCCAGTGGCTACTGCCCTCCCAGACCTAACCACACCCCTAAATTCAGTATTTAGGGGCTCCCCAGAACCTAGGAAACGAGATTCCTGCAACCTTAACAAGAAGAAGGACTGCTGACCTGAAGCCCTGCAGTGAAGATGGAGACGACAACTGCTTTGGCCCCAGCCCTACCGGCCTGTCTCCCAACTTCGAAGAAAACTGCAACAGCGACGCATCCAACAGGGACCAGCGACCTCTGAAGCCTCAGAGGACTGCCCTGCAACCAAGGACCAAGAAACTCCCGTGAACAGCGGCCCTGTTCAACAACCTGCAACTTTCTTGCAACAAAGAAACAACTTTAAAGACTTCACGTTTCCCGCAGGAAGCGTGAGACTTTCCACTCTGCACCCAACGCCGCCGGCTCGACCTGCGGAAAACCAACACTTCAGGGAGGACTCCCCATCGACTGCGAGCCCGTGATTAGCCAGAGATGAACCACCTGAGCCCCCACAGCGACGCCTGCAGAGGAAATCCAGAGGCTCCCCCTGACCGCGACTGCCTGTAACAAGGGACCCGACGCCTGGAACCAGCATTGCACCCGCAGCCCCCAGGACCTGAAGGAACCGAACTCCAGTGCAGGAGCAACCCCCAGTTTGCACTCTGCACCCAGCCACCCCTGTGCCGCTGAGGGTGTACTTTCTGTGCCTGCTGGTGTCCCACCCGGTGCCCTACAAAACCCCCCTGGTCTGCCCTCCGAGGACGCGGGTACTTACCTGCTGGCAGACTGGAACCGGGGCACCCCTGTTCTCCATTGAAACCTATGTGTTTTGGGCACCTCTTTGACCTCTGCACCACACCGGACCTGAGCTGCTGGTGTGGTAACTTTGGGGTTGCCTTGAACCCCCAACGGTGGGCTACCTTGGACCCAACTTTGAGACTTGTAAGTGTTTTACTTACCTGTGAACTTAACCTTTACTTACCTCCCCCAGGAACTGTTGATTTTTACAGTGTCCACTTTTAAAATAGCTTATTGACATTTATACAAAGACTGTACATGATATTGTGATTATTCAAAGTTCCTAGAGTACCTAAGTGAAATACCTTTCATTTGAAGTATTACTTGTAAATCTTGAACCTGTGGTTCTTAAAATAAACTAAGAAAATATATTTTCTATATAAAAACCTATTGGCCTGGAGTAAGTCTTTGAGTGTGTGTTCCTCATTTATTGCCTGTGTGTGTACAACAAATGCTTAACACTACCCTCTGATAAGCCTACTGCTAGACCACACTACCACAAAATAGAGCATTAGAATTATCTCTTTTTGCCACTATCTTACCTCTAAGGGGAACCATTGGACTCTGTGCACACTATTTCTTTCTTTGAAATAGTACATACAGAGCCAACTTCCTACAGGGGGGCACTACGGATCAGAATATTTGGGATTTGGGCAGTGTTTAGGCCCCAACAGTGGCACCTCTGCATCCAGGTTTTGACAGTGAGGGCAATTATGTGCTGTGCTAGCACCTCCAGAATGAGGGAGCAAACTAAAATGGATTAATACACAGTGATGAAGGTAGCAAACTGAAGACACAGTAGGAGAATAATCCACTGTCGTCCTCTCCATTGGAATCATCTAGCACCCAGATCAAAGTGTCGATCAAGCACTCCAAGCAGACACCAGAAAACACAAAATGGACACAATATCAATCAAGATTAATCTACTGAGAGCTAACCTCCGCAAAGTGAATGAGCATTATCTGGACACAGAACAACTTGTAGCTGAAGTTACAAAAGAGGTTGAAGAGCTCTAATCAACCACCCATGGTCTTAAGTACTGAACAATAGATCTTGATGAGCTGCTTGAAGATGCAGAGGCTAGGTCCAGGAGGTTCAATTTGCTTATTGTGGGCTTCCCAGAAAAGTCTGAGGAGGACAATCTGGCATTGTACCTTGAAAACTAGCTCCAAGGCATATTAGACCCTGACAAACTCTCTCCATCTTTGTTGTTGAAAGAGCACATAGGGTTTTGATCCCCAGAATCCCCCGGGGGCACCTCCAATATCTATGATAGCCTGCATGCTCAAATATAGGAACAGAGATGGTATACTGAAGTGGGCCACAAGCCAATGGGACCCCAAGTTTGCTGGCCATACATCCGCCTTTTCCCTGACATACAAAGATGGTGCATGCCCAGAGAAAGTTGTGTCTGGATATGAAGCAACACCTGAGAAGACTCAACATCCTATACATGCTCATGTGTCCTGCAAAGTTGCGAGTAACCTACAAGGAACATACACATCACTTTAGAAACTGTGTCGGATTGGCTCGAAAGTCTTGGCATAGAAGGGACACCTAGGAAGTCCGGACAGCAAGAGTGAAAATCCAGGAACCGCAGCACATCCAGTGGATCAACTGAAAGGAGAAGCTAGGGCATGATAGTAAAGCATCCTACTTCCCAGGTTGAGGCATGGTCATACGGCACTCTGGAACTGGTCGATGCCATGAAGAATTCTGCTACTGATACACCTGGGAAGAGCAGAGTGAGATCCCCCTTGCAAATGCCCTGGTGTCCTGAGAGATGAAGAGCCTAATTCGGGCCACACTATTCTGAAAGACTGCTAAATGAAGACAACGATGGACTGCAAAACTGATGACTGGGTACAATACTTATACGGAACACTGAGTCGAGCATGGAACAAATGGTGTCTCATAAGTGGACACCATGAAGATTGACTATGTATTAGGGAAGTTACACAAGAGTTACTGTTAACTTGCAGGGGTGGAATATAAGTCCTGCTGGGAGATGCCCTTGGGAAGTGTTGAACCCTGTAAAAACTGATTGTATTAGGGATAGTGAATATGGATCATAGAGGCCCCCCTGCCCCTAAACAGTGAAGATTGATTGACTCGCAGAGCGAAGGGATCGGGCAACTACCCCCTGTTCAGAGATGTACCTCGTCGAAGTTTAACATCATATTAGCTAACCCCGAGGGACTTGGTTTACACTTTGTTTTCTTATTCAAAATATTGTGAGAAATCGCCCACTTAAGTTTTTGTGGGGTGTTTTACCAGGGGATGAGAAGAGTTGCTGGTTAACTCATGCACATGGAGCAATGTCACAATATACACACTTTTGTGCATATTGAAAGGGTCTGTGACTTCTCTGAAGCATAGGTTTTGAACTGAAAGAGGTCCCTTCTATTACAAAAACTATGCTTTAAGGGTTTTCCTACTTTGTACATGTGCTGTACAATGTAGCTCACATGCAATGTTGGAAAAACAAGGAGAAATTGAAACATTTCTCCGTTTTACATTTGCCTAAAGGAACTATGACTTCCCTTGCCATTGCATAGCGAATTACCCACATATTACATCACTCATGAAATGTTCTATAACATCACTGAAAAATCACTACAGCATTTGAAATGATAACATTGGTGACAAAACAGGGCATGAGTTATAGTTACTATAGGTATGTTTTTTCAGTTTGAAACATACTGTTTTAAATTAACAAAACCACAGAAATTCACGAGTATAAGTTATTTCAAGTAACTATACCTTGCGTCATAAAGTAACTATAACCCCCACCCCCACCATGCACAGTGTTGGTATCAATTATGTCATTTCAGATGTCATTAGGGATGTTATCAATGCAGTCACTGAACATGTCAAGAGCGATGTAATATGCAAGAGTAGAGGCAGAGCATGACAAAGGTGTGAGTTACTTCAAGGCACAAGTTATAGTTACCGGCAGCTTCATCGGCTCGATGCAGTGCTTTACCTTTCGACTCCCTCATTGCAGCTCCTGTTAGGTGGCTTCATGAGCACCAACACAGTGCAACACATGCAGGACCTCACACCTTAGCATCTATTGCATGGCTCCTCATCGACAGTGCTGCGCAGACTGATGCAGAATACATTTTGACACTGGTATGAACTCTGTCCTGTACTCGACCCACGCTCCATCATGCTCGACCTGAACTTGTGACTTGGTCCCAGTCAAACATGACCAGATAAACATAATTTTCACTTCTTGCTTCAAAGTGCTATTTTTCTCCAAAACCTTTTAACTGGCATAACTTTACATTTTATTCTATTTTTCTAAATTGGTGTGGGATGTTCCTAGTGTTGTGTTTTAATTTTGTTACTGTTTGTGTGCAGCATGAATACTTTACAGATTGCCTCTAAACTAAGTGTGACTGCTTTTGTGCCAAGCAACCTGAGGATTAAGAAAAGGTAAATTTAGTGACTTTTGTGGTTCACCCTGACAAGGATTGTGGTTTAAGAAGGGCTCACACCGCCTCAACTAACAACCAAATTTTCCAATCATACTTCCAAATTGCATCAAAGTTTATATATATAAAATTAGACATGCAATTCATCAAACCTTTACTTGAGGTCCCTCTGTAGTCAGATGCTAAATCTACAAAATTCATTCCCACATCTGCAGTTCCTCAAGGCATTACTAGAGCTCACTGTTGAAATTATTTCAGAAGCTACAATTCCACTAGTAATTATTAGGTGTCCCTCTCAAGTCAAATGCAAAAACATTGACATTTTTAAATGTAGATGCAGTTCCACTGTCCTACCTAAGGTCCCTCACAAGGCAAATACAAAAGCATTGAAATCTTTACAACAGTGAGTAAATTGTGAAGTGCTGAAAATGGCGGTGTAGGGTTAACCATGGGAGGATGCCAAGTGACCCCGGACAGTACCTGTTGATTCTCATGGCGGCTGGTGTCTTTGGAATGACGCAGGCAGGGGAGGACTAATAGTGGTCGCCGAAGGGCTGGGGGGTCATGGGTAGCAGTGCTATGACAGCTGTATGGTGGCCCAAGCACTGGATTTCCTGGCCGTTTCATGGGAAACTGGTTATTGACTCACAAAATAGGGTTTGCGACTCACCATTAGGAAGGGGGTTCACGAAAGGCATGCCTTCCTAATAGCAAGTCGCAGGGCGATGTACGACTGTTTTTTAACCGGAATGCAGTCGTAAAGCAATCTCAGTTTAGCATCTACTTCAAGTAGGTGGTAAGCCAGTCGCAAACAGGAAGGGGTCCCAAGGGGACCCCTTCCCCTTTGTGATTGCCAGAAAAGACCACTGCCTACTCTTAAAAAATGAAACAGAAAAGTTAATTTTTTTTGTTTGAAATGCATCCTGTTTTCCTTTAAAGAAAACAGGATGCATTTAAAAAGAAAGAAACTGGTTTAAATTAAAAGCAGTCACAGACAGGGTGGTCTGCTGACCCCAGCAGGCCACCATCCCTCTGAGTGCCAGCCTTTCCCAATGGGTCATAAATTACATACTGCCTCCTGAATATTAATGAGGCAGGTCCCTTGTGACCCATTTGGAAATCACAACAGTGTCTCAGACACTGTTGTATATCAGAGTTTGGGACGCACAATTTACGAGTCGCAAACAAAATGCAAATCGCGATTCGCAAACACTGTGGGTCATATATCTGGCCCCAAATGACTTAATAACATTCTATAACACATACAGGCACCATACCATTGGACCTGTATGACATTCTTACCTATTAACTGAACCCCTCTCTACACAGAGGACTGCTTCCCAGAATCCTTTTCCATTTTTTGTTTTTACACTCTCCTTCAACTCCACCCATAGGGTGTTCTGTGCTGCCAGTTTCTGAGCAAGGATTTATATTCTGCTTAGAGGTTTGAAGAACAGGTTGACACTGCCTATTACCGTGGCACTGTATTAAAGCTTGCAAGACTTTACACTTCATAATATGGCAGTCAGTGTTGTACCAACTGCAGTAACTTCTACAGGACAGTTTAACCTTTTTATTTCCATTGGCCTTGGCCATAGCAGTTCTATTTCTTTTATCATAAAACCATATGCAGAAAAAATATCACGATTAGTGCTAGTTGGGGCATTCCGGATTATGGTGCAATATTTTGCCACAATAATTTAAAATAGCTGAATCTCACTTTGATATTTCTCTTTGTTCCATCGTAGACTTCTTTTATTGACCTTAAACATCTCTGGGCATGCTTGCATTGGGCTGACACCTGTTACCCAATGTAAAGTTTAATATAATAGGGTCACAGTGACTTTCAACTTTCTTGACAACCACCATATCCAGAACCTTATTCCACCATTCTATATTTACTATAATGTAGTCTAATAATGTCGCCCCCCCCCCTGCCATTCTCATAAGTCAAGTTTGTAGGGTACTCAGATGGAGTGTGACCATTAAAAAAAAAGTGAAATACTCTTGCTTTCTTTAGGCGTTTTAGACAGATTCATGATTAGTTTAGGAATTCCAAAGCAATAGTCTTCCGCCAGTACCTCATTGTTAACAATAATGTCTGATAGTGGTGTGTTAAAATAACCGCATACTACTATCAAGTGTTCTTTCCCTTTCTTTCTCTCTCTCTTTGTCTCTCACTCTCACTAGTGGTATGACAGTCACAGTCCTATCTAATATGTTCAACGTGAGTAGCAAAATTTACCCAAATTGATGGGACCTCAGGTGACCACCCAGGAGGAATGTATACATTCTTGATGTCAACCACACCAACTTCCTGGCTAACATTAGTAAGCCTCCAATGGAGCATATCAGTGGAGGAGTTTACCCCATCAATTTGTTCTGTCTTGCAATTCAACTTACAGCATACCCAAACTGATAAACCCCCTGCCATGGGCCACCTAGTAGAGCGTTTTGCAGGCCAATCAATTTCTACAAAACCATTTACATTGTTCAAGACAGGGCCTAGGTCTCCTGAAGGTAACACATTTCACAGTTACTAACAAATTTTAACATGTCCTCATCCTCCAATTCGCTGGATAGCCAAGCGATGTTCCAGGATAAAATGTCAAAGCGCTCCTCATTAACACAAGGCATCTTTTGATTCTTGGGAACTCCATGTGAACCCTTTATGCAATGAGCTGGGGGCCTCAATTCATCATTGTATTGATGCCACTGCTTGCTAGGGCTGTGGCTAGCCATGACCAATCCAGACATCCTAGTTTATCCACCTTTTTTCCAGCATTTGGAAGTTTAATTCTCCTTGAATGATCGCTTTCTGTTATACATAAGTTGTCAAAGTTGGCCTCTTTAAGACCCAGGCAGGTGTTTTTTTTCCAGGGCTCAGCAGAGGATTGTACTCTTTGTAAACTGACATCCCAGCAATCTTACAGGAGGCCATTTGTTCCTTGATGAAATGTTGTCCCTGGCAGGTTGCTGGTGGCATAAAAAGACATCTACCCCTCCTTTATTTGAAACTCTTCTTGGTTTGTTAGGACTACTGTTATGTGATGCACATTCCACTTCCGTAGTTTGGGCATTATTCACCCCAGCCACACCTTCTTAGGTAACTAGAGTTATTCTTTTTGTATCCTTTGAAGTCACTACCCTTAAATCAGCGATTGCATCAAAGAGAACAATTAACCTAGATCTATTCAATGAGTTCTTGATGCCCGCATCAGGAACGAGATCAATAAATTCCAAAAATCAAGTGGTTACATCTGAATCGCTCTTGGACACCTCTCTTGATGAGGGGATGCTGAACACAGTTTTATTAACTGAGTTCTTTTATATCCCTACAAATGTGATACTTCAGTGCTATTTAGGTGTCCTGTGGTAGTGCAGTCAATCTTTGTAACTTCATCCGTGACCATAATCACACCACTTGGCTCTAAAAAAGGCTCTGTTGTTGATGACTTATTTCACGCCCCTTTCTCTCATTTAGGAGAACTTTTCCTTTTCTGCACTTTTTTCTTAGACCTTTTCAGTTTTCTTGATGGTTCCCTTAACCTTATTTTGCTCACTCCACTTCCTCATGCTGGATTTGCTTTGCGCACTGTTCTCTGGATCACCATTGGTTGAAAAATGGGATGAGTGGGTATTGAATCTTGAATCTCGATTCTCAATAATTTCCATTCCCATAACACGTTTGAGCTCAGGCCTCGCTGAGTCAGAAGTAGATTCAGACAATAACAATTATGGTGACTAAACAGGGTAGTTTGCTTTCCTCCTCATTTTCTTTTCCTTTTGTCTTCCTCTTTCTACGATCTCCCACATGCACATTGGCTTCTTTGTTGGAATTACCATCCTCCTTTGACATGTCTAAAACAGCCTACAGCTATTTCACAGTTTCCCCCTCATTCTTCTCTTCACTTCTTTCAAACCTGTTATTATGTGTTCGCTACTGCTGGCTTTGATTTAATTATGATCACTTTGATCCAGCTTTCCAGCTGGTGAACCTTTAGTATTGTTAGCAGGACTTAAATCAATGTTTGTGCTATTAGATCCCTTAGTGCCTACAACAGTCAGTCCATCTTCCGTCTCAGTGGTCTCATTGGTATTTTGTCTTCATAGAACAAAACTTTGCAATATGGAAGTGAACAAAAAAGCTATATAATCTGATCCCCTAAAGATTTCTCCAATAGCAGGAGTATAGCTGTTAAAACTCTGTGTAATGCAGCAAGAGTTTCTGAGATGATAAATACATTCTTAGCCATTTTCAGGCCTATGGATGCTGCCATCCATACAGTTGTGAGTCAGTATAATTAAAAAAAAAATCGAATCATTTTGATCTAGTTCCACACAACTAATCCTACTACTCCGTAAGGTACACTTACCCAGTTCATCACGGTCTTTTTGTGCTGGTTCTCTGTGAGAAATTGGGTTGTTGGTTGACTGGGATGTGAGCCCTGGTGAAGCAGCAGCCACAATCCCTTACAGAGTGAACCACAAAAGTCACTAAATTAACCTGTGGTTAACCCTGGGTAACTTGGCACAAAACACAGTCAGGCTTACCTTAGAGACAAGGTGTTAGGTTTTTATGCAGTATACAAATGGTAGTACAGTGAAAACACAACACAATAAAAAATCCAAAACAATTTAGAAAAATAGAGAACATTTTAAGAAATCATTTGACACCAAAACCATCAAACTCTGATTGGTCAAACTAGTGTTATGATTTTTTAAAGTTTAAAAGGTTCAAAATAGCACCTAAAAGATAAACGCACCTACCACAGATATCTAGTCACCTTTAGCACCACAACCACCAAGTGTCCAGGGGTGTATGGAGACTTTTTGTGGGCTCAGGACTCATTCAGGCTGGTGCCAGGTGTTGGTTCAAGATGGTAGAAGTGTGTTATGTCCCTGTAGCTCTGAATAGGAGGCCAGGAAAACTAACCCTTGGAGTCACTTCTAGAAGACCTGGGTACAGGTGAAGATACATGGCTGACCTCTGAAGATTCAAGGCAGGCTCCAGGCAGCATAGCAGTCCTTCCAGGTACAGCAGCTGTCTGGCAGAAAGCACAGCAGGTCACAGCAGCAGGCAGTCCTCAGAGAGCCCTTCTGCAGGTTCAGTAGTGAAATGTAGAGTGGGTCTGAGAGCCCTATAATTATACCCTGGTGTCCTGCTCCTACAAGTTTGGAGAAGTTTCCAGAAGGATTCTTTGAAGTTCCAGGAGTCTCCCCTGCCCTGGCTCCTTGCTGGCTGCACTGACAATACAGGGTTGTTAAGCCTACTGTGTGGTGGCAGACCACAGCCTATTCCGGTTCAAGTGGGGCTGTGCTTAGCTTCCTCCCCCAGTTAAGCCAGTTAATAGCCCATCTAGGCTCTGCTAATCCCACAATTTTTTGAATGTCTGGGAGGAATTCACAAAGTCCTAACTGTCAGTTACACCCACTCATGTGTCCTAAGGCAGTACCGAGAAGACGCCGACGTGCTACCGAGTGCGCCTGACGTAAGGAGAACAAACCAGGGACCGGAACAAGTGTGCACGAATCCTAGATCAGCCTAGGACTAATGACAAACTGTGGCATCTGCATCATGGTGTTTAATGTATAAGCCCTGACGATGACCTCATTTCAAAAGCCCTGACGATGACCTCATTTGGATGCTTTTGCCCAGTATATACAGAGGTCGAAACGTGATGGCTAATGTACACAACAGGATTGCTCCATGATTCCCCTGATTTGCATTAATTGCTGGGTCTGTATATATTTTTCGAAGGTGTTTCAATCCTTTCAAGAAAATTGGATCATAATTATGCAAATGTTGCAGTGATACTATCACTGATGTCATAGAAGATGTCATGATTGATGGAATATGAGGGGTAATTAGCAGTGCATTGTAAGGGTACACCTTATAGTCACCTTAGAGCACAAGTTATTGTTACAAGACCTAACTATAACAGGTATAGTTCAGTGGTTTTCTATGCAAAAAATGTTACTTTGTAACTGAATTTCTCACCTAACTATGATGTTACTTTCACCTTTTTTTGTTATTTTTTTTATAAACGTAAAGTGTAGAAAGCTGGCTTTATATGTAGTGTACCAGGGTAGGGATACACCATGGAAAAAGTCTAGATGACCCCTACTGGTTTACAGGGGATTGCTTTATTAATCCCAAGAGCTCTGTTTGTAGTAGTGTGGTTGAGCAGATTAGTCTTATCAGAGGGGAATGCTGAGACACACAGAGTTACTAAATGAGACACACAGTCAAAAAGAAATTCGAGACCAATTCAGAAAAATAACACAGATTTTTATATATATATTTAGACACCAAGATCATCAATATTGGGTAGGTACTTTAGAAGTTATTGATTTTTAAAATAAAGCAGCAAACATAGCAAAGTCTGTGACTAAGTCTAAATAAAGCATTTTTTTTAAATGCAGCCCGTTTTCCTTTAAGGATACATTAAAAAAATAAATCATAAAAAGTTGTCTTTTCAATTTTGTTAAAAATTTTTTTTAGAGTGGGCTGTGGCCCGTGGGACCTCTGCCTGCTCTGAAAAAACGTTGGTGCACCATTCACAAATGGAAAGGGGTCCCTAATGGCTTACCACCAACTTGAAGTTGGTGGTAATTTGTGACTGTTTTGCGACCACATTCCTGGTCGCAAAACATCCCTACATACCTGCGTGACTCGCTATTAGGAAGGGATGCTCTTAACATGCCCCTTCTTAATAGCTACTCACAAACCCTGTTTGTTTTGCGAGTCAGTAGTAGGTTACCGACTTGCAAAATATGTTTGGTACAAGCCAAAAAGCATTTTACCGGTCGCAAACAGTCCATCGGACAGTCTGCAAACGGTAAAAGGCTTTGCACATCTGGCCCATGGGCACTGGGGCCTGGTTAGTAGGGATCCAGTGCACTCTCAGTCGCAAACCAGCAGCTAGTAGTTCAAATGGGGGCAAAATGGGGGGGACAACCTGCAAATAGCCTGGTTTCATATGTAATTAAAATATAATAACAATTCCTAACTATAATGTCACTTTAACCTTTGCTTTTTTAATTAATTATTAGTTAAAAGGTAAAGTAATATTTCATTACCATACATAAAGTCAACCCCCGCCGCACATGACATTCGTCGGTGTGTGGTTGGAGGGTTGACCCTGCGACCAACCCCCCAGCAGGCAGTGAATCCCATGGCTCTGCCAAGCAGCGAGGTTGGCCTATATTTGTAGAAACTATATAACATGGCGCCACCAATGTTTTAGGCCAGCTACTTACTTAACAAATCTCCTGAGTAGTTTTCTTGTGTGTGCAGAAGGCTTCCTTTTCATCTCTACACACAGTGAAAAGGTTCTATCCTGCTCAGCTTAATAATGTGCATCTATTTATGTCTGTAGGTTGTTCAAGCTTGAACCTTGTAAAAAGGATTACCCCACTAGAGTGCGACCTTTCTTTGAATATCATTCATTAAACATGGCACAACAAATTGTTATTGATATTAACTACAGACAGGTAGTAACTGCACATTTAACGTTACATGGGGTCGCCCTCAGCAGGAGATGTCACCTTCATGGTTGAGGCACAGGATAATTATAAATGCAAAGAATTCTATTTCTGGGTTCACTTTTCTGCAGTAGACGCTAGCACACAAACATTTCATACATACAATGAAGCAGCAATACCGGCTCAATATAGACCATACAGATACTTAGAAATAGAAATAACATTCCAGTAGCATCAAAATTGGTTTCAAGGCGCCCTATCACATACTTTACAACACGTTAGACTGGGTCCTCTCAGCAATGACGGGGGAACATGGCCAGTCTCAGTCAAGCTGTACACCATATCCAAATTTAGGCCCATTAAATAATGTGGAACTTTGTGGTCTTTACACAAATTAGGTTAGACCATAGAGAAGTCTAATGCAGTTTGTTATGCGTACTATAACAACTTCCCCACCAAGGGCTGTTCATACTGTGCAGCCATAGTCAGCTGTGCCTGCTATTAGTCCAGTTACTATTAATGCCATTATGGGTAAAATACCATGCAAAAACAAACCAGCTTGAAGCAGTTTTTCCCCACATGGGACCCCAAGATAAATTTAAAATTCTCATTATTGTCTTCCACTTGGTATGCATCCCCTAACTGAAGATAGAGCTACATGGGGCACTGTTTTTGCTACCATACATACTATAACACATAGCACCCCTTCAATTGCTGTTTTGCCTGAAATGTTAAACAGATTAAAAAAACAATATGGGGCAGCCCCTGCCTTGGTCTTGGGACTGCAACTAATTGGCATTTTTGCCACAGTATCCTCAAAGGTATGCCGTCAGGGAAGGTGCTGGGTACTGATGGGCTCACAGTGGCATTTATAAGACCTACCAGAACCAGCTCATCCCTCAATTGGTCACATTATATGAGGAAATGGCCATGGAGTGTTGTAAACCCCCTACAATGCATGAGACCCTATTGCTGCCCATCTGAAGCCAGGCAAACAGGCAGATTGTTGCTCGTCATATCGACCGTTGTCACTCTTAAACTTAAACTTAAATGTAGATACCAAAACTTATGCAAAGTTACTGGCTAGCTCTTTGGATCCACTGCTTCTGGGTGTGGTGTGCACCGAGCAAGCCGGCTTTGTCCTGGGTCACAGTTTAGCATTCAACCTCAGGACACTGTCCTGCGTGATTCAGCACTTAGACCCTGATGTGCGTGCCACAGCAGTATTTCTTGGCGCAGAAAAAGCATTTGACTCACTGGAGTTGGGCTTCATGCTGGTGGTCCTGAGGCACATTTGGGTGGGTAATTATTCCTCCAATTGGTTATGCTACTTTATACACAACCGACTGCTCATGTTCGAGTTAGCGGCATGGTCACCATTCTCATCGCCATCACAAGGGGTACAAGGCAGGGTTGCCCCCTGTCTCCCTTGTTGTATGCCTTGGTGGCTGAGCCGCTGGCTTGTCCCCTCCATGAATATCATTTGTACTGGGACCTGCGGTTCCCAAATTACGATTTAATCATCAAGGCATATGCTGATGATACTTTGCTTTATAGACGTGACCCAAAGCTTAAACTAATGCTGGTGCTGAGGTGGTATTATTTGGGGTTACACTCGGGGCTTTGTGTAAATTGGGATAAGTCCATTATATTCTCACTCACCTCCACCACGATGCCAGTGCTATTTGACTACCCACTGCAGTGGACGACTGATTTGGTGCGATATCTGGGAATTCGGGTGCACACAGATCTGGTAGTTGTGATGCTAGACAATTACGGCAGAGCAGTGCAGAAGATTTTGGAGGTGGTGGATCGCTGGATTAGGTTGCCACTATTGCTTGCCAGGCATATAGGTATCATGAAAATGGTAGTCATACCCTGATTCTTATTCCGGTTTATGAATACCCCAACGCTCTTGTCTGTAACAGTATTCAATAAGCTCTAGGCCTTAATGGTCCACCTGGTATGGGCAGGTAAACAGCCGCGAGTGAGTTTGGAAACCCTCACTTTATCTTATGATATGGGGGGGCTCAATGCCCCTGATTCCGAAACATACTACAGGGCTGCACAGGGCCATTACGATCATTACTGAGTTCATGGCCCACAAGATCTGCCATATCTGTGCCTAGAAAAGGATGCAGGGTCTCTTCATACGTTATCCCAGACCCTGTTTAGGTGACCGTCTGTCACCACAACGTCCTCGACTCACTGAACACAACAATCTGCTCCTAGCAGTGCCTCCTGGAGAAGTAGGCTGGGTCTTTGCTATACTCATCCATGTGCCATTGGATAGGTGCCTATGGATCCCTAAGGGTCAGGAACGAGGGGCTGTGACAGTACTGAGGTAGTTGGGTAAACAAATAATGGGGGGTTTATTTTGTGACAGCGCAATATGTAATTGGGAAGCTGTTTTGGAGGAGAGCGACTGACCCACCGCCCTAATACCATTTCACTATAACAGAACGCGTCATATCCTTGGGGGTCTATTGATAGATGACGTATTGGAGCCCCCAGAAATGCCCCACTGTCCAGTCTTCTATAAACAGCAGCACCCTGCTGTATAGTGGCAAGACTCTACGCATTTGTGCAGGAGGGCTAAAGGCCCAGAGTCTCAAAGGCCAGGCTCGAATGGCAGAGGGACCTGGAGATCTTAATCAGTGATAAGTAATGGAAGTATTGCTGCTTGGTTGTAAAGACTATCTCATTGAATAGCAGACACAGGCTATTGCACTTCAAATATGTCAACAGAGTGTAATACACGCCAGCCCCTCTCTTTCTATATGGACTATGTGAAAGTGCCGGCTGCCCACGTTGTGATGAGGTGGAGGCGTGATTGACGCATTTAGCTTGGTTTTGTCCTGGAGCACAGGGCTTTAGGCTGGCTGTGTTCAAGGAACTGGGTGTGATCACTGGTGAACCAGTGGAACTGGTGCCCCTATTGGCGATGCTGGGATATGACAGAGAGCTGCACGGTGCTGTTAGGCAAATGGTAGCGATAGGCCTGCTGCTTGTGAGGAGCATGGTAGCAATGCATTGTGCCCACGGCCTACTCCAGACTCTGAGGGAATGGCACAAGGATATGGCATACTGTAACATGAAGTCAAACACATATTGTGAGTTGCTCCCAAGCTGCAGCTGCCCTTGGGACATCTGGGGACCACATGAGGCTTACCTAACTAGGGTCCAATCAGAAGAGCTTGCGGAGGAGGATAAGGAAGGTGAAACTGCAGAATTGACAATACCCAGTGGGTTGTGAACTATGCAAGGGTCCTTTCTTTGACTGAGGATACCTATGCTTGGCTACACTTCTGTACGAATGCGACATGTATATCTCTCCCTGATGTTGGTATCAATTGCTGTATGGATTGGGTTACATCCACGCCTGGAGGCCTATGTTGGCGCAAACATAAATGGTGAACTGTGTGACTCATCACGTAGCGGTACCATACACTGGGACTTTGGTCACCCTAACTAAGGGGGTGATTCTGACCTCGGCGGTAAAAGGCCCTTACCGCCGGTCAGAAGTCCGCCATAATACCGCCGCGGTAAACCGCCACGGTCATTCTGACCTCCAACTGGCAAATCGCCAAAAACCCGACATCCACGGAAGGCCGCCTCATCAGCGGGCAGCGATAAACTGGAGATGACCAAACCTCCACCGTCACGCCAACAGAAATACGCCCATGCCATTACGACCCACGAATCCATGCGGCGGTCTTTTAACCGCGGTATTCCATTGGCGGTACACACCGCCGCGCTCAAAATACACACACCCTTACAAAACACAACCACATTGGACACTTCGAAATACACACACCTGATACACATACACACACCACTCCCACACACCCATTACAATATAAAACACACACCCACATCAACCACAAACCCCCACAAATAAAAAATCAGAGACAAGGCGCAATACACAGAGAGAGAGCACAGGGAACGCAAACCACAACACACACAGAAACCCAACATCATCACCCACACCACATCTACACACACATCACCACACACCACCACTCACATCACCACAAACACCACCCCACACCTCATCCACACCACCCCATGGCACCCCAAAGACACCCCAGGTTCTCGGACCAAGAACTCAGGGTCATGGTGGAGGAAATAATAAGGGTAGAGCCCCAGCTCTTTGGCACACAAGTGCAGCACACCACAATAGCCAGGAAGGCGGAGCTATGGCAAAGGATCGTCGACAGGGTCAACGCTGTGGGACAGCATCCCAGAAATCGGGAAGACATCCGAAAGCGCTGGAACGACCTACGGGGGAAGGTGCGCTCGATGGTGTCAAGATACAACATCGCTGTGCAGAAGACTGGCGGCGGACCCCCACCCACTCCACCCGATTTCACAGCATGGGAGCAAGAGGTCTTCAACATCCTGCATCCTGACGGCCTCGCTGGAGTAGCCGGAGGAATGGACTCTGGTGAGTCTAATCTCAACTACTTCACCCCCCCCCCACAACCACCAGCATGCCAACCCACACCCCCACCCTCACCCCCAACCCCAACCCCCCAGCACACATCCTCCCTGCCAATGTCTCACTAGCACAACCCACCCAACCCAACACCAAACCCTGAATGCCAACACAAACCATGGACACCCATCACCTATGCATGACCACTGCACATACCCATCCTCCCCCACAAACCACCCTCACATCTCCTCCCACAAGGGAATGCCAGCACTGGGGGACAAGGGCACCCACAAATCGCACACCATGGCACACACAGAAGCAATAACCATACTCTTTTACCCCTGCAGGGCCCGAACGGCAACACACCGGCCAGGAGGGTCCAGATTTGTCCATCCCACCCCCAGAACAGGCCCCCAGTGATGACAGCAGCTCTGTCGACCTAGAACCTGATGACCAGCCCGGACCATCGGGGACCTCTGGACAGTCGGTTCCCCACACACAGACACAGGCCACAGCAGACCCAACCCCCTCTGGGAATATCAGCACAGCTCCCACCCAGCGGGCCCATGCCTCTGTCTCCAGGACGCGTCAATCAGCGGTGTGTCCGCCACTACAGGGCACCCAGGCTGACCCCCCACCCCAACAACAACAGGGACCTGGGGGCAGTGGTAGTGGGCACACCGTCCAGGGGACAGAGGCCCGGGGAAACAGGGGAACTGGGAGGGCTGCAGTGCGACAGGGGGGGGAGGACAGGCCCAGGGAACCCACTCTCCAAGAGGCCCTCACCACCATCATGGGAGCATACCACCACTCCCAGGAGACGATGGCGACGGTACTGGCCAGGTTCCAGGAGATCCAGGCACAGCAGGAGGAACGGTACATGGGGTTCAGAGACGAACTCAGGAACATCGGTTCCGCAATGGGGACCATAGTCTTGGCCCTCAACCGGATAGACACCACATTGCGGGACCATGTGGTGTTCCAAAGGGCCCCTGTCACTAGCCTGGACCTGGAACAGCCTACCACCTCCGCCGGCGCTAGTGGACAGGAGGCCCCCACACAACGACAGGCCACCAGAACCCCACCTCCTGCTGAAGAACAACCACCCCGCAAGAGGAACCTGAGATCACAAAAGAAGACAGAGTAGGATGCCAAGACCCCCGCCAGCATAAGATACCCCCTGATGTCATCCCACTGTCCCACATTGTCACCCTGTCCAACCTTAAACAGCCTCTGCTCCATCCTTCCACAGGCATATGGACAATGCACCTGTGAAACTGAGAACTGGACTCTGCCATGGACATTACTCCACCCCCACCCATCACCGTTTTACTATCATGGACCTATATGTAGCACTAAAAATAAATCACTAATTGCACTTCAAAAATCTGGAGTCAGCTTGTATTCTTAACAAATGTATAACACATAACGGTTCAATAATGTTCAGTTACATTGTGATGACAACATACCAATGTCAATGAGCTTTAGTCCATGGGCAAACAAAGCAGAAGTCACGCAGTGGGTCATACAGCTCTGAAAAGTGAAGGGGAAGTCAAAAATCAGTTAAAAGGAACTGGGGGGAAACACAGAAAGTAGAGATGCAGGAGGCCTGAAGTAAATGTAAAATGGCGTGGGTGATTCTTACCTGTGTGCTACTGAAAGTACTGTTGTATAACTGTGTCCCTGTTGTCCGTGTCGTCCCCGTCGTCTTCCTCCTCTTCACTCTCCACAGGCTCAACAGCTGCTACAACACCACCATCTGGACCATCCTCCTGCAGGAAAGGCACCTGGCGTCGCAATGCAAGATTGTGAAGCATACAGCAGGCCACGATGATCTGGCACACCTTTTTTGGTGAGTACATGAGGGATCCACCTGTCATATGCAGGCACCTAAACCTGGCCTTCAGGACCCCGAAGGTCCTTTCTATGATCCTCCTAGTTCGCCCATGGGCCTCATTGTACCGTTCCTCTGCCCTGGTCCGGGGATTCCTCACTGGGGTCAATAGCCAAGGCAGGTTGGGGTAACCAGAGTCACCTATTAGCCACACACGTTGTCTCTGTAGCTGTTCCATCACATAAGGTATGCTGCTATTTCGCATCACATACGCGTCATGCACTGACCAAGGGAACTTGGCATTTACATGGGAGATGTACTGGTCAGCCAAACAGACCACCTGCACATTCATCGAATGGTAATTCTTTCTGTTTCTGTACACCTGCTCATTGTCTTTTGGGGGTACTAAAGCCACATGGGTCCCATCAATGGCCCCAATGATGTTGGGGATATGTCCAAGGGCATTGAAATCACCCTTCACAGTGGCCAAATCACCCTCCTCAGGGAAAACAATGTAGCTCCGCATGTATTTCATCAGGGCAGACAACACTCTGGACAAAACCTTAGAAAACATAGGCTGAGACATCCCTGATGACATGGCCACTGTTATCTGAAAAGACCCACTTGCCAAAAAATGGAGGACTGACAGAACCTGCACCAGAGGGGGAATTCCTGTGGGTTGGCGGATGGGGGACATCAGGGCTGGCTCCAGCTGGGCGCACAGTTGATGTATAGTGGCTCGGTCAAGTCGGTATCGAAGAATAATATGTCGTTCTTCCATTGTCAACAGGTCCACCAGTGGTCGGTACACGGGAGGATTCCTCCTTCTCCTCGCAAGTCCCAGCGGACGGTGCCTAGGAAGGACAACATGGAGTACAGAGTCAAGCAACCCACAGGTACGTAACCACAGCTTGCACAGTACACGAATCGCTATGCAGTGAATGGCTTGTATGAGTGGCAATGCAAGGCCTAGGCCTGTGTGACGCAGTAGAAATTAAGCCATGTGGGCCCTTGAAATGGCGGCTGCCTGACCTGTGAAGTGTGACAGTGGGATGTGAGGTCAATGCGCTGGCGTGACACACCGTGGCGGTAGGCGGTCGAAGACCGTGGCGCAAAGCAGCATTGGTTAACATTGAACCCTATGGGTCTCAGGAGCCAATGACGATGTGCGCCGGCGGTCGCGGTACGCACCGCCGCGGGCGTGACCGCCATTTTCTATCTGATTAATCACTCGAGACCTGATCATCCACAGGAGAGGACCTATACTGCAAGTGCTGCTGTGACCTCGGTCTGGAAGAGACAATGGCTGCTGCGACTGGGGAAAGGGCCCCTGCCTTCACTTCAGAAGAATTGGAGAAACTTGTGGATGGGGTCCTCCCCCAGTATGCGCTACTCTATGGTACGACAGATGAGAGCATGTGCCACATGGCAAGGTTGGGGAGGGGGGCCAATCACATCTAACATGCAGAAAAATTATGATATTTCCTTTCCCACCCTGTACATGTCAAATAGGTCAGCGCCCATCAGAAAGTCGACATTTGGCGTGCCATCGCCAAGGACGTCCGGGCCCTGGGGGTCCACAACAGACGGGGCACCCACTGCCGAAAGAGGTGGGAGGACATCCGCCGCGGGACCAGGAAGACCGCAGAGTCACTGCTGGGGATGGCCTCCCAACCTAGGAGGGGTGCCAGTCGTACCCTGACCCCCCTGATGTCCCGGATCGTGGCGGTGGCCTACCCCGATTTGGATGGGCGCGTGAGGACATCACAGCAGACACAAGGGGGTGAGTACCAGCACATTCTGCTATCTTTACGCGCAGTGGAGGCGTCTGGGTGGGGGAGGAGGTCTGTGGGTGACATTAGGCCAGGGCGTTTTCTGTAGTGTAGTCCCCTCCTTTAGGCATGGCCCTGTGCCCCCGCCCCCCACCTCTGTAGGGTGCCAACTACAGCAATCGATGGTCCAACATCACCCATGTGAGCATTTGTTGTCCATAGACCTGTTGGACTAGTCACAAGTACTGAGTAATGTACCCCGATTGCGCGGCGTAGTGCATGAGGCTCCTGTGTCTGTCCTCTCCGCCACGGTGTTGACAATGCATGCACTCAACCTGTTTTTATTTCTCCCCCCACCCTTTTTCTTTATCTTCTTGTGCATGTGTGCATTAGCATCATCAGGCGGAGGAGAATTGGCATCGGAGCACGAGGGAGCTGCAACTCACAAGGCCCCGGTGGGCCATGGTACAGACACCGAGGTCACCAGTGATACGGAGGGCGAGGGGAGCACCACAACGGGGACCTGTGGTGACACCAGCGACACCGACACGTCCTCGGAAGGGAGCTCCCTAGCGGTGGCGGCAACATCCGGGCCCCCCGCCTCTACAGGTACAGCCGCCACCCAGCGCACCAGCTCCGCCCTCCCAGCAGCCCCTCAGCCTTCGCTCCGTGCCCGCTCGCCCAAGAAGGCGGGCATCTCCTTCGCCCCAGGCACCTCAGGCCCTGCCCCTGTTACCCCTGCTGCCCTCAGTGAGGAGGTCATTGACCTCCTACAGACCATCATTGTTGGGCAGTCTACCCTTTTGAATGCCATCCAGGGGGTAGAGAGGGAGGTGCATCGGAGCAATGCATACCTGGAGGGCATTCATTCGGGTCAGGCTGCCTATCAGCGATCGTTCAATGCTCTGACCTCAGCACTGACGGCAGCCATTGTCCCTGTTTCCAGCCTCCCTCTTCTAACTGCCTCCACCCTGTCTCTGTCTCCTGTTCCTCAGCCTATCCCATCCACACCATCAGACCAGCCTGCACACACCTCAACACCCAAGGCCTTCTCATCCAGATCACACAAACATTCACCCAAGCAACACCCAGATGCAGACATGCTAACAGTCACTACCACCTCTGTGTCCCTCTCCTCCTCGTCTCCCTCCTCCCTCCCTGTGACGTCTCCACTCACACCTGCATGCACACCACCATCAGCCAGTACTTCCATCACCAGCACACCCTCCAGTACAGTCCGCACACGTGCAGTCACCACCCCCACTGCCATTTACACGTCCCCTGTGTCCTCTCCCACTGTGTCTGTCACCCCCTCTTCCAAGACACACAAACGCAGGCAGCCACCCACCCAACAGCCAACCACATCACCACAGCCTACGTCACAAGCACCTGCACCCAAAGACAGCACACCTGACTCTCCTACAACCACATCCTCTTCCTCCACTCCCATTCCCACTACACCTACCCTTTACCTTGGTCATAAAAAAGTTTACCTCTCAAAACTTAACCTCTTTGACCCACCTGACCCACCCCCTCCATCTGCTAAGAGTCCCAAGAGCACCTCAGCCACCACCAGCCCGGCTTCAAGTGTCACCATAGTGCACGGGTTTTGGAGTCCACCCTTTCCCAGCACTGATACATCGGCCAGCAGCAAGGGGACAGCCAGCACCCCCCCTGGAAAGAGGACCCGTAAAATCAAGGGCCGCCGCCAGAAGACTGACACGGCTGCCCCCAAGGAGCAAAGTCCTGGGCCGTCACCTGCCACACCATCCAGGGGAGGCAAGGGCCAGAGAGCCTCATCGAAGGAGGGCAAGGGCAGCAGGGCGGAGAAGTCAGCCAGCAGGAGCGCGGACCAGGAGGGCCCCACAAGCCCCATCCCGGGTGTGAGGGAGGACACCCAAGGGCCCAGGACTCCGTCACAAAAGGGTCCAGCAACTGCACGGTCGGAGGGCGACTAAGCATGGAGTCCTGGCCAGGTCTGGCTCCCTAGAATGACAAGAGAGGCACCGCTGAACAGGGCCCCGCCAAGACAGGCACCGCTGAACATGGCCCCGCCGTGAAGAGCACCGCTGAACAGGGCCCCGCCAAGACAGGCACCGCTGAACAGGGCCCCGCCGGGAAGAGCACCGCTGAACAGGGCCCTGCCATGAAGAGTACCGCTGAACAGGGCCCCGCCGGGAAGAGCACCGCTGAACAGGGCCCCGCCAAGACAGGCACCGCTGAACAGGGCCCCGCCGTCTCAAGCACCGCTCCGCTGGGCCCTTCCTGTCAAGCACCGCTCCGCTGGGCCCCGCCGTCTCAAGCACCACTCCGCTGGGCCCTTCCTGTCAAGCACCGCTCCGCTGGGCCCTTCCTGTCAAGCACCGCTCCGCTGGGCCCCGCCGTCTCAAGCACCGCTCCGCTGGGCCCTTCCTGTCAAGCACCGCTCCGCTGGGCCCTTCCTGTCAAGCACCGCTCCGCTGGGCCCCGCCGTCTCAAGCACCGCTCCGCTGGGCCCTTCCTGTCAAGCACCGCTCCGCTGGGCCCCGCCGTCTCCAGCACCGCTCCGCTGGGCCCTTCCTGTCAAGCACCGCTCCGCTGGGCCCTTCCTGTCAAGCACCGCTCCGCTGGGCCCCGCCGTCTCAAGCACCGCTCCGCTGGGCCCTTCCTGTCAAGCACCGCTCCGCTGGGCCCTTCCTGTCATTGACAGTGCCGGTTCTGTGTCGAGCTAGTGTTTCCGCTGCACTCGGGCCACCCTGCCTCCTCCATGACCAGTGGAGTCTGTAATCCACCTGATGGCCTGAGTCTCTGCACTCCCCAGGATGGCACAGTGGGCAGACCACCCACTGTAGAGACTTGAGAGACTGTGGCTTTGCACTCCCCAGGATGGCACAGTGGGCAGACCACCCACTGTAGAGACTTGAGAGAATGTGGCTTTGCACTCCCCAGGATGGCACAGTGGGCAGACCACCCACTGTAGAGACTTGAGAGACTGTGGCTTTGCACTCCCCAGGATGGCACAGTGGGCAGACCAACCACTGTAGAGACTTGAGAGAATGTGGCTTTGCACTCCCCAGGATGGCACAGTGGGCAGACCACCCACTGTAGAGACTTGAGAGACTGTGGCTTTGCACTCCCCAGGATGGCACAGTGGGCATGGTGGCCCCTTCGTGGATCTGGCGTCGTGGACTCATGTGGCTGAGGTGCCCCCCCTTCCCTTCCCCCTGAGGTGCCTGTAGTTTTGTCATCTGATGCCCCAGCAGTGTTCTCTCCAACGGACTCAGGTCTCCTGTGTGGGCTTTGCCCATGTGTTGCTACACTTTGGCCCACGGACAGTGGAAATTTAAGTGACTGTGCAGGACTTATTGCCTATGTTTATCGTTTTCGCTATGTTTTTACTTGATTTTTTACAATTCATATTGCTATTTTACCATGACTTCAATGAACCTATTTTATACATACATTTTGTTTCTCAGTTTAATTATGTCTTTGCATTATTCCGGGGGGTTTGGGTGGTGTCACTGTGACTTGGTGCTCTGCATTGGTGTGTAGATAGTTGGGGGGGTGGGGGGATCGCATATGTGTGTGCCCGTAACCTTTTCTCCTCCCCCATCCCCTGTGTCGTAGGTGCAGTACTCATCGTTGTATCTGTGCCGGAGTTCGTACTCCTGGTTGATGAGCAGGTAGACAATAGCTGGTAGGATGTTTAATTCGGGTTCCATGCTGTCCAGGTTCCTCGTGGAGTGCATAGAGGTGAGCGTTTTCCCGTTCGTAGTCTGTTTCCGCTGTGTTTTTATCGGCGGGGCTCCCGCCCCGGAAAAGGTGGCGGATTGGTGAGTTGTGATAGGGTGGGCGGTACATTGTCTGCCGCCTGCCTGTTGGCGGTGACCGCCGCGCTGTTTGTGTGTCCCACCGTGGCGGTCGGAGTGTTAAAGTGGCGGGCTGTGTTGGCGGTTCCTGCCAGGGTCAGAATTCCATTTTTTGGACCGCCGGACTGTTGTCGGGTTGGCCGCCGCTTTATCACCGACTGCCAGGGTTGGAATGACCCCCTAAGTGTTTTGTTTTCACAATGTTTGTACAACTTGTATTACTGGATTCACGCTGATACCAATGTACCATATGTCATACCAAGCTGTAGGCTTGATGAAAAAAAATTAAATAGTGTTTCAAAAAAACAAAGTGAGTAGATACGAACAGATGGGCAGATGTTTCTTGCATGAGAAATTGTTTCTTCCTTTCAATTACTAATGTGAGTGGTATCTGCAAGGTTTTTCTGAGTGGGAATAAATACAGAATTTTCTTGGGTCATTTATTACTTTATAAAGAGATAACACTGCAGGGCATGTGTAAAGCATCCATGGCCAATTTGTCATATGAAGGGTGATCTCACATCATTGATTAAGCAAGTTTTTTCGTTACTTTTAAATGGAAGTTACTTGATTCTGACCAACTAAGGTTGTTGTGAAATGAGGCCAGGTGTCCTCTACATTGTGACAGTTTCTAAAGTCGTGACTTGCTAAATGAATGTGAGTTAGCCACCTGTGCACACAGAGGGGGAAATGACTTTGTGGCTGACAGTCCCTATTTCCAAAATTAACTTTGATAAGTTAAGCAGACTGTAAGACTTTTTGTTTCAAAAGGACGTGGAATTAACGACTGCCAAAGAAACGTTTGATCACCAAATTGATTGTTCATCTTCAGAAGTACAATCGCTAGTGCGCAATAAATTGCCACTACATTTCGGTTAAGCTGTGCATCACATTTTTAATGCTTCAAACATCACTGATGTACACTTTTTCAAAGCAATTGGGTCTGGATTGTTTCTGCATTTCAGACACTAATTGTGAGTGATTCAGTCTTTTTTTGCACTCTCTTGTTTCAAGCGTTTTTGGAGGCAACCCATTAGTCCTTTTCCTCATATTTGCTATTTTAGCTCTATTTTTGCTGCTACGCAAAAGCTGTTTTACAACAGGGCCAACTGGTGATCGACTTGCCACTTGTCCTTTTGTGCCGTAAACGTTTAGTGCAGTACTTCCGATTGTCTATGCTACTGGAAATGAACGACAACTGGTCTTTGTCTTTCCAGCTCCTGTGGTTTCAGTGTGTTCAGGCTGTGTTTAACTGCCTCTGGTGCTCTTTCGAGCGTACACTAAACATATGCCTTACTTTGCAATCGGTGCAGACTACGTACATGAACCTGTTGGTTTATCCATTGAGAGTTCTCACCCAGCATTGTCCTATGTTGTTACTGTTGCTGCAGGATGCAAAATATGGGCTGACACCGCCGGATTGGGTGGATGCTTCCAACCCAGGATCAATGGAGTCTGGCTCCTGGTCTGAGGCTGCACTTCTGGCTGATGAGGCTGGGACTGGCCAAGTTTGTTCTTTGGAACTGGCTCTTCAAGCTACTGTGGAACTGTTGCAGGTTCCTGCTAAGGCCCAAATAACTTTCTGGACATGGTGAACCTCTTAGGACTACCGTCCTGTGGTACTGACGCTTCATGCCAATATTGATTCGGCCTTTTTGCTTTTAAGTTGATTTTAAAGTAGTTTTGCATGACTTTTTATTGGCAATTTTTAAAGGCTTTAATTTGTGCCTATATTATTGAGATTTTATAGTATTTTCTTGCTGTGCATTTTAAATGCTTTTCTTTTTTTCTAGTTTTTTTAAAGTCTTCTTCCGATTAAAGGGAGGATGTAGTGTTCCTGACGTGTTCTCTATTTTAGAGCTGACTACTTAAGTTGACATCTCTTTCTTGTGGTGACGTTTGCCACACTTCTATTCTACTAATGAATGACTGTGCTGTATATTTATTTCTGATAGGCAGTGGCGCCCTGTAGTCTGTATAGTTAGTTTGAGGGTCGCACAATTAGGAACAAAATGTCATTATTTTGCTTTCTTGATGTGCCCATTAGGAGACACCTTATTTTAGTTAGCCAGTAGGACATGAGCTGCTCTGTGTCTTCGACACAGTGTGATAATAATAACACATTATTATAATAACAGCTTTTGTGCTGAAACTCAGTGAGAGGAGCACTTTCCTGCTGGGATTATCATGGAACCTCTATCAACCGTGACTGAGATGCAGCCCTGCTGACCTTGAACTCCATTCTGCTAAGAAGGACAACCTGCACCAGTTTCCACACATCTCATACCAAAGTATGGGGGCTTAGACTATCCCAATTGATCTAGCAGATGGGTACACCCGCTATGCTCTCGCTAGAGTAGGGCTAGGCACAGACAGGAGTAGGCAAACATTAGCATCAATTAACATGGTTGAATTCTTCATATTGTTTACCATTCTAACAATGCTGATTACCATAACATGTCTCCTCTTTCTAATAATCACAGCTCATGGTTTTTATACAAAAATACAATCATTTCAATAAATGTTTGAAAAAGCTTTGTCCTATCTTTCTTATGTTACCTTGAGCATCCCAGAGTGACTAAAGCAAGGGAGAGATCTATTTCTTAGGAATCAGAGTGTCATGTTTGAGATTGCCAACAACATCTTTCCCTGGTCAGTTTAGGGATTTGATGTGGTACTGTGGGCTACCCAAAACCCTACCAACACTTACTGATGGTGTAAGTGAACTAAGTCCATACACCATGCTGGTCTAATGCACATTCCTGCTCTATTTGTAGGAACCATATAACAAGGATGCACATGGCCCCCTTCCCCAAGCAACTTCGGATGCCAGGGACCCTGTTCTCTGGGCCAAATGATATTTGTAAAGAGGAAGGTGCAAATGGCCTCCCACCCCAAGGCAGAAGGGGCCCCCCAGGACCCCATCCCCAGGGCCGAAGCATACCTATTAAGGGGAAGGAGCATGCAGTCCCCCTCCTCTCCCTTAATAGGGCCAGGGTCTACATCCCCCAGGGCTGAATTCCAATAAAAAGGGGAGGGCACTCCGTGACCCCCCTCCCTGAGTATTAAAATGCCCTGGGGATCTCATCCCCTGGGGATGAATTCCAATAAATGGGGGATGGGGGTCATGTGATGCTCCTCCCTGAGTCTTAATAAGCCCCAGGGACCCAGTCTCTCGGGACTGAATTCCAATAGAAAGGGGAAGGGGCAGTGTGCCCCCTTCCCTGAGTCATAATAATCCTCAGGGACCTCATCACCCATGGCCACCTGGTATTATAAAGACGAGCCCTCCCCAAGCCTATTGCGGCCACAACCCCTGAGTCATTTGTAAAATATAGGTGAGTTCCCCAGTACCCACCCATGGTACTCACCAACCAACAAGTTGGTGGCTGTGGGTGAAGCCCCAGGGGCCCGCTCTCCCAGCTGGCTCCCCACATGGTGCAGGAGTGCTGGCAGGGAAAAAAAAGTCTGATCCCACCCGGCGGGACCATGTTTAAAGCTACCACCAGGTGAGAGCAGATATGCCTTTCCTGCCTTGCTGCTGCAGGCAGGGAAGGCATGTTTGTTCCCGCCCGGCAGGAGATCTAAAAATGCTGCCGCCAGGTGGGAGTAAACATATGTTTGGCTGTCTGCACTCATGCAGGCAGGGAAGCTACTCTGTCCCAGAGGTGGGCTTCCAGGACAGAGTAATAGAGCGGGCCCCAGGGGATGGGGTCCCCAGGGCCTTTTAAGACTCGTGGAGGGGGGCCACATGCCCCCTCCCCTTTGATGGTAGATTTTGACCTTGACGATGGGTGCAAAGTTTCAAACTGTGCCAATACCGTGGGTCTTGGTCAGCTAACGTCAGAAACCAAGAAAAACTGCCCACCCAGGGATGCAAAAGGACCAGGAGGAAAATGTTGAGGGACTTCAGCAACACCCCGGCATTCCCACCAGAGTGCCTCCGTTGTCCAGCAATCAACCCTTGAACCGACTTACCTCCTGATCCTGTACTCACAGTATCAATCATGCACCACACACACTCAAAGGAATAACTCGAGACCAATTTATAAAAATACTTCAGATTTTTATATAAATGTTAAGACAAAGATTTTTAAATTGGTTAAGTACTTTTTAAAATATGAATTTTTGAACTTTTAATAAATGCAGTCTTTCTGTGTGTAATTATGCACCATAGGAATCAATAGACAGTCACTTTTAAAAATGAATATAAAATCTCACAGTTGTTTTACCAAGTTCCGCTTTTGCAGGTTGGTCGAGGTAATTGGTGGGCATACTGTGCCAGCTGGAGAAGTTCGGGTAGCTCCAGGTTCCAGCAAGCAGGAGCAGCAGGAGAAAGTCTCTGGAGCTGGTGCAGGGCCACTGCAAGAGACCACTTGGAAAAGCACTGCACAGGTAAGTTTAGAGATGGATCCTTGGGGTCCCCCTGGAGTGTCGAGGTTGCAATGGGTGGGGAACCCTTAGAGCACAGCAGGTTCTTCGGTGCAGGGCACAGGGCAGCCGGGTGCAGAGCGAATCGGTGAGCCAGGAGCTGTGCGCAAAAATGCCCTCAGGATCAGGAGGTAAGTCGGGTCAAGGGTTGACTGCTGGACAACGGGGGCACTCTGGTGGGAGTTCCGGGGTGTTCCTGAAGTCCTTTCGACTTGGGCTTCATTCTGGTCTAGTTTCAGCTCTGGGAGAGCTGGTTTTCTAGGAGTCCAATGACCACTGCCCAGTACCCAGGGTATTGAGACAGTTCGGCCACTGGAGGGTGCAGTGCCACCAAACTTTGCACACTTGCAGGGTTCGTCTGTGTGGTCTTTGGCGTGTCCTTAGGTCTGACTGCGACTTCCGGTTCGGGAGTTGTCAGCCGGCCAGTGAAGTGACCCTCACTAGGTTGTTGCTTTCCTTGTGGTGCAGAGTGGTACCTAGAGGGAGATCTTGGGCTATTGGTGAACCCTGGAAGTCCTCTGAGTTTCTCAAGGTCAGTCCAGTGGTTAGCTCCTCCGCAGCAGTGATTGTCGTGACCCAGGTGCAGCAGGCAGGGTTTGGCGCCTTTTCTGTCTGCAGCAGGTATGTCGTGCTTTGGTTCATCTTGGTGCTGTCTCCCCTTTTGTCCTTTCGAATCTGATTTCTCTGTCCAGGGGTGTCCACTAAATACTGAATTTAGTGGGTGTTTTAGGGGGAACCTGGCAGTGTCCAATGGGACACTTACCTTTGGGTGACTACACCCACTATAGTGACCACTTCCTGTGGGAAGGGTCACTTCCCTAAACCTAATTGGCTATTTTCGTCCACCCAAGATGGAGGAAAGTGAAGTAGAGGGTCCACCTCGCAGGCAACTCCTTAGGGGTGGTGCATGCCAGGTGAGGCCACTCCTCCTACCCTTTGTTAGGTTTCCCCCCTTTGCTCCTGCCAAAAGTGGGGGCTTGCAAAGGGGGAGGCCATCTGTTGCTAGCAGCAGGCTTGGGGGTCGAGTTTCAAGGGCGGTAAGCCCTTTAAAGCTCATTCCCAGGACAGTGCACATTCCTGAGGGAGCGGGTGTTAGCTAATCCACTCAGGAAGGGCATTGTCTTGGCTCTCCCCCAAAGTTTGTATATTGGCTGTCTGGAGGTGGCAGCTGGATAGCACCAGTCAGCAACTGTGCCAGGATAGATAGCTTTTGCAAGGGGCATGGGGGACCTCTAAGGTGACCCCTGGGTACATTTAGGGATAAATCCAATACTGGTACCAGTTTGGCTTTATCAGTCTGAGTTGTTTGATACCAAGCAACCCAGGGTTCAGTGTGGCCATCATGTAGCTGGGAAACCCGTGTTTGACCAGTGTCCAGCACACGTATTAAAATGGCTGCTCTGTTCACTCACTATGTGCCAGGTTTGGCAAGGACATAGTGGGGGCATATTGCTCATGCAGCTATGCCCTCACATGTAGTATGGAGCACCCTGCTTTAGAGCTGCAAGGCCTGCCAGAGAGGTGTTTTACCCATAGTAAATGCAGTGTATGGTGGACAGGGCACACAGGCAGTGTGCCCTATCGAGTTTGTATTTTAGATTTGCACCAGGTCACTCAGTCTGCAATGGCAGTGCTGGGTGCCACTGGATGCATGGCCCTAGAGGGTGGCACAATCAGTGCTGCTGCCCTCAGGGGCCTACCCCTAGTACCCTATGCCCTGGGGACTTAGGTACCCATTTACTAGGGACTTATAGTGTTAGGTAAGTGTGTATCCAATGCCAATGCATCACAACAGATTTAGTGAAAGAGCTTTGACCCAGGGAACCTGGTTAGTAGTGGCCCTGGGCACTACATTTTCTAGGTCACATCAACATCAGGCAAAACGTGGGGGGCTATCAATGTCAAAAAGAGGCCCTCTCTCGCACCAAGAAAGGATTGCTGTGTGTACTACATAGTGAGATCGCACAACCACACCATATACTCCAATGGTTCTTAACCTGTGGTCTGGGGACCCCTGGGGTCCACGAAGCCAAGTCAGGGGGGCAGCGTTTTCTATAAGGTCATGTAAATATAAAAGAACTTGAAAGTGGAGATTACAAATTAAGGTAGTATCTTCAGATTGATTTGTGGGAGCAGTACAACTGCATCAAACAGATTATGGATGAGGAGTGGTCTCAATCGAATTAAGAAAAGCTCCAACCTTCACATTAAAATTATTTTTTTAATATCTGTTTGTGAATGAAATATAATATTTCATCATTTGTGTATTTGTTTGATGAATGCTTATTGCTATATTTTTTGTGTATTGCTTTGCGGTTCAAATCATTGAAAATACTTTGCTTCCTCCTACAATAAACTCCTTATCTATGCTTTCTCCTGGCCAAACAAGAACTGGTGCTTCAATGGGGATCCGCAGTGGTACCGGTAGTATGAGACTGGGAACAAGAAATGAACATTTGCCATTTGTGAGAAACCATGATATACAAGCATTTGCAATGCAACAGGTCATGCATTGGCAAGAGTTAGAGCTGTTGGGGTTGTAAAGGATAATTACAACCTTGCATTTGAGACCTTATAAATATTTAGCCATGCAGCACATTAAGCGTTTATCAGAAATAAACTGTGTTTGTGCATTCCTTCATACAATTGGCATTAGACTGTATGGTCTGAACAACCCCAACAGACTACCAAAGTACAGCATTTAGAAGAAACATGGTCATGTAAACATATATTGAGCCCTTAGAGGGCATAATCACATAGAAAATGATAAAGAATATTCCAGTGTAATCATATAATCAGCCCCTTGAGGGCATAGTGTATTACGCATTTTCAGGACTAGCAGGCCTTTTAAATATCATTTAACTGTGGAGTCAGTGTCACAAGGGTGCAGTCCCGCAGGTCATTACTAGATGTTCCTGTAGAGTCAACAGCGGAGGGTGCAGTACCACTGGTCGTGGCTATATGTCCCTGTAGAGTCAACAGCAGAAGGTGCAGTACCACTGGTAGTGGCTAGATGTCCCTGTCAAGCTAGCTGAATTAGTAGTGCCTTGGAACAATTATCATCCTTCCCTTAAAAAGCACAACCCATAACACATTTGACAAGGCTATCAGAATACTATTATAAACAAGGCCATTACAACGCAAGCTCCTCTCAGCTGTAAAGAAAAACGTTTTAGCTAAGAGAGAATTTAATTATGCATTGAGTGGTGGAAGAGGCTATGATTTTTGGGTCTCCTCTCACCTACTGTGACCCACAAGATGACTTGAACAGAAAGAGCATATCGTTCTGAATGTTTTGGTGGTGCTCCTATTGCTCTAGGACCACCACAGGCTGAGTTATGGCCAAAAATGTGTTGTAAAAGGAATGCCTCCAAAGCATTATGGAGTGGGTTTCCCTGCATACATTAACCCCTTGGGTGCCCTGGACGAGGTGGTCTCGTCCTTGGCACTGGTTGCCCGTGCCGAGGACGAGACCACCTCGTCCGGCCACGGGCCCCCGGGGGGAGCGCTCCTCCAGATGGACGCGCACCCCCCCTCCCCTGGGCAGAGATGGAAGGGGAATCGCTTCCCTTTCCACCCCCGCCCCACGTGGCGTCTGATGACGTCAGCGCGCTTTTGTGCGCTGACCTCATCAGTGGCCTCGAAGGAGAAATGCAAAAGCATTTCTCCTCCGATCACGTTGAGGGGGGCAGAGAGGCATGAAAGGAGAGGAAAGGCTTTTCCTCTCCTTTCATGTCTCTCTGAGCATTTGCAGAAATGCCACTAGACACCAGGGATTTTTTTTTTACATTTACTGATAAGGAGAGCGGCCCCCTGGGGCCAGATCGGCCTAAAGAAATCCACTAGACACCAGGGATCATTTTAAAAAAAAAAAAAAATTTTAATGTTTGGGGAGCGACCCCTTGGGCAAGGGTCACTCCCGGGGGGGCAAATTATTATTAGGCCAGGGGGGGCAGAAACCACTAGACACCAGGGATTTTTTTTTTTTTTGTACTTGTGCATAAGGGGAGCGGCCCCTTGGGCAAGGGCCGCTCCCCAGGGGGGCAAATGATTTTTAGGCCATTTCTGCCCCCCCCCAAGGGGCAGATTGGCCTAAAATAATTAGGCCTATCTGCCCCCAGGGGGTCAAAAACCACTAGACACCAGGGATAAAAAAAAAAAAAAATGTTTTATTTTTTTAATGTTTGGGGAGCGACCCCTTGGGCAAGTGTCGCTCCCGGGGGGGGGCAACTTATTATTAGGCCATTTCTGCCCCCCTTGGGGGCAGATCGGCCTAATATAATTAGACCGATCTGCCCCCAGGGGGGCAGAAACCACAAGACACCAGGGTTTTTTATTTTATTTCATACTAACGCACAAGGGGGGGGGGCCCCTTTGGCAAGGGCCACTCCCCAGGGGGGGGAAATATTTTAGGGCTTTTCTGCCCCCCCCCCAGAGGCAGATCGGCCTAATATAATTAGGCGGATCTGCCCCCAGGGGGGGAAGAAACCTCTAGACACCAGGGATATATATATTTTTTCATTTACTTTATGTTTTTATGTATGGGGAGCGACCCCTTAGACAAGGGTCGCTCCCCTGGGGGGCAAATTGAATTTAGGCCATTTCAGCCCCCCTCGGGACAGATCAGCCTATTTTTGTTAGGCCAATCTCCCCCCAAAGGGAGCAGAAACCTCTAGACACCATGAACTGGTGTGTGTGTATGTGTGTGTTTTGTTTTGGGGGGGCAGTCCCTTGGGCAAGGATCGCTCCCCATGGGGGCACATTACTGTTGGCCATAACTGCCCCCCTTGGGGGCAGATTGGCCTATTTTTGGAAGGCCCATCTGCCCCCAAGGAGGGGCAGAAAGCCCACCAGAGACCAGGGAAGATTTTTTTTTCAAAATAAGAGGTTGGGGGTATGGTCATACCCCCACCCCAAATAAATGGGGCCAGAGTTGTTCTGCCCACCAGTGGGCAGATTGGGCAATTACCCCCGATCCACACCCTGGGGGGACAGAAAGTCTACTAGATGACAGGGAATAAAAACAATAAAAGAAAATAGTGGGGTGGTGGCTACCAACCAGTATGGGCCTGGTTATGCCCCCACCCGAACTGAAGGGCTAACAGTCATTCAGCTCTCCCCGCACACTAAAACATCTTATACCATAGCAAGCAAGAGGACATTTGATTTTTTTGGTTTTTGTTTTACATTTGGGCCATGAGAGCTTGGTAACTCTCAAAATCATCCCACTTGGAATGGTGAGGTCTGCATTTTTTTTTTTTACTTTGGGACGCTGCCATGTAGAAAAATCCACAAAACCTAGACACATCTGAAAACTAAACATCTAGTTGATTCCAGGGTGGTGTGCTTCACATGCCCCCCCACCATTTCCTTACCCAAAATGCCCTGCAAACCTACAACTTTGCTGGAAAGCACACATTTTTCCCACATTTATGTGATGGAACCTTCCGGAATCTGCAGGAATCCACAAAATTACTACCACCCAGCATTGTCTCATCAAACTGCCCTTTTGGACCCACTTTGGTTCCCCCTCAATTTCAATGTGTTTTTGGCTCTTCCCTGTCACAAACACTTGGCCCACCTACACAAGTGAGGTATCATTTTTACTGGTAGACTAAGGGAAACGTTGGGTGGTAGGAACTTTGTACCGGTGCAGTAATCCCACACAGAAATGTGGGAAAAATGTGATTTTTTAGCTAAATTTGAGGTTTGCTGAGGATTCTGGGTAAGAAAACATTGGGGGATCCACGCAAGTCACACCTCCCTTGAATCCCTCGGGTGTCTAGTTTTCAGAAATGTCTGGGTTTGGTAGGTTTCCCTAGATGGCTGCTGAGCCCAGGACCAAAAACGCAGGTGCCCCCTCAAAAACAGGTAGTTTTCTATTTGATAATTTTGATGACTCCAGATAGTGTTTTGGGGCATTTCCTGTTGCTGGCACAAGGCCTACCCACACAAGTGAGGTACAATTTTTATCGGGAGACTTGGGGGAACACTGGGTGGAAGGAAATTTGTGGCTCCTCTCAGATTCCAGAACCTTCTGTCACCGAAATGTGAGGAAAACGTGTTTTTTAGCCAACTTTTGAGGTTTGCAAAGGATTCTGGGTAACAGAACCTGGTGAGAGCCCCACAAGTCACCCCGTCTTTGATTCCCCTAGGTCTCCAGTTTTAAAAAATGCACAGGTTTGGTAGGTTTCCCTAGGTGCCAGCTGAGCTAGAGGCCAAAATCCACAGGAAGGCATTTTGCAAAAAACACCTCTGTTTTTTGTGGAAAAATGTGATGTGTCCACGTTGTGTTTTGGGGCATTTCCTTTCGCGGGCGCTAGGTCTACCCACACAAGTGAGGTACCATTTTTATTGGGAGACTTGGGGGAACGCTGGGTGGAAGGAAATTTGTGTCTCCTCTCAGATTCCAGAACTTTCTGTCACCGAAATGTGAGGAAAAAGTGTTTTTTAGCCAGATTTTGAGGTTTGCAAAGGATTCTGGGTAACACAACCTGGTGAGAGCCCCACAAGTCACCCCGTCTTGGATTCCCCTAGGTCTCTAGTTTTCAAAAATGCACAGGTTTGGTAGGTTCCCCTAGGTGGCAGCTGAGCTAGAGGCAAAAATCCACAGGTAGGCACTTTGCAAAAAACACCTCAGGTTTTTTTTTTGAAAATGTGATGTGTCCACGTTGTGTTTTGGGGCATTTCCTGTCGCGGGCACTAGGCCTACCCACACAAGTGAGGTATAATTTGTATGGGGAGACTTTGGGGAACATAGAATAGCAAAACAAGTGTTCTTGCCCCTTGTCTTTCTCTACATTTGTTCCTTCCAAATATAAGACAGTGTGTAAAAAAGGACATCTATTTGAGAAATGCCCTGTAATTCACATGCTAGTATGGGCACCCCAGAATTCAGAGATGTGCAAATAACCACTGCTCCTCAACATCTTATCTTGTGCCCATCTGGGAAATACAAAGGTTTTCTTGATACCTATTTTTGACTCTTTATATTTCAGCACATGAATTGCTGTATACCCGGTATAGAATGAAAACTCACTGCAAGGTGCAGCTCATTTATTGGCTCTGGGTAACCTACAAGCCCTATATATCCCCGCAACCAGAAGAGTCCAGCAGACGTAACGGTATATTGCTTTCAAAAATATGACATTGCAGGAAAAATTTACAGAGTAAAACGTAGAGAAAAATGGCTGTTTTTTTCACCTCAATTTCAATATTTTTTTATTTCAGTTGTTATTTTCTGTAGGAAACCCTTGTAGGATCTACACAAATTACCCATTGCTGAATTCAGAATTTTGACTACTTTGCAGAAATGTTTAGGTTTCTGGGATCCAGGATTGGTTTCACACCCATTTCTGTCACTGACTGGAAGGAGGCTGAAAGCACAAAAAATCGTAAAAATGGGGTATGTCCCAGTAAAATGCCAAACTTGTGTTGAAAAATTGGGTTTTCTGATTCAAGTCTGCCTGTTCCTGAAAGCTGGGAAGCCGGTGATTTTAGCACTGCAAACCCTTTGTTGATGCCGATTTCAGGGAAAAAACCACAAGCCTTCTTCTGCAGCCCTTTTTTCCAATTTGTTTTAAAAAACGACATTTTTACTGTATTTTGGCGTGGGTAGCTTATGTGGACAAAACGTTATGAGGGCCTAAGTGCGCCCTGCCCCAAATAGCCAAAAAAAGGCCTGGCACCTGAGGGGGAAAAGGCCTGGCAGCGAAGGGGTTAAACTTTTAACAGAAATAAACTGTGTTTGTGAATTAGCAGAAGGTGCAACACCACTGGTGGTGGCTAGCTGTCCCTGTCAAGCCAACTGAGTTACTAGTGCCTTGGAGCAATTATCATCCTTCAGCCCTTAGAGAACATAGCATTACATATTTGCAGGCCGAGCAGGGCTCTCAGAATACTATTACAAATAAGGCCCTAACACAAAGTACTGTCAGCTGTAAAAACAAACGTTTCAGCTACGAGAGAATGTAAATATGCATTGAATGGTGGAAGAGGTTATGATTTTTGGCCCCACTCTCATCTAGTGTGACCCACAAGATGGCCTGAACAGAAAGAGCATATTGATCTGAATGTTTTGGTGGTGATCCCATTGTCCTAGGACCACCACAGGGTAAGTTATGGCCAAAAATGTGTTGTAAAAGGAATGCCTCTAAAGCATTATGGAGTGGGTTTCCCTGAGTGTAGTACCGGGAGAGACGCTTTTGAGGATTTATTCCTGGGTCGATTTCATGCTATAAAAAGTAACAAAAAAAAGTACAAAACAAACGCACAATGCAACTACTTGTAATTATTGATTATGTAAAGTAAGGACCAAATAATGGGCAAACGCAGAAAACAAACTGCGTGCATGAACACAAGTGGTCACTGACAAACACGAGAGGCAGAAAACAAAGAAAAATAGTCCATCCAAACAACAGAAAAACATTCCAAGCGTAATTAAACTGTACTTGGCCAGTGCTCCTTAGCCAAGTATAGGAGGTGACGCATTGGCTGCCAAACCAGTTAGGAGGCGCACAAGAGCGACACTGCCTTTGACCTATTGAAAAGTGGCAGGCAGCGGCAGGCGAGAGCAAATGCCTATACTCCATCCAACAGGACCTATCCTAGGAACGCTGTCTAGGCTCGACCTAATAAAGGGAGAGACTGTCACAAAAAATCTGGTAAAATTTGGAGGTGATGAGTGGAAGAGGACAAACCATGTACTTACTGAAAGCCACAGGAGACCCGGGGGATGAATGGGACGGACCTTGGCCACACTCGGGCAACTAAGAAGTGCATAAATACAATTGCTAGATGCAGCTTGACCTGTGCAGTTGCTAGCACCATTGTGGGGAGCGATACAAAGGGAGATGGAAATCCCACTGGGGGAGGCGGGAAAATAAATGACACTTACTCTAAGATACTGTCTGTTTAATCATGATGTTCTAATAATTCAATCACATAGTATACAAACGATAAGCAAATATTTAGGTCAATGTCCCTGATTTTGAGTAAAGACTAATTGGAGCTGCACGGATTGCAATAATGATTTAGTGGAGGACCCCGGGTTCCGGTAACGATTAACTGGGGGGCCACAGAAATGAAAAGGCTGAGAACCATTGTTATATCCCATTTCTTCACAGTGGCGGTCACCCTGGTCTGGTTACAGCGAGTGAATCATCACTGATTTTGCCTACCCAGGCATACCATGCACTACACACTAGTCGAGCAAAGAGAAATCGCACATTGGTCTCCTCATGCAGGGAGAACACTCTGCACATCTGGCGATTGTTCTTTGGATCTGCAAGAAGAAACTCCTGGTTTGTCAGTGTGTTCTTGCCAAACAAAATAACATAATGCAAAAAATCAGTACCTTTAATGGAGCTGTCACAATGGAGGTCCCCTCTGAAGACTTAGGGCCTGATTATGACCTTGGCGCAGGGGATCACCCATTCACAAATGTGATGGATATCCCACCCGCCATAGTACAAGTTCCATTTGGCAGGCAGGCCAAGTAACCTTGTTGCTGGCCTGAAGTAAGAAAATGAGTGACATCCTAGTCTCAGACAACTCCAATGCTTAGCCAGGCTCAGGACACTCGATCCCCCTGAACCCTCCGGCACTGACTCTACTTGTCACTCCAGCCTGCCTTTCGGAAATCACTTTAACCAGTTGAAGTCTCCTCTATTCGATATCATTTTCAAGATAAGTATTTTCTCCTTTATGCATGCACCTTCCCTCAACTACTTAATGACCTCTCCCTTACCCTCCCCTCTGCACACCCCAGCTTTCAGGAAGGCCAGGCATCTTTGGCAAATGCCTCAGGTGGCCTCAGCATGAACCCTCCCATCACCTATCACTAAACTTGTATTTTTCTGAATCCTGAGCATCCCTGGTGTTCTAGATGTGACTCATAGGCCTATAATGATGACAGCTGCCAACGCTGTGATCTAGAAAACTGACCCCCATCCCTAAATAAGCTCTATGGTCAGCCAGTCAGAGCCTGGACCAAATCAAGATCCTCTTGCGGGCCCATCGGTGACTCGCCAACAGAGCCCAAGTGCCTGAGCGAATGATGACGAGCTATGGATCATCCTCCAGATTCCTGTACTGTCAATGATCTCACCTTAGGGCCCCACCAACAGGACTTGAAGATAGAGATATATAAATATTCTCGATCCAGTTCCCCCCGACTCAAACAATCTGCTCCCACCACCATCCTGACACCGCTTAAGGCTTATTCCCCACTGCTCAGAGTGGTAACATTGGTTAACACCCTCCACGGAGAGTGTTAAGTGCTGTTAATTGCCAGCCTGCAATTATTAGCAAGTACTGAGGGTGCAGGAGAAACAGGGCAATTAACAGCAGTTTGAGACTAGCAGCACGTGGACGATAAGGCTATTAACTCCCACCCTCCTGATATCCCCCAGAGAGGCAGATAAACAGGCCAACTGCACCTGTTTGCTCATGTTCCTGCTTCACACTGAGACTGAACTTAGAAAAGCAAGTATCTTAGAGGCTCTGACGCAAATGCTGATATGCCACAGCCCGCCCCATGCCAGGTTAACCTGGAGAAGATAAAGAATGAAGTGCGCCCTCAGCAGAGTCTCAACCAACCAATGGACGGGTTTCAATAAACTGCTCAGACAATTAATGCTGTTGGCTCCTAACCATAGAGTAACAGCTAACTAGCTCTATACTGTGCAACTCACCATGGAAATTGTTAGGTGGAAATAATGAGGAAGAGAAGACATTAGTTACAGATAAATTGACTTACCTCTGCTGCACCGCAGTTGGTAGTACCGGTAGTATACTGCAGACTAGTGTGGTTTTCACTCGCACTAGAGGGCATGGAAATGCGACAACTCAGATTGTAGCTTGGACTCGTTGGGACGTAGGATGGGCTTGAAGGGCGGCAGCTTGGACTTGTAGGGCAGTAGCTTGGGCTCATTGGACTGTAGGATGGGCTTGTAGGGCAGTAGCTTGGGCTCGTTGGGCTGTAGGATGGGCTTGTAGGGAGGTAGCTTGGACTGGTTGGGCTGTAGGATGGGCTTGTAGGGCGGTAGCTTGGACTTGTAGGGCAGTAGGTTGGACTTGTAGGGCAGTAAGTTGGACTTGTGAGACTGCACCTTGAATGGGAAGGACTGTTGCTTGGTATTTCAGCTGTGAACGCAGAACTCATACAGCAGGAGGTAGACGGAGTAGTCAGAGTGTCTGGATAAATGACATTGTAGCTTGGACCAGTGGCAGTATTCTTTGACTTTGTCACCATCTCAGATGAAAGCTGTGGTTCACCAACAGGATCACTGAGACAAGGTTTCAGAGTTGTGAGGTCAAATTCTATTCTACGTCCATCTAAATAGTGCGGAGAGAAGACTGAAGTGTTGCACTCCACAATGTACCTTCTGAACGGCAGACACCTGTGATCCATCTCTTTAAGACCTTCCAGAACATGGCGGTATCCCTCAAAGAATGCTGGTGACTCCACCATGGTGAAGTTTGTTTTAAACATGTATTTATAAAGATCCTGGGGGTCTACTTTTAGTTCAATCCACACAAATCCTTCAGCAAGCTCCTTCCTATCGTAGCTCACCACAGTGCCAAACAGGATATCATCACAGTCATTAGAAATCAAGGATATTAGGGAACCACTCATGAGCCTTTTGGATGAAATGAAAGAGGTGAAGGGAGAGTCAAACCGAGCCATGTAGATCACTCCAGTTGGCATTGTGCCCACTTTTAAAATGAACACGTTCTTGTAGAGCCTCAGACCCTTCTTGCTTCTCCCTGTACCAGAGAAGAGAGTCTTTGGACTAAAACAAGAGGCGATCCCATCCCGCAAAGGCTTGATGAAATCCTCACGCAGGAGGCGGAAATGAAGGTCCAGGTAGGATTGTTCACTTTGATGCGGACCACATTTGGGATTGCGGCGTAAAGAACGACCAGGCGAAGTCAATATATCTTCTGGGACTGGGAAAACTGAGATGCGGTGCATCTGCTCCTCAGTGGCAGGTGACATGAATTTCCCTACAGTGCTGTCCTCTGGAAAAGCTGCATCCACCGTCCATTTCAGATCCTGAAGCTGCTTCTGAGTAATCCAGGAGACCTTAAGGCCACAACTCTGTTGTCGCTTCACCTTCCAGTACAGAAGGTCCACTGGGAGGTGAAGGAGTGACTGGGTTTTCTCAGGTGCCGCTGTGACCAGGTGGTGTAACAGAACTACAGTGTTTCCTATCACCTTGCTGATAACATGTCCTTGGTACCGAAAGGTTTCAAGTTGTGCAATGAAATGCAGCAAATCCCTGGCCATGAATGTTGAGCACAGCACCTCTGTGAGTACAGGCTGGACGTCCCCCACTGTTGTTGCATACTCAAGGGCCACAATGAGTGCCCTAATCAGGGTGTAGACTTCCGTGGAGCTCAAGTCGGGGTACCGCACCGTTAGGCTGAGCTCAAAGCAGTGTCTCTGCAGAAACAAGAGAACTTGTTGAGGGGAATTGATGCACACATGAGTCAAGTCATCAAAGAATCTGGAAACTCTACTGAGACTTGGCTCATTCACTGACAGGCAGGGCCTTTTGCTGCAGCCACGATCATCTTCTGAAAAGTCCAGCCACTGCCTTTTTCTCCCTTGCGTTTCCTTGCTGGAGGAACGAATCAGCCTGGTTAGCAGAAGAGAAATCAGATATGCATTAATGACCATCCGGATTTACTGGACATATACATATCTTCTTACATACACAACACCTTGCACAGCCTTTATACAATCTTAGATCTTCCCAGCTTACTGAAATCAAACTCTTCATCCTTGGGAGATTGGCTATTTCCTAACACACAATCAACATTAAACATGTGACCTTTGGTGTGATGGATACAGAAGGAGCGCTATGGATACAGTGCTTTGATCCAGATTCAGAAGGTCAGATGTGGGCTCTCCTAGTGTGACACAGTCAGAACGTCGATGTACACCATAAAGCCCCCCACCTGTAAGCCTGATTGCTCCCCTCACCCTGGACCCCTGCCGAGTGTTTTCTCTAAGATGCTTTTTAGTCTGGTCTGTCACAGTCTTCATATTGAGAGGTGTTGTGATTGCAGGTGTGGCCCCCGCTGCTCTTACATGGGCACCTCCCAGTCTGGATAGCCCATTGGGTTTAGCTGCCAGGTCACATCAGTGATTTCTCTTGCCCGGTATCCTCCTTCACACAGTGTTTAATTTGAGCCGGTGGTTTCCGGTGAGGGGCACCGGCACTTATTTTGAGGGCTGGCACTTATTTTTCTGCCTCAAGCATTTACTACGAGCAAAAACACATATGGGAAAGACGGAGGAAGAGAAAAACGGAAAAGCATCACAAAGGCAAGAAGTTGCAAGATTGAGCTGTATGGGCAGGGGGTGGCTGTAAATGGATTAGAGACCCGAGATGGCTTCAGGATTATGCCGCCTCAGTATTCAGTCCTCGCTCATGTAATTGCAGCAGCCGCGTGTTTCAGAGGAGAGCTTTGGGCACCGGCGCGGTTTTATTTACAAATTAAGCACCCTTCACCTCAGGTTCCATACGTTTGAGTAGCATGTCTACCCGCAGATGTAAATAGTACTCCACCCTTTTGTCTGTATGCAGCTCCATCCTTCCTCCGCTAGCGCCCATTTCTTAATGGCATTTGGCCAGGATACGTATGTTTGCACCGTGGGAGTCAACCAGTGTATTGGAAACTTACGCCTCCCAGGACCAAGTGCAGAGAGGCAAATCTATATCTATTTTCCCCTATCTTGGGTGCGGTATTCGCGCCAACAAGCAATGACTGATTGCGCTTTGTATAGAGATGGGACTTCTCCTGGTGAAATTCGTCACCACCTCCCTCCAGAAATCCTGAACAGGGGCAAATGCCTGAGTCACTGTGTGGGAATGTGGCCCGGTGGGTGCTGCATCTGGGGCATGCCGATACCCACTGCGGGTATACTGTGTGTATCTGGAGATAACAGACACCCCTGCCTTGGGCCCATTTCTACTGTCCAGCGGCATAGGTCTGTGTAAAGAAGGCCCACCCAGGTCCAGAACCATGGGCAGCACTGCCATCACAAATGCCCACTTTACGGTGTCAAATGCCTTTTTAATGTCTAAGGAAACCATCACTCGCTCTATATTGTTGCCTGCAGTTCTATGGAGTACATGACACAGTCCTCTCAGGTTCATGTGGGTGCCACGGCCTGGGACAAACCTGCACTGGTCCTCATGCACCAATGACCCACAACTTGGCCCAGTCTATTAACGAGTGCCTTGGCAAGAATTCACAGCGCTACATCTATTGTGGAAAGGAGTCTGTAAGACCCCAGGGCCTCAGAATCTCGATCCGATTTGGGAATCATTATAATTGTGAATTCCCTCATAGAGGAATGCAATCTTTCCCAATCCGCCTCGCCTCATTGTAGACACCTAGAAGCCGGTCAACTAGTCTTCCCCGTAACATAGAATATAATTCTATTGGTAGCCCACTGGCTCCTGGAGTCTTTTCTCGGGACATGTCTTTTATGGCCTTCAGTATCTCCTCTGGGTGAAGCTCTCTGTCTACCTTCTGTGCCTAGGGCTGGGAGAACCTTGGTATCATGGTGTCCCCTAAGTATGTCTGTATTTCTTCAATCTATGGTGCTTGCCATCTTTTGTACACCCCACTCAGATGTTCTCCCAGAGCCTCATTCATAGTCTGTTGAATCACTGTTGTGTTCCATTCATGTGTACTAAGGTGAGAATAGTGAACAAGGGACATGCAAGCGTTCAGCCAGATTTGCCACCCTGCGCATGTAGCCGCTGTCTGTATTCTGTGCACCCAAATCTGCTGCATGCATCCCATGTCTAAATCACTTTGCATTGATCTGCCAGGTGGTCCGCAGTAGTGACCTCAGTGTCCACCGTATGTAAATCTGCCACGCGGGCCTCACTCTTTTTAGAGTGTTTTGTAGTTGCCTACGAATCCCATAGACAGTTTTCAAGCACTTCCCTCTTTGAGACCACCTTCAGAGCCTCCCATTCCATCCCTCTGTGCCCTGTTGATTCAGAATTATTTTCTATGCAAGTGTCTATAACTTCCCCTATCCCTTGCCTAAATGCGGGGACCCTGTGTGCCTCTGGAGCCAGTCGCCATGTGGGAATCGTTGCTCTGCATTGTTTTTTATTATATGCGAGGCAAAGAAAAGTGATCTGAGAGGAATCTGCCCAAGTATTTTGTCACGTTTTCAGTGTCTGTTAGATAAGAAACCGGTCCAGCCAACTCCAAGTGATATACACTGCGGAATGATATGAGAATTCCTTTGTGAGTGGGTGCAAGGTCTGCACACATCCCTGCAGCCTACATCCTCCATGATCGGTCTAAGTTCCCCAGGCATGTCTGGCTCCATGCAATCCTTTGGGGAGTGTCTATCCATTGTCCCATGCAGTATGCAGCTAAAGCCCCCACCCACCATATGGAGATGTCAGGTAAGGATTTATTGGATCAAAGACTGGGCAGAAAAATGCTATCATCCAAATTGGGCGCATATGTGTTTGCCATATGTAGGAAGCTGGCTCTGTATATACTACACCAAAGAGAGGTATAGCGTGTCCAGGAGTTCTCCAGAGGCGTTACAGCGGCCAAAGTAGATATTACTAATGCTCTCTTTTGTGTTAGTCTGGTTGAGCAGTGAGGCTTCTCAGAGGGTAGTGCTAAACATTTGTTGTACACACTGTCAAGAAATGCAGCACACAATCAATGACAAACTTCAGGCCAATGTTTATGTATAAAAAAATATACATTGGTACTTTATGTCTAAAACCAAAAGGATCATTGTGCAGGTAAGTACAGTTCCAAGAATGTATCACTGTCAAATATCAAATGTACTTTGTAATTCACCGTTTTCAGGTAAGTAATACTTTTCAATAGCAAATGTAGGCACACTGTAAAAATAATTGAAGGCAATGCAGTCCTACGGGAGGAAATGTACAAGCACAGTTTACAGGTAAGTACTCGACTTACGGTCCCAATCTTCAAGGGTTAAGGTTTCCACAGGGCAAGGTTTAGGAAGAGACCAAGGGTGCACCACCAGCCACATAGGGGCCGTCCGAGTGCAGAGGTCAAAGTTGGTGTTGGCACCCCATGGAATCTAATGGAGACTGGGGGCACTTGGAAATGAATGGTTTGCAGGTAAGTACCTGCGGTTTCAAGGCACAGGCCCCAGGGCGGGGAGGGGGGTTCTAGGGGCAAGAGGAGGTTAGATCAACACCGGGGGGAGCACAGGTCATGACCACACATACACCCTCAGCGGAGCGGGGCAGCTGGGTACAAGGTACACAGCGTTGGGTGAGCAATGCAATTCAATGAGGAACTTCGGGCTCACAAAGAGGCTGCAGGCTTGGTCCAAGCAGTCAGCTGAAGAAGACCACAGGCTGGACAGGTAAATTGGGATCCCTCTAGACATTGGTGGACTGTCAGCTGGGTTCCCCAAGGCCAGGGAACTGCGGGTGCAGGGGTACCTTTAGGCGTCGGGTATCTTCACCAAAGCTGGTCACGGTCAGGGGGGTCCTCTGGATTTAGGGGGCAGGTGTTATCGTGTGGGCCAGGAGGGGTCAACCTGGGGTGGACTTGAGGGCCACCGAAACCCGGGCCGAGGGCAGTAATAGTGAGCAATACTCCGGGACCCGGAGGGGTCTGAAGTACTGGATGGAGGTTTCTTTTGTGGACAGGGCCAGTGCCCTCGGGAAATCGTGGTCTTTAGGGAATGCAGGCAGTCCACTGAGGGTTTGTAGGGGTCACTGGTCCTGCAGGACGAGCCTTCTTCTTGTAGCAGGCATTTTGAAGATGCAGACAGGCCGGTGAAGCTGGGGCCAAGTTAGTGGTCGTCAGGAGTCTTCATTGCTGGTCTGGCTCTTCAGTCCTTCTTCTTGTTTAGGTCGCTAGGAATCTGAAGTGCAGGGTTCAGGCGTGCCCCTAATTACTAGATTTAGGGGCGTTACAGGGGTTAGAGGGCAATAGCCAATGACTACTGACCCTGAGGGTGGCTTCACTCTTCCTGTGCCCACTTTATTTAGGAAGGGGGCACATTCCTGACTCTATTGGCTATCTTCCTCCAAAACAAGATGGAGGACTCTACAGAGAGTTGTTGACCTTACCTGAAACACCCTAGAGGTGGCCCCAGCTGGCGTGGACAATTCTCCTCCTGTTTACTCATTTTCCAGCCTGACCTACCGCGAAAAGTGGTGGTTTGTCTGAGGGGCGGGCATCTCTACTAGCTGGAGTGCCCTGGGTCAGTATAACAAAAGGCAGCAGCCTTTGAGGCTCACCACCAAGTGTTGCTGTTCTTGCAGGGGGGAGGTGTCTCTCACTCCCGAGAGCACAAAGGCTCTCACCTCATGGTGTCAGAACTTTGTCTGGTGGTGGCAGGTTGGCAGAAACCGGTCAGCCACTCATAGAGAGTTGGGTGATTTTCAGGGGGCATCTCTAAGATGCCCTTGGTGTGCTTTTTGCAATACATCCAACATTGGCATCAGTGTAGTTTATTGAGCTGAGAAGTTTGATACTAAACTTCCCAGCATTCAGTGAAGCCATCATGATGCTGTGGATTTTGTAGTAACAACCTCCCAGCCCATGTACTCAATATGGCTACACTGCACCTACAATGTCTAAGGATGGCTTTGATATTGTAGGGGAATATTGCTCATGCAGCTATGCCCTCACCTGTAGTATAGTGCACCCTGCCTTAGGGCTGTAGGGCCTGCTAAAGGGGTGAGTAACCTATGCCACAGGCAGTGTTTTGTGGGTACAGCTGCCAGGGAGGGGTGCCATGTCAATTTTACCTTGTTCTCACCTCCAAGACACACAATACGCAATGGCAGTATGCGTGTGTTTGGTGAGGGGTGCCTTTGGGTGGCATAATACATACTGCAGCCCTTAGAGACCCTCTCTCACCACAGGGCCTCTGGTACCACTGGAACCTTTTACAAGGGACTTAGCTGTGTGCCAGAGGTGTGCCAATTGTGGAAGCAATGGTGCAGTTTAGAGAAAGAACACATACTGGGGCCTGGTTAGCAGGATCCCAGCCTACACTCAGTCAAGTTAGCATCAGATATCAGGCAAAAAGTGGAGGGTGACTATGCTAAAAGTGGCACTTTCCTATACAACCCGCTCACAAACAAAAGAGGATGAGACTAACCTTTCCTAAGAGAGTCTTCATTGACAAAGTGGAAGAACTTGGAAAGTTCATCTGCATTGGCGTGGGCAGTTCCAGGTCTGTGTTACGCTGTAAAGTCCAGTCCCTGTAGGGAGATGGACCACCTCAATTCTTTGGGGTTTTCGCCTTTCATCTGCATAACCTATTTGAGAGGTCTGTGGTCATTTTGAACAATGAAGTGAGTACCAGACAAGTATGGTCTCGGCTTCTTCAGGGACCAAACCACAGCAAAGGCGTCCCTCTCAATGTCACTTCAATGGCACTTCAATGCTGTTTCCTGGGGCGTAACCTCATGCTAATAAAAGCAACAGACTGGTCATGGCCATCATTGTTGGTTTGGGACAGGACTGGTCCTATCCCATGTTCAGAGGCATCTGTCTGCACAATGAACTGTTTATAGTAGTCTGAAGCTTTGTAAACTGGTGCTGAGCACATTGCCTCCTTCTGGGTGTCAAAGGCCTTTTGACAACTAACCATCAGGTTTACTTTCTTGGACATCTTCTTGGAGGTGAGTTCTGTCAGAGGGGTCACAATGGACCCACACCCCTTCACAAACATCATGTAATATCCAGTCAAGACAAGGAATGCCCTGACTTGAGTCTGGGTGGTAGGGGCTTCCCAGTCCAGGACTGTCTGGATCTTGGGCTGTAAGGGTTTCACTTGGCCTCCACCTACAAGTTAGCACAGGTATGTAACTGTACCCTGCTCTATCTGGCATTTGGATGCCTTGATAGTGAGGCCTTCAGATTGCAGGGCCTGTAGAACATTCCCAAGGTACACCAGGTGATCCTGCCAGGTGGAGCTAAAGATAGCAATATCATCTAGATATGCTGCACTGAAGGTCTCCAATCCAGCAAGGACTTGATTCGCCAACCTTTGGAAGGTGGCAGGGCCTTTCTTTAAACCAAAGGGCATAGCAGGGAACTGATAATGCCCATCAGGTGTGGAGAATGCTGTCTTTTCTTCCGCTCCTGGTGCCATGAGAATCTGCCAGTGCAAAGCAGTTAAGTCAAAAGTACTGAGAAACTTTGTTGCACCTAGTTTGTCTATCAGCTCAACCGGTCTGGGTATGGGGATGTGCATCTGTCTTAGTGACAGAGTTAAGACCTCTGTACTTCACATAAAACCTAATTTATTTATTTCCACCCTGGGGATGAAGCTTGGGGACTAAGACCACTGAGCTGGTCCAGGAGCTGTCAGAGGGTTCAGTAACCCCTAACTCCAGCATCTTGCTGACCTCAGTTTTGATGCACTCCTTAACTTGGTCAGACTGCCGTCAGGTCTTGGATTTGACAGGCAAGCTGTCTCCAGTGTCAACTTCATGGTTACACCAGTGTGTCTGTCCATGAGTTAAGGAGAAGAGCTCTGCATCCTGCTGCAGGACTTGCCTGCAGTCAGCCTGCTGTTGGGCAGAGAGGGTGTCTGAGTGGACAACTCCATCAACTAACCCATCTGTAGGACTGCAAGAGAGGAGGTCAGGGAGAGGTTCACTCTCTGCTTCCTGATCCTCATCAGTAACCATCAGCATGGTTAAATCAGCCCTGTCACAGAAACGCTTGAGGCAGTTCACATGGATCACCCTCTTTGGGGGTCCTGTTAGTGCCCAGATCTACCAGGTAGGTGACCTCACTTCTCTTTTCAAGCATAGGGTAAGGGTCACTCCATCTGGCCTGCAGAGCCCTTGGAGCCATATATTCCATAATCCACACCTTCTGCTCTGGTTGGAACTCCGCCAGTGCAGCCTTTTGGTTTTTGGATGCTTTCTCCATATACTCTGCCATCCTGGAAGGTAAGCCTAGTACACAGTCCAACACATCTTGCTTAGCTTCACGGAGAGATTGCTCCCAACCCTCCTTCACAGGAGCAAAGGATCCCCTAACAGGATGGCCAAACAGAAGTTCAAAGGGGGAACACCCTACTCCCTTCTGAGGCACCTATCTGTACGTGAAAAGCATGCATGTCAAATGGACATCCCATCTCCTTTTGAGCTTTTCAGGGAGACCCATGATCATACCTTTCAAAGATTTGTTGAACCTTTCGACAAGTCCATTGCTTTGTAGGTGATAAGGTGTTGTGAACTCGTAGGTTACCCCACACTTATTCCAAATATGTTTTATTGTAAGTTGACATGACATTGGCACCTCTGCCAGAAGCCACCTTCTTAGAAAATCTTATCCTGGTACAAATACCGATGAGGGCTTTGGCTGCTGCAGGGGCTGTAGTAGATCTATGGGAAATTGCTTTAGGATAGTGGTAGCATGATCCACTACTACCAGTATATATTGGTTTCCTGCAGCTGGGGTGGTTCAAGTGGACCCACTATGTCCACACCAACCCTTTCAAAGGGAACCACAACCACTGGTTGTAGAATTAAGAGGTCTTTTGGGTGGCCATCTGCCTTGCTACTGAGTTGGCAGGTGACACAGGAGTTGCAAAATGTCTTCACCTTTTGTTACATGTTATGCCAATTCAAATGGCTGACAAGCCTATCCCAAGTTTTGGTTTGGCCCAGATGCCCAGCTAGGGGGGATGGCATAGGCTAAGGTGAGGAGTAATTCTCTGAACTGTTGAAGCACTACCACAAGAGATCCAATGGTAGCCACTGACATCCCCCGTCTCCAGTGCAGCAGCTTTCTATTGCAGGTCTTCAAGAGTAGGACAGGTCTTTTGTCCTTGGCATAGCTGTTCCCTAGAGGGCCCCCCTGGGCCCAAGAGCTCAACCTGGTAAGGTTCAAGTTCCAGGGGCTCCGGGGTGGATAAGTCCTCTTCCTGGGAAGAGGGGCCCTGAACTTTTAGCTGTTCAAAAGCTGGTCCCCCAGTCTTCTCGCCCTTCCTTCTGGAAGGCTGGGCCATTAGTCCAGGCTCCAACACTTCTTTTTCACCCTGTGCTCAGCTTTGTGCTCTAGTTTTGACACATACCACCTCAGAAATTCCCAGCATGTCTCCATGGCTTTTCAGTTCCACCTCAGGACAAGCTGAGGACTCCAGATCATTCCCTAGCAGACATTCAACTGTGATTGCAGTTGAGATCACTACCTGTTTTAGGCCAGTAACCCCTCCCCATTTAAAGGTCACCACTGCCATGGGGTGCACCTTAGTCACATTATCAGCATTGATAATTGGATATGCTTGTCCAGCCAAGTACTGTCCTGGGGAAACTAGTTTCTCTTTCACCATGGTGACACTGACACCTGTATCCCTCGGGGCTTCTACTCTAGTCCGATTAATCAAGGGATGTTGTAGGAAAATGGCTCCCTATTGCAGTTACCCCCCACTTTTTGCCTGATATTGATGCTGACTTGACTAAGAAGTGTGCTGGGACCCTGCTAACCCGGCCCCAGCACCAGTGTTCTTTCACTAAATATTACCATTGTTTCCACTCTTGGCACACCCCTGGCACACAGATAAGTCCCTTGTAAAAGGTACCAGTGGTACCAAGGGCCCTGTGACCAGGGAATGTCCCTAAGGGCTGCAGCATGTGTTGTGCCACCCTAAGGGTCCCCTCACCTAACACATGCACACTGCCATTGCATATTGTGTGAGTTAGTGGGGAGAAAAAGGCAAAGTCGACATAGCATCCCCCTCAGGATGTCATGCACACAAAATACTGCCTGTGGCATAGGTAAGTCACCCCTCTAACAGGCCTTAAAGCCCTAAGGAAGGGTGCACTATACCACAGGTGAGGGCATAGCTGCATGAGCAAATATGCCCCTACAGTGTCTAAGTCTATTCTTAGACATTGTAAGTACACAGTGGCCATATTAAGTATATGGTCTGGGAGTTTGTCAAAACGAACTCCACAGTTCCATAATGGCTACACTGAACACTGGGAAGTTTGGCATCAAACTTCTCAGAATAATAAACCCACGCTGATGCCAGTGCTGGAATTATTACAAAATGCACAGATTTTCTCTGAGGCCAGAAACAAAGCCTGCACTGGGTGGAGGTGCTTCACACCTCCCCCCTGCAGGAACTGTAACACCTAGCAGTGAGCCTCAAAGGTTCAGGCTTCATGTTAAAATGCCCCAGGGCACTCCAGCTAGTGGAGATGCCCACCCCCGGACACAGCCTCCACTTTTGGCGACAAGTCCGGAGGAGATAATGAGAAAAACAAGGAGGAATCACCCTCCAGTCAGGACAGCCCCTAAGGTGCCCTGAGCTGAGGTGACCCCTGCCTTAGGAAATCCTCCATCTTGTTTTGGAGGATTCCCCCCAATAGGATTAGGGTTGTACCCCGTTCCCCAAAGGGAGCAGGCACAAAGAGGGTGTAGCCACCCTCCAGCACAGTAGCCATTGGCTAATGCCCCCAGACCTAAACACACCCCTAAATTTAGTATTTAGGGGCGATCCTGAACCCAGGAAATCAGATTCCTGCAACCTGAAGAAAGAAGAAGGACTGGTGACCTGAAAGCCCCAGAGAGACGATGGAGACGACAACTGACTTGGCCCCAGCCCTACCGGCCTGTCTCCAGACTCAAAGAACCTGCATAGCAACGCATCCAGCGGGACCTACGACCTCTGAGGACTCAGAGGACTGATCTGCACCTAAAGGACCAAGAAACTCCAGAGGACAGCGGCTCTGTCCAAAACTGCAACAAAGAAACCAAGTTTAAAGAAGACTCCAGCCTCACTCCGGAAGCGTGAGTCTTCACACTCTGCACCCGATGCCCCTGGCTCGTTTCCAGAGAAACCAACACCGAAGAGAGGACCCCCAGGTGACTCCAGCGATGTGCACATCCTAAGTCGACCTCCCTGCACCCCCACACCGATGCCTCCACAGAGGATCCAGAGGCTCCCCCTGACTGAGACTGCCCGGTAACAAAGGAACCCGACGCCTGGAAGAAGCACTACACCCGCAGCCCCCAGGTCCCAGAGGAACCAACCACCAGCGCGGGAGTGATCAGCAGGTGGCCCTCATCTTAGAGTATTCGGTGGCTGGCCCGAGAAGCCCCTCTGTGCCCTGGCTGCATCACCAGAGTGACCCCCGGGTCCCTCCATTGACTTCACTACAAAACCCGATGCCTTGTTCACACACTGCACCCGGACGCCCCTGTGCCACTAGGGTTGTATTTTGTGTGCCTGTTTAGGACCCCCCCCCCAGTGCTCTACAAAACCCCCCTGGTCTGCTCCCCGAGGACCCAGGTACACACCTGCTAGCAGACTGGAACCGGAGCACCCCTGTTCTCCATAGGCGCCTATGTAATTTGGGCCCTACTTTGACCTCTGCACCTGACCGGCCCTGTGTTGCTGATGCTGGGTGTTTGGGGTTAACTTGAAGCCCCAACGGTGGGCTGCCTATGCCCAACAGACTGAACTTGTAAGTGCTTTACTTACCTGAGAAACTAACCAATACTTACCTCCCCCAGGAACTGTTGATTTTTGCATTGTCCACTTTTAAAATAGCTTATTGTAATTTTTGCCAAAACTGTGTACATTACTGTTTTAATTCAAAGTTCCATATTTACCTATGCCAAGTACATTACAATTTATGTACTTACCTAAATTCTGAATCTTGTGGTTCTAAAATAAATTAAGAAAATAATATTTTTCTATATAAAAACCTATTGGCCTGGAATTAAGTATTTGAGTGTGTGTTCTCATTTATTGCCTGTGTGTGTACAACAAATGCTTAACACTACCCTCTGATAAGCCTACTGCTCGACCACACTACCACAAAATAGAGCATTAGTATTATCTAAATTTGCCACTATCAACCTCTAAGGGGAACCTTTGAGATAGTATATACAGAGCCAACTTCCTACAGGTGTTTTCTGTATTTATTCATGTTAGGGGGCCAGACAGCAAGAGTGGCAACATCTACCCCACCCTCAGAGATTAAAATAGCTTCAGTGTGTACCCTGATTTCCTCTCAGCACAATGCAAATCCCATCTGGAGACTGGCTACACCAGTGCTAGCTGGGGCAGTACTAGGGGTATTCTTTGTGGAACAGACCAAGTCTATTTACAGTTCAAACACCAGGCCTTTTTGGGATCAAAGTTTTTACTTTTGTACCCACGTGTGGATACTGAAGAGGTTCAAGGCCCACCATCCTGAGCAGGGTTTTGAAAGACTCTTTACTTTTATCCTCAGGTGTCTCACCACCTTCCCCTGGAAAGGCTTTGTAACCCCTTTATTTTGGTCACCACTCCCCCCCTCCTCCCCCCCAGTGGAAGTCTTGGTCACCCTAGTCTTGTCCCAGTGGTCTGCATTCTTTCCCAATTCTTGGGGAGAAATTGGACCTAGGTCTGCCAGATATTGATGCAACTTTTTATTACTGCAATTACTTAAGATGTGTTTTTCCATAAACAGATTATATAGCCCATCATAATCATGCACTTCACTTCCAGTTAACCAGCTATCTAGTGTTTTAAGTGAGTAGTCTATGTAGTCAACCCAAGACTGTCTCTAGGTTTTGTGAACCCCCCTGAATTTCATCCTATAATCCTCAGTGGTGAGTCCAAAGCCCTCATTCAGGGTACCCTTCATGAGGCCATAGGACTCAGCATCTGCTCCAGTGAGTGTGAGGTGTCTATCCCTACACTTACGAGTGAATAGTCTCCAAAGGAGAGCTCCCCGGTGAGACTTTTTAACTCATCTCATTCGACAGGCCTTCTCAAAGACTGTGAACCATTTGGTGATATCATCACTATTCTCATACTTGGGGACAATCCCTTTGGGGATTTTAGGGTCATAAGATTTCTCTTTGTCCCTAGTTATTAGGTTGCTGCCACCATTAATAGGTGCTAGTCCCATTTCTACTCTCTCCCTCTCTATAGCTATGCACCTATCTTCCAAAGCTATTCTATGAATCAGAGGCACAAGAGCCCTGTCCTCCTTAGTTAGGGTAGGACGGGGGGAGTTGTCCTCTTTTCGAACTTCCTCTTTTGAGGGAAGGTCATCCTTCTCAGAAGGGTGTTCCTTCGTGTACTCTGTGACGAGTTCCTGGAGCTCGACCTTGGTAGGGTTGGAACCAGTTTTAATCTTTTTGAGACTGCATAGAGTCCTTAATTCTCTCATCTTGAGATGGAGGTAAGGGGTCAGGTCGAGCTCCGCAACCATGTTCTCTGAGTTGCTCATTACTTTACTAAAGTTGGGGGTTTCATTTAGGAACTGAAACTACTTCTAGATACCTAGATACCTAGATTACCGCTAACTATAATAATTTTTTTAACTATTAAAGAAATGCTACAGGGGACTTAACCAAGGCCTTAGCAAAAGCTTTAGAAAATTTGGAAAAATTGTCAATTAAAAAATCACTTGAATTTAAAGGTAATTTGGGCACTTAGGGGGTGATTCTGATTCTGGCGGGCGGCGGAGGCCGCCCGCCAGAATTCCGCCCCCATTATACCGCTCCGCGGTCAGAAGACCGCGGAGGGTATCATGAGTTTTTCCCTGGGCTGGCGGGCGGTCTCCAAAAGACCGCCCGCCAGCCCAGGGAAAAACTCCCTTCCCACGAGGATGCCGACTCGTAATCGAGCCGGCGGAGTGGGAAGGTGCGACGGGTGCAGTGGCACCCGTCGCGTATTTCAGTGTCTGCAAGGCAGACACTGAAATACTTTGCGGGGCCCTCTTACGGGGGCCCCTGCCGTGCCCATGCCATTGGCATGGGCACGGCAGGGGCCCCCAGGGGCCCCGCGACCCCCCCTACCGCCATCCTGTTCATGGCGGTAGGGGGGGTCAGAATCCTCATGGCGGCGGAGCGCGCTCCGCCGCCATGAAGGATTCCCCCGAGCAGCGGTAAGTCGGCGGGAGCCCGCCGACTTGCCACTTCTGACCGCGGCTGAACCGCAGCGGTCAGAATGCTCGTGGGAGCACCGCCAGCCTGTTGGCGGTGCTCCCGTGGTCGGTGGCCCTGGCGGCCACCGGCCGCCAGGGTCAGAATGACCCCCTTAGTCTTGTGATCAGATGTTAGATGAGTAGTCCAGCAAATGCAAAGTTGTAGACTCCCCTGCTGATCCACCAATGTAGGAAGCTGGCTCTCTATATACTACACCAAAATGAGGTATAGTGTGTACAAAGTCCAGGTGTTCCCCAGAGGCTTTACAGAGGCTAAAGTAGATAATACTAATGCTCTCTTTTGTGGTGGTGTGGAAGAACAGTTAGGCTTATCAGAGGGTAGTGCTAAGCATTTGTTGTACATACACACAGTCAAGAAGTGAGGCACACATTCAATGACTAACTCCAGGTAAATATTTATGTATCAAAAAATATACTTTGTTACTTTATCTCTAGAACCAAAAGGATCTTTATTGCAGGTAAGTACAGTTCCAAAAATGTATTGCTTTCAATATCAGATGCACTTTCTTTGTAATTCACAGTGAACACAGGTTTCAGGTAAGTAATACTTTCCAATGGCAAAATCATTGAAGGCAATGCAGTCCTAGGGGAGGTAAAGTACTAGCACAGTTTACAGGTAAGTACTCGACTTACAGTCCTAGTCTTCGGGGATTAAAGTGTCCAGAGGGCAAGGTTTAGGAAGACACCAAGGGCGCACCACCAGCCACAGGGGGCCGGCCGGTTGCAGAGGTCAAAGTTGGTGTTGGGCACCCAATATATTCCAACAGAGACTGGGGGCACTCAGAAACGGACGGTTTGCAGGTAGTACCCGTGATTTCAGGGTACAAGCCCCCAAGGGGGTCGATCACCAAGGAGCCGCAGGTCAGCACCAAACATACACCCTCAGTGGCGTGGAGGCAGCTGGGTGCAGGGTGGAAACACAGCGTTGGGCACCCAATACAATTCAATGAGGAACTAGGGGTTCACAAAGAGGCTGCAGGCTTGGTCCTCGGAGTCGGCTGAAGAAGACTAACGTCAGGACTGGTAAGTTGGGATCCCTCTGGACATCAGTGGCTGTCGGCTGGGTTTCCCAATGCCAGGGGGCTGCATATGCAGGGGTACCTTTTGGGGTCAGGTATCTTCACCGGAGCCGGTAGCGGTCAGCGGGGTTCTCTGGATTTAGGCTGCAGGCATCATTGTGTGGGCCAAGAGGGGTTAACCCAGGGCGGACTCGAGGTCGGAATCGCCTGAGGACTCTCTCTGGTCCGGTGGGCCACCTGGACTTGGGCCGTGGGTGTCGTAAGCAGAGTGGGCAGGACTCGCAAATCCAGAGGGTTCTGGAGTCCTTGTTGGCGGTTTCATTGTGGACAGGGCAGCTGCCCTCAGGAGTTCTTGTTCTTTAGAGAAGGCCAGCAGTCCTCTGAGGCTTTGTAGAAGTCAATGGTCCTGCAGTACTTGAAGCTGCACAGTCCAGTCGGGCTGGGGCCAAGTCATTTGTCATCTGGAGTCTTCATTGCTGGTGCGGCTCTTTAGTCCTTCTTCTTTAGATTATCCGAAATCTGAAGAGCAAGGCTCAAGGGTGCCCCTAAATACAGGATTTAGGGCAGTAGCCAATGGCTATTGGCCCTGAGGGTGGCTACACCCTTCATCTGCCCACTCCCTCTGGCGAGTTGGGCACATTCCTAGCCCTATTGGCTATCTTCTGCCAAAACTAGATGGAGGATTCTTCAGAGAGGAAGGGGTTCACCTCAGCTCTGGGCATCCTAGGGCTGGTCCCAGTTGGGGTGGACACTCCACCTCCTGTTTACTAATTTTCCCGCCAGACCTACTGCCAAAAATGGGGCTTGGTCCAGAGGTGGGGATCTCCACTAGCTGGAGTGCCCTGGGTCAGCAGAACAAAAGGCGGGAGCCTTTGAGGCTCAGCACTCATTGCTGTTTCTGCAGGGGGGAGGTGTGAAGCACCTCCACCCAGAGCAGGCTTTGCCTCTGACTCCAGAGTCTGACTCCTGACTCTGACTCCAGAGAGACCCCATGACTCTCACCTCATGGGGTCAGAATCTTGCCTGGTGGTGGCAGGCTGGCAGAAACCGGTCAGCCACACACAAGAGGGTTGGGTGAGTTTCAGGGGGCATCTCTAAGATGCACTTTATGTGCACTTTGCAATAAAACCAAAACTGGCATCAATGTGCGTTTATTGAGCTGAGAAGTTTGATACCAAACTTCCCAGCATTCGGTGAAGCCATCATGGAAGTTATTTTTTCACTATTGTGACACCTACTCCTCTCATAGGCCAGCATTGGGAATTCCTTGATAAGGTTTTAGCTGTAATTTCTGATCAGAAAAGAGTAGCTACATCATGTTTCATTTAATTGGTATGGTAATGATAAATCCTCTTTATTGGTAAGGTCGGGTTTCACATTACTATTTTAGAAATACCACTTTTAGAAAGTGGGCATGTCTCTGCTCTTATAGATCTGTGTGCCTGCAGCTTGTCTGCAATTCACATCTGGGATGGGTGACAGCTACACTTTGTGCATTCCCTATAGACAGCCCTCTAGACAGAAAGGTTAGGTGTGTCCGAGTACTCATCTGCATTCTGCAGTGGTAGGCTCTTCCTGGGAAAGAAGGGGGAGGGGTAGCTGATACTTACACCTGAAAAGGGAGTGCCTGTCTCCACACAAAGGGCTGATTACCCTCTACTCGTAGTCTATGTAGGAAAGTACCCTCTTTCTGGCATGGTTACACCCCACGTTTTGCATGCTGTCATGTCAGTATGTTTGGACTGTGTTCACAGGGATCCTCCTAACCAGGACCCCAGTGACTCTGCTCTCTACCTTTAAACTTGGTTACATGAACCACATACACCCCACATTTGGTGTACCGGTACCCCCATATAAGTCCCTAGTATATGGCACCCAGGGCATTGGGCTACCAGGGGTTCCCCATGGGCTGCAGCACGTATTATGTCACCTGTGGGGACCCCATGCAAAGTGTATTAGCAGGCCTGCATTGCAGCCTGCATGAAAGGGTGCATGCACCCTTTTCAGTACAGGTCACTGCACCAGGTCACTGTTAGTCACCCCTATGGTAGGCTCCTCCAGCCCAGAGGGCAGGGTGCAAGTACCTGTGTTTGTGGGCACCTCTGCATGAGCAGAGGTCCCCCTACAAACTACAGCTCCATTTTCATGGACTTCGTGAGTGCGAGGACACCATTTTACACGTGTACTGGACATAGGTCACTACCTATCTCCAGCTACATAATTGCAACTCCGAACCTAGGCATGTTTGGTATCAAACATGTTGGAATCATACTACAATACTGTTGCAAGTATTGGAAGTAAAGTATGATTGCATGCATTCTGGGGGCTCCTTAAAGGACCCTCAGCATTGCTCCTACCAGCATTCTGGGGTCTTCTCTGCAGCCCAAGCTGCTGCCACCCCTCAGACATGTTTCTGCCCTCCTGCTGCGTGAACAGCTTAAGCCCAGGAAGGCAGAACAAAGGATTTCCTTTGGGATAGGGGGATAACGCCCTCTCCCTTTGGAAATAGGTGTTGCATGGCTTAGAGGGGTAGCTTCCCCAAGCCACTGGTATGCTTTGAACGGCACATTTGGTGTCCTCCTTGCATAAACCAGTCTGTACCGGTTCCGGGATCTCCAGTCCCTGCCCCGGTGTGAAACTGGGCAATGGAAAGGGGAGTGACCACTCCCCCATCCATCACCACCCAAGGGGTGGTGCCCCGAGCTCCTCCAGATGGTCCCTTGATTCTGCCACCTTGAATCCAGGGTGGGCAGAGGCCTCTGGGAGCATTTGAGTGGCCAGGTCACGTAGGTGACATCAGAGCCCCCTTCTGAAATGTGGTCACCTGGCTAGGCAACCAATCCCCCTGTCTGAGCTATAGGGACTCCCTCTTGGGTGGGTCCTCAAATTCGGCTTGCAAGATTCCAGCAGTACTCCTCTGCAAACTCCACTTTGACTTCTGACCACTGGAATTGTGACTGGACCCTCCAGAAACCAACAATCTGCATCCGTAACAAAGACTCTGCTTGCAACACTGTTTCCACAGCCCTTCCAGCTTCTGTTACATTTCCCCACCTGTACATCCTCTGAGAGCGGCAAGTCTTCAGCCTGCATGAGAAGGAAGAAGGAATCTCCTTTGGAGTGAAGAAGTCACTCCTCTGAATCCGCAAGCACCAACTTCAACAACGACCTGCTGTGTGGATCTCATCTCATCCTGAGCTGCTTGGATCCTGCATCATGGGTAGTGGTCTGGAGTGGGTTTTTTGGTCCTCTCTAGCAGCTGTCCAATTTTGGTGGAGGTAAGCCCTTGACTTCCCACACAGGACAATACCCCCATGCACTGTGTCTCTTGCAGCTACCAAGGCTTGTTGGCATCTTCTCCAAGGGATCTTCAGGCTCCACCCCCAGCACTCTTACCTGCGATGTACAGCCCTCTGCGTACATTTCTTCAGTTGTGCTGCGTGGGCTCCTCTGCGACTCCTGGTTCCTCTTCCAGTGGGTCTCCTGTGGGGACTGCCTTTTCGTCTGTGCACTGTCTGCCTTGTCGAGGGTCCCCCCCATGACTTCCCTTGTGGGTTGAGTCCTCCTGGACCTTGCGGGTCCCTGGCAGCTCCACTTTTGCTTCAGGGATTTCTGCCTTTGCCAAGGCTTGTTGGTGGCTTTTCCATGCCACTGACCAACTGCAATCTTCCATCCAGTGTGGGACATCGACTGCATCCTCCAGGAACTGTTCACCGACTCCACGGCTGCAATTCTGACTGTCTTTGTCCTACAGTCGACCAACTCCTGAAACCACAGCCCAGTGGGTAGTGGTTCCTGCCCCCATCGGAGGCATCTGTGACTTCTGGACTTGGTCCCCTTCTTCCAAAGGTCTTCCTCTTCAGGAATCCACTGCTGGTTTCTTGCAGTCTTGTCTGGGTGTTGCATTATCTTATTTTTAGGCCTTTTGAGTGGTTTGGGGGAAAATCCAGTAACTTACTCCTTTCTTCCTGGTCGCTGGGGGACACTTTGGTATTTTCCTTTTGTGTTTCCTAGATTCCCCAGCTCCCCTCTACACATTCCACTTACCTAGGTGGGGGCCCTGCATTAGCATTCCATGTTTTCAGTATATGGTTTGGGCTCCCCCTAGGGTCACTATTGTCTATTGCTATTTGCATGTTTTCTATTGCTATTTATGCCTATTTCTGATTACTAGTGTGTTACTTACCTCCTGTTAGAGGGTTGCCTCTCTAGTACTTTATGGTAATTGTGTCACTAAAATAAAGTACTATATTTTTGTAACACTGAGTGTTTTCTCTCGTGTGAAGTGCTGTGAGACAGTGGTTTTGCATGAGCTTTGCATGCCTCCCAGATACGCCTTGGCCGCTCATCCACAGCTACCTCTAGAGAGCCTGGCTTCTACACTAATAGGGGATACCTGGAACTGGTATAATATGTGAGTACCATAGGTACCCTCCACACACCAGGCCAGCTTCCTACAGTCTGGAGCCAGGGTTTGGGGGAAAGGACCTGTGTGCACTTCAAAGACCCGGCTTTGAAATCACCCCCACTTCAAAGGCACATTTGAGTAGAATAAACCGGGTCCTTGACCCTACCAAGTCATTACACCACTGGACCTGTGAAGAACTCTGCCAGGAGTAAGGACTGCTGTGCTACAAGAAGTGGCACTCAGTTGTACTGCTTTCCAAGAAGGACTGCTCTCTGCTTTGCTGAGTTACCCTGCTGCCTGCTGATCTCTGCTCTGCTGAGGAAGGACTGGACCCCTCTCATCTGAACCCAGAGTGACTCCAAGGGCTTGTTGACTTGCCCCCTGTTCTCCTACAGCCCCACGGACATCAGAGACTGCCTGCAACCAGCACCTGGACTCTGTCTGCTGTGAGTCCTTCTCAGCCAAGTGGTGCCAATCCAGTCCTGGGCCCTTGAAAGACATTATCTGTGCTGAAACCCAAGGAAACCAGGGTATCACCGCTGCTACCTGAACCACGGGCACCACATTACCGACTAAGCGATGCATCTTCCTTAGATTTCAATGCATCTTCGACCCTGCACAGCTTGGCTCTAACCCAGCAGTTTAATGACGACGCATCGCCTCAATGCTTAACACTGCCTAATGTTCAACACAACCTTGACGCTGCACAGCTTTGATATGACGCATCGCCTAGATCTCCTGGACACCTCTCCTCCTCTGCTCCATGCATCAAGTCCTCGATGTTGACACTTCTTCCATCTGAGGTACTTTATGAGTGGACCCTGCGTGGGTTCTGTGGCAGGCCAGCCCTAAATCGCGGTCAGCCTGAACTTTAGATTTACCCTGGTCTAGCATGGCCTCAAGTAATCTTTTAGCGCTTTTTTTGGTTTATTCTTTTAGAAGTCATAACTCAACGTCTACTGATTGTTTTTTTGTCATTTTGGTCTTGTTTTACTCATTAAAATATTATCTATTTTTCTAAGCCTGTGTGGAGTACTTTTTGTAGTGTTTTCATTGTGTTACTGTGTGTGTGTTGCCCAAATACTTTACAACATTAGCAACAATTATCATGGTTGAATTGTACAACTTTTTCATCATTCTAATAACACTGGTTACAATTATATGTTTTATCTGCCTAATAATCACAGCTCATGCTTTCTTTACTTGAATGCTGCCCTGCTGCCTGCTGATTTTTTGCCTGGGTGAGAAGGACTGGACCTGCATCGCTTGAACTCAGAGTGACTTCAAGCCCTAGCTGGCTGATCTCCTGATTTGAAGTCTCAGGGATATAAAAGATTTTCAACCACCCTGCTTCTGCACATGGATGCTGCCATCTGTGAGTCTGCCCTGTCGAGTCATTCCACCCCCGTTCTAAACCCTTGAAAGTGGACCTAGGTATTTTATGCTAGTGGAACCAACGCATCCTCTGCTGCAGGAGCAGAACCGAAGCATCATCGCTGCTGTGTGGAGCAGAACTAAGTATTTCCTCTACTGTGTGGGTCGGAACCGATGCAACAGACTCTACAATGCTTTTCCTGGCGCAAGCACCTCGCATTCCCGTCGATGGCAGCGTCAACAGAGATGCTGAAACTCATTGGACCCCACGCATTGTCTCCACTGGACAGCGCATCTTCGACACCCGTCTTCGCATCACATCACAAGCCCACTCGCCTGGATCCTCAACGCCGACACATCAGGAACCCTCCCCGCATCTTGAAACTGATGCATTGCTGCTGTTGCCTGAGGAAGAACCGACACATTTCCTCTACTGAATGGGTGAGAACTGATGCAACGCTCCAGAACCCGGATTAAGGTACTTTAGTTGAGCAGGCCTAACTGGGTCCCAGTAGCTGGTCTGTGCTCCATCACTGTCGGCCTGACTTTTTTACTTTGTCCCGGTCTAGATATCCCTATCCCTGATTGGTGCTTCTTGCTTCTAAGGTCTACCTTACAGTTTATTCTTTAAAAATTCATAACACAAGTTCAACTTATTGGAGTTTTGTTCCTGTTTTATGTATGAAAGTCTATTTTTCTAACTTGGTGTGGTATCTATTGTATGGTGTTTTCACTTTTTGAGGTGTTGCACTAATACTTTACACACTGCATCTAAGTTAAAGCTGACTGTTCTGTGCCAAGCTACCAGAGGGTGAGCAAAGGTTAATTTAGGGTTTGCCTCTACCTTACCCTGACCAGAACTGTAGTTGCTCTTTGGCTAAGGCTCACACCCCAGTCAACTAACCAATATGTAAAAAGAATCTTGATAAAATGTCAATCATTTCATGCTAAGGGCTAAGATGCAAGGGGGCTATCCACGATGTCATCCGTTGGCTACATATATAATGTTTACATTCTGCTCATTCATTGTTTGCCCGCTACTATTTTCTTTACATCTGCTGTTATATTTTTACACATGCTGTGCACCACAATGGGCTTTAAATGGGCTGTTGGTTGTTGGATGTTGGTTTTTGATGTGTGCTTGTTTTAAGGAAAGGCTTTCCGTAACCCACAACAATAAATTACATAGCTGTGATCACTGACAGCTTTGTTACTTGCCTAATCCGCATGCGCTCCAGGTCGGGTTGAGAAAAATGTGTGGGTCACAAGTTGCCTATTCTCCTTGCTTAAGCAAATAAGTTCACATACCTGTGCTTTCCTGAGGGTTTAGGGAGATCTATCCAGATCGGGTTAGGAAAGATATTCATGATTTAATATCCACGGAAAACTGTGTGATAATAAACATAGGGCCTGATTTAAGGCAAATGGCACTGCGCTCTGTGCAGCGCCACTTTACTTGCACCCCTTAGCGCCCCCTAATGCCACCATGTGTGCACCGTATCTGAGATAAGGTCACCATGGCGGTAGTTATGGAAACTAGTGTTAACATTTTTGACGCTAGTTTGGAGCTTTGCAGGACTAGCGTAAAAAAATGTGATGCTAATCCTGCAAAGCCCATTGAGGCCCATTGAAATCAATGGAGTGCTTCTTTTTAACACCTGCTCTGAGCAGACATTAAAAGTGCAAAAAACACATGATGTCATGAAATCTCTTGGATTTCTGTGCGTCATTTTTTTGGCCCCCATAACGGTGGAACGCCCCCTTTGCATACATAATACCTGGTGCAGGCAGAATGTGGCGCAAAGGGTTGCAAAGTGGCGCAATGCATGCAGTGAGCCTCTTTGTAAATCTGGTGCTGCGATATTGGCCTTGTTGGGCCACATTAGCGTAAAAAAAACGACACTAATGTGGCGCAAGGAGGCGCTAGGGGCTCTTAAATCTGTCCCATTCTGTTTAAATGAACTATTTGCAGCAATGGTTGATTGAATTTATAATTTCAATGTTCAGACCATGACTGATTGACATCAACCATATCAGTTTCCAACCAGGCCCAATTTAGTTTAAGTTTACCAGTGTATCCTACGTGCGGTATGCAAGATATTGAATACACATATTTGTAAACAAGCTTCATGCTTTGGATGATTTTATGTTTTAGTTTTTATCTATTTATGTCCTCAGCCAAGGCCTAAAGCCAAAAGCTGTAGCAAAACGTGTTTGAGAAGAGCATGAAGCCAGATCTTGCAAAGGTGATATCATATCCAAGATGGCTGTCTCCAGTGACTTGAGCTTGGGCTTGTTTCTTGGAATGGTGAGCTCCTGCACATTCAGGATTGAGAAACGCTAGGCCTGCCGTTGCCTGAACTAACCAAGGAAGCGGTTGAGACACTTCCAGGGCGCTTTCAGGGCCAACAAATTTAACAAACATCCCATGCCTGGATCCAAACCTGAACACAGAACTGACCGATGACGTAAGTCCCTTTGAGGTAAGTCCGCCATTCCGTGGCACGATGGTGGTGTGGAGTCCCCAGATCACAACATGGATGATGAGCGCAGAAGGCGATCAGAAGCCGAACCCCCTACACACTGCCAAAATATAAAAATGAAAATGTTTTATTTAGATAAAGGCATCATCCTTACAAATAAAACAAAACTATACATCATAATATACATTTTACAAAAGCCTGATTAAACCTGTTAATCAGTTCAGAAAATAAATCTACTGTATAATGAACTCATGAATTCCTTGTTAAACACGTCGCTCAATTGCAATTTCTTAACGTGTCTCCCTCTGACCAAAAGCTTTAGCCGCGCTAAACAGAGTGTAACTGATAGGAGCAGTTTCTGCAGGTAATGCTGTTTTTCGGCTAGGTTTGTGCTGTCTAAATGCCACATACACACCTATGTACATTAGATCAATTCGATAGCTTTGCAAACTTTTTATGGATGTTCATTGATGTAGGAAGAATAGGAATACATCACATACAAACAAACAAAAGTTCCCAAATCCCAATACAAACATTTTAGGCTATACAGTTGTAAACCAATGTAAGTAGTGAAAGGCTTAATACATGACATGTTAAAAGAAGACAGACTGTGGGTTTCAATAGACAAGGCAGGTCATATTTAGGACAAACAAACACTTATTACTTAGGAAACTTATACACATGCTGCATTGTTAAGTTAGCTGTGCTGAAACACACAAGAGGCCCAAGCCACATTAGAACAAGAGTTTTTCTTTAAAGCTGCACCAACGGTTGCTTTCAAAATGTTCACTTAGCATGAACAGGGTGGAACAGAAGGGCGTATCCTTCCTTAGCACAGGGGTCCTAAAAACCACAAGTCATTCATATTGTGTTAAGGGGAACTGTGTAAAGGGTCAGATAAGTATTTGCAAGGGAGGGCTACCATGAGCAGCACGCAACATATAATCTCTTGTTGTGCAGAAAGATAGATATGGTGAATGACATCATTGTAACTTACACACCCATGAGGCCAACAAGCGCAAGTGCTTCTTTCCAGAGGCACCTCATTATCTTATCTGTACTGCTTGTAGTTGCTTACGTAAATGCTGAACTCTTGACCACAGTTTTTTGTGGTTTTTACAGTATAAATGCTACTGGTGCTTGAACCAGAACTTTGAACTTCAGTCATGGCCTCTATGTGAGACTGCCTGTTGTTCCCAGCTGAAAATCGATTAAACCTATATTATTGTGTCAAAATGATTTGTTTTATTTTATTAACAGATTTCCCTCTAACATCATACCAACAAAGAAGAGTACAACCAAAGTCAGAGGTAGTATGCAATGACAGCTCCCACAAAAATAAACAGTTTAAAATTTAACAGCTTTGCACAGCTGTAAACACGACTACATTTCCAACTTCTTCATATCTGTATCTACAGACTTCATTGTTGGCAGACCAGGGCTTCGTCCCTCGTGGATCTAACTAGATCTCCCAATAATGACACCATTCTTTCCAGGTTTTATACTGCTCCTGTGGGACCCTCTAGTTAAATAAACGTTTCTCAAGGCTCATACAGTGGCCGAGGGCTTCTTTACGTCCCTCTAGTGCAGGGAAGCTTGTCTCCTTTCAGAGCTTGGCAATGTCTCATTTCACAATGAGAACCCCCAGCCACAGGAGGACCTTCTCATATCTATTTCAGTCCAAGTCAACACTAACGTGTAGAATGGCCATATTGTGAACTGCAGGCACTAAACCCAACACCTTGCTCCAAGAATGAAGTATTCCCTCCTGGAAAGGAGCAATACACCTGCAACTCCATATCATTTGGATACGATCTCTCGTATGTGATGTGCAAAGCAGGGAGACTAGCACACCAAACATCCACAACCTGCCTTGTGTGAGGTAAGTAAGATGTGTCTAATTGAGTTGGATTAATTGAAATTCTAGTGCAATGGCAGATCCTCAAGAGGATGCTTGCATCTTCCCCCAGTCCTCTTCGGAGAATGGTTCCAAGTCATGTTCCAAAAGCATGATGCAACCGATCAAAGGAATCTGGGCTATTTCTAAGTAAGGAGCAATACATTTGTGTGATCTTACGATACTTCAGCACATCCATCAATATTTGCCTCCAGTGGACTGAAATCTAGGAGTTCCTCCAGGTCAGACACACAGGAAGTCAACGTATAGCTGGGCTGAAGATAGCTGAAGAATTGACCCTTATGGAGGTCTCATGGAATCAGCAAATGATTTCATCACTGTTCCCTACATCAACCCCTCAACCAGGGGATTCTTAACTATCCCATTGTTTGAATCCCTGTGAATCCACAACCTGGCAAAAACTTCTTCTGAATCTCAGTTTCCATTCCAGATCTCTACTAATGTCCCTCCAGATTTTGAATATCATTTGGGTAGCCAGGGGGAGGGAGAGATTAATCACTCCTCCAAAGTGACTATAATATTTTAACCCCCCTGCATCACCCTCTTTTGGGATGGGAAGGCGGGGTCTCCCTTTGTGTCGTGCCCCCAATCGTTGAAAATTACTAAATTGACAGCTCCATAATAAGATGTATGTTGACAACTGCCACCCCACCATCAAACGTGGATTTAAAGCATTTTGCTAAAGATGTTCGAAGGAGACCCACAGATGCTTTGATAACAGTAGGCAGGAACAGGTTATTGATAATCTAAGTTGAAAAGCTTGATTACTGAGCTGAGAGTATTCTTTAAACTGTTAATTTTCAGAATGTTTGTTAACCTATAGTTCCTTTCCAGGTAGTCCTTGTCAAAGTTCTGTTGACTTTTTTTACTCTCAATATCAAGTTACTTTAATATAAAAAGATTTTTGAACAATTTTATAGTTTTTTCTGAGGCTTTTTATTTCTTTCCAAACAAAAATGGAGTGAGGAGCATCTTGGCGAGCTTCCGCCTGCATTTATCCATCTGGTATTCTCATGAACCCCATCCGGCAGCACTGACCAAAGGGCCTGCCCCCTATGGCAGAGAGACTGGGGGGCACTGTAGCGATGACTGAGTCTGCCTGGGGGCCGAGAGAATTGAGGATTGTGCAGCTGCCATAGGGCTTTCAAAATGTCAGCCAGTGCATTGTGCCCAGAGCATGAGGAGACGCAGCCCAGGCAGGGTGGTTCAACTCTCCATGAGGGAGCATGGCACAGCTGGAAGTACCGGCAGGGAGCGATCCGACATGGGTCTACTGTAGAGACTTGTGAGAGGCCATGCAGGCGGGGTATCTGTATGACAGTGCCGTGGCTGTGGTGACTCCCGTTACCCTGTTGGGGTCTGCAAACAGGTCTACAGCACCTCCGATTGCACTGGGGCATGGCAGTTGGACCTCCTGCAGAGGTGCACCTTGGGCGTGAGACACTCATGAGTCTTTGGCCCCTACCCTCACCCATTGGACTGCGCTCCTGGGCCCTGGCAGAGGCTCAGGTGTGCTGGGACACTCATAACCTAATGGAGGGGTAACATTGGCCCTCCCTTCAGCCCTGTGGAGGCCTCATGAGTCCCTGTGAGGCAGCTTGGGGCGAAGAAGTGCTCCAACCCTTTGGTCCAATGGCAGGACCTCCCTTTGGACGGCACATAGCCAGTGGGGAGCTGCACAGCAATGGTTGTTTGGGTGGCCTGGACCCAAGCAGTTAAACCGAAGATCCACCCCTCCACTACCATTGGACAGCCGTAATGCTGTATGGGGCCTGGAGACAGACAGTGAAGTCCCGACACGTGAGCAGCATGGAGTGCCTCCCTCCCCCAGTGATTGTAGGCTTTGACCTCTGGTTGAGATTTCCTGAGGGTGTGCCACTGTTGGGAGATAGCAATGCGGAGCTGGAAGCGAGTCTCCCTTGATGGATTTGGTCTTTACCACCAGACTGTTGGGGAGATGCTCTGAAGGGTGGCTATATCGCAGACTGTCTGCCACAGATCACAACAATATAGGTAAGTCCAGAGCGAGGGGTACTAGTGCAAATGCAGGAGTACAGGGGTCGCACACGGCAGGTGAACAGCCACCGATGAGTGGAACAGAGCAAGTGTTGCCAGCTCTCTAACAGACCCTGGAGAAAATCCTGGCGGCAATAATGGACTCCAAGACCTCCCTAAAGGCGCAGATAGGCAGTATCTCAGAGGAACTGGGCCTCCTGTCGGCGGACCACCATAGGCTTGCAGATAAATTCAAGGAGACGCAGATGGCAGTCAGGGAGCTCAGGCTAGCACAACAGTCGATACAGCAACAGCTGACCAAACTCACTGAGACTGTGAAAACTCTGGAAAGGAGGGCCGAGGACACTGAGGGCTGTAATCGGCACAATACCATGATGGTCATGGGACTACCTGAAGGTATGGAAGGTAGCACTAGGATTGCGCCCCTGGAAAACTGGATGACTACTCAGGTAGCACCAGCACGACTTACTCCCTTCTTCGCCCTTAACCGTTCACACAGGGTGCTCGCATGGCCCCCTGCCCGGGGTCACCCAACAAGACCAGTGGTGGCCAGATTGCTGCTTTATTGGAATATCTTGCTTCAGAAAGCCCACAAGAATGGCCCGTTTCGAGTGGACAATTTAGCACTGACCTTGTTCCCGGACTTTATCATGGCAGTGCAGACCAAAAGAACCTCTTTTCTGGAGGTTAATCAAGAGTAACAAGCTATTGATGTCCCCATTCCCTCCTATTTCCGGCCAAGCTGTTGGTAATAGTAGATGACACCACACACAATTTTCTGAACTGAACTAATGCCTGGGACTGGTTGGGCAAGTACAAGGCGGAGGGCACAACCGACATTGTGCAGGAGGATCGACCCTTACTGCGCCGATGCCCGCACAGGAGATGTCGGGATCAGTCAAACACAAGCCGCATTTGAGGCCTGACGAAGGCCTAAGTGGACAGAGACAAGGTGGTGGCCCTATTGGCTTTGTTAGGCCTCACCTACAGCCACACTTCGGACTCTTGACACTGAGGCTCATTTGGACAAATACTCTGTTGATATCACCTCAGATGAAGCATCAGTGGACAAGTGGAGTCTACCACTTGTGACTCCACAGAAGACGGACGACCTAATTTGATTGTATGTTAACAAGTTGGTAAGGTCTCTGGGCAAGGGGATTGGGGGGGGGCACTACTTCACCTGCTTCATGGGGACATATCAGGAGTTCCCAGGTAAACATGCAGAGACTCTCCTGACTGTGGCCTATGGCACCTCCTGGTTCTTTTGCAATGTTGCTGCTGTTAGCATTTCTATTGCCATGCCGCATGTTATTCACTGGGGGAGCTTGGACTCCTGCTACTGCCTGCATTGCCTGAGAGGAGTTTTGGGGGCTGTGTTAGCTCCCCTTGCCATGCCACTTATGAGTGAGAGCTACAATGGACAGGATGTGGGGTGTGAGGCCGGGGCAGACACTGACATGCACTGGTTGTGCAGGTTAACCACTCCCTCACACTCACCCGTGACCACTGAATAATGGGTAATGGTTCTACACTTTATGTATTTTTTGTCATGCCTACGTTTGTGTGACTGGATATTGCCAGACTGCTTTGGGGTAGTGGGGTTGGGGAATTGTTTCTCAGTTTTGGGGGTTCCGGGAGCTGTGTGGTCACTCTTTGGTAAGGGCGTAATGGGGAGGCCCTGAATTAGCCCGAGCCACATTCATCTGAGTACAACACTCATAGAGTTTAGTTTAATGACATGGAACATTAGTGGCATGGGTACAGCAGTCCGTCTGCAGGGCATATAGCCCTCCTGCAAGAGATGCACCTTACTGCTGTGGAGATACAGCTCCTCCGGAGGCGCTGGATGGGGCAAGTGTATGCCACGGAATTCTCTGCCTATGCTTGGGGCACCTAGATCTGGGTCCTGTCAGGCATTCCCTTTGAAGCCACTAATATCCACATAGATAAGGAAGGTAGGTATGTTTTCATGGAATGGAGACTGAATGGTAAACTCCTGTGTATGCTCATAATCTTGGTCAGCTAATATCCCTAGCCCAAATGTCAGCACTGTTGGGCTCTCTTACTGGGAGGGACATCATTATGGGAGGGGACTTTAACTGTGTGGCAGCCACTGGTCCTGACTGCTTCACTCTGCTGCTTCTGGGGGCGACTGCTCGTAGACTCGCAAAGGGGTGTTGGGACTGGACAGGCAGCTGGGGGTTGGATGATGTTTTGAGGATGCACCATGGCGTAGAAAGGAATTACTCCTATTACTCCTATTATTCTAGCCTCTGCCCTCCATGTCTGTTTAGGTAAGGTCCTATGCTCAGCACCCCTTTCTGCATTTGTTTCTCGCACCAAGTATCTAGGCCGCACTACCTCAGATCATAATCCATTACTTATAGGACTTCAACTGAGTTTGGATAGACTGGCAACCCCAGTGTTGTGTCTTTGCCCCACTGCCCTGGAAAATGACACCTAGCGGGGGGACTACATCTCGATATATGTTTAGCACAACCTGGGCACGGACTCCGATGGCCTTGTAGGAATGCCTGGACCCTGTGGAGGATGGTGCCCCTGGAGCGACTGTTCGCCCGTTAACTAGAGTGTCCAGACTACAAGAAGTGACACAAATGCCATGAGGGCATGGCTGAGACATGCTTGCTGGGTTGAGGTATCTACACGGGGACCTTGCCTACCCTCCCTTTCCAGCAAAGACTCCTGAATGGGATACTAGAGGCTACCTCTCCCAGAACTCACTGTTCAATCAGTGAATTATGTTAACAGTTCTACTGCTATTATGTTAAATTCTTTCCACTGGTCATCTGAATGTCCTCCCTAGTGACTTCTTTTGAACTGTAACAGAATGTGCCTGATGGAGTAGAAAGGGGGACCAGTAGATTGATATGCATCACTGTACCTTGAACACATGTACTGAGTGTTATATGAGGCCATCTCCCGTGGAAGCATGATGGCAAAAAGTACGATACTAAGGTGATCTCTAATGCACTTGTGAAGCTAAATCAAAATGTCAATAAAATATCTTAAAAAATACATTTTTATCTCTGAATGATGTCTCAGACTCTGAAATTACAATGTAGAAGTTTAAAACATACCCCAGACACACACAGTGCACACATACTTAATGGGCTATAAGGACAGCCCATCACCAAGGCTGAGAGACACACCTAGGAGTTATACAACTCAAATTCTGCAGGGCGAAGGCAATCACCCCTGTGGCCTCTTCCAGCTACTCCAATGTCAGTAACACCAGGATCAACCCACTCCCACCTCCAGAGAATGTAAATAGTCACATCTGAATCTGTTAATAATGACTGCCAGGATGTGAAGCCCTCACACACCAACATCCAGGCCACAAATCAAGCTACTGCAACAGAAATCCATCTATGCACAGCTAAATCAGCCAAAACCCAAAATGTCACTTGCTACAAGGAAATTAAGAATTAGGGGAAAGCACAGGATCTCTTGGTTCCCATATTGTGCCTTCCCTATCAACCCCCGTCCAAATGAATCAAATATAAAGTCCCACCACTTCCTAGAATCAGCCTCCACAGCTGTACTCATCTCTCACCCCCAGGGTTCTCTAACCCACCAGCTTGCCTTGCAACTCAGTCTCACGCCATAGCTGAGCCCTACTCCCCACCTTTCACCCCCACTCATATCGCCTATGCCTCCCTCCTCCTTCTAATCCAATTTCTGGAGATCCAATGATGGCAGATACACATGTTGGGAAAACCCATGATTTTCCCTGATGACCAAAATAAGAAAGCTTTTTCTTTGTCTTAATTAAGCAGAAATACAGAAAATTGAAGCAATAATCTTTGCTTTATAATCCCTCTGCTTTCTTTGATCAGACGCAGAGGTTGTTTGACAAGAAAACACATGCTATGGTGGTCATTACGAGTCTCACTTGCATTGGCCTTCGGACTGCTGCCAATGCGGCGGTATGAGCACCACATTATGACCATGGTGGTCGTGCTGCGGTCAGAACGCCAGCACCGTCAAGATTAGTTGTCCCGGCGGTCTGGCGGTTGTGGCAGTCCTAATCTGCCAGAGCAGCGCTACAAGCAGCGATGTCCTGGGGATTACGACTTAGTTTTCCCACAGCGATTTCATGGTAGTAACACTGCAATGAAAAGACTGGCGGAGAAGAGGTGCACTGCACTGCCCATGCACTTGGCATGGGCAGTGCAGGGGCCTCCCTGGCCAGCATCGTCGCAATGTTCACTGTATGCTTTGCAGAATGTGAACATTGCCAGGGTGCTGGTGCACCCTGCATCCTACAGCATTGCTGCTGGCCCGATTACAAGCTGGAGACAATGCTGTAGGATGTTTCCTGCTAGGTCGGCGGGCAGAAACTCAGGTTTCCACCCGCCGACCTAGTGGGAAACTTGTAATAGGCCCGGCGGGGAGGTAGCCACTATGGCAGCAACCTCCCCATCAGAAGTTCGGTAGGCTGGCAAAACCATCCAGCGAACTCGTAATCAGGCACTATGGGGGTTATTCCAACTTTGGAGGAGGTGTTAATCCGTCCAAAAAGTGACGGAAAAGTGACGGATTTACCACCAGCCGTATTACGAGTCCATTATATCCTATGGAACTCGTAATACGGCTGGTGGTATATCCGTCACTTTACCGTCACTTTTGGGACGGATTAACACTCCTCCAAAGTTGGAATAACCCCCTATGTCTTCAGATAATGAGCTGTTAATTTTTAAACAGGGCCGTCAAGCTCTGTTAAACTGTATTGCCTTGTTTAATCAATTGACAGTCGAGACGGATTCCCAGAAGGAAAAGGAAGTTATGGATGTCCTGGTTAATCCTCCTACGAAGTGTGAAAAGCTCACAAACTTTGTGGTGCGATTGGATAATCACTAATCTGAATGTCATTCAGAAAAGACCAAAAAAGCAACTGGGTCTGTGCAATTAAGCAGTATAAGGCAGCCCATATCTAAAGACAGAGAGAGAAAGATGTGTACATTATTTGTGCCTGAACTGTTGTAGGCTATGACTTTTTTTAATAAAAAAAGAACCTTTAAAAGCCAAGCGTCCATGACATTGACCACTGTGAGGCCACAGCTAACAGAAATCCAGGTTATTTGACAAATAAGTGAGCTGCCTTGTAGAGCAAAGAATTCAAGTCTGTTCTTAGGTAGGTAGCGAATACTATGCAGACAGCTGCGGCTCTTATGATAGTTTGATGCGGGTGATTTTGTCACAAGGTCAAAAAAAGGAGGTATCAGGACATTTAGATTCAGAAGCTTCAGGGAATTATGAAGAACATAATTCCATACAAAATGTGGGTTGTGTGAATATCAGGTCCTGCCTCTCAGACTCTGCAAAGCCAGAACAGTGTACAACATTTTAAAATGTCTTGCATGTGACACTAACAATCAATATAACCCCTCCTGAATGCACCGCTACTTAACAGTCCATGGCAGTGACAACAATGCTATGGCCCACTACCAGTACTATGACAAGCAAAACACAGCTACAGCTGTGTCCCCTACCAAACTGGTCTTCCAAACAATGTCACATACTCACCTGGGGAGGGGGACTATATGGGAAACTGGATGTACTCGCAGTACAACAATAGAGAGGCCCAGGTCAAACTTCCACACTGTTTACCAGCTCTGTCATCATTGTGCACTCTCCAGCTGTTAGTTTAATCAATGATGCCATACACCGTACTAGGTAATAAATGTACATTGTCATGTCTGCTTGGAGCATGGTGTATGGAATTGCAAATCTCTCTGTCCTACATTGCTCTAAACCAGATTTGGAAGAAGCTGTCATTGTCATCTCAGGGGATCATGTAAAAGCATTGTATGCATGTCACATTGCATGTCTAGTTGTCAAAGTTAAACATCAATTATTGCATCACTTACAGCAACTGTGTGTTCCACTTCTCCTACAGGTAACCTTACCATACTCAACATGGAAAACACACCAGAGACTGACACTACCCCTCTGGATGAAGGCCCTAGTGAGGAAAATACCCCTGGATGTTTGCACACTGAAGACGAAGCTGGCCCATCTGAGACACCTGGTCAGTAAACATCTGTGAGCCTAACCCTGCCCAAATCAACTCCTCCCAGCCCTGTTGCATCCACATCACAGACAACCATTCGCCCCCAAACCTGTATCCGAAGGGCAGTGTCTTTCAACATGTATTTGCTGACCCCCTCCCCATAGAGGTACCTGAGCCTCCTGTTGTCACCCCTGACAATGATGGACCTCCCACCAGTGGGAGTGGGCACATTGTGCCAGTAGCACAGGTGCGTGGGGATAGGGTCCATGGGAGGGATAGTGTGGGGCAGAGGATGGGGGCTGCAAGGGACACAACTGACCAGGACACTATTGCCCAAGTCTTGTGAGCCTACCAAGATTCCCAGGGCATGATGGGACAGGTACTGGCTATGATGGGAGAGATCCAACAGCTGCAGCGGAACAACCGCCAGGTAACTATGCAGCAGTGGCAGACCCAAAATGCCATCCTGGCTTCCATTGCTTGTGTGCTGAGAGACATGAATACCACCCTGAGTAGGTTTAGTACCCAACATCAGGCCTCTTCCACCAGCAATGAAACATCAGGCCCTTATACATCTGTGGCTGCTGGTGGAATGGAGGCCCTGCCAGGGGAAGGTAATCCCTCAGACACCCCACCTTCTGAACAGAAGAACCCCCAGCAAATGTGGACGTCCACCCAGACATCCTGGAGGAGCAGATGCCACGACCAAAACCACTGCCAGGAAGTGAATCTCTACTGATTGGTTCCCCTTGTGTGCCACAGACACACCCTGCTGACTGTCCTGAGGCCTATCTCCATTTTCCTATGGTGCAGGGACAGTGGACTTGTGTTTCCAAATGATGTAGCAGCTGCCCTGATGATTTCATCCACCACGACTGAACCCTTCACTGTTTACTTTGTGGTATGTTTGTTTCAATTCACTCATTTTGCTGTGGACTCCCCAATAAATGCCACTTAACCACAGATTATGTGAAGGTGTGATTTATCGACCATATACAACTGTCATGTATAACAACTCTTGTACTAAAATGTTTCTCTCTAATGTAAAACCTGTGTCATGGTCATTACACATGTACTGTATAACCAGGATACATATTGCATTGGCAATGTATCATATACTGTACATGACACAAATCACTTGTACTGCACAGTCTCACATATTTATTTGGAGACGGCCAATTACCCCATATTGAAGTACTGCTGCTAACTTCATTGTTTCAGCATAGGTGTCATACTATTCCAACCCACAGACTTCTGAAGATAGGGACATGTCAGTTTGTCACTATCCCAGGAGGCAAACTTATGGCTTCAGTGCATCATCAGCTAAAGCCTTATCATATACCCATACCATAGCTCCCAAATTACCATACACCATGTAACAGACAGAGGTCAGTACTAATGTCCCCAGTCATGGAACCTATCACTTACCATGGTCAGGTATGTGGAGGCTTGCCGCTCACCTATGTCAATCTTCAGACACATGCACATTGTCGGCAAAGGGGAAACAATCTGACAGCTATGTATAAGTTAGTTTACATACAACATAAATCATTATGACATCTCAGGGCGAGGTTGTGGAGCATGCAGCAGGCAACAATAGTTTGAAAAACTTTGTTGGGTGAGAAGAGGAGGGCTCTTCCAGACTTATCAATGCTGCAAAATCTTGCCTTCAGGAGCCCAAAAGTCTGCTCCACGACACTCCTTGTCCTTCCATGGGCCTCAGTGATGCTGACTTCACCTGGCGTGGTTGGGTACCTCACTGGTGTCAACAACCAAGGACGGTTTGGGTAGCCAGAGTTCCCTGAAAAGTATAGTTACAACAATCCAAAAATTAATCTTGGACATGCCCTTATATGGTAGCAGATAAAAGCTATAGACACACATGACATATATGACTTACCAACCAGCTAGGCCTCTCTGTGTATTGTTGTGTCATTAGCAGTGGGATATTGCTGTTCAGCATGATGAAGGAATCATGGACTGACCCAGGATACTTTGCAGAAACTTGTGATATGTAGAGGTAAGCCAAACTGGCCACTTGGATCCTGTTCCTATATACCTGCTCATTGGCACTTGGGGTAACCAAGGCTACAGAGGTGCCATCTATGGATTCAACCACATGTGGAATGTGTCCCAAAGCATAAAAATCCATCTTTACAAGGGCCAAATCCTCACACTGGGGAAATCTGTTGTAGCTGTCCAGGTGTTTCAACACTGCACACAGTACAGCCTTCAAAACCAGAGTGAACATGGGCTGAGACATCCCTGCAGTTAGGGCCACTGTAGTTTGAAAGGACCTAGTGGCCAGGAAGTGTAGCACTGACATGACTTGGACAGTGGGAGGTATGCTTTTGGGATTACGAATGGCAGGCATCAGATCTGGCTCCAACTGACAACAGAGATCCATGATTGCCTGTCTATCCAAGCGGTATATTTGGATGACATGTCGCTCCTCCATGGTGTGCAGGTGTGCAGGTCTGCTAGTGGACGGTGCACTGGAGGTAGTCTTGCTCTTCTCATACCAGGGTATCTATGTGGGACAACACCAGATTGTATGTGTATGACTCAATCTATACATCATAAGTATGATCACACTAATGTCACAGATAAAGCTACATTTTGTCACATGGAACAGTGAAAATGTTGTACTCAGCACATACCTAGGCAACATTTGCCTAAAATTTGCAATCAGATCCCCTAACCCCTAGCATGTTCTTTAAATGGAGAAACATGTCACTGACAGTAAAAGTGAAATTAACTTACTTAGCACGTGAAACATCTGTAGTACGCCTATACTATGTTAAGATTGTCATTACTCTGCTGACAATACTGTTTCATGTACATAACTCAGGATACATAATTTTAACATCCTCTAAATATTACATGCACATTGCTACATGTTTGCATAAAGCCAGCAGTTCACACATAATCATAAATATGATTCTTAGTCAATGGCACATCTTTAATAAGCTAAACATACATATATAAGCCTTAAAATGGCAGTGCCTGACCCACTGTACTAGACATCATGAAGTGACCTAACTCCGCCGGAGGATGTCATCATGGCGGTAGGCGGTCACAACCGTGGTGGACATTGCTATTGGAACACATTGCTGCCTTTGGCCGACTTGGGGCAATGGCAGCGTCCGCCGACGGTCCTGTACTTGGTGGATGTGACCACCATCTCATAATTCATCTCTCACCTGACTCCTGACATACTGCCAGCAAGACCTCCACAACCTGAGCTGCTATGAACTACCTCTGGGAGCAATCATGCCACATCCTACAGGTGATAGGGCCCCTGCCTTTTCAGCTGACGAGCTGGAAAATCTTGTGGAGGAGGTCTACCCCTGTATGAACCGCTCTATGGTGCACCAGAGGAGGAGGTAAGTGTAATGCAATACCAATGTTTGAAACGTTGAGTGATTGATGATGTTCAGGAAATGTGGTTGAATGAATATGTGGGATAATATGTGTGGGTAGATTGACATGTACACATGTGCATAGATAGATTGTGAGCCCTGATGCATAGTAGAGAGAGTGTGATGTATGTACTCTGACCCATCTACAAACTGTATAACATTATAATTGAAGGTGGTGTTATACATAGGTGTATACTTATAGGATGTTTTAAGACATGCTAGTAGTCTGGTTATATGTTTCTAGCCAACACCTGGTGCTGGATATGCATGTTGTATGCCTGACTCATCTTCACACATGGCCTAACTGCAGATGGTCATTCCACAAATTAGGGGAGTTTGGAGGAAGTGTATGTATGGTTACTTGCACTAACTTTTGTTTCACCCTTCTTGTGTTGATATTGTGCATGTGAACATGACTTTCTCCTCTGTCTGTGTCATCCATGCATATCAACATCCATCAGAAAAAGGGGATCTGACATGCCATCGCCTAGAAAGTGCGGACCCTGGGAGTCCACAGCAGGCGGAGCACCCACTGTAGAAAGCGGTGGAAGAACCTGAGATGCTGGGCCCGGAAAAGACCACAGAGGCCCAGCTGGGGATATCCTCCCAAGGAGGAAGGGGTGCCTGTCAGACCTTGAACCCCCTAATGGCCCACATGTTGGTGGCCTACCCTGAGTTGGATGGGCGTTTGAGGGCAGCACAGCAGCCACAAGGGGGTAAGTACAGACTTAAAACATTTTCATCCCTCTGCCAGGTCAGTGTATGAGGTGACACAATCTAAGCTGTGAAAATGGGTAAGTGCAAAGGGTCAAAGATCTCCAAGGAACACAGATGTACAGTTCTCAACATTGGGGCACAGGTGTGCACATTCTATTGTGTATAGGGACATATTACTCTCCTATGTTATCCTTTCTATACAAATGTATATGATAATAAACATGTGACTGTGTCATATGTGTATCGCTATACTGCTTTATATACCCTGCTGGTTGTTCCTTGCCAACTACATAGCCATACTCCCAATATCATGATGGTAAGTTGGCCAGGTCATTGCCCTCTGGCCAATTCAATGATCCTTGATCCATATCTATGTGCAACATAGAGTCTGACAAGTTTAAGTCATTCCATCTTTTCATGAGGTTTCTGATGAGTGACAAGTTCATGTGAGGTTGTGATGTCCATCTGAAATTTCACATGCCATATTTGCTAAACATACTCAGAGATGTTAGTAGGTGAACCCCTTTGGTAAGTGCGAGCTGTACATTGGCCCCTGTAATGTGTCATCTGAGTGGACATCCTACATGTAGGCAACCATGGAGGTATTGCTAGACTCATATTGCAACACATACATTGATATCAGAGCTCTGAATGTCAGTACCATGTACATGTTCTTTGGATGGTAAGTGGCTACACAGCTATTTCCTTAGCCATTGTGTTGTGGGCTTATACATCTTATTAACAGTTACATTTGTCACTGGTTTTTGCCAACATTGTGTGTACTTTGTAAGGTTCTGCCATAAATCAACATTGTAATGTGTCTTAAACATATTTTTTTCTGCTAATTTTGGTTATGTTTTGAATGCTTTTAGTACGGAAGCATATTCTTTGCACTGACTACATTGTGATGCAGGTGTAGTTCACATTCACATCTGGGTAGAATGGTATGTGTAGTCAGTCATTTGACTTGCATCAAGGTGTATGTCTCTATCATGTTATCCACGCATGTGGTTTGTGTCACTGATATTTTCCTATACAGATGCAAGACTACTCATGTCTGATGTGTGGATAGTGATGTTGCCACTTAATCATTGGGCTATTGATGTTGCCACTCATCATGATATGTTGAACTGTATGTGGCTTTCATGCACATGACAGGTACCCATTGTATTTAAGGAGTAGTTATGCCACCTGTGCTTGTCTGTGAGTAAATGCTCTGGACTAAATAGGCCCCTATAAGTGTGTAAGACTTTGTTTACAGGTGGGCAATGACTAAGATGAGTAGGTCAACAAAGTACGTATCATGCTTTCCTACATTACTATTGGTACATGTATTGGTGACATGTGTTTAGACGCTATCATACCCCAAATTTGGAAATGCCAAATACAGTAGGTGCAAGTTTGCAAATTTCCATTGTGAACGTTGCAAACTCTGTGACTTGGCTTGTCTGCAACATGCTGTCTTGTGTTTAGCATATGATAAGGTTCCTTTCCTGGTACATGACATCAGGTAATGCAAGTATGTGTAGATTTTGTGAATGTTATATGTGGAAATCAATGTTACCACTACTTCCCATAGCTTGGTTGTTGGTTGACTATGTTGCTGTGGATAGGGACCCTGAATCATGTTGTAAAGTCAGCTTGTCACAGAATGGTTAATGTGATAGTTCTACTGATATGATGGCATTGTAGGTGTGAAATAGGTAGCTTAGCTGGTGTGTGACAATGTAGTTATATTGGGGATTACATTGTATCTTTTTGTGACATGATGTTGGCACTAACCTGGTTCTACCTGGGGGTGTAGTACACCTAGATGCAATGTAAATGATGTGTACAGTGTGATGTTAGTGTATGAAAAGAATGTAATGACCCTACCTCTCTTTCTGTTTTCAAGCATCAGCAGGTGAAGGAGATGGGGCACACCCAAGTGGGGAAGCTGCTGGCCATGGGACCTCAAGTCATGATACCACTGACACCGAGGGACCCAGTGGCCCGGAGGGTGAGGGGAGTGTCACGGGGGAGACGGGATTCACCTCATCATCTTTGGAATCCTCCTCCAGTGGACACTCCCTGGCGGTGGCGGACCCATCTGGGACCATCCCAGCACCATCTCTGTCCGCCACGCCCCTTTCTACCACCGCCATCCCTGTAGCTCCCCACCCAGCTGGCCATGCCTGCTCACCCAAGAGGGAGGGCATCTCCTTTAGCCCTGCTGCCCTCCTGAGGTTGATCTCTGTGGGTCAGTCGACCATCTTGAATGCCATCCATGGGCTGGCAACTCAAATCCAACAGAGTAATGTGTTCCTGGAGGGGATACAAGGTGCACTGGATGGCCTACAGAGATCCTTTCAGGGACTGGCCTCCACACTGGCGGCAGCCAGTCAACCTTTGTCTACCGTCCCCCTCCACTTTCCTCTTCCCATTCCCAATCCCCCCTTCCCCGACCCAGCGAAAGCACACGAACAGACAGGCATGCATCCACCTCAACATACACGGGCAGCTCAGACAAACTAAAGCACCATAGTACACACCACCGGCATACACACAAGCAACATTTAGATGCACACAGGGTAACAGTCACAACCTGCCCTGGCACCCCCACCACCTCAAGCATCACAGACAGCACACCTGACACACCTTTAGAAATCACACAAACATTCACAGATCCAGCCACCATATCCATCCTACCCACAGACAGCACCCTTCAGACATCCACCTCAGTCATCACACCCACAGACACCACAACCACTGACACTCCTACATGTAGCACATCCACATACCTGCAGTCACCACCCCAACAGACAGCCACGCACCTAACACAGCATCTCCCAGCACCTCTAGCCCCCTCAGCCCAAGACACAAAAACGCTGTCACTCACCCACCCAACAGACACCCGCCAACCACAAGCATACCTCCCACACACATGCACCCAAGATGTCCACACCAACATCTCATACAACCACTACCTCTCCCTCCACACCCAAACCCTCTTGCTATGACCATCCCCATGTGTGTAAAAAATCTTTCTTTCTGAGTTTGCCCTTTTCCCTACTTCTCTGCCTCCGTGAAACCCCTAAACGTGCTGTTTCCCTCGCCAAGTCCATCCCTTCCACCTCCAAGGCCTCCCCTACCTCCCTGCAAGTACCCATGCCTCTCCCTTCGCCAAGAGGTCTACCCCTCCCAAGATGACCCAACCCTCCCCCAAACCTACAACTAACCCCCTCAAGCAAAATTCCCAAAGCCCCCCTCCCAAGCCTAAACCCGACCCCCCCCCTTCCGCCACCACCCCCTGCAGATAATCCCTGAGGTGCCTGCCTGTCCCCTTGATGCCCCTACCTGTGGAGGTTACATGGCAGTCAGGAGTCAAGCTGGGGCACCATATTGTGCCAGTTGTGCACCACATTGTTTTTACATTGGACTGGCATCTGGCTTTGGACTTTTCTATTTGTTGTGTCACAAATATATTCAGACCAACCAATTGTTGATTTTCTGGTTACATCTTTGTCTCGCTTTTCCCATCCTAGGTTTCACTTATTCCTGGCTGACACTGGTTGTGTGTGAGTATTTGTGTGCTTGTGGTACTTGTGCTTCCTGTATTGTGTGGGCAGTGTGTGAGGGTGTGTGTGTAGTGCTTTGTCCCCTAGGGATAGGGTGTGTGTTGTGTGATTGGCATGTGTATGTTGCAGACATGTTGTTGTGATGGTGTTCTGTGTTGTTTGTGTTGACATGTGTTTGTTGTTGTGGCGTGTGGCTTTGTGTGCTTTGAAATGTGTGAGAGTGTGTGTATTGTGCATGGTATGATAGATATGATGTGCTGTGAGTGTGATGTGTGTGTTGATTTGTAAGTTGTATGATTGTGTAATTGTGTGCGTTTGTTTCCTGTTGGTTGTACGTTGTGTTGTATGTGTGATGTGTCCCTGGGTAGTGTCTATTGTGAGTGCTTGCCATTGTGTTGACGATGATGCGGTTGTGGTGTTGATGTGACCTGTTGTGGTGTATTGTGAGAAACTTGGCCTGTGCTGTATTTTTGTGTGTAAGTGTGTGTTTTTTTACATGTTTGTGTGTGTATGTGTGGATGTCTGTGTGGCTGAATTTGAGTGAGCGTGTCAGTGTACAGTTACGCTTGAGTGTCGCCCTCGCACCCCCTTCCCCATGGTATGTTGTGTAAGTGTACAAAAATTAACAATATATAGCAGTAACAGGTGAGATGTACTTACGGTTGCTGTTGTTGTCATCAATGAAGATTCCGTAGTCTTTTGGCGAGCAAGAGCAGCGGGATGACGTCTACTTATGGTTCCATGGTGGCTCCAGACATGTATGGCTTGCTGAAGGGGAGCGTCTCCTTTCATACAGTTCGTTTCCGTCTGGGTTTTCGTGGTGGTGCGACTTCAGTGGAAATCTTGGCTGTATGCAGCCTCATAATAGGTCCGACTGAAACATGCTCTTCGTCGGCCTGCAGGTGCCTTTAGTCGTCTACAGCGGTCAGTGGCAGTGCCGGCGGTGCTTTGGCTTTATTCCGTAGGGAATACTGCCAGTGTCATAATTTGGGGGTCTTCTCCGCCAGCCTGTTGGCAGCTCTGGGACCACCAAACTTGTAATGACCCCCTATGTGTCCAAGGTACAGCTTCAATTTGGTTGTCTCACTTCTCGAGAAAGTTCTGGCTTGATTTGATCAAAAATATATCTGTTTGTTCACCCAGGTGCACATGGTTTTCTATGCTGTCTCCTTCAATGCCAGAGTTTAAAGGCATCTATGCTCTTCCTCTCCTGTTTCTTCAGCCACCAACTTTCACGTCTATGCGTTGTTTAGAGGAATATTATCACTTGCGCAGTTTGGACCTTTATTCTTGTATTCACATCACTATATTACTTCAGCTCTGCCCAGTGCTAGTCTGTGGCTTTTGTCTTTCTGCTGGAACCTTTATTATCGATAGCAGATTCCAGGAGACAGATGCTGTCCGTCACGTCTAGGTCTTCATCCTCAACTTTTAAGTTGATTCAATCAATGATTTGAGAGTACAAAGTTCAAAATTCAATCCATGAGCTTTATTTAAAGGTCAGACCAACAGGTGCTTTGCAACTGGACAACTTCTTCAGGTCCACATATGTTCAAAAAAATAATACATTATAGCAATATTTCATCACTCCTATCTTTTTTTCACTGTGTTTCATTTTATACTTAGTTAGGGTTTTGCAGAGTAACACATATAGGGCCTCCTTCTAGCAGTGCGCATGCTCAACTTTAAAGTTGGCGGCTGCGCCTGTTGTCATTACTTTGGCCTCTGCTACTTCTAGCTGCAGTCCCATTCTTTCAGTACCCTCCTTCACTTTTATTATTTATTAGGGCTCTGACAGATGTGAAATCAGCACAAGGAAGGTTGTTCTTTTGCTAATTGTGTATCCATGCTCATCTTTCATATAAGCTGCTCTCATTATAGATTCAGCATACAAGTTGAATAGGTAGTGAAAGCACGCAGCCCCGTCTGATTGAAACTAACAGCAGAGAAAACCAGAGTAGCAGCACTCCAGCCCTGCAGTCCAACGTCTTGGGCTCTATCTACTGTTAGCCCCTTCGCTGCCAGGCCTTTTCCCCCTCCTGTGCCGAGCCTTTTTTTGGCTATTTGGGGCAGTTCGCGCTTAGGCCCTTAAAACTTTTTGTTCACATAAGCTACCTTCGCCAAATTAGCATTCTTTTTTTCCAACATCCTAGGGATTCTAGAGGTACCCAGACTTTGTGGGTTCCCCTGAAGGAGACCAAGAAATTAGCCAAAATACAGTGACAATTTTGTTTTTTTCAAAAAAATTGGAAAAAGGGCTGCAGAAGGCAGCTCGTGTTTTTTCCCCTGAAAATGGCACCAACAATGGGTTTGTGGTGGCAAGATTACCATCTTCCCAGCTTTCAGGAACAGACAGATTTGAATTGGAAAACCCACTTTTTCAATACAATTTTTACATTTTACTGGGACATACACCCCATTTTTACTATTTTTTTGTGCTTTCAGCCTCCTTCCAGTTAGTGACCAAAATGGGTGAGAAACCAATGCTGGATCCCAGAAAGCTAAACATTTCTGAAATGTAGACAATATTCTGAATTCAGCAAGGGGTCATTTGTGTAGATCCTACAAGTGTTTCCTACAGAAAATAACAGCTGAAATAAACAAATATTGAAATTGAGGTGACAAAAACAGCCATTTTTCTCCACATTTTACTCTGTAACTTTTTCCTGCAATGTCGGATTTTTTACAGCAATATACCGTTACGTCAGCTGGACTCTTCTGGTTGCGGGGATACATAGGGCTTGTAGGTTCATCAAGAACTCTAGGTACCCAGAGCCAATAAATGAGCTGCACCTTGCAATGGGTTTTTATTTTATACTGGGTATACAGCAATTCATTTGCTGAAATATAAAAAGTGAAAAATAGGTATCAAGAAAACCTTTGTATTTCCAAAATGGCCACAAGATAAGGTGTTGAGAAGCAGTGGTTATTTGCACATCTCTGAATTCCGGGGTGCCCATACTAGCATGTGAATTACAGGGCATTTCTCAAATAGATGTCTTTTTTACACACTGCCTTAAATTTGGAAGGAGAAAATGTAGAGAAAGACAATGGGCAATAACACTTGTTTTGCTATTCTGTGTTCCCCCAAGTCTCCAGCTAAAAATGGTACCTCACTTGTGTGGGTAGGCCTAGCGCCCACGAATGGAAATGGCTCAAAACACAATGTGGACACATCACATTTTTTCACAGAAAACACAGGTGTTTTTTACAAAGTGCCTACCTGTGAATTGTGGCCTCTAGCTCAGCCGGCACCTGGGGAAACCTAGCAAACCAGCTTATTTTTGAAAACTAGACACGTAGGGGAATCCAAGATGGGGTGACTTGTGGGGCTCTGACCAGGTTCTGTTACCCAGAATCCTTTACAAGCCTCAAAATTTGACCAAAAAAAACACTTTTCCCTCTCATTTTGGTGACAGAAAGTTCTGGAATCTGAGAGGAGCCACAAATTTCCTTACACCCAGCGTTCCCCCAAGTCTCCCGATAAAAATGGTACCTCACTTGTGTGGGAGGCCTAGCGCCCACGAAAGGAAATGGCCCAAAACACAACGTGGACACATCACATTTTTTCACATAAAACAGAGGTGTTTTTTACAAAATGCCTACCTGTGGATTTTGGCCTCTAGCTCAGCCGGCACCTGGGGAAACCTAGCAAACCAGCGCATTTTTGAAAACTAGACACTTAGGGGAATCCAAGATGGGGTGACTTGTGGGGCTCTGACCAGGTTCGTTCTGTTACCCAGAATCCTTTGCAAACCTCAAGATTTGGCCAAAAAAACACTGTTTCCTCTCATTTTGGTGACAGAGAGTTCTGGAATCTGAGAGGAGCCACAAATTTCCTTCCACCCAGCGTTCCCCCAAGTCTCCTGATAAAAATGGTACCTCACTTGTGTGGGTAGGCCTAGCGCCCTCGAAAGGAAATGGCCCAAAACACAACGTGGACACATCACATTTTTTCACAGAAAACAGAGGTGTTTTTTGCAAAGTGCCTACCTGTGGATTTTGGCCTCTAGCTCAGCCGGCCTCCCAACCACCCTGGGGAGCGACCCTTGCCTACGGGGTCGCTCCCCCTGCGTGACATTGGCGCAAAAAAAAAGATCCCCGTGCATAGTTGTTTCTGCCCCCCGTGGGGTCAGATTGACTTAAAATCGGCCGATTTGCCCCCAAGGGGGGCAGAAATGGTCTAAATACAATTTGCTCCCCAGGGGAGCGACCCTTGCCTAATGGGTTGCTCCCCAGGGGCGCGACCCTTGCCTAATGGGTCGCTCCCCATCTCTAAAAAAACAAACAAACAAAAAAAAAAAACACAAACAAAATGTTGCCCTGGCGCCTAGAGGTTTCTGCCCCCCCTGGGGGCAGATCGGCCTAATAACAATAGGCCGATCTGCCCCCAGGGGGGGCAGAAATGGCCTAAAATAAATTTGTCCCCCCCACACCCCTGGGGAGTGACCCTTGCCTACGGGGTCGCTCCCCTTGCGTGACGTTGGCGCAAAAAAAAAAGATCCCTGGTGCCTAGTGGTTTCTGCCCCCCTTGGGGGCAGATTGACCCAAAATCCTACGTTCTGCCCCCAAAGGGGGCAGAAATGACTAAAATACAATTTGCCCCTCCAGGGGAGCGACCCTTGCCTAAGGGGTCGCTCCCCATCTGTAAAACAACAACAACAACAAAAAATCCCCAGTGCCCAGTGGTTGCTGCCCCCCTTGGGGGCAGATCGGCCTAATTAAAATAGGCTGATCTGCCCCCCAGGGGGGCAGAAATGGCCTCAAATAAATTTGACCCCCAGGGGAGCGACCCTTGCCTAAGTGGTCGCTCCCCTTGCGTGAAATTTGTGAGAAAAAAAAAAACTCCCTGGTGTCTAGTGGTTTCTGTCCCCCTTGGGGGAAGATTGGCCTCATAAAAATAGGCCAATCGGCCCCCAAGGGGGGCAGAAATGGCCTAAATATAATTTGCCCCCTAGGGGAGCGACCATTGCCTAAGGGGTCGCTTCCCACCTCAAAATTACAAAACAAAACAAAAACAACAACAACAAAAAAATGATCACTGGTGCCTAGAAGTTTCTGCCCCCCTTGGGGGCAGAAAAGGCCTTTTAAAAAAATGCCCCCCCTGGGAGCGACCCTTGCCCAAGGGGTCGCTCCCTCATGCCAATTACATTTACAAAAATAAATCCCTGGTGTCTAGTGGGCGTTTCAAAAGCCGGATTGCTTTACAATCCGGCTTTTGAAACGCTGAGAGAGACTTCAAAGGGAAGGAAATTATTTTCCTTCCCTTTGAAGCCTCTCTTGCCTCCTCCACGTGGTCGGAAGAGAAATGCTTTGGATTTCTCTTCCGATCGCGCTGGAAGCTGAGCTTCCAGCGCGATGGAGGAGGCCCTCTGTGACAATCAGCGCGCAATCGCGTGCTGACGTCACGGGGGGCTGGGGGAGGTCGGGGTGGGAAGGTGGTGGAAGGGGAAGGTCTTCCCCTTCCATCCCTGCCTTGGGGTGGTGGGGAGGGACCCCACAGAGGGAGCGCTAGCGCTCCCTTTGGGCTCTGTGCCCAGGACGTAATGGTTACGTCCTGGGCACACGAGAACTGTGCCTCAGGACGTAACCATTACGTCCGCGGCACAGAAGGGGTTAAAGGCCCTGAACCAGAGTGGCAGCACTCCAGCCCTGCAGTCCAACGCCATGGGCTATATCCACTGTTAAAGGCCCTGAACCTGAGTAGTAGGACTGAGCTGCAGGAAATCAGTACTGCATCATCTGCATATAGAAGCAAAGGTAGATGGCTACGGCTTACGGTGTCTGTCCCAAGACCCAGCAACCCCACTTCCAGTTTATTTATATGGAGAAAGAACAATGATTGTGTGTCTCGTTCTCCCTTCATCTGTTTCATTCCCCCTTCATGCAGGTCTCACTTTCCCCTCTTGTGCCTCCATCCTTCCTTCAGGTGTTTCTTGTTGTCCCTTCATGGTTGTCTCACTCCTCTTTCATGTGCCTTATTCCACTTCATGTGTGTATCGTTCCCCCTTCATGTATGTCCAGTCGCGACTTGCAGGGATTAAAAGGGGCGGCGCGACGCATGACGGGGCGGGGAGTGGGGAGGGAATAATAATACAATTCAAACATATATATACAAAATAAAACCTACCTGCTCCTCTCTCCCTCATTGCTCCAGGCAGGCACAGGCTCCCAGCCTGCCCTGCGCCAATCCTGACGCTGCTCTGAGCAGCGTTAGGATTGGCTGGGAGGGCGCTCCCAGGCAGACGGGGAGCCTGTGCAGGCTCTCTCCAGCCCGGCAACTGTGTTGTTGGGCTTGAGAGAGCCCTGTGCGCATGTGTGTTTGGACGGCCCCAGACGGCCGGCCAAACCCACATGCACACTGAGGGGAGTGCACAGTGCACTCCCCTCGTCCTCGGCATGCTCCATGGCCCGCCTCTTTAACAATCAAACGATAATAAACATAGTTTAGTATCATTTGGTTGTTAAAAGTGTGCAGCGGCTGCTGCTGGCGGGGGCAACACTCCTCCGCCCCAGTGGAGGAGCCGCCCCTGTGAATGTCTCATTCCTCTTCATGTGTGCCTGATTCCTCCATCATGTGCCTATAGTCTCTGTTCGTGTGTCTCTCATTCCCCTTCATACGTGTCTCATTCTCCCCTCATATATGTCTCATGTCGTCTTCATGTGTATCTCATTCCCTCCTCATGTGTGCCTCATTTCCCCTTCAGGTTTATCTCATTTTCCTGATGTGTCTCATTCCCTAGTCATGTAGCTTTCCCTCTTCATGTGTACCTGTTCTCTCCCTTCATATGTCTTAGATCTCTTCATGTATGTCTCATTCTCCTCTGTGTGTCTCATTCATCTTCATTTGGGTATCATTTCCCCTACATGTGTGCCTCATTCCCCTTTCCTGTGTGCCTGTCCTCTCCCTTCATGTGTGTCTGTCCTCTCCCTTCATGTGTGTCTGTCCTCTTCCTTCATGTGTGCCTGTCCTCTTCTTTCATGTGTGCCCCTTCTCTTCCTTCATGTGTGCGTGACCTCTTCATGTGCCTCATTCTCCCTTCACGTGCACCTGTCATCTACACTCATGTGTCTCATTCCCTTTCATGTGTGCCACACATCCCCTTCATGTGTTTCATTATCTTTTCATATGTGCCTTTTCCCCCTTCATGTGTGCCTTATTTCCCCTTCAGATATAGCTCATTCTTCCAGCGTCTCTCATTCACTCTGCATGTATTGTTCCCCCTTCATGTGTACCTGTCCTCTCCCTTCATCTGTTCCTCATTCTTGTTCATGTGTGCCTCATTTCCGCTTTATGTGTGTCTCATTATCCCTGTATGTGTCTCATTCCCTCTACATGTATGTATTGTTTTCCCTTCATGTATGCCTGCCCTATCCCTTCGTGTGTCTCATTCCTCCTTCATGTGTGTCTAATGCCCCTTCATGTGTGTCTCATTCTCCCTTCTTTGGTGTCTCGTTCCCACTGCACATGAGCGTATCCTCTTCCCTCATGTGACCCTCACTCCACTTCATGGATGTCTTATTCCTCTTCATGTGTGTTTCACTTCCCTTCATGTGGGTCACAACCCCCTTTCATGTGTGTCTGTCCTCTCCCTTCATGTGTGCTGCATTCTTCCTTCATGTGTGCCTGTCTTCTTTCTTCGCGTGTTACATTCTTCCATCACGTGCGCCTGTCTTCTTTCTTCATGTGTGTATAATCCCCGTTTCATGTCTGCATTCTTCCTTCATGTGCGCCTGTCTTCTTTCTTCATGTGTGTCTAATCCCCGTTTCATGTGTGCATTCTTCCTTCATGTGCGCCTGTCTTCTTTCTTCATCTGTGTCTAATCCCCATTTCATGTGTCCATTCTTCCTTCATGTGTGTCTGTCTTCTTTCTTTGTGTGTTGCATTCTTTCTTCACGTGCGCCTGTCTTCTTTCTTCATGTGTGTCTAATCCCAGTTTCATGTGTGCCTGTCTTCTTCCCTCAGAGTGTCTCATTCCCCCGTCTTCTTACGTCATATGTGCTTAATTCTCCTTCATGAGTGCATGTCTCATTCCTCTTCATGTATGTCTCATTTCCCTTCATGTGTGCCAGTCCTCTCCCTTCATAGGCATCTCATTCCCTCTCCCTTCTTGGGTGTCTTATTCCCCCATTATTGATGTCTCACTTTCCCTTCATGTGTGTTTCATTCTCCCTTCATGTGTCTGTCCTCTACCTTCATTTATGTCTTATTTCCCCTTTTTATATGTCTCGTTCTCCCTGTATGTGTCTCATTCCCTCTTCATGTATGTATCGTCCTCCATTCATGTGTGCTTGTCATATCCTTTCATGTGAGTCTGATCCCCCATGTATGTCTCATCCCCCCTTCATGTGTGTACCATTCTCCTTCACATAAGCCTGCATTCTTCCTTCATGTATCCCTCATTCCCCTTCATGAATGTACCATTCCTATTCATGTGTGCCTCACTTCTCCTCCATGTGTGTCTCATTCCCCCTTCGTATGTGACTGTCCTCTCCCTTCATGGGTGTCTCATTCCCCCTTCATGTGTGACTGTCCTCTCCCTTCATGTGTGCCTCATTCCCCCTTCATGTGTGACTGTCCTCTCCCTTCATGGGTGTCTCATTCCCCCTTCATGTGTGACTGTCCTCTCCCTTCATGGGTGTCTCATTCCCCCTTCATGTGTGACTGTCCTCTCCCTTCATGTGTGCCTCATTCCCCCTTCATGGGTGTCTCACTCCCCCTTCATGTGTGCCTGTCCTCTTCTTTCAAATGCATCTTATCCCCTTTACATTTGCCAGTCCTCTTCATTCATGCATGTCTCATTCCCCCTTCATGCATGTCTCATTCCCCCTTCATGCATGTCTCATTCCCCCTTCATGCATGTCTCATTTCCTCTTCATGTGTGTCTGTCGTCTTCACTCATGTGTGTCCAATTCTTCCTTTCTGTATGCCTGTCCTCTTCCTTCATGGGCGTCTCGTTCCCCCTTCATGTAGGTCTGCCCTCTCCCTTCATGCATGTCTCATACCCATCCATTGGTGTCTCATCCCCCCTTCATGTAGGTCTGCCCTTTATGCATGTCTCAATTCCCCTTCATGTGCCCCCTGTTCTCCCCTCATGTCTGCCTGTCCTCTCCTTTCCTTCATTGGTGTCTCATTCTCCCCTCATGTGTGTCTTATTCTCTCTTTATGTGCGCCTGTCTTCTCCCTTCTTGGGTGTCTCATTCTCCCTTCATGTGTTCTTGTCCTCTCCCGTCATCTGTACACTCGCTGCACCCTCACGCATGCGTACACTCTCTGCCCCCTCACGCATGCGTACACTCTCTGCCCCCTCACGCATGCGTACACTCTCTGCCCCCTCACGCATGCGTACACTCTCTGCCCCCTCACACATGCGTACACTTTGTGCCCCTTTCACACGTGTATACTCTCTGCACCCTAACGCATGTATGCATTCCCTGCCCCTCATACATGTGTGCACTCTGCTCCCTCACGCATGTATGCACTCTCTACCCCCTTACACGTGTACACTCTCTAGCCCCAGAATGCATATGTACACTCTCTGCCCCCGCGCGTGTGCCCTCTCTGCCCCCTCACGCATGTATGCATTCCCTGCTCCCTCACGCATGTATGCACTCTCTACCCTCTTAAGCATATGTACACTCTCTGCCCCCGCGCATGTGCGCCCTCTCTGCCCCCTCACGCATGTGTGCACTCTCTGCTCCCCCATGCATGTGTACATTCTCTGTCCTCCACGCATGTGTACTTTCTGCCCCTTGACTCATGTGTGCCCTCTCTGCCCACTTTACGCATGGAGGCACTCTTCCCCTCACTCTCTGCCCCTTCATGCACCTCTCGCAAACAATCCACGCCCCTTCACTCACTGTCCCTTTATCCGCTCAGTGCTCCAACCCACTCTGTTGCCCCCACACATTCTACGTTCCCTGCAACCCATCTGTGTCTCTTCTCCTCCCTTTGCCTGTTTATCCAATCTGTGGCCCTGGGTGCACTGTGAGTCCTCCACACACACACACACACACACTGCGCCCCCAACCTCTCAAGGCCCCTCGTTCACTTTGTCTATTTATCCACTCTTTGCCCCTCACTCGCCCTGCCTCCCTCTCTCGCTGCGTGTCCCCTCACACATGCTGGGCCTTCCCACCGGCACCATGCCCCTCATGCACCCACTACCTCATTACCCACTTAGCGCCACCTCACCACTTCATGCTCTCTTGCCCATTTGGTGTCACCTCAACCACTAAGGCACCCCCAACCGGATCACTGACATAATATAAGAGCCAACAATATTGTGTGACAAAAAGATTGTGTTAAAAATATTGTATCCCTATCCTTGTAATGGAAAGTACAAAAATATCGAAAAAAATCTTGTTAAAAATATACAAAAATACAATTTCTTAATATATAGAGTTTAAAGTAGTAAATCTTAAGTATTTTAATATATAACATTAAGATGTTAGTTAAATAAATCGCACTAATATTTAATACTATATACACATACATACTTATATTAACACACATACGTGTGTGAATTATGTATATATAAACACACTGAAATATATATTTCACATATTTTTTAATTTGTTTTAAATGTACTATAAAAAGCACATTAGATCTATTTATATATACACAAATATATAAAAAATATAAATATAGTTTTTTCTTACATGAAACATAAAACAGTAACAATTCAATTCTAAACATTTTATAAATTACTAAACAAATAAAATAAAAATGTACAAAAAAGACATTTACAAAAAATATTCTAAACATATAGAAACTATTAAAAATATAAATAAATACTATAAATTCAAAATGACAAACAAAATTGAACAATAAATATATTTTAACATTATTAGGAAATGTATTTAAGTCTGGGAATAATACATACACTATTCTACTCCACTTAATGCAACAGTAGACAAAGTGTAGAACTTGAGAGGGGCTACATATATTATTCACACTCCGAACAGTACAACAGTAGTGAAAGCGTTGGACTTCAGATGGGATACGTTCACTATTCCCACTCCAGTCTGTGCATTAGTAGGGAAAGTGTTGGATTTCGGAGGGGGTGAAATTACTATTCCCACTCCAGTCTAAGGACCATTAGGGAAAGCGCTGGACTTCAGATGGGTGAAATTTACTATTCCTATGCCAGTCTAAGCAACAGTATGTAAACTACTCCACTTCAAACACATTACATATTTGCATAACCATATTAATTTAGTAAAAATATAAAACTCTTAATATAAACATCACTTAACAAAAAATATATAAATATATATATTTATATATATAAAAATATTAAATGAAAAACAATTAACCAATTTACAAAATGCATATACAGTGTAATATTTAATTTTCAATTTATAAATACTTATTTCTTAATTAACCTGCCACCTTATACGCCTACAAGCCTAGCAAGCCATAACTATAATACAGAAGTATAACACCATTTACATAATTGATAATCAACTAAATACCTGATTAACAATTAATTGTTAAATGATTATTACTTAATTATCTTCCCACCCAACATCCCTACATACCCAGCAGCCCACACCAAAAATATAAACTGTATAATTGTTACACAGTTCACATTAATTATACAATAATTGTGTACATATTACTTAACTGTCCACCCTATACTCCTACAACCCTAAGAACTCACAACTAAAATGTAACTAAAATAATTCACTTTTACATAACTATTACATAATGTGCATACATAATAATCAGTTAAGTAATTAATAATATATTACAAATTAACTGTTAATTATTACATAATTACCTTTCCACCCTATACCCCTACAAAAATAGCCACCTGCCCCTATAATACAATTAATTTCGTCAATATTACATAATCTAAATGATTAATAGAAATCAGATACTTACTTTAAAAATATTAATTCATAGATAATTATGACTTAATTATCTTCTCACCCTATCTCCCTGCAAACCCAACAACCTGCTATGACACTAGAAATTACTGTTAACAATTAAATTAAAAATCGTAAATCACTTAAAATTACAAACTGTATTTAAAGAAATGAATAATAATTATACAAACTATAATGACACATAAAATTGATATATGAACTAAAACACAATAAAATAATTAACAATAATTTTTACAACTAAAGTATTGAAAATTATATTAACAACAACGATATTCTTAGTAAAGATATTACTTACCTGAAAAATGCTATATTCTTGACAACGATATTTCTGCATTACGAGATTTTTGTATCACAACATTTTTTTCCTGATATTTCTGGGTTCTGATATTTTGTGAAAATACCCCGTCAATCACTGCATGCCCATTACCCATTATGTGCCTCCTGTGTCCAATCAAGGCACTTCTTCCCCCTCACCCAGAGTACACCCCACTCACACATTCATTACCCCAAATCTATGACCCTCCCCTGCTATAGTTCTCTTGCTTACGCAGTGCCCCCATGGCCTCACTGTGCCTCCCTCCTCCACTTTGTGCCTACTCACCCACTCTGTGACATCCTCACCCATCCCATGCCACCTTACCCACTCTGTGACACAGTCGCCCACCCCACGCTACCTAACCCACTCGGTGACACCCTCACCCACCCCACGCCACCTTACTCTCTCTGTGACACCCTCACCCACCCCATGCCACTTTAGCTGCTCTGTGAAACACTCCCCCACCCCTTGCCACCTCACCCACCCCTTGCCACCTACCCCACTCTGTGACACGCTCACCCACCTCATGCCACCTTACCCACTCTGTGACACCCTCACTACCCCATGCCACCTTACCCACTTTGTGAAACACTCACCCACCCCTGCCACCTAACCCCCTCTGTGAAACCCTCACCCACTCCATGCCACCTTTCCCACCCCATGCAACCTTACCCACTCTGTGACAACATCCACTCTATGGCACCTTACCCACTCTGTGACACCCTCACCCACTTCATGCCACCTTACCCACTCTGGAACACCCTCACCCACCCATGCCACCTTACCCACTCTGCGACACCCTCGCCCACCCCATGCCACTTTACCCACTCTGTGATACCCTCACCCACTCCATGCCACCTTACCCACTCTGTGATATCCTCACCCACTCTATGCCACCTTATCCACTCTGTGATATCCTCACCCACTCTATGCCACCTTCCCCATCTTGTGGTACACTCACCCACCCGATGCCACCTTACCCACTCTGTGACACACTCCCCCACCCCATGCCACCTTACCCACTCTGTGACACCCTCACCACCACCCTGTCCAATCAGGTCACCTCTTCCTTTCTCTCCTTCACCCACACCATGCACCACTTACCCCGTCACCCCCCGTCTCAAGCCCACGCCTCCCTCGCCCACCCTTTGAGCACCTCGATCAGTCGGGGTATTCGCCGCCTCGGTGACCCCTTGCTAATGCACCCCCTTGTCTGGCTCCTCCGCCGTGTGCAGGGGTGTGCCCCATACCTCCCTGACCCGCTCTGTGCCCCCTCAACACTCCAGTGTCCTTCGACTCAGAGGGTGCCCACTCACTCACCCCCTGCCCTCCTCGGGTAACCCAGGCCCCTCCCTCGCCTGACTGGCTCTGGCTGCGCACCCACTGTGCCCTCTCCCTCACACACCCACCCCTTCTTTCCCTCCCTTCGCCTGTAAATGAAGCGTTTTCTTTTCTTTTGGTGCAGTCAGTATTCCCACCGCCGAGTGCCTCCTTCACGATCGCGCCTGCAGAATCACAACTACAGGTATAAGTGCGCAAGCAGCGCTCTGCGGAGAGGCCAAGGACTGGATGAGCAGTTCGCCTGAACGCCTTTATGCCCCACTGACCTGACCAGCGAGGCACGGGCACAGCCTCCAGCCTCCCTCAGCCTCGTCCCAGTACATGCACCCCCAGAACCAGACCTCCCCCGCCGACCCTGCGGCGACTCACTTCAGTGCGCATCATACAAGAGTCACGCGTCGTATGAACACAGCCACAAAAACACACCGTGTGTGAAAAAGCAAATGCTCTGATGAACTCTAATGTGAACTAAAAGGTGATGTGTAAACCGGAGCTTTACACTCATTCTTGGAAGTCGGTCGGTGGTTTTAACTGTAACTGGCAGGATCCGGCCCAAATTAAACCCCTGCTCTCGCTGGGTGTCCCCTTACTTTCAAATCCTCCCTCCCACTTTTATACCTCACCCCTTCCTTGATGCACACACTGAGCCTCTGGCACTTACCCCGTGTGTCTCTCTCGCCCCACCCCCGCACTCTCAGCCTCTAGGCGCTGTCGAGGGTCAAGCGGCTCTGTACGTGCGCAGCGCCGGGGAGACCCCCGCACTCCGACGGAAGCGGGCTCTGGGGGAGGCAGGTGCGGCGCCCAGGGCCGGGCACCCGGGGGACACTCACCGGCCTCACCGGTCTGTCCGTAACCCGAGGCGGAAGTCACCGTCAACAAGGAACCAGGGAGGGGCGGGGGCTGGCAGTGTGAGAGGAGCCCCGGGGCCTAGCGCCACAGCACTGTGCGTCCGTGGGGCAGCTAGAGCCGGACTCACTGAAGAGCAGGGCAGAAGATGCCACAGCACTGTGCGTCCGTGGGGCAGCTAGAGCCGGACTCACTGAGGTGCAGGGCAGAAGATGCCACAGCACTGTGCGTCCGTGGGGCAGCTAGAGCCGGACTCACTGAGGAGCAGGGCAGAAGATGCCACAGCACTGTGCGTCCGTGGGGCAGCTAGAGCCGGACTCACTGAGGAGCAGGGCAGAAGATGCCACAGCACTGTGCGTCCGTGGGGCAGCTAGAGCCGGACTCACTGAGGAGCAGGGCAGAAGATGCCACAGCACTGTGCGTCCGTGGGGCAGCTAGAGCTGGATCACTGAGGAGCAGGGCAGAAGATGCCACAGCACTGTGCGTCCGTGGGGCAGCTAGAGCCGGACTCACTGAGGTGCAGGGCAGAAGATGCCACAGCACTGTGCGTCCGTGGGGCAGCTAGAGCTGGATCACTGAGGAGCAGGGCAGAAGATGCCACAGCACTGTGCGTCCGTGGGGCAGCTAGAGCTGGACTCACTGAGGAGTAGGGCAGAAGATGCCACAGCACTGTGCGTCCGTGGGGCAGCTAGAGCCGGACTCACTGAGGAGCAGGGCAGAAGATGCCACAGCACTGTGCGTCCGTGGGGCAGCTAGAGCTGGATCACTGAGGAGCAGGGCAGAAGATGCCACAGCACTGTGCGTCCGTGGGGCAGCTAGAGCCGGACTCACTGAGGAGTAGGGCAGAAGATGCCACAGCACTGTGCGTCCGTGGGGCAGCTAGAGCCGGACTCACTGAGGAGCAGGGCAGAAGATGCCACAGCACTGTGCGTCCGTGGGGCAGCTAGAGCCGGACTCACTGAGGAGTAGGGCAGAAGATGCCACAGCACTGTGCGTCCGTGGGGCAGCTAGAGCCGGACTCACTGAGGAGCAGGGCAGAAGATGCCACAGCACTGTGCGTCCGTGGGGCAGCTAGAGCCGGACTCACTGAGGAGCAGGGCAGAAGATGCCACAGCACTGTGCGTCCGTGGGGCAGCTAGAGCCGGACTCACTGAGGTGCAGGGCAGAAGATGCCACAGCACTGTGCGTCCGTGGGGCAGCTAGAGCCGGACTCACTGAAGAGCAGGGCAGAAGATGCCACAGCACTGTGCGTCCGTGGGGCAGCTAGAGCCGGACTCACTGAGGAGCAGGGCAGAAGATGCCACAGCACTGTGCGTCCGTGGGGCAGCTAGAGCCGGACTCACTGAAGAGCAGGGCAGAAGATGCCACAGCACTGTGCGTCCGTGGGGCAGCTAGAGCCGGACTCACTGAAGAGCAGGGCAGAAGATGCCACAGCACTGTGCGTCCGTGGGGCAGCTAGAGCCGGACTCACTGAGGAGCAGGGCAGAAGATGCCACAGCACTGTGCGTCCGTGGGGCAGCTAGAGCCGGACTCACTGAGGAGTAGGGCAGAAGATGCCACAGCACTGTGCGTCCGTGGGGCAGCTAGAGCCGGACTCACTGAGGAGCAGGGCAGGACGTGCCACAGCACTGTGCGTCCGTGGGGCAGCTAGAGCCGGACTCACTGAGGAGCAGGGCAGGACGTGCCACCGCACTGTGCGTCCGTGGGGCAGCTAGAGCCGGACTCACTGAGGTGCAGGGCAGAAGATGCCACAGCACTGTGCGTCCGTGGGGCAGCTAGAGCCGGACTCACTGAGGAGCAGGGCAGGACGTGCCACCGCACTGTGCGTCCGTGGGGCAGCTAGAGCCGGACTCACTGAGGAGTAGGGCAGAAGATGCCACAGCACTGTGCGTCCGTGGGGCAGCTAGAGCCGGACTCACTGAGGAGCAGGGCAGGACGTGCCACAGCACTGTGCGTCCGTGGGGCAGCTAGAGCCGGACTCACTGAGGAGCAGGGCAGGACGTGCCACCGCACTGTGCGTCCGTGGGGCAGCTAGAGCCGGACTCACTGAGGTGCAGGGCAGAAGATGCCACAGCACTGTGCGTCCGTGGGGCAGCTAGAGCCGGACTCACTGAGGAGCAGGGCAGGACGTGCCACCGCACTGTGCGTCCGTGGGGCAGCTAGAGCCGGACTCACTGAGGAGCAGGGCAGAAGATGCCACAGCACTGTGCGTCCGTGGGGCAGCTAGAGCCGGACTCACTGAGGAGCAGGGCAGAAGATGCCACAGCACTGTGCGTCCGTGGGGCAGCTAGAGCCGGACTCACTGAGGAGCAGGGCAGAAGATGCCACAGCACTGTGCGTCCGTGGGGCAGCTAGAGCCGGACTCACTGAGGTGCAGAGCAGAAGATGCCACAGCACTGTGCGTCCGTGGGGCAGCTAGAGCCGGACTCACTGAGGTGCAGGGCAGAAGATGCCACAGCACTGTGCGTCCGTGGGGCAGCTAGAGCCGGACTCACTGAGGAGTAGGGCAGAAGATGCCACAGCACTGTGCGTCCGTGGGGCAGCTAGAGCTGGATCACTGAGGAGCAGGGCAGAAGATGCCACAGCACTGTGCGTCCGTGGGGCAGCTAGAGCCGGACTCACTGAGGAGCAGGGCAGGACGTGCCACCGCACTGTGCGTCCGTGGGGCAGCTAGAGCCGGACTCACTGAGGAGTAGGGCAGAAGATGCCACAGCACTGTGCGTCCGTGGGGCAGCTAGAGCTGGATCACTGAGGAGCAGGGCAGAAGATGCCACAGCACTGTGCGTCCGTGGGGCAGCTAGAGCTGGACTCACTGAGGAGCAGGGCAGAAGATGCCACAGCACTGTGCTTCTATAGGGTGAAGCAAAGTGCCCCTTTTTGTTATGGTTACTCTCACTTTTTCACATGGGTACTAATGTTTTTTGACTGATGTCACCGGGTCTTTGCAAACCAGGCCCCAGTGCCTGTGCTATTTCCCTAAAAAAAGGAAACCAATTGGCAAGGACTTTTGCACCCCTGCAAGTCCCTATTAAATGGCACCCCTGGTATCTAGGGCAAGGGTACCAAAGAGGGTCCCTAAGGGCTGCAGCATGTATTATGCCACACTAAGGGACCCCCATAGAATTGTATTCATCCTACGATCGCAGACTGCGTGTCATGGTGCAAACCATGAGTGAAAACACAATGTGGCACATTCACTGTGTGCCATGCCAAAGTCATTGCATGTGATATACGTAAATCACCCCTACAGCAGCCTTTGCAGGGTGCATTATATTACATGCATTATATTACATATGAGGGCATAGCCGCATGAGCAGATGTGTCCCTGTGCTCTCTTCAATTACCAGATGGCACAAGTGAACAGGGAAGCCATCTTAAGTATATGTACTGGGTACTGGTCATTGCGAGTTCCCCGGCTACATAATGGCTTCACTGAAACCTATGGTTTTTGGTATCAAACACCTTGTCTAAATAAATTCATACTAATTCTAGTATTGGATTTCTTATGACATGCAGCCAGTGGTCACTTTAGAGGTGCCCCATAAAACCTACTAATCCTCGAGTGTGCTGGCTGACTGGTATTGCCCAGTGTTAGATGGCAGAGGTATGCACCCTGTCCAAGTATGGACCACAGTCCTAGTCAGGGTAAGTCACAACACAACCTAAAGTATCCTGTGTTCACCCTCTGGTAGCTTGGCACAGAGCAGGCAGGTTTAACTTAGAAGGCAATGTGTAAAGTATTTGTGCAATGGTTCATACAGTAACACAGTGAAACACCACAAACAGTACTCCACTTAAGGAAGTTTAGGAAAATAGATAATATTTATCTGAATAAAATAAGGCCAAAGAGACAAAAGTCCAATATGCACAAGTCAAGAAATCACTTTTTAAATGTTTAAATGAGTCTCAATCCTTAAGAATCAGTTGTTGTATCCTTTTAACACATAGTACCCAGGATGCATCAAACATAACCATGCAGAGGGGCCTCAGAGGAGGAGATGTGTCAAAAAGTGAAGCGATGCATCGATTTTTCTGGCCCGGCAAAGGTGATGCATCATTTCTTTCCACGCTGCAAGGCGATGCGTCGGTTTCCAGGAGTGCAGCCTTGGTTTCTCACTGCAAAGCAGGGTTATTTTGACGCCCAGGGACGATGCATGGAAAACTCAGAACGCATTGAACAGAGGCAACAGGCGCTGCGTCAATTTGGCAGGCGATGCATTGATTTTTCAGTCGCAACTCACGCATTGCGTTGATCTGGCAGGCATTGCGTCAATTTTCCGATGTGCTGGATTTTCTTCTCTTTGGTGAAGCTTTTGAGAGCCCTGCGACCTCAGAACGGGAGGCAAGCTCAATCGAAGCCCTTGGAGAGCTCTTGAGGAGGAAGGCACAGTCCTTCTAGTAGGGGCAGGGGTCAGCAAGCAGCAGGGCAACAAGCAGGCCAGCAGTCCTTCCAGAAAAGCAGTCCAGATGAGTACTTTGGGCAGAGTCTAGTTGTAGGTCCAGAAGTATCTGATTTGGTGGGGGTCACAGACCCAGCATGTATACCCCAAAGTGACTTTGAAGTGGGAGGGAACTTCAAAAGGTGGTTTTGAAGTGCACAAGTTCCCCTTTCAACCCAGCCTTGTCTGCCAAGAGCCCTGTGTGGGGTTATCAGTCCTTTGTGTGAGGACAGGCCTCTGACCTTTGACGTGGAAGAAAGAGCCCCTCCACCCTTCCTGCCCAGGAAAGCCCATCTGTATGCAGATGTAGCTGAGTGTCCTGTGTTTATGGCTGCCTGGGTGGAATGCACAAGGTGAGCTGTCAACCAGCACAGACCAGACGTGGACTGGAGACAAGCTGTAAGGCACAGATGGCAGTAAGTGTCGAGAAATGACTACTTTCTAAAAGGGGCATTTCTAAAATAATAATGTAGAATCCAACTTCACCAGTAAGTAGGATTTCTCACTACCATTCCAATCATACCAAATATGACAATTCTATTCCTCTCAGATCAGAAATTACCGCTTAAAAACATATAAGGGAATCTCTAATGCTGGCATATGAAAGGAGTAGGTTTCACAGTATTGAAAAACGACTTTGGGAGTTTTTTACTACCAGGACATGTAAAACTTATAAGTACATGTCCTGCCTTTTACTTACATAGTACCTGCCTGATGGGTTACCTAGGGCCTACCTTAGGGCTGACTTATATGGAAGAAAAGGAGAATTTAAGGCCTGGCAAGTAGTTTTATATGCCAAGTTGAAGTGGCAGTGAAACTGCACACACAGGCCTAGCAACAACAGACCTGTGACATGGTTAAGGGACTACTTATGTGGGTGGCACAATCAATGCTGCAGGCCCACTAGTAGCATTTAATTTACAGGCCCTGGGCACACATTAGTGCACTTTACTAGGGACTTACAGGTACAATATGCCAATTGGATATGACCCAATGTTACCATGTTTAGGGGAGAGAACACAAGCACTTTAGCACTGGTCAGCAGGGGTAAAGTGCACAGAGTCTGAAAACCAGCAAAAAGGAGATCAGAAAAATGGAGGGATCAAAAAGCTGAGGGAAGACCACTGTAAGTCTGTCATGTATAACATCCAGCCTCCCACCACAGACAAGTTTCTGACCCCTTGCAGGTGAGAGCCCACACTCTCTGAGGCAAGAAACAATGCCTGCTCTGGAGGAAGGTGTTCACACTTCCTCCAGCAGGATGGCTAGTGATTTAGCATATCAAGGCCAGGGACTTCAAACTCCATGCTACCTTAGATATGGAACCCTGGCTATCGGCAGACCGGGGAGATGCCACCCCCTGCCCTGCGGCTCATTTGACATCAGGACAGGCAGAAAATTAGCTATGCAGTAGATGTGTTGCACCACTACGCTAGTCACTCCCCTAAGGTAGGCTACATGATGTGCTCCACGAAAGAGAGATTCCACCATTTGCTTTTTGTGGAATTAGGAACTCTGGGACAGGGCTATACCCACACACCACAGGAATTACTCATATGGGGATGTAGTGACTCCAGGGGTAAGTAGCCCATTGGCAACTACCTTTTACTTCCCTTAACACCTCGAAATTCAGTATTTAGGTGGCCCTGTGACACCTGGAACTCAGATTCACCTGACCAAAGAAGAAGAAGGACAAAGAAGGGCCGAAGACAGCAAGAACTGAAGACTACCTGTGGACTTGGCACGAAACCATGCCTGCCTGCACCTGTCTCAACAATTGCAAAGACCTGACTTGTCCTGCAGCTGTGCATCCTTCAAAAGCCTCCGAGGTCTGCCAGCACTTCGCCAACCCGTCAACATTTCCCTTGAAGTGAAGGAGTCACTTCCCTGCAGCCAAGGACCGCAATGTATGGTTCAACCATCTGCTGACCACCACATCCAACAACGCAGCAGCCAACCAGCAGGAGGTTGCCTTGCTCTAGGAGGTCAGATCCATCTCCGCACCAAGTTTGGAGACGCCAGGGCACCCAGGAGCCGCCTTGCACCAATACCCAGATTACCGGTCCCCTTGCAGCAACCAATGCTTGTTCTGTGTGCAGCCCAGACATCAACACCGCCAAGACCAACCTACCGATGTGGGACATCAGCATCACCAAGGCCAGCACTAAGAGTGGCCCTGCTGTCCTGTTTTGGCCCCATCGACTGGACAACCCCAAAAGTGAGAGCCTCCAATGCAAGCGACCCGCCCAACAAACACCTATGCACCTGAGCCCCACAGCCTGAGTTCAAGACTACCAACAGTGCACCCTTGCTCTAGAGACCCTCAAGAACTGAGTCCCCCTTCAGGTCCTGACGGACTTGTCCCTAAGTCCCCACTTGCAGCATTTTTCTGCTTACAGGTTTCCCCATTGACTTCAGCAGTAGCGTTTGAGGATACCTTGGCGATTAGCACCTCTGTACCCTGACACCCCAGGGCAGGTAAACAAAAAGTGCTGGTAGTTCTAAGAACCTTGGCCCCTACTTACCTTAAGTCCGGAATTACAAGGATGTAAGTCATTTGCAAGTGACCCTATGCTGTGTAGGTTTCTCCCATTGGATAACATTACCGCGTTCGAGGATCATGCATCAAATATGATAGGTGTATTTTGTCTGAAGAACAAAAAACTTACCTTCGGAAAGGCTTTTTCTGGTGGATACAGTCGCTACCTGTGAATTCTTCACCTTTTGAATACTCCCACTGCGCCAGCATTCCACGGAAACTTTTCTTCATAGCTCTACACGTTGACGAGAACATCATAAGGCCACGGCTCTGCACGTGGCTCCGGCACCGGAGCCATGAGAAGCCTTCGTCGGCATGCTGAAGTCAGTTTCCACTCACTTTTTTCATGCCTTCGGGCGAAACCAACATCACAGGTGCAACAACATGTCCCAATTCAGATATGTACATAAATATGTACATAAAATGAAAGTACATAAACAATATACAAACAGAATTCTTTTTTGCATAGGCTGATAAGCAACGGGGAGGTGGGGGGTCAGTGATGAATTTCCAGGTAGATACTGTATCCACCCGAAAAACATCTACCTGTGGATTCCTCACCTTTTGAATAGATTCCCCAAACAGTTCCACACTCAGAGGTGGGTGCCTGTCTGCCTATACCAAAAAATCCTGTAAAACAGAATGAGCAAAATGACTGTCCCTCCTCACTTCAGAGTCCAAGCAATAGTGCTTCACAAACATGCAGGGGCGGCTCCTCCATTAGGGCTGAGGAGCGCTGCCCCCGCCAGCAGTGGCAGCTGCACACCTTTTACCAAAAAACAATAATCTGTATTTATTATCGTTTTTTGGTAAAAGGGCGGGGCCACGGGGGTGACGAGCAGTAAGGCGGAGTGCTCAGCTCCCCCCCTCAGGGCGCATGTGTGTTTGGCTGGCCGTCTCGGGCCTGCCAAACACACATGCACAGTAGGCTCTCTCATGCCCAGCAACACAGTTGCCGGGCTAGAGAGAGCCTGCACAGGCTCCCAGTCTGCCTGGTAGCGCCCTCGCTGGGCACTCCCAGCCAATCCTGACACTGCTTGAAGCAGCGTCAGGATTGGCCGCAGGGTGGGAGCCTGTGCCTGCAGCGAGGAGACAGAGGAGCGGCGGCACGCAGGGTTAAGGTAAGTGGTTTTTTTTTTTTTAAATTTCTCCCTCCTACCCCTCCCCCGCACGCTGCCCCACCTCCTTTGCTTGCCGCGAGCCGCTCCTGCAAACATGTAGAGGGAGGACCAGGATGCTGCCTTACAAATGTCAACCACAGGGACATCTCTAGCTAAGGCAGAAGTAGAAGACTTAACTATAGCGGAATGAGCTCTAATACTTTCAGGTGGATCTTTGTTAGCCTTGGCGTAGCAGATCTTTATGCACAAGACGATCCATCTAGACAATGTCCTCTTTTGCACTGCTTTTCCTTTCATTGTGCCCACATAGCCAACAAACAGCTGATCATCCAGCTGGTGACCACGAGTTCTGTTCACATAAAAGCTCACTGCCCTTCAAGGGTTCAAACAATGAAGCCTTTCCTCCTCTTTAGATGGATGTGGAGGAGGATAGAAAGTAGGAGGGGTGATAGATTGGCCTAAGTGGAAAGCAGCCCTGGTTCTCAACACCAACATCTGCATAGAAAGTCGTGAGAGAAGGTTTCACACTTAATGCCTGCAATTCACTAATATGTCTAGCAGACATTATGGCAAGCAGAAAAACAGTTTTGAAAGTAAATAACTTTGAAGGCAACTATGTAAGGGTTCAAAGGGAGTACACATAAGGTAATTTAGTACCAAATTAAGGCATGATAAAGGGAGTGGGAGGATACCTATTAGTAAGTCCTTTAATAAACCTTAGCACTGTAGCAATATGCTGACATACTACATCGCAGTAGTATTGTCTGTCAAGACCTGCACTGACTGACCCAAAATGAAATGCTTCCTTCTAGATGACTTCGAGAAGTGAGGAGAGGGCGACTCCAAACGAGGTCGGGACTTCTGACAGCTTCTTTTGTCCTTCCTTGCCTTGGCCATAAAGAACTTTGCTGTTCTGTGCAAGCCACTCACATGAATTCCAGGCGTTCCGATGGGGCTATGACAATTCCCCAATCCTGGTGAGGATTAACATGACCGTGATGAAGAGTCCTCAAGGGGAAGGGGGTTTTGGGAAGAGAAAAGGAGAAAATACCAACTTCTGCTTCGTGGACTGTAGAATCGGACTGCTGGACCCTGGACTGCGTGTCGTGTTGGACATCAGGGCTTCTGATTTCTCAAAATACTGGGTTCTTGGTTTTTAGGATTCTGGGCTCCAAAAAAATTACTTCATTAATACAATGAACTTGCATAAACTATTGCGACATTGTATATTGCTTAATGTCAGTTATTGTTGACACATTGTGCATACATTTCTATAAGGCTGAACAAGTCTCTTCCTCTTTTTACAATACTTTCAGAGTCTCTGAAACAATGCCAAAACTCAAAAACAACCAACTTGACTTGGTGTTCTGGCGTAATCTCTTGTCAATAATAGTTTTGATAAACTTGCTCTACTTCCAAGCTTCTAATTCTTAGCGTAGCGCTTGCTACAGGAAATGCATCTTTCCTTAATGTCTGTTTAGCGGTAGCTTGGATTCCCACCCAAACGATAAATCACACTAGTTTTTATTGTCATAAATTATTTGAAAGACCAAGCTCTGTTTTGTTTCATTCAAGCAATTAATCTTTCTTTACCTTGAAATGAAGTTACATGCTTGAAATTTTCAGAAGAACCCAAACTGGGTTTTTTCACCTTTCTTATTTTCTCTTGTTTACAGGAAATACAGGTTTGTCAGCAGAAGATAGAAGAGGAGAGCTGGGACTCTGCAGGAAGCTGACCTGAGGGTGAGGATACCCGGAACTCAACTGGAGGCTGTCCGGGGGACAAGAAATGCTGGAACTCATATGGAAGCTGGTCGGAGAACGAGGAACACTGGAACTCATCTGGAGGCAGGCTGGAGAAGAAGGAACTTGACTTGCACTGGAATTTGGCTGCAGGCAGGCTGGAGTACAAGGAACTTGACTTGACTGGAAACAGTTGCGCAGAGCAATAGGTACGAAGCCAAGCAAGGCCTCAGACTCGCAAGCATCCTTAAATAATCAAATGTTCACATGTGCCTTTTGGCAGTTGAGTGCTTGTTAGGGAAACAAGCAATTATCCTCCTGATTGTGGCACATGTCCAATACAGATCACATTGTGAAGAGCACATGTTTTGGCAGTTACAGTTGGAGCAGGTGGAATACAATGTGCATAATCAACAAGCATTGGTTATAATAAATGAAACATCTAACAAGCATTGCTTATTGCAAACTTTCTATTCAAGGATGTAATAAATATACCCAAATAAGTCGGAATGTTGCAAGCAACAGCATCTTACTGTAATTGAGCTCTTGGATGTGCTAGTGTACCCACAATATTTGCCTCTCTTCCTTTCAAAGCCTTTGAGTTCATCTTATGACAAGAAGAACAGGTGTCAATGTCGTGGTCCGAGCTGAGACACAAGAGACAATCATCATGAGGGTCAGTGATCGACATCTGACCATCACACTCCCAGCAGGGCTTTAATTCGGACTTTCTCAGTGGAGACATTGTAGCAAATAAACAGGCTCTACTGTTTTCCTAAATTGAAACACTGTCATCAGTACTAACCTAAGGGAGAGATGAAAAAAAAAAGGTCATGCATCGAAGGCGCCTTAAAAAGGGAATTGGCATCAGCATGCCAATGAGGGCTTCTTATGGCTCCGATTACAGCACATGGAGCAGAGGCTTTATGACGTTCTCATCGAGGTGGAGAGCTATGAAGAAAGGTTTCAGTGGAATGCTGGTGCATTGAGGATTTTCATAAGGTGAGGAATCCACAGGTAGATGTATCCATCAAAAAATTGATAACTCGAAAAGTAGTTAGCTAAACTAGTAGATCTTGGTGTCTAAATAAATATAAAAATGTATTTTTCTAAATTGGTGTTGGATTTTCTTATTGAGTGTATGTCTCATTTATTGACTCTCTGTGTGCAACAAATGCCCAACACTCCCCTCTTATAAGCCTAAGGCTGCTTGACCACACTACCATAAATAAAGCACCTTGGGATTGCTACAGCAATCCCATCCCCCGTACACTAATAAGGGATACCTGGACACTCTGTACAGTGCACCTTATTTTGGTACACTATATAGAGAGCCAACTTCCTATAGGGTGCAGCTAGAGCTCAAGTGCTGGACTCACTGAGGAGCAGGGCAGGACGTGCCACAGCAGTGTGTTGCTGTGTGGCAGCTAGAGGTCAAGTTCTAGACTTACTGAGGAGCAGGGAAGGACGTGCCTCAGAATTGTGCACTGTACTTCTGTGTAGCAGCTAGAGCTCAAGGGCATCCCTCACTGAGAAGCAGGCAATATCCAGCCAAAGCTCTGGGGCCCCAGCACCACAGCACTATGATTCTGTGGGGCAGCTAGAGCTCAAATGCTGGACTCACTGAGGGGCAGAGCAGGACCGGCTACAGCAGAGAGCTTCTGTGTGGCAGCTAGAGCTCAAGTGAATCCCTCACTGAGGAGCAGGCAGGATCAAGCCGCAGCCTTGGGGCCCCTGCGCAACAGCACTGTGCTTTAGTGTGGAACTTAGAGACGAAGTGCTGGACATGCTGCATACACACCAACCTGTATGTATTCTCACTCACAGAGTCTGAGTGTATCCTTCACTGAGGAGCATGGTAGAGCAGCCACAGTACCGGGGCCCTAACATGACAGCACTGCTTCTGTGGGGTAGCTACAGCTCAAGTGCTGTACACACAACATACACACCAGTCTGTATTATTCATAGTCACTGGGACTTACAGCATCCGTCGGTGAGGAGCACGGCAGGACCAGCCACTGCAACAGGACCCTGGTACCACAGCAGTGTGCACCTGTGGTGCAACCAGAGCTCAGGTAACAGATACTGAACTGACAGCAAAGTATGTTTTCACTGTCCAGTATTTGACAGCATCCCGCACTGAGGAGCAGTGCAGGAACAGGAACAGCCCTGTGGCCCCAGCACCACAGCACTGTGCTTGTGTGGGATAGCTTGAGCTCAAGTGCTGTACACACTGCATACACTCCAATCTGGTGTATTCACAGTCACTAGGTATGAGTGCATCCGGTGGTTAATTTGTAAATAAAAACGTGCCAGATCCCAAAGCTCTCCTCTGAAACACACAGGGGGTCATTCTGACCCTGGCGGCCGGTGGCCGCCAGGGCCACCGACCACGGGAGCACCGCCAACAGGCTGGCGGTGCTCCAACGAGCATTCTGACCGCGGCGGTTCAGCCGCGGTCAGAAGCGGAAAGTCAGCGGTCTCCCGCTGACTTTCCGCTGCTCGTTTGAATCCTCCATGGCTGCGGAGCGCGCTCCGCAGCCATGAGGATTCTGACCCCCCCTACCGCCATCCTGTTCATGGCGGGAAAGCCGCCATGAACAGGATGGCGGTAGGTGGGGTCGCTGGGCCCCTGGGGGCCCCTGCCGTGCCCATGCCAATAGCATGGGCACGGCAGGGGCCCCCGTAAGAGGGCCCCGCAAAGTATTTCAGTGTCTGCCTTGCAGACACTGAAATACGCGACGGGTGCCACTGCACCCGTCGCACCTTCCCACTCCGCCGGCTCGATTACGAGCCGGCATCCTCGTGGGAAGGGAGTTTTTCCCTGGGCTGGCGGGCGGTCTTTTGGAGACCGCCCGCCAGCCCAGGGAAAAACTCATAATACCCTCCGCGGTCTTCTGACCGCGGAGCGGTATAATGGGGGCGGAATTCTGGCGGGCGGCCTCCGCCGCCCGCCAGAATCAGAATCACCCCCACAGTGTCTACAATTAAAAGTGTGAACACTGACTAAAGAGGCTGTGTAATCCTGAAGCCCTCTCTGGCCTCTTTAAACCATTTACAGCCACTCCCTGCCCCTTCAGCTCACTCTTGCAGCTTTCTGTTTTCTCCCATTGTAACGCTTTCCCGTCTTTCTCTTCCTCCGTCTTTCCCAAATGTGTCTTTTCCAGGCAGTGAACGCTTGAGACAGAAAACGAAGTGGCGGCCCTCAAACATAAGTGCCCGTGCCCCACGCCGGAAACAACCGGCTCAAATTAAGCACTGAGGCCCTGATTTATACTGTTTTAGCACCACATTTGCGTCAATTTTTTTACACAAAACCAGCGCAAACTTACAAAATTCAATTATATTTTGTACGGTTGCGGCGCTTTTGCGTAAAACAAAAATATGACACAAATGCGGCGCTAAAAAAAAGTATAAATCATGCCCTGAGTAAATGCCTCGATGAGGAGCAAGGCACAGCTAGCCGCAGTCCCAGGCCCCTAGCTCCACAGCACTGCTCGCTGCATTACTGCTTACGTGGCCACACATGCGTCCCTGGTCACAGCAGCAGCCCTGCATCCTCCCCAGACCCATCCGTGATGTGCGGCTCCGGTGCAGGGTTTCTCCTTGAATTCCCAGACTTGTGTATTCCATTATAAAACAGAACTTCAAGTCCCAGAAAACAACCGAAAAAACCTTGGCTGGAATGGAGCACATCATGCTTCTACCTGGGAAACGTGACAACTCGGTCATTGTCAAGGAATCATTTGATACAACGAAATGCGGCCTTATTAACGCGAGGTCCCTCGTAAAAAGGCTCCCTTGAGATGCATCTGATGAGAGAGACCAATAATTGGATAATTTATGTTTGTAACTGCAACGTGGGCCTCACAGGGAAGGGCCACAGATTTCGGCGGGATGTGTTTCATAATCCTGCCCAGGCCACGGGAAAACATGAACGGGGGAGGAACGGGAATCATTTTTAAAGAGAAATAGAATCTCACCATTTTGGCTTCAGATCAACTGGTAGGCCCCGAATTAATGGGTTTTACACTAAAATCGGGAAAGGGCTGGGTTTTCTCAGGAATTCTGCGCTACCGACCACCGGGCCCAACGAGTCACTATTTGCAATCGTCCATAGAGATCATTTCAACACATTCAATTTTTTTTCTTTCTGGGAGATGTCAATATGGGGCGGAGGAGGGATCCATCACTCTCCTATAAGGAACTGTGAGGATCCTGTGAAATGGGGCCACGACGATTGATCCATGGTCCCACTCACCAAGGTGCCACCCTTTGGATCTCATATTCTCAACAGATGAGTTGATTGCAATTGAAGATGTTATACTCATGTGTTAGGCTGACCACACATTGGCAGCTTTCCACTTTAAGAGAAAGGAACTAAGGGCCAGATGTAGCAAAGGGTTTTTCCCATTCTGTGTCAATGGGAAAATGTGTTCGTACATATGGCCCTAAATCCATGGAATATGGAATCAGCCAGGATGAGACATCGCAGAGCCTGGCATAAATTAAGTAGGGCAACACAAGGAAAGATATTTCATTTGGCCACAACTTTTGATTCTACTGGGACAATAGATGACAATTATGAAGCCTTAGAGAAAAGAATGTTAGAGAAGATGGATAATGAAATACCCATTAAAAACATTAAAACTTGGCGTAGACGTCAGCTCGCTGATGTAGTACACTATTAAAGCAACAAAACAAGCTTGGAAAAATCTGGAAAGAAAATGGCAGAGCTCCTACCTATCATGGATAAACAACGATTAAAGAGCGCCTTAAATATAAAAAGGGGGTCTGTAAGGCAAAAGCCAATTATTATGCTAATGCACTTCTAGAAGCTCCAAATAGCGCAAAACAAGTATGACATTATGCGTGAACTACCAAATCAAGAGTGTATCAGGCAATAACTAAACCCTCCCAAGCACTCTATGATAATCTTGCTGAATTCTTTGACAAGATTAAAAATGTCTGAGGACTTTGGAAACCCTCACCAAATGACAGATGGTGGCCCTAAAGCTGGCCTATGAGATGTGAGAAATGAAGCATTAATGACTGTCCTATCAGGGATAAAGGCCTCCAGTGTGGCTGATATTCCACTTAGCCAATTGTTAAGTTAGAACCATCCGAACCAATGTCTAAGGACTGTTTTCAAGGAACAGCATCGTCTATAACTTCAGGCTCACGCCTGGATCCTCTACTCCACAGTCTGGAAAGACATGCCTGATGAATTACTCCCCCCAGTACTACTGACATGTAACCAATTAGGATTAGGTCTGTCCCACGGGCCTGGAAGAAGGCTACAGTCACCCCCTATTGAGAAAGCCCTCTGCAGATCCTCAGATTCTTAGTACTCACAGACTAATACCTTCTCCTGTAAAAATCCTAGAGCACTACGCGAGCAAGAAATAGTTCATGCATCCCGAAGATGAAAAACCTCTAGAAGGAGCAGTCTGGATTTCGACCAGGGCATGGAACTGAACCAGCGCTGCTACTGGCACTGGATGAGCTCCAGATGAGGGTGGTTAGCAGTCAGTCAGCAGTTCTGGTGCTACTCCACCTATCAGCTGCTCTTGACATGGTCAACCACAGAACATTACTAGCAAGACTAGGTATGAGTGGAGCTAGTAGCACGGTATCTAACTGGCTGTGGTTACTCCTGTCAGGTTGTTGCCAAGCGGTTTCTTTACCCCCTTATTGCTCTGATTTTAAAACTGTCAAACCTGGGATCCCACAAGGGTCTGCAGTGAGCCCAAATATTTTTTAACATTTATAAGTGGCATCTAATAACACTTATTAAAACCCATAACATGAGGCGGGTCAACTATGCCGATGGAACCCAATCAGTGCGGTCTACAGAAAGCAATAAGCCTGATGTTTAGACTCCTTCCACAATCGTATGAACAACACTGTCAATTGGCTAGACTACAACTCCCTAAAATAAAATTAAATGGGGACAAAACGGAGTTTGTGTGTTGTTCAGCTAACTGTCCCCATGACACTTCCTTCGAATTTCTGGCCACTGACAGAAGACTCCGAGGCAGTTCGCAATCTGGGGGTCATCTTGGACAATAAGCAACCCACGGAGACCCACCTTGATAAAGTTGCTGCTATCTTCTGTGTACTTCCCTGAAGTCCAAGGAAACTCCTGCCGATGCTGCCCTCCCAAGCTAACACGCTGGTACTGCAATGCTCTCTTGTTAGGAAGACCTGATTATTTTGGTAAATAGACTGTACATCAAGGAGCAGCTGTAAAATTGGTATTAAACAGGCCAAGAATATCATCTTCCTCCAGCGCTATGAAGGAATTTCATTGGCTTCCAATAAAACAAAGGATTGCCTTTAAATCGCTCTGAATAGTTTTTAAAGCACTTCAGGGCAAGGACCCTTGGCGCCTGCAAAGAAGATGAAAAAGGTATATTCCAAGAAGAACCTCCGATCAGCAACTGCAAAGCTTATCTGCGTTCCGAAATGTCCTAAAACACGACGGGAGGGCGGAGCTTTTATGGTCAGAGCGGCTCAGCTCCGGATTAAATTACCAGTTTCTTTAGATCTGCTGCTGACCTTCTGCATGTCAAGTTCAAGAAAGCCCTAAAAACCTCTCTCTTTCCCCTGTAATTAGCATTTACTGATCGGCTCGTCACAGCTGCAGCACCGGGTGACGTGGTGCTGTGGCACAGCCAGGCGTCATGTGCTCACACTGTACACACTCCACTGTCTATGGACTTAGACACATACCCCTGTTCTATCTGTGATGAAGGGGGGTCTAGCCACAGCTGAGAGCCCCCACCCATGCTATGTGCTTATGGCTCAGTTAGCTGGGGGCCAATCTTCCAGTCCTGGGCTCTTGTTTTTACAAAACATTGGCTCATTGGTGTCGGTGCAATAGTCCATTTGGTGTAATAACAACTAACACTACAATTCCCACAATGCAACGGCTTAGTAAAGGTTGTCCTGCTGAGAGTGTCTGGGTGGCCTCCAGCTCTGCACAGTTATAACCTGCTCCCGGCTTCTTCCAACCCCGGGTACAGGGACTTAGGACAAGGCTTCGTGAGGCTCGGTCTGCTAGAGGGGCACAGCCGTGCCCACCCTTACTGCAGGGGAGATGGTCCTTGAGTGTTGGACCTGCAGTACTGCTGGATTCTGTAACCGTCTCATGTGTTCTGCCAGGGTCAAGGTTCAACACCCCAAATATGAAATGTAAATCAATGTCAAGAAGCCGGTTTTGTTGATTGTTGTGTTTTATAAAAATATTCTTGATGGATTAACTTTCACGTTTTCTAATTGTGCGCCTCTGTCACTGGGTGCAGCCTAAAAGTTGATTGAAGATACTTGTCAAACTGGTTAGTGTGTTTTTTTGGTCTAGGTATTCAGCGGCCAGCCTAATCCCCGTGTTTCCCATTTGATCAGCATAACTCGCTTCAAACTCGTTCGGAGGGTGTCACCCCTCGAATTAAAACAAATGTCAGTGTATTCAACACGTAATCTGTAAAAGAAGGAGCGCTCGTACCTGGGCCTCTGCTCAGAAGCCCACTGTCGGTGCCAGTGTGCAAACACCTAGCCTGCGTAGGTGAAACCCACCTCATGCCCCTTTAATCCACCCCGACACTCCCTGCGCCTTTCATCCACCCGACACTGCCTGCTCCTTTCATCCACCCCGGGCACTGCCTGCGCCTTTCATCCACCCCGGACACTCCCTGCGCCTTTCATCCACCCCGGACACTCCATGCGCCTTTCATCCATCCCAGACACTGCCTGCCCCTTTCATCCACCCCGGACACTCCCTGCGGCTTCCATCCACCACGGACACTCCCTGCACCTTCCATCCACCCAAGAAACTCCCTGCGCCTTTCATCCACCGCAGACACTCCCTGCGCCTTTCATCCACCGCAGACACTGCCTGCGCCTTTCATCCACCACGGACACTCCCTGCACCTTCCATCCACCCAAGAAATTCCCTGCGCCTTTCATCCACCGCAGACACTCCCTGCGCCTTTCATCCACCGCAGACACTGCCTGCGCCTTTCATCCACCACGGACACTCCCTGCACCTTCCATCCACCCAAGAAACTCCCTGCGCCTTTCATCCACCCAGGACACTACCTGCGCCTTTCATCCACCGCAGACACTGCCTGCGCCTTTCATCCACCCCGGACACTACCTGCGCCTTTCATCCACCCCGGACACTCCCTGAGGCTTCCATCCACCGCGGACACTCCCTGCACCTTCCATTCACCCAAGAAACTCCCTGCGCCTTTCATCAGCCCAGGACACTACCTGCGCCTTTCATCCACCGCAGACACTGCCTGCGCCTTTCATCCACCGCAGACACTGCCTGCGCCTTTCATCCACCCCGGACACTGCCTGCGCCTTTCATCCACCCCGGGCACTGCCTGCGCCTTTCATCTACCCCGGACACTCCCTGCTCCTTCCATCCACCCAAGAAACTCCCTGCGCCTTTCATCCACCCAGGGCACTCCCTGCGCCTTTCATCCACCCAGGGCACTGCCTGCGCCTTTCATCCTCCCCGGACACTCCATGCGCCTTTTATCCACCCAGGACACTGCCTGATCCTTTCATCCACCCCTGACACTCCCTGCGCCTTTCATCCATCCCGAACACTCCATGCGCCTTTCATCCACCCCGGACACTGCCTGCGCCTTTCATCCACCCCGGGCACTGCCTGCGCCTTTCATCCACCCCGGACACTCCCTGCACCTTCCATCCACCCAAGAAACTCCCTGCGCCTTTCATCCACCCAGGACACTGCCTGTGCCTTTCATCCACCGCAGACACTGCCTGCGCCTTTCATCCACCCCGGACACTCCCTGCGCCTTTCATCCACCCCGGACACTCCATGCACCTTTCATCCATCCCGAACACTCCATGCGCCTTTCATCCACCGCAGACACTCCCTGCGCCTTTCATCCATCCCGGACACTCCCTGCGCCTTTCATCCACCGCAGCCACTCCCCGCGCCTTTCATCCACCGCAGACACTCCCTGCGCCTTTCATTCACCCTGGACACCCCCTGGCCCTTTCATCCACCCCGGACACCCCCTGCCCCTTTCATCCACCCCGGACACTCCCTGCCCCTTTCATGCACCCCGGACACTCCCTGCGCCTTTCATCCACCCCGTACACTCCCTGCCCCTTTTATCCACCCCCGACACTCCCTGCGTCTTTCATCCACCCAGGACACTCCCTGTGCCTTTCATCCACCCCGTACACTCCCTGCCCCTTTTATCTACCCCCGACACTCCCTGCGTCTTTCATCCACCCAGGACACTGCCTGACCCTTTCATCCACCCAAGACACTCCCTGCGCCTTTCATCCACCCCGGACACTCCCTGCGCCTTTCATCCACCCAGGACACTCCCTGCCCCTTTCATCCAACCCCGACACTGCCTGCCCTTTTCATCCAGCTCCGACACTCCCTGCCCCTTTCATCCACCCCGGACACTCCCTGCCCCTTTCATCCACCCCGGACACTCCCTGCACCTTTCATCCAACCCCGACACTGCCTGCCCTTTTCATCCACCTCCGACACTCCCTGCCCCTTTCATCCACCCCGGACACTCCCTGCACCTTTCTCTCGCTCCTGCATTTTCCTGCTTCTTCCCTCTGTGAGTGTTTCTCCGTCTTTCTTCTACTCTGTCTCTCTACTTCGTGTGGTTTCCATCTCTTGCTCAATGTCTGCTCCGTGAAAATAAGTTCCGGTCTCAACAAAAGCAGCATCTGGAGTGAAGCAGCGACGAGGCGCGCGGGGCTCCGGGTCCCCGGCCCAAGAGAGCGGTGCAGCCCCCCAGATCTCTGGCCCCGGGGCTCGGAGCCCCCGGCCCCTCCCGCCTCAGCGCCGCAGCTTTCTCTTCCCTTGAAACGAAACTCTCTGTGTAGTTTCGTTTTTGAACCCTCGCTTGGTCCGGGTGGGGTTTGTTGTCTCCTTGTTCAGACGCTGAGTCAGGGCTGGCACAAGAGCTTTTACAAATTACACACTTCTGTCGCCCCCTTCACAAGCTCATCAACACGCGACCTTTGACCTCCGATGACGTCAGGAAGCATTCCTTCTAAAATAGGTGAGCATTCCCAGAACAAATGAAGCTCTCGCAATATAACATATATCCCCGAGCCACAAAGGTTGGTATATTCTGAATTCCCGAGACTCGGAAACAGCATGAAATGAACAGCCAACGACCACATTGTCCAAAGACCCAGGAACACGTGTGCGTCTCCAAAACATACACCTGCCAACAAATATTCCAATATTCTAAACCCCTATGACCTGGTTACAGAATGTAAAATAACAAAACATCCAGGGATAACGCTACGGGGGGAGCGGGAGGGGGCACTTTACCGCCAGTCATATCAAAATGTCACAAACTGATAGAAGAGAATGAAAAAAAGTCATGGGTGTCCAAAGCTAAAAAAAAAAGTTACAGAGCTGAGGGGAGTGTAGTGGAGACAGGAGTAAAGAGACGTACACCTCCCGAAGTACACGGCAGCGCCTGGGGAGGCGGGCACCAGCCGCGTGTGTTTAGCATTCAGGGGAGGGTGGCTCTAAGGAGAATTGTGGGCTTGTGGGGTTCAGGGATTGGTTGCATTAAGGGGGGGCGTAGGGGATTTTAGAGTTCGGGGGAGGGTAGCATTAGTCTTAAAGGAAGGTCAGTGTTATGGGGTACTAAGGGTTTTTTAGGATTCATGGATGGATAGCGCTTAAGGGGTGTAGGGCTCTTTCCGGGTTCAAGCAAGGGGATAGTAATGGGTGTTGGGGTTAGGGGAAGCATTAAGGGGTGTATTGGGGTTCTTAGGATTCGCGGAAGGGCAGTGATAAGGGCTAGGAAGGGGGGTTTTAGGGTTAGGGACGCTTACATTAAGGGGGAGTATGGAGTTTTTAGGGTTCAGGGAAGGGTGGCGTTAACAGGAGTATGGAGTTTTTAGGGTTCTTGGAAAGGTAGTGTCAGTGGGCAGTGAGGACATCTCAGGGTCCAGGGAAGGGTTCACTGAGGGCTACTAAGGAGATTTTAGGTAAAGGGATTGATGGCGTTAAGGGGTAGTAAGGGTTTTTAGACTAGGGGTACAGGGGTAGTGAGATTTTAAGGTTCAGGGAAAGGAAGAGTTCACGGGTCGTGTGGGGTTCTTGGGGTTCAGGGAAAGGTAGCATTAAGGGGTGATGCGTGGTTTTTAGACTTCAGGGAAGAGTAATGTGAAGGGTTTTAGGGGTCAGCAGCGGGGTCTCACCGTGAGAAGGAAGCGTCCGGGGGGCGCGCAGCAGCCAGAGGTTCAGCCCGGCATCTGATGAGGCTTCTGTGGGGGCCCTCTCCTGGGGGGCTCGCTCCTGCGCCCCCGTGGGCACTCGGTGCTTCTTTCCGAGAGCGGAGCTCACTCCTGCAGGTGACGAACACACATAGATGAGTTTCGTTTCAAGGGAAGAGAAAGCTGCGGCGCTGAGGCGAGAGGGGCCGGGGGCTCCGAGCCCCGGGGCCAGAGATCTGGGGGGCTGCACCGCTCTCTTGGGCCGGGGACCCGGAGCCCCGCGCGCCTCGTCGCTGCTTCACTCGAGATGCTGCTTTTTTTGAGACCGGAACTTATTTTCACGGAGCAGACATTGAGCAAGAGATGGAAACCAAACGAAGTAGAGAGACAGAGTAGAAGAAAGACGGAGAAACACTTACAGAGGGAAGAAGCAGGAACATGCAGGAGCGAGAGAAATGGGCAGGAAGTGTCCGGGTGGATGAAAGGCGCATGGAGTGTTGGGTGGATGAAAGGGGCAGACAGTGCCCCGGGTGGATGAATGGCGCAGGGAATGTCTGCGGTGGATGAAAGGGGCAGGCAGTGTCCGGGGTGGATGAAAGGCGCAGGGAGTGTCCGGGGTGGATGAAAGGGGCAGGGAGTGTCCGGGGTGGATGAAAGGGGCAGGGAGTGTCGGAGGTGGATGAAAAGGGCAGGGAGTGTCCGGGGTGGATGAAAGGGGCAGGGAGTGTCGGAGGTGGATGAAAAGGGCAGGGAGGGTCCGGGGCGGAAGTGTCCAGGGTGGATGAAAGGGGCAGGGAGTGTCCTGGGTGGATGAAAGGCGCAGCCAGTGTCCGGGGAGGATGGAAGACCTAGGGAGTGTCTGGGGTGGATAAAAGGTACAGGGGGGTGTCCGACGTGGATGAAAGGCGCAGACGGTGTCCGGGGTGGATAAAAGGCTCAGGGAGTGTCTGGGGGTGGATGAAAGGCGCAGGGAGTGTCTGGGGTGGATGAAAGGTGCAGGGAGTGTACGGGGTGGATGAAAGGGGCAGGCAGGGTCCGGGGTGGATGAAAGGCGCAGAGAGTGTCCGGGGTGGATGAAAGGTGCAGAGAGTGTCCGGGGTGGATGAAAGGGGCAGGCAGTGTCGGGAGTGGATGAAAGACGTAGGCAGCGTCGGGAGTGGATGAAAGACGCAGGCAGTGTCCTGGGTGGATGAAAGGCACAGGGAGTGTCTGGGGTGAATGAAAGGTGCAGGGAGTGTACGGGGTGGATGAAAGGGGCAGGCAGTGTCCGGGGTGGATGAAAGGCGCAGAGAGTGTCCGGGGTGGATGAAAGGCGCAGGCGGTGTCCGGGGTGGATAAAAGGGGAGGGAGTGTTCAGGAGGATGAAAGGGGCAGGGAGTGTCCGGGTAGATGAATGGCGCAGGTGGTGTCCGTGGTGGATGGAAGCCGCAGGGAGTGTCCGGGGTGGATGAAAGGCGCAGGGAGTGTCGGGTGGATGAAAGGGGCATGAGGTGGGTTTCACTTACGCAGGCTCGGTGTTAGCACACTGGTACCAACAATGGGCTTCCGAGCAGAGGCCCAGGTACGAGCACTCCTTTTACAAATTAAGTGCTGAATACACTGACATTTCTTTTACTTCCGAGGGTGACACCCTCCGAACGAGTTTGAATTGAGTTATGCTGATCAGATGGGAAACACGACGATTTTGACTGTCCGCTATGCAGACCAGAAAAATAAAAAAAAATAACCAGTTTGACAAGTATCTTCAGTCAACGCGGCAGCACGTGACCACCTTGAGTGGCACCTGTGGTCCATCCCAGCTTCTTAGGCTTATGCATCCAGCTTTACCCAGTGACAGAGGAGCAACATTACCAAATGTGAAAGTTAATCCTTCAAGAATATTTTTATAAAACACAACAATCAACAAAACCGGCTTCTTGGCACTAATTTACATTTGTTGTTTGGGGTGTTGAAGCTTGACCTTGGGAGAACACATAAAACTCTATGAAAAAGAGTGTGAATTATTAAGAAACAGAGAAGCTGCAGAATCTAACAGTACTCCATGTCCAATACACAAGAACCACCCCCCCTCGGTAGGAGGCTGGCCTGGTTTGTGGTGGGTACGTGTGGTACTTACACCTTATACCAGGTCCAGGTATCCCCTATCAGTGAAGTGTAGGCAGTGTCTAGAAACCAGGCTCTCTAGAGGTATCTGTGGATGAGCAGCCAAGGCTTATCTAGGAGACACGAAAACCTCATTCAATACCACAGAAATCGCACAGTACTCACACACATGAAAGAAAATACCCAGTGTTACAAAAAAAGGTACTTTATTTTGGTGACAAAATTACCATATAGACTATACTCCCCTAAGAGGTAAGTAATACACAAATTATATACACTAGTATCCAAAATTAGGCAAGAAAACAGTGCAATTAGTGAAAATCACAATAGTTAGAAATGAGCCTAGGGGGAACACAAACTGTAGGAAGGTGGCTTTGTATATACTATTTCAAAGTGAGAAATAGTGTGCACAGAGTCCAAGGGTTCCCCTTAGAGGTAAGATAGTGGCAAAAGTAGATAATTCTACTGCTCTATTTTGTGGTAGTGTGGTCGAGCAGCAGGCTTATCAGAGGGTAGTGTTAAGCATTTGTTGTACACACACAGGCAATAAATGAGGAACACACACTCAAAGACTTACTTCAGGCTAATAGGTTTTTATATTGAAAAATATATTTTCTTAGTTTATTTTAAGAACCACAGGTTCAAGATTTAAATCAAACACTTTAAATGTAAGGTACTTCACTTAGCTACTTTAGGAACTTTGAATTAAAGCAATAACACATACAGTCTTTGTAAAAATGGAAATAAGTTATTTTCAAAGTGGACACAGTGCAGAAATCAACAGTTCCTGGGGGAGGTAAGTAAAGGTTAGATTGATTAGGAGGTAAGTAAAACACTTACAAGTCTTAGTTTTGGGGCATAGGCAGCCCACCGTTGGGGGTTCAAGGCACCCCAACGTTACCACACCAGCAGCACAGGTGCAGAGGTCAAAGAGGTGCCCAAAACTGTGAGAAAGTAGCCTCTTTCTAGCCTTGTTACCCCCACTTTTGGCCTGTTTGTGAGTGTATGCCAGGGTGTTTTCACTGTCTCACTGGGATCCTGCTAGCCAGGGCCCAGTGCTCATAGTGAAAACCCTATGTTTTCAGTATGTTTGTTATGTGTCACTGGGACCCTGCTAGTCAGGACCCCAGTGCTCATAAGTTTGTGGCCTATATGTGTGTGCTCCCTGTGTAGTGCCTAACTGTCTCACTGAGGCTCTGCTAACCATAACCTCAGTGGTTATGCTCTCTCATTTCTTTCAAATTGTCACTAACAGGCTAGTGACCAATTTTACCAATTTACATTGGCTTACTGGAACACCCTTATAATTCCCTAGTATATGGTACTGAGGTACCCAGGGTATTGGGGTTCCAGGAGATCCCTATGGGCTGCAGCATTTCTTTTGCCACCCATAGGGAGCTCTGACAATTCTTACACAGGCCTGCCACTGCAGCCTGAGTGAAATAACGTCCACGTTATTTCACAGCCATTTTACACTGCACTTAAGTAACTTATAAGTCACCTATATGTCTAACCTTTACCTGGTAAAGGTTAGGTGCAAAGTTACTTAGTGTGAGGGCACCCTGGCACTAGCCAAGGTGCCCCCACATTGTTCAGGGCCAATTCCCCGGACTTTGTGAGTGCGGGGACACCATTACACGCGTGCACTACATATAGGTCACTACCTATATGTAGCTTCACAATGGTAACTCCGAATATGGCCATGTAACATGTCTATGATCATGGAATTGCCCCCTCTATGCCATCCTGGCATAGTTGGCACAATCCCATGATCCCAGTGGTCTGTAGCACAGACCCTGGTACTGCCAAACTGCCTTTCCTGGGGTTTCACTGCAGCTGCTGCTGCTGCCAACCCCTCAGACAGGTTTCTGCCCCCCTGGGGTCCAGCCAGGCTTGTCCCAGGATGGCAGAACAAAGGACTTCCTCTGAGAGAGGGTGTTACACCCTCTCCCTTTGGAAAATGGTGTGAAGGCAGGGGAGGAGTAGCCTCCCCCAGCCTCTGGAAATGCTTTCATGGGCACATTTGGTGCCCATTTCTGCATAAGCCAGTCTACACCGGTTCAGGGACCCCTTAGCCCTGCTCTGGCGCGAAACTGGACAAAGGAAAGGGGAGTGACCACTCCCCTGACCTGCACCTCCCCTGGGAGGTGTCCAGAGCTCCTCCAGTGGGCTCCAGACCTCTGCCATCTTGGAAACAGAGGTGCTGCTGGCACACTGGACTGCTCTGAGTGGCCAGTGCCACCAGGTGACGTCAGAGACTCCTTCTGATAGGCTCCTTCAGGTGTTAATAGCCTATCCTCGCTCCTAGGTAGCCAAACCCTCTTTTCTGGCTATTTAGGGTCTCTGTCTCTGGGGAAACTTTAGATAACGAATGCAAGAGCTCATCCGAGTTCGTCTGCATCTCTCTCTTCACCTTCTGCCAAGGAATCGACTGCTGACCGCGCTGGAAGCCTGCAAAACTGCAACAAAGTAGCTAAGACGACTACTGCAACTCTGTAACGCTGATCCTGCCGCCTTCTCGACTGTTTTCCTGGTGGTGCATGCTGTGGGGGTAGTCTGCCTCCTCTCTGCACTAGAAGCTCCGAAGAAATCTCCCGTGGGTCGACGGAATCTTCCCCCTGCAACCGCAGGCACCAAAAAGCTGCATTACCGGTCCCTTGGGTCTCCTCTCAGCACAACGAGCGAGGTCCCTCGAAGCCAGCAACTGTGTCCAAGTGACCCCCACAGTCCAGTGACTCTTCAGTCCAAGTTTGGTGGAGGTAAGTCCTTGCCTCCCCACGCCAGACTGCATTGCTGGGAAACGCGACTTTTGCAGCTACTCCGGCCTCTGTGCACTTCCGGCGGAAATCCTTTGTGCACAGCCAAGCCTGGGTCCACGGCACTCTAACCTGCATTGCACGACTTTCTAAGTTGGTCTCCGGCGACGTGGGACTCCTTTGTGCAACTTCGGGTGAGCACCATTTCACGCATCCTCGTAGTGCCTGTTTCTGGCACTTCTCTGGGTGCTACCTGCTGCTGAGGGGGCTCCTTGTCTTGCTCGATGTCCCCTCTGTCTCCTGACGCAATTTGCGACATCCTGGTCCTTCCTGGGCCACAGCAGCATCCAAAAACACTTACAGCACGATTTGCAGCTAGCAAGGCTTGTTGGCAGTCTTTCGGTGGGAAAACACTTCTGCACGACTCTCCACGGCGTGAGGGAACCGTCCTCCAAAGGGGAAGTCTCTAGCCCTTGTCGTTCCTGCAGAAACCTAAGCTTCTTCTGTCCAGTAGAAGCTTCTTTGCACCCACAGCTGGCATTTCCTGGGCATCTGCCCATCTCCGACTTGCTTGTGACTTTTGGACTTGGTCCCCTTGTCCCACAGGTACCCTCGACTGGAAATCCATCGTTGTTGCATTGCTGGTTTGTGTCTTTCCTGCAGAATTCCCCTATCACGACTTCTATGTCCTTTGGGGAACTTTAGTGCACTTTGCACTCACTTTTCAGGGTCTTGGGGTGGGCTATTTTTCTAACCCTCCCTATTTTCTAATAGTCCCAGTGACCCTCTACAAGGTCACATAGGTTTGGGGTCCATTCGTGGTTCGCATTCCACTTTTGGAGTTATATGGTTTGTGTTGCCCCTACCCCTATGTGTCCCCATTGCATCCTATTGTAACTATACATTGTTTGCACTGTTTTCTAAGACTATACTGCATATTTTTGGTATTGTGTACATATAACTTGTGTATATTTGCTATCCTCATACTGAGGGTACACTCTGAGATACTTTGGCATATTGTCATAAAAATAAAGTACCTTTATTTTGAGTATATCTGTGTATTGTGTTTTCTTACGATATTGTGCAAGTGACATTAGTGGTACTGTAGGAGCTTCACTCGTCTCCTAGTTCAGCCTAAGCTGCTCTGCTAAGCTACCATTATCTATCAGCCTATGCTGCTAGACACCCTATACACTAATAAGGGATAACTGGGCCAGGTGCAAGGTGCAAGTACCCCTTGGTACTCACTACAAGACACAGTGCAGAAATCAACAGTTCCTGGGGGAGGTAAGTAAAGGTTAGATTGATTAGGAGGTAAGTAAAACACTTACAAGTCTTAGTTTTGGGGCATAGGCAGCCCACCGTTGGGGGTTCAAGGCAACCCCAAAGTTACCACACCAGCAGCTCAGGGCCAGTCAGGTGCAGAGGTCAAAGAGGTGCCCAAAACACTGAGGCTCCTACGGAGAACAGGGGTGCTCGGGTTCCAGTCTGCCAGCAGGTAAGTACCTGTGTCCTCGGGGGGCAGACCAGGGGGGTTTTGTAGAGCACTGGGGGGGACACAAGTAGGTACACAAAACACACCCTCAGCGGCACAGGGGCGGCCGGGTGCAGTGTGCGAAGCAGGTGTCGGGTTTCAGGTAGAAAACAATGGAGGGACCCGGGGATCACTCTAGCGGTGCAAGCAGGCACGGGGGGCTTCTCGGGACAGCCACCACCTGGGCTAGGCAGAGGGTTGCCTGGGGGTCACTCCTGCGCTGAGGTTCGGTCCCTTCAGGTCCTGGGGGCTGCGGGTGCAGTGCTAGTTCTAGGCGTCAGGTCCCTTGTTACAGGCAGTCGCGGTCAGGGGGAGCCTCTGGATTCTCTCTGCATGCGTCGTTGTGGGGGTGCAGGGGGTCGTCTCTGGCTACTCATTGGCTCGCAGTCGCCGGGGAGTCCTCCCTGTGGTGTTGGTTTTCTACAGGTCGAGCCGGGGGCGTCGGGTGCAGAGTGTAGAGTCTCACGCTTCACGGAAAACGTGAAGTCCTTGGAAGTTTCTTCTTTGTTGCAAAGAAGTTGCTGGTTTTGAACAGGGCCGCTGTTCACAGGAGTTTCTGTCACGACTCACGTGCTGCTTGCGCCTGGAATTTGCAGATCTGGTGGCGTGAATCTTCAATGTTCGGCTTTGGCCCAAAAAGGGGCGACTCTTTCTGGTAGCCACGGTGCTGTAGGCAATGGAGACACCAAGAACAGACCGTGCCCTTCAGAAAGTAGCGCCAGAGGGAAAAACCCCTTCCAAAGGGGAAAAACCTCCAAACAGGAAAAGTCCTGGAGAAAAACAAGAACAAACAAACAGGAATCCAAAAGGAGCAAAAATCAGAAAACACAGAATGCTGAGTCCAAAACCAAAAGGCAAGGAAATCAGGAGCGAAGACACCAACTGAGCAGAAAGTGTTGCAGCGCAAAGAAAGAGGAAAAACACAGCCCTTATATACCAAAAAACAGGAAGTGACCCACAGGAAGTAAAAGGACACCATCTTAGATAGGGAAACAATATATAGAACAGAATAGTAGAGGAACCATAGAGAATAGGGAACAAGGAATGCTGGGAAAGCACAGGAATCTGGGAAGGAGGAAAAGACATAAAGAAAGGCACACAACAGACTGCAAAAAGAAGAAAGGACAAAGAAACGAAGAAAAACAGGTAAGAGGGTTCAGAGACCCCTGGGACAGTGAAAGGCAGAAGGAAGAACGAGGCCCCAAGCAAATCTGGGGCCTCGAAACGCGCAGGAGAGGCTGGGGCACGCCGCGTCTTAATAACGCGGTGCGCGGCCCGAGCCGAACGCCCGGCAGAAGTCGAGCTCTCGGCTCGCGCCGCACCGCGCGGCGCGACAGTAGGTCCCCCTCCCGAAGGCCCAGGTTTAAGAGGGAATAAACAGTGAAAGCGTTGAGTCAGGAGAGGAGCGTGAACGGAAGAGGCATCTTCCCATGAACATTCACTGAGAGGATAACCCTTCCAATGAATCAGATACTGAAGTCGTTTATGAAAAAGACGAGAGTCACAGATTTCCTGCACTTCATATTCAGGAGCATCATTCACAAGGACAGGAGGTGGACAAGGAAACTGACGTGAGTAAGGATCAGGCACATAAGGTTTAAGCTGAGAAACATGAAAAACCGGATGGATCTTCCATGTATGGGGTAAGTGAAGACGGACAGTGACAGGATTGACCAACTGGAGAATACGGAAAGGCCCATAGTAACGAGGTGTGAACTTGTTTTGAGAGAGACGTGAGGGCAAGAATTTGGAGGAGAGCCAGACTTTATCTTGCAGATGATAATTTGGATTGGTTGTACGTCTCTTGTCTGCAGCCTTCTTCATATACCTCTTGGTATGTAACAAATTAGATCGAATTAGTTTATGGAGTTGGAGAAGGCGTTTGGAGAAATAGTTAATAGCAGGTAGAGGAGAGTTGGATTGTGGAGAAGTAGGGAAAGAGGTAGGATGAAAACCATAGGAACAGAAAAAGGGAGTGACCTTGGAGGCACTATGGACTGAGTTATTGTAGGAAAATTCAGCTAAAGAGAGGTAAGTGCTCCAGTTACTTTGGGTAGAATTGCAAAAGCATCGAAGATATTGCTCTAGTCCTTGGTTCAGACGCTCAGTCTGTCCGTTGGTCTGAGGATGGAACCCTGAAGACAGGGCTCTATTCATATTCAGTGTTTTACAAAAATGCTTCCAAAATCGGGAGATGTACTGAGGTCCTCTATCAGAGATTATGGTATGTGGAAGTCCATGGAGACGGAAGACATGATCTATGAATATTTGACCTAGTTCTTGGGAAGTAGGCAGCTTTTTTAGGCCAGTGAAATGAGCCATTTTTGTGAAAGAATCCACTGTGACCATGATAACCCGGTTTCCTGCTGATGGTGGGAGCGAACACATAAAATCAGTAGAGATAGTATGCCATGGGGCCGATGGAACAGGCAAAGGTTGTAGTAATCCTGCCGGTCTGGTGTGAGGTATTTTGACTTGGGCACATATGGGACAGGCCTGAACGTATCTTTCCACATCCAGTTTCCAGGTAGGCCACCAAAAAAATCGTGAAAGTAGTTCTTGTGTGGCTTTGATGCCTCTGTGACCAGCTACAGGGGAATCATGGCACATTTGTAATGCTTTCTTTTGCACCTTGTTTGTAGGGAGGAATATCAGGTCTTGGTAATAAAAATATCCTTGTTTCTTGTACAATAATGGTCTTAGTTCTTCTATGTCATGGTCCGATAGGTTGGCGTATTCTTGTTGTACTTCTTCCAGGAAAGACTGAGCCACTCCAATGATCTTACTGGGTTCTAGAAGATACTGGGATGAGGAAGGAGAACACTCTGGATATCGGCGAGACAGAGCATCAGCCAGAATGTTTTGAGATCCTGGAATATATGTAATATAAAAATGGTACTGACTGAAGAAAAAGGCCCAGCGGGCCTGACGACTATTCTGGCATACAAAATTTCTTAAACATTGTAAATTACGGTGGTCTGTCCTCACCTCAAATGGTTCCTTGGAACCCATCAGAAACTGTCTCCACTCAAGGCAGGCTGTTTTCAGAGCCAATAATTCCCTTTCAAGTACGGAATAATGTTGTTCAGCTGTGGAAAGGATATGAGACAAATAGAAAACAGGATGTTCAAGGCCATCATCCTCTTGTCGTTGGAGTAAGACAGCTCCGATGGCTCTCTCAGAAGCATCAGTTACTACTATAAATTGCTTGGTGGTATCTGGATGTCTTAAGATGGGGGCTTGGGTGAAGGCTCTCTTTAAGCTTTGAAAGGCTGCTTCAGCAGCCTCAGTCCAGACAAACCCCTTCTTTAAATTGTCCTTCTTTAAGGTGTGAGTTATGTGGCTAGTCTGACTGGCAAAGTCTAGAATGAATTGTCGATAGAAGTTTGCTAAACCTAGGAAACATTGTGTTTCTTTTATGGTAGAAGGAGAAGGCCACTCTAGGATAGCTTGTACCTTTTCTTGATCCATAGCTATGCCGGTGGGACTTAAATGATAGCCCAGATATTTGACTTCCGTTATGTCGAACTCACATTTCTCTGGTTTGCAAAATAGTTGATGATCACGAAGTCTTTGAAGAACTTGTTTCACATGGGAAGTATGGAGTTCAGGATTTCTAGAATAAATAAGAATGTCATCTAGGTAGATCACGACTGTCTGATTAAGTAGGTCTGAAAACACTGAGTCCATAAATCTCTGGAAGATTGCGGGGGCGTTAGTAAGACCAAACGGCATAACCCTATATTCAAAATGGCCAAATGGGGTCCTGAATGCTGTCTTCCATTCGTCGCCTTCTCTTATGCGTAAAAGGTGGTAGGCTCCTCGTAAATCCAATTTAGTAAAACGTTGGGCCCCTCTGATTGCTTCCAGTATGTCCCTGATGAGAGGCAAAGGATAACGATCTTTAATGGTGATTTTATTCAGACCTCGAAAATCCAGGCACGGACGAAGATCCTTAGTCTTCTTGGGCACAAAAAAGAGAGGGGCCCCAGCCGGAGACGACGATGGAACAATAAGACCACTCTGTATATTTTCGTCCAGATACTCCTTTAGAACTTTCCTTTCGGGTTCCGTGAGGGAGTACATCCTCCCAAAAGGAACAATTGTGCCGGGTTCTAATGGAATTGCACAATCATATTCTCGATGTGGAGGTAGCACAGGTTTTGACGGTTTTTGGAAAATATCCTGAAACTCCAAATAGTGGTCTGGGACCCCTTGGACCGTATTAATGGACATACCAGTGGCACCTTCAGTAGCTAAGGATCTTTTCGGAGACCAATACTTGTCGGAAGTAAAACAGTTCTCATGACAAAATTGCGAAGACAAAGAGACTGTCCGGGTAACCCAATTTATATATGGGTTAATTCTAATGAGCCACGGAATTCCAAGAATGATGGTATGGTTAGGGGACGTAATAAGATCGAAGGAGATGTGTTCTTGATGGTTTCCCACCTGTAGACTTAACATCAGGGTAGTGGTGTCTACAGGACCAGAGGATATCAAAGATCCATCCACAGTGTGTACCTGTTCGGGTACTTCTTTTGCTTGAGTAGGAACTAGGTTAGCAGTAGCCCATGTCTTGTCCATGTATATACCACTAGCACCACAGTCTAGTAATGCCATAGTCTTTTCTTGACGACCGTCAGGAAGTTGTAACAGGACAGGAAAGATGAACAAGGCAGTTGTATTGTCATTAAAGGAGCTGATGGAAGGTATAGCTGTAGATCCCGTCCCCTCCCTTCTTACAGAGGACGGGAGGTGGCGTTTCCCGAAGGTCTGGACGGACGTACTGGACAGGTACGGAGTATGTGACCAGCAGAACCACAATACAGGCACAACCCTCTCTTGCGTCTGTCTTCTCGTTCACTAGCAGAGAGCGGACCTCGGGTAGTATCCACCTGCATGGGTTCCCCTTCGATGTCTCTAGCAGGAGTGCGAGGTTCCTCGGAACGCTGCAGGTATGCACGTGAGCTACTTGGCTGGGTAAACCCTCTACTCCTTTTCTTTTCCGATCTCCGTTCCTGAAGACGATATTCGATGGACAGTGCTTGATCCATCAGGCCACGAAGATCTTCCGCTCTGGTAGAATGCACTAGTTCATCCTTTATTTCTTCTTTGAGTCCTCTACGAAATAATGTTACCAGAGTACGTTCCACCCAAGTGGTCTCTGCCGCCAGCTGACGAAAACGGGTTATATATTGCAGGACGTCTTGGGAGCCTTGTTGGATGTCGCACAAGGCTTCTTCAGCGGAGGCTTCCAATCCAGGACGGCTAAACATTTGTTTGAAGTGACTCACAAAGGCGGAATAGTCTGACAATACAGGGTCGTCGGAGGACACCATCGGGGTTGCCCAGGCCAAGGCTGGACCGGATAAGGCACTGATAAGATAACCCACCTTGGTCCTGTCGTGGGAGAATTGAGTAGGTCGGAAGGCGAAATACACCGTTAAAGCATCCAAGAACTCGCGAAGCTTGGTTGGTTCACCAGAGAAACAAGGGGTAGAAGCGGAGATTGTCGGAACATCACTGGTGCGGAGGGCCAAAGCCTGTCGTAACGCAGCATTTTCATTACGTAGTTGTTGCAATTCCTGGGCTTGTTGCTGAATCGTGGTTAACAGAGATTGCTCCGGATCTGCAGCAGCCGCCACTGTATTATCCATGGTGTTTGAGGACGTCGGAATGGTTGGGCGCTGCAATCTGTCACGACTCACGTGCTGCTTGCGCCTGGAATTTGCAGATCTGGTGGCGTGAATCTTCAATGTTCGGCTTTGGCCCAAAAAGGGGCGACTCTTTCTGGTAGCCACGGTGCTGTAGGCAATGGAGACACCAAGAACAGACCGTGCCCTTCAGAAAGTAGCGCCAGAGGGAAAAACCCCTTCCAAAGGGGAAAAACCTCCAAACAGGAAAAGTCCTGGAGAAAAACAAGAACAAACAAACAGGAATCCAAAAGGAGCAAAAATCAGAAAACACAGAATGCTGAGTCCAAAACCAAAAGGCAAGGAAATCAGGAGCGAAGACACCAACTGAGCAGAAAGTGTTGCAGCGCAAAGAAAGAGGAAAAACACAGCCCTTATATACCAAAAAACAGGAAGTGACCCACAGGAAGTAAAAGGACACCATCTTAGATAGGGAAACAATATATAGAACAGAATAGTAGAGGAACCATAGAGAATAGGGAACAAGGAATGCTGGGAAAGCACAGGAATCTGGGAAGGAGGAAAAGACATAAAGAAAGGCACACAACAGACTGCAAAAAGAAGAAAGGACAAAGAAACGAAGAAAAACAGGTAAGAGGGTTCAGAGACCCCTGGGACAGTGAAAGGCAGAAGGAAGAACGAGGCCCCAAGCAAATCTGGGGCCTCGAAACGCGCAGGAGAGGCTGGGGGCGCGCCGCGTCTTAATAACGCGGTGCGCGGCCCGAGCCGAACGCCCGGCAGAAGTCGAGCTCTCGGCTCGCGCCGCACCGCGCGGCGCGACAGTTTCTTGGTCCTTTAGTCCAGGGCAGCCCTCTGAGGCTTCAGAGGTCGCTGGTCCCTGTTGGATGCGTCGCTGGTGCAGGTTTTCGAAGTTGGAGACAGGCCAATAGGGCTGGGGCCAAGGCAGTTGTTGTCTTCCTCCTCCTCTGCAATCTTGTAGGTCAGCAGTCCTTCTTGTTTCTTCAGGTTGCAGGAATCTGATTTCCTGGGATCTGGGGAGCCCCTAAATACTGAATTTAGGGGTGTGTTTAGGTCTAGGAGGGCAGTAGCCAATGGCTACTGTCCTTGAGGGTGGATACACCCTCTTTGTGCCTCCTACCTGTGGGGAGAGGGGCACATCCCTAATCCTATTGGGGGAATCCTCCAAACTCAAGATGGAGGATTTCTCAAGGCAGGGGTCACCTCAGCTCAGGACACCTTAGGGGCTGTCCTGACTGGTGGGTGACTCCTCCTTGTTTTCTCATTATCTCCCCCAGCTTTCCGACAAAGGTGGGGGCAGTGGCCGGAGGGGCGGGCATCTCCACTAGCTGGGATGCCCTGGGGCGCTGTAACAAAAGGAGTGAGCCTTTGAGGCTCACCGCCAGGTGTTGCAGTTCCTGCAGGGGGAGGTGAGAAGCACCTCCACCCAGTGCAGGCTTTATTCCTGGCCACAGAGTGACAAAAGCACTCTCCCCATGTGGCCAGCAACAAGTCTGGTGTGTGGCAGGCTGGCAGAAACTGGTCAGCCTACACTAGAAGTCGAGTAGGTATTCAGGGGGCATCTCAAAGATGCCCTCTGGGTGTATGCTACAATAAATTGCACACTGGCATCAGTGTGCATTTATTGTGCTGAGAAGTTTGATACCAAACTTCGCAGTTTTCAGTGTAGCCATTATGGAACTGTGGAGTTCGTGTTTGACAAACTCCCAGACCATAAACTCTTATGGCTACCCTGCACTTACAATGTCCTGGGGTGCTGATTTGCCTAGAATGTGGACTCCTAAAGCAAGATCTCCAAACTTAATTTCTTAAATATTCTTATAAACAACGACTGGGAAAGCTGGGCATTTAAAAAGCAACCCAATATACAACAATTCATGTTAACAATCAACTTTCAAATCCCTGGGAACATTTGTTTACCCAGCCTAAGTCATCTAAGAATGAACTCTATCTAGACCCAGAACATCCTACTCATTATTTAAAGTAGTATTCACAACACCACCCATCCTAATGTCACAAGCATTTGACTACATTGAAGTCTTGCAAAATATGGTTTGCAAAATTAGGTTTAATTCTTATAACATCTTATCAAAACAGCCATAACTTTCAGAAACCCTTAACCTACAATGCAGACAGAACATCATCCCATGAATGTCTTGATAGTGCTTCCCATAGCAGCTAGCACAGGGATTCTCCATCTTAGTCCAGATACTGTAGACTCTGCTACTGTGACAAAGTCACTTTTTCTACTGCTTACCAAGCCTATACTCAGAAAGACATAAAGTGTTATAACCCATATTTTTAGCTAACGTAACCAGAAGCAATATGGAAGCACTGAACCTCTGCCTAAACACCAAGAATTAATTGAATTAAGCTGGATGGAAACATTGTTTCTACTACATTTAGACATTTTCTAACCCACATTCCATCTGAAAAATATAGTTTTTTCCTGCCTTTTTTTCAGCTTTGAATCAAGTACTATTACCCGCCTCTGAAAGACATGACACTAACAAATCACATCTAACCATGTTTATATAGTGCTCGGCCAAAATCTTGCAAAGAACATATTGTTTGGACAAAATACTGTGTCAAGAATATTGAGAAAAAATATTGTGAAAGTATTTATTTATTTTCTTAAGATTAATTAAAACCATTACATCAGATTTTGCCTCCCCCACCCCTCACAGGTTCCTAAAGCCCTTCTTACACAGTCTTTAAAAATGTTTGTGCATATTCTTCCTAACACCCATTCCAGTAATCCAAAAATGTATCTGCCTGACACTTCCCAGACCTTTATATTTTAAAAGATATAAACCAAATTCAAAATACACATTGTCAAACGAACGCCTATCTAATTATACTTTCATTAAAATTGCACTGTCCCCATTGTTACTATATTCCAATTATCGTGCATAATACCTCCTAGTAAGGTGCATGTCCCAAACAAGAAATATGAACCTTAGTTACCCCCGGTAAACTTTGCAGAATGCAGCGTAAAGAAGTCCAATATCAGAGTTGCTCTGAGTACTGATATTCCTGTTTCTTGTAGACCTATTGACGCAGCTCCTTTTTAATTCAGATGACGCAAGGTACATTTCTATGGGAAAATAAAGTTTTCCTATGCTTAACTCCACATATATATATATATATATATATATATATATATATATATATATATATATATTTATATTTATATATATATATATATAATATATATATATATATATATATAATATATATATATATTTTGCCCCTTTTCTTTATTTTTTACTTTTTTTTAGGACTTCAGCCGAGTCCCAGGAGGGCTGTCAACACTCCAAGGGCTTCTGCTGTTAAAGTGTTATCAGCCAATCAAATCTCTGCACAAGATCGGGAGGGGTCACGAATCCTTGGCGTCCCAATATGTACACATTTGGATTTTCTTTAATTTCTCTAAAACTACTGAATGGAATTACACCAAAACAATAAAAACACTCTTTCTGGACCAGGGCCTATCTTTCTGCCAACTTTAGTGTAATTCCATCCAGTAGTTTTTGCACTATCACTGCTCAAAATCCCTATGGAAAAATGAATGGAGAAAAATGTTTTGGGATCCCCCCTTTTTTCTCGCCCCCTTCGTACGGATCACCTCAAAACTTTCCAAGCAAAAGCTAACGTGACTGGTAATTTGTTTTTCTGAAAGATTTGTGAAGATTCATCAAGCGGTGCCAAAGATATAGGCAAGTAAAATATGCTTTTTATATAGAAACTAAGTCCTAACTATAACTACTTAGTGGTGACTATATATATATTAGCAACAATGTTTCCTTTGTATTTTTCCCCAGGCGTGCCATGGCTGGAGAAGGCCAGGGTGTTTTGCGATAACTGCAGAATCTGTCTTAGAAACATATTTTCAGCAAACTGGGGCGCGTCAAAAAATGACGCAATTGCGGCACTAAAAAAGTATAAATATGGGCCTGGATCTTATCATCCCTTGTGTATTCCCATACCTCAGAGCCACATAGAACCATGAAGATGCACTTGGCCTGATGTAGCTCAACTAAAGTGCTCTGGGACCATGAGCCCAACCTCGTGGCAAAACTGGCTACTGCCCCTGTGGCCTTAATGAGATCATATTTCCTTTCCCCAATCAGGGACTTACAATTGTTATTCACATCAAATGGCACCGTAGGTAAGAAAAAGCCAAAACTTTGGTCAATGACTGATTTCCCACCTTAATAGTTTTGGAACTGGGCCCAACTACCATGACATATGTTTTTGTAATCTTTACCACAAAGTCAAAACTGTCCATAAAAGCAACAAACTTGTCCAGTAGTGACTGCAAGCCCACCGCAGTACATGCCATGAGGCGTACAATAAAACCGGGAGCGGTCTACTTCCCATCCTTTGGCAGTCAGCCTGTAGTGAGAGGAGAACTTGTTGAAGTCCATCAATGTAAATGGTGAACAAGAAAGGGGCGAGTATACACCCCTAGTAGACATCCCTACTGGTGCTAAAGTGCTGGGTGCTATCTGCCTGCGCTGTGAATACTGCACTAAAGCCTAAGTGTTGGCATGCAAGTTTGATAAAAGATGCACAATGTCTGGATCCATCCCCGTTGCAAGAAGCAGGCCCCACATCTTCCTGCAATTGACCCTGTGAAAAGCGGACATGAGGTCCATAAATATCAGGTGAAGTGATCCTGGCAGAGCAAAGGTATACTTATTTATGCGTAAGTATAAATTTGATCATTGATCTGTTGTCGGTCTGCCTGGCCGAAAGCCATATTGAACCTCAGAAAATATATAATCTGCATCTGCTTTCAATATCAACCAATTTAAGAGTACCCTCCCAAGGACCTTCACCTAGGCGTCAATTAGTGATATCGGCCGATCGCCATGTGAGTTGTCCTTGTCCCCTTCTTTGATATCGGTACAATTATGAGACCACGAGGGGGGTACCGTCCCTTACTGCGGCATTGAGAGCCATTGTCAAGGCTGCCCCCCAGATCTCAATGTTGTCCACAAACAAGTCGGGGTATATTCTTGGGTCCTGGGGCCTTATTGCAAGACAATGCCTCAATACCCTGACAAACGTCATCTAAAAGTAAAGACAGCATTAGCTCTGCCCAACACTATACCACCTTGGTCCTCCACACCTTTACTAAGGCCAAAGCTGTAAACCCCTTTAAAATGTTCCACCCATTGTATCTCCAAAATGTGGTGACATAAAGCAATACAGTTACGTTGGCAAAGCAAGGCCTATTTATCACCCTCCAAAACAGGGAACTATCTCTAGTTTCACAGGCCTGAGCTAAATCCTCCCAAGAGGTCTTACAAAATATGAACTTGTCGTTTGCTAAGGCCTTCTTATATTTCTTCCAACATATACGTATGTATGTATGAGGCAAAAGCGAGGTTCGTTGCAGGATCCTTTATTGGTCTCCGCTTGCCGCTTCCTCCCTTCATTCAGCCAATCTGCAGTCTGCCTCACACCAACATTCTAAAGCAGACTCCCACTCAACCGAAGGGTTATACAATTTAGCGCGTAACGGGAGGTAGGACGGGCAGTACCATTCTTACATATTTAGAATACTAATAGCAAAAGGTTTAATTGACAGAATATTAATAATACTAATTATAACACATCCCCCAACCTATAAATTGTTGAACTATGTGATGAAGCAATGGTTACGCTACAGTACATCAACACATGGCACTTATTTGGCAAGATAGTGTGTGCATCACAAAGTCAACTTTGACCCCCCCCCTTGATCTGTCACATGAAACACTACTTCACGACATAGGGCCATATGTACGAACACTTTTTCCCATAGACACAGAATGGGTAAAAACCTCTGCTACATCTGGCCCATAGTCCTTGTGCCAAAAGGGAGGACTCCAATGTCTCCCTTTCCAGCACATGGTATTGGGCGTTGATGCGGTGCCATTACTCATGTTGTCGCCCGTGGGATGTTGTTTTACCAATCTCTCCATGCTCCACATTTGACCATTGTCCATTATGACTACATTGTGTTTTACTTTTGCGCTGTGCATGGGGCCATAGAATTTGGAGATGTCATCACCTCTTCTTAGCGGTTTCGTAACATAGACCCAGTTTCCTATTTCCCATTTTTGTTGTTTGGTTACGTGCGTTGTGTTATAATGTTCTGTGTATTTGTTCTGGTGTTGAATGAGTTTATCCTTCCTTCTTTCTGTTTTGTACACTACTTCAGCTCCTCCTCCTAACCAACCAGGAAAACAATTAGTTCAAGGTTTCCTTCCTTTGAGTGCTGTGAAAGGAGAGATCCCTGTAATTAGGTTAGGGGTGGTGTGATATGCCCAGAGCATGTCTTGGATTGCTTTCTCCACTTGAATGTGATTTGCACAAGCTAATTGGATGCACTCATTTATCATCCTGCTTGTTCTTTCAACCATTCCATTGGCTCTGGGGCAGTACAATGCCATCTGAGTCGAAGATTTGTTAAAAATTCGGTCATTGCAAGAGAAGTGAATTGTACCCCATTGTCCGTAATAATAGTAGAAGGTATACCTTCCATTGTAAAAGTATCTTTTAAAAATGTTATGAGAGAGTCTGTGGTAATCTGATTTATCAACCGTGCAAATACCCAATGGGAGTGATAGTCGACCAATACAAATGCAAATCTTTTTGCTAGGCCTTTACGGTTGATTGGGCCAATTATGTCAAGAGCTACTTTCTCCCAAGGTTTATCTGGAACAGACACTGGGGATATAGGAGTTTTACGAATCGTTTTGGATTTATCACTGTTAGCACAGATGATACAGTTCTTAACTTTAGATTCAATGGCAGAGTCCATGCCAGGAAACCAGTAATGCTCCCTTAGTCTGGCCTTTGTGAGGCTTCTGCCTAAATGGCCTTCATGTACAAGGTATATAACCTTTCCTTTCAATGCATCTGGTGGGATTATTTTGTAATTTCTCATTATCAAGTTGTTATTCATGTTGAGTTCCTGACGTACCTCCCAGAATTGTCTGATATCCTCCCTTAAGTTCCTCTTACGTTTAGGCGAACCTTGCAAAATGTAATCTTTCAGGTGTTGCAACACCTCGTCCTCAACAGTGCAATCTTCCCATTCTTTGCTAGTGATAGATGAGGAATTAATGTCTAAAATGGGATATTCAAAGGTTTCATACTCTTCTTCCTTGTTCAATGGAGCCCTGGAAAGGAAGTCTGCAGCCGTGTTAAGATTCCCTGGGACGTATTGTATCTTGAAGCAGAAGCCCTCCAATGCTAATACCCATCTGGCTATACGTGGAGTGCACTTGTAAGCTCCTTTGTTTGTGAACATGTACGTCAGGGGCTTGTGATCAGTACGGATTTTGAATTGCAGCCCCCACAAAAAGAACTTGAAATGTTTGACCCCCCGAGACACATGCCAAGGATTCCTTTTCTACTACGAAGTAGTTCTTTTTGGATTTGCTGAGAGATCGTGAGGCAAACACAATTATTCTTTCCTTGTCATTAATCATTTGGGAGAGGGTAGCCTCCAGAGCTTTGTTGCTGGCATCTGTGGTTAGTATGGTTTTTCTGTTGGGGTCGAAGCTGCACAGATACGGAGCTATAAGGATAGCACCCTTCAGCTCCACAAAGGATTCTTGATGCTCATCCAGCCATTTGTATTGAGTATGATTTTTCAACAATTCTCTTAAATTAGCTGTTGTGCTAGCAAAGTTCTTGACATACTTTGCATATATTCTGCCAAGCCTAAGAAGGATTTGAGAATTTTCGAAGAACGGTGCAGCCTAATAAAGCACCAACAGGCTGCACAATATCCAAACGCTCGTGAAAAGTAGAAAATGAGCACAATTTAAAAAATCAGTCATATGAGAAATCGTCGGCTCCATTTATTGAGAAAATTCATACAAATAATAAGTGAACGGCACTTTTAAAAAATGTACAAAATAATAATCAATTAAGTGCCCAAAAAGAACAACTCTCACACGCTGTCCCGGCCAAATGTCGACGCGTTTCGGCAAAAGCCTTCAACTGGACATTGGCAGACATTTTTACACCTATCTATTTAAATGTTCTAGTCCTTCTTTAATGTTTAGCAACTTGACTAACAAATTGTGCAACACGGCGGCCATATTGTAACATAACAGACTTCAATTCAATCTGTCAATTCCTGTCCATGTACTTGAGTCTAGATTATAAATATCACACTATATATGTCTCCTATGATCCCTTATAACAACCTCTTCCAAAACTGATCATTTCTAAATATCCATTATTCCAATTGTTGGCAACAATATACAGAGAAAAGGGAAAACTATATATATATATGTTTTTCTTTGGATTATACATAGTTTTTAATATCACTATTACAAATAAGTTATATATAAATAGATAAATATATGAAATGTGATATAGACATCAATCAGCTGGGGGTCGCGTACATATATATATAATAATCAAGTTACATAGATGTGGAGTTAACAATAGTAAATCTATACATACCTGTTTGCACTTACCTTCTCAATATTTTGTTCTCCAACATTTTTGACAAAATATTCTGTCCACACAATATTTTCCACTTCAATATTCCATCAGACTGCTGTTTATATTTTTCTCATACACTTTGATACACTTCGACTTGACCTAATACACTGTGTACAAAGGCAGGCTCAGACACTGTCTTTCGTGGAGGGACACATCACCAACCACATACACAACACATACTTAATATCACAGATATGTGTACGTATGTACCAGTCGCGGCTCGCGGCATGCTGAAGGGGCGGGGCAGAGTGCAGGTGGAGGGGGACTATACAAATACAATTTAAAAAAAAACACTTACTTGGAATGCCGTCGCTGCCGCTGCCAACACCAGCACGCCGCTCCTCTGGCGCATGCACAGGCGCCCATCTGCCCTGCAGCCAATCCTGATGCTGCTCAGAGCAGCATCAGGATTGGCTAGGAGCGCCCAGCCAGGGCACTCCCAGGCAGACTGGGAGCCTGTGCATGCTCTCCCCAGTTCGGCAACACAGTACCGGGCTGAAGAAAGCCCTATGTGCATGTGTTTGGCCAGTCTGAGACGGCCAGCCAAACATGCATGCACACTGAGGGGGAGTGCTGTGCACTCCGCAGTGCTCGTCAGAGCCTGTAGCCCTACCCCTTTACAAGAAAACAATCATAAATACAGTTTATTATTGTTTTCTTGTAAAGGTTTTGCAGCTGCCTCTGCTGGCGGGGGGCAACAGTCCTCCAACCTAGCGGAGGAGCCGCCACTGGTATGCACAGAAAAACACACGTACATACACAAACCATTTTAACAGTCGAAAACAAACAAGGCCAATACCTGTCTCTGCTCTCAATCTAGTATCTTCTGTTGTTGGCTAGAAGGCTATGAATACCCAGTCATCACATACTTTCAATCTATCTCCAGAAGTCCCAGAGTCTAGCAACTTGACTTGGTTATTGAAGACACTGATCTTCTGGCTCAGTTTCCACAGCTGGTGTATGATCAATAGATTAATCTTTGTAAAGTGACTAACATCTATGTGACTTTACTAAATTGAAGGTGGAGACAGGTGATTATTTTGCAGGTAAAATTTGTCATCCCATTGTGTGTTTGTGGCCCTGCTGTTGGTTTGACTCACAAAGATTCCAAAATGGCTAGACCGTCTGAATTGTATAGTATGATGGACTACACTTCAGAGAGCCACTTCCAGGGTACTGAATAGCTACATGCAGGTCCTGGGCTACTCATTGGAGAGCTTTGGTGCGGGATATCAACTTTGCTCCCCAGAATTAGCAGTACTCTTGGTAACGTTAATTCTGATGGGGGCTGCCGATTTAACAAAATTGTGTGTTGAACCCTGGCAGTCTCTTGTGAAAAGAAGATTTACTTGGTAATCTGCCATTCTGGTTTTGATTATCCATTTAGTGCCTCATTTCCCCAGGAGTTATTTCTGTGAATTATATCCCCTTTTAGCATCCAAAATCTACTGATGAAAGTAAACAGACAGTATTTCCATGTAGCTCATTCAAATGGGACCTATAAATGGTGTTACCAGCCACATTTGAATTACAAGCTATAGCTTTTTTCTTAGGAGAGTCCTCAGGGCCCTATATGGACCATGCTGTTACATGCTGACATGTGTGAAAGGGCTAAGCTGTTAAACCAATTTATGCTCAGACTAAGATGTCTAATGTATATGGTGATGCCAAACTGTAACTAATATCTGACTGGTCGGATTAGGTCAGGTTTGGATGATCCTATGTCAGTCACACTGCCTTTCCTCCACCAACCGCATCTAGAGATGTTCAGAGGTCCCACCCACATCTGTATAGATTGGCAGAAACGGCTGTCATGGTGATTCTTATCAATGTAGGAAAGGTTTGAAGGATGGCTCCCACGAACATGAGGGCCATTTGTCAAACCTTTACAAAGTGTTATATTTTTCAGAAAAAAAACAAAGGGGAAGTTTGGTTTTGAAAAATAAAAAGACCTAATGACTCATAGTGTGGTGGTCATTTTTTTTAATGCCCTTCACCACCAAGCTACACCTTGTGGTGACAAAAGCCTTGCACCCACCTGCTCTAACTAGGGCCATATTTCGGATGGAGACAGGTTTACGCCCACAGAGTCTATTTTGATTTTTCCGAGTAAACTTGGCATTCTATTTACATGTAAATTGGGCAGATAAACCAAAAGCTTGGAGGAGAGGGTACTATGTAGCCATTTCATCAGAATGCCTTCTGTGCCAAAAACTAAATCAGCCCCTCTAAATCAAGCAATGCAGCAGGCTGTATGCAGGAATGTTTCACTAAAGTTGGATTGGTGTTGGGTCAGGTCCCTTTTAAACTGTTGGTTTTGAGAAAAAAGCACAGAGCAGGAAAAGTTCACATTTCGTGCCCATAGAAGTCATCATGTTGGTCAGCTACGGTTGACATTGTAACCTGGTCCCAAAATCTGTGGCGGGACCTAGGGCCTAATTTTGAGTTAGGTAGAAAGGTGCGCTGTCACAAATGAGCTGCTTATCCCGTCCACCTTGTTACAAGTGCTTACTATCTCAATGCACTTGTAAAGAGGTGGGCAGGATATTTGTCGCATCTGTAACAAAGGACCAGTCAGTCAAAGTTTAAATTAGGTACTTGCTCTCTTTTTCGAAGCTCCGGTTCCTCCAGCGGGGTAAAATGGCAGGTTATATGTGGTTAGGACTACACGAGACAAGATACTTTCTCTTCATGGTCCTGCTGAAACAGATGTATTGCTCCAAAGAAGTTCCTAGGAGGACAAACCTGTTTCTTCAGACCAGGATTGTGGCACATTCACTAGATTAACTCTGGTTGTAGGTCCTGGTCCTTCAGCGCTCTAGCAGTCCAAAAATGTTCTAAGTCCCAATTTTGCAGATCTCGTTCTCTTTCGCCCTAACCAGGGCTGGTCCAGTTGGACCTGGGCAACTGGTCTTCAAGGAAAAAGTATTTTTTTCAGCTTGATCATTTGCTTTGCAGTAGCAGCACAAGAGGGCAGTCTAATGATCCCGGGGGTCAATCTGAGGCTTCCGGCGAGGTCTGGGGTAAGGGGGTGGGGGGGCGTGTCTCGGGCACACCACGGGTCGGACAGGTAAAAGGGCCCCCTGCTGGTCGATGCTGCATGGGGGTCAGGTTCTCCAAGGCCTGGGGGCTGTGGGTGCAATGGGTCCTTTAGGTGTCAGATATCTTTCTCCAGAGCTCGCAATGACGGAGGTCCTCTCAATTCTTTCTGCAGGCGTCGTCGTAGGGGTGTGGGGGGGTCAACCCAGGGTGGGCCTGGAGCCTCTTTCTTGCTTGGTGGACCACCTGGACACGGGCTGGAAACGGGCTGCGTCGGTTGCACAGGAGTCAGGACTCACACATCCAGTGAGGTGGGAGTCCTTGGTTGAAAGTTTCTTTTGGACAGAGCCGCTGTCCTCGGGAGTTCTTGCTCCTTTGGGGTGCAGGGCAGTCCTCTGGAGCTGTCAGAGGTCGTTGGGCCCGCTGGATGCATCACTGTTTTTCTTGCAGGTTCTTTGAAGCAGGAGACCAGCCGGTAGGGCTGGGGCCAAATCAGTTGTCTTCCTTTATCTCTGCTGGGGTTTCTCAGCTTAGCAGTCCTTCTTTTCTTTGTAGGTCGACAGGAATCTTACTAGCTTGGTTCAGGGAGCCCTTAAATACAAGATTTAGCAGCATTTTAGGGTTCTGAGTGGGGTAGCCAATGGCTACTGTCCCTGAAGATGGCTACAGCCTCCTTGTGCCCACTCCCTTTGGGGAGGGGGGGGGCATTCCTATCCCTATTGGTCCCTGTCCTCCAAACCAAGATGGAAGATTCTGCAGGGAGTGGGTCAACTCAGTTCTGGACACCTTAGGGGTAGTCCAGGCTGGGGTGGTCACACCTCCCTGTTTTTCCTAATTTTCCTGCTGGACTTGCCGCCAAAAGTGGGGCTTTGTCCGGGGGGGCGGGCATCCCCATTAGCTGGAGTGCCCTGGGGCATTGTAACGCGTGGCTTTAGCCTTTGAGGCTCACTGCCAGGTGTTGCAGTTCCTCCAGGGGGAGGTGTGAAGCATCTTCACCCAGGACAGGATTTGTTTCCAACCACAGAGTGTATAAAGGCACTCACCCCATGTGGTCAGAAACACATCTGAAAGTGGCAGGCTGGCACAGACTGATCAGTCCTACACTAGCAGTTGGCCTAACATACAGAGGGCATCTCTAAGATGCCCTCTGTGTGCATTTTTCAATAAATCCTACACTGGCATCAGTGTGGGTTTATAGTGCTGAGGAGTTTGATACCTAACTTCACACTCTTCAGTGAAGACATTATGGTGCTGTGGAGTCACAGCTTCATATTCTATTCCTATACTGATAGGTTAGCTAGTCTTTGTAATTGGCCCTCTGCTGGTATTCACTACCAATACTGCCTTGCCTGGGTGATCTTACTATTACTTTTATTGAAAATGCTAACTACCTACCCCCATATTTATGGGCTTTGTGGTGCAGGGCAGCGCAGCAAGTCACCTTGCCTCACTGTCCTGCGCCACTGGGAAAGGGCAGGAATGCACCGTATTTATCCAATACAGTACATTCCTCTCCTTTCCCCTGCCCTGGTGCCCTTGTGGCAGCCTAGCATCAATGCAGGCACCCTTGCACCATGGTGGAAGAGTGTCTGCATTGCAGGCAGGATTGATTTTGTGCAGGAAGGTGCACCCTGCCTCCCCAAATACAATCCTGAGAGGTATTTCCCTCTATTTATGTGTGCTGCAGAATGCAACACACATAGAAAGAGGAATACATGTGGCAAGATATATTTCTCCTTGTTACGCCTCTCCTGGATAGGTGTAAGATTTTGGCGTATTCCAAGGTTTACAAGTCCTTGTAAAACTGGGAATGTGTCAAAATCCATAGGAGTTGTGTGACAACATCCAAGCCTTTGCCTAGGGAACGCCTACGCAGGGCAAAGTAAGACAACGCAATGATTTGTGCTGCATTGCCTCACTCCATATTTTGTAAGCCATGCAAAGTAGCTTTGCGTGGGTTAAAAAATATGACTTAGTGGTTTGTGCCATACATGTACCAAGTTGATCGTGCAAGCATGGCACAACCCACTCATAAATATGCCCCGTAGTGCCGAGTATATATTGTGGTCATTTCTTCACCTCATTCTCATAGACTCTTACACTGATGGGTTTGTGTTGCTCTCATTTTCTTACTTAGGGTGTTGATGATGCCTGCTTTCCTATCTGCTCTATTTACAACTTCATCTGATGAGGAACATTTAGACCTTCCTTCCGCCATGGTCTTTAAACTTCCAAATCCGCCTATGAAATGCTAATAAGCTACAACTAGCTTACTTCTGTTCTCACAATACCTGCCTCTCTCATCTTATTTGAAAGACTTTCAACTTCATCTAACTCTGTATTAGGGCTGCTAGCTTAGTTGTTTGCTCTTTTTATCTAAGCTCTACAATCTATTATGTTTGAACTCTTTTTTTCTCTCACACTCCATATACCCAATTGTAAAATATCTTGTATGTTTCTGCATACTTGCCCCTAAAAAAATACTTTACCATCTATCTTCCCTTTCCTACAGCCTATGAACACATTTTTGTGACACACCTACTGTAGAAAAGTCCTCCTTTTTGCCCTGGTCACCCCCAAACTTTTTGGACAGGTACTGGTGGTTACTGACTCTTGGCTGTGCCCTAGTTACTGCTTACCAGTCCCAGGGCCAGTGCTCTGTGTAAAGTGGATATGCAAATTAGGCTACTTATAATTGGCAAAATTAACCTACCTATAAGTCCCTAGTATATGGTAGGGCATGTAGGTTTAGGGACCCCAGCATAGGTAGTGCCCCAATGGGTGCACTGCTGAGGTGCCCAGTGTCATTTTAAAGGCAGGCCTGCCTTGCTTGCTGCTTTTAAATTAAAGTTACATGTAAATTCGACTTTGGAATTAAAAGTAGTTCCAAAGTCTTAAACTACCTTTTTTTATATATAAGTCACCCCTAAGGTTATGCCCTATGTGCCCCTAGGGCTGGGTACCATGTAACTATAAGCAGTAAAATAGTTTTATAAGCCCTGGTGAGGTGAAACAGCCAAACTTGTTCAGGTTAGGAGTTTTAAACTTTACCTGAAAAGTTGCCAACTTCAGCCCTGCAGTGTTTTTGCTGCTTTGCTCTGATTGGCCAGACTGCCTGGATGAGGTGTGAAGTGGCCTGGCTCGACACAAAGAGATGTGCCCGGGGGAGGAGATCTCCCCTCAGAAGATGGGGAAGCAGGAAGGGGGGAGGGCTACCAAACTGGTCTTCAAAGGCAGAGAAGGACATTTGGAGCAACCCAGCAACACCCTCACATCCTGCAAACCCAGACCATTAGGTGCCCCCTTGATTAGATTAGGAGAGGGCAGGAGAGGGGTGTGTTTAGGATTTTTAGCCACACCAGTGGGTGGGCTCAGCCAGATGTAACCTCCAAAAATCACTTTCAGCATTTTTGAGGAATGTTGCTCCCTGGGATTGTTTTTTGCCACACTTCCCAAGAAGTGGTCATCACAGGGGAAAGGACCCGGCCCCTGACTGGAGAACCATGACCCCCTTGTTTTTCACCCAGGAGCAAGGATAAAATTGGCAGACCTGCACCCACACCTCAGATCCCTATCAGATTCCAACAAGGAAGAACTACAGAAGAAGAAGGACTGCTCTGCTGGACCCCTGACCTGCACCTGGACACTGCACTCAGGAGAACTGCACCAGCTGCACACTTGGGCTTCACCACAAGAAGGACTTTGCCTTGCTTCAACTGGTTCAAGGAAGGACTCCCTTTTTGCTACAGGTGAAAACTTGCTAACTAGAGTCCCCTGCACCAACTCCTGAAGAAACCAAACAGCTGACCACTGCCTAGTGGCCAAAAAGGAGTTTGCGCCATGTGCATTCTGGGAGTTGTAGTCCGCACCCTCAAGGAGCATCTAAGAGCTTCTGGAACCTTGGGGTGAGCTGTGGACCTCAAAAGACCCTTAAAGGAACATCTGGAAGAAGATCCAGAAGTTTGGAGAACTTTTGGTAAAAAGCTCCATAAAGGGACTGACCCGCTGCGGCAACTCTAGCCGGCTTGCCTCAACCACGAACCAGCCTGACTTGCAGGTTCGTCCCGGTGAAGAAAATCTCCGAAAAAGTGACTAAGTCCAAATGTAGGTAGTTGACCGGGACCTCCCAGGCAGTGTATCCGAAGAGGGCTAGAAGGATGTCGGATCAAGATTCAGGTTTGCTCCGGTCGAATGATTTTCACAATGAAAAAAACAACTAAGTCCGAAGGTAAACATTTCTACCGAGGGCTCCTGCGACGCGTATCGGAGAAAGAGTTCCAGGAGGTCGGATTGGACTGGTGACTTGGTCCCGCTGAAGAAAATCTCCAGAAAATCATCTAAGTCCTAAGGTAAACATTTGACCGAGGCCTCCCGCGGGCTGTAGCCGATCTGGGCTCCATCGCGGTCGGCCTTAAACTTTGACTTTGCCCCAGTCGAGGTGCGACCAGATTGGCGCTTTTTGTTTCTATGTGCTAGAAAGCGTTAATTCTTAAAAAATTCATATCTCCAGTCAGTTCCCCTTATCTGATTTTATTAGTTTTGGTGTCATTTTAAAGCTAACAATATTTCCTATTGTTATAAATTAATTTAGAATTTTTAAACTGTTTCTGGTGTTTTATTTAATTACTGTTTTGTGATGTTTCAATGCTTTACGCTTTGTCTCCTAAGTTAAGCCTTGACGTTCACTGCCAAGCTACCAAGGGTTGAGCTAGGTTTAATTTACTGAGACCTAACTGGACCTAAGTGGGTTAGTGGCTTATTGCTAAATGTAGGTACTTACCTGCCCTTATCAATGACCCATTATCCAACACCTACTAACTGATGGCCTTGTGTTATTTTCCTCCCCTCATGTCAAGGCTTTCTTGAAAAAGGAGCCTCTTGACAATGACATCTCCTTGAATCTGTTTACAATAGGCACACCTTGTCAATGCATCTGGTAAGGGTGGTTCCCTTCACTCATGGAGAAGGAAGGAGAAAGAGATTGACAATCTGTTCCGATAGTCTAAAATCCTCCCACTGGTGATCCTGGCAGTAAAAGAGTAGCAGAGCTTGGCAGAGGCACATACTTTGAAGTTTAGTATGTTTTTGACTTCAATGCTATCCCAGTCTTGAATGCTCATTATCTGTTTGTGCAAGGCACTGGTGAGGGCTGGATTTTGATGCTAAAAGGGAATATTTGGCCATAACTCATTTGAAGGCCATACGTGTGCTCAGCTGCGTCCTCCAGATCTATCCTCCTAATATATATATTTTAAAATATATTGTTAGCACCAGAATTGTGGGGACGGGGTGGGTCTACCGGCATTCTCCTTGAGGGCGTCCAACCACAAAGTCAGCGGTCTGTTGAGATTCCGCAAATCCAAAAGGGGCCTAATCCAACCTGAACCAGGGATTCAAAGACAGTATTTCTAGAGTCTACTAGAGGTACTCTGGTTTCCACGCTTGCTTGGTAGCTGCAATACTTGGGTACTTTTTAATTACTGAACTTTAGTCCCAAAGTAGAAAGGATTAGGAATTTCTAAGTTCTGATGAACTGCCATAGATCTGCTGACTTTACATAAAGGCAAGAAACATGTTGACCACATTCTAAGAAAAGAAGGAATGTTAATTTCCTTCCTGTGCCACTTTGTTTCTAACTCTTTTACAAGGACCACCATAATATTAAACAAGTGAGGTGGGGGGGTCCCTCGTTATTTTTAAACAGTCACATCCTAACTAATTTACACCATTAGCAATAACTTTCATCATCATTAAACACCTTTTTATGGCATAATTGGAAAAAGAGCTCCGGCAAAGAGACCCCTGAGGGGCCTGTTGTGCATTGCACTGCTGGGCCAATGAGAAGCTGCCTGATGGTGAAGAATGCTACCAATCTCAGTGGTTGAGGGCTCTTGCTCCAAAATATAAACATTTCTCTGATCTTCACTCTCTCTGGATACACTAGTAGTGCTTACCTGGAGGATTAACAGGAACAGTATATTTGTTATTTCACTAGATACCCAGGAGTGTTTTTGCTCGACCTTTATTACTCCCCATCTCTCAAACTGTTGATTGTCTTTAAATTGTTAGCCTATGACATGAGCAAGTGGGATGTGGGAGGGGTAAAGTTCGAGGGTGCTACTGATGTTTGTTTATTACGTTACTCACAACTGCCAACATTCTTCCTCTATAATCTCAAATTCAGATGTCTTTTGATGTTTCAAGGGCCCTGTCTCAGTCCATGGCTCTCCAATCCCAAGTGTCCCCAATTCTGGCACCTCCAAGAGCTTCACTTGACTCACTGTTCATCTTCAGTAGGGTTTAGGAGACAAAGAGTTGCAGTTCTCTTGAACCTTTCTGGAGATTAGCACAATGTGGCTGATCTCACAAGTCCCACAGCCTTCTCCTCTAGTCACCTGTTGCCTTTGCAGCATACAACAGGGGATGTTCGAGAGCTAAAATTGTACAGAGGAAAAATAAAAGTGGAACCACTCCTGGGGAGCCAGATGTTACCACTTTTGCACAGGAGGTAAATCATGAAGGATTACACAGCTAAGGTAGGGCCTTACATACCTACATGTATCTGCACCTGTAATAAGTGCAAGTCAGCATGTATGTTATTGAGCATGTCCTTTTAATTTATTTGCTTATATGAGAGCGCAAGCCTGTGGTGTCTTTTTAGGTTTCTGCCTAACTTATATAAGTGTGTGTTTGCATGTCATCTGGCAAGTTTTGGGAGCACTACTAGAAAGATGTAAGAGCCCAGCCTTGTATTTTCTGTAGATCAACAGACTAAGGGAATTTGGGTCAAGAAGGATGAAGGGAACGTGGGATGGGCTCAATGGACCTACTCAGGGCCCTGAAAGCACTACTTGCTCAGGGCCACCCAAAAGCTAGGAGGGGACATACCTTCTTTCCTTCACATTCTCCATTTTTTTACTATGGTCACCACATTAGTTGCTCCTAGAGATTCATGGTCAACCCTCACTTCATTTAAGACCATTAATATTACTCTTTAAGTTCTCTTTACAAACCTGAATTGATTGACTGCATATGGTGTGTATGTTTTGTATCATAATTTTATATGTTCCACCGTTACTAAAATGGACCAACAAAACATTTCAAAAATATTTTTATGATAAATATTAATGGAAATTAACTTTAAGTATTTATTTGAAATGTAGAACTAAAGGCAAATGGGTTACTGTTATTAACTTAATTGAGAAATAAAGCTTTATTTAATGTAAATACAAATTGAATTGTAATAAATTTTGGGAATTTTGAATAAAAAAATTAAATCACACTTAAAGTAGAAGCAATATTTTTTGTGCATTAATAATTATTAAAGAGGATGCACAGAATGAATCCAAATGTATTTATTTATATTTTTAGAAAATGTATTGTTACATGAACTTTTAAATGCAAAAAATGTAATACATGTTTTGTAATTAAATACAAAAGTTCTATTTTTACACGTTAGTTTTAAAATTAAAATATATTTATTTATATTTTTAACTATTTATTATAATTTATCTTTTTGTAAGATGTTTTTCTACGGGGTGTTTATTTTAAGTCCCTATCTCAATTAGTTTCCATGGGAGGGTATTACATTACCAGTTGTTGGCCATGTGTGGTGCTGGGCTTACTTCAGCTCTGAGCTGGACTGATTTACTACTATTTTGGGCTGTAGTAACTGCCGAAGTGGTCTTACTCTTTTGTTGGTGGGTCAGCTTTCCTCCCTAACCCCCTCCCTCATGTTCCTTGACCCCCTCCTTAAACACCTCCTTACTCCCCCCAATCCAATTCACTTTAAACATAAGTATTCCCTATTTCCCAGCCAGTCCCCTCAGTACCTTCCATATTTATTACTCTAACATGGTGTTGAATGCCAGTAAGCTTCGGGCAAAGCAGCCACGTGCTTAATAAATGCATTTGACTTATTGATTGATTGATACCATATACTAACCTATGCAGAGACTCAACAGTTAGGGTGGAGATCTCCTCACAAAAAACACAGGAAAGGCAGAGGTGTACAGTCTGCAAGTAGGTTTGCTAATAGCATTTTATAAAATGCAGTTTGTGATTAGGCCCGTAAGTGATGCACATGTGCTTGCCTAAAACCTTTGTAAATCTGGACATTGGTGTACATTTAATTTCCTAGTCTATGAGTTAGACATATGTTATTTTTTGATAAATATATTCAGCAAAGCACTTCACATTATTTCTCGATTTAGGAAAGTATTGTTATTGCACAAATCTCTGACATAGATTTTAAGAGTCATCAACACGTTTACATTACTTCTTAACCATATGTTCAGATATTAATGCCCACTTATGTTGCATGTTCAACAGGGACCATGAGTCTCAGTATATTTCATACAGCTGGAGAGCCTGGTTAACGTAGTAAAGTATTTCTATGACAAAGCTATGTCATTATGGAGGAATGTGCTTTTGAAAAGAAGTTGATTAATGGTTAGAAGAGATATGGATCGTTCATAAATTTTGTCTTTATTAACTAAACTTTTTCCAAGAGTACAGGAACTTAGAAATGTATGATTGTTCTATGTTTTGACTAATATTCAAACACCAAGTAACCTCCTGTAGTATGTACTGGTTCTTATACACTTTACATTAATATGGTGAATGCATTTTGTTTCAGTACATTTGTAACTATGAATACATGTTTTAAACACACAAACGGGAAGATTCAGAGAACTACTTAAAGATACATGCCTTTATCTCATCTTCAGTAAGTAAATTCTCAATACCGCTGATTTCCAGGCTATTTCTTAGTCTAAAAATAATATTTACATATTAATTGTTTGTTAGTTAATTTGGCATTATTATTAGAAAAGCAAAGTCACTGAATGGAATGCATGTCTATATATAACTAATTTTAACAAATACTTGTTCAACATATTAAAATATAGTAACATATAGCCCTTAAAAATTATTTTAAATGTTTCAATGTATTAATTTAATAGAGCACATTTCTTCTTTGGTCCTATCAAGCCATGAAATACAATGCATTCTGCAGTATCATGCTTTTAAAATGTTTTCTGATGCATTTTTATCGAACAATTTCACGAATTCTGTGACTTAATTTAAACTTAATCAGTTTTGATTATTTAATTACGTAGGGTCTAATTAAGAGTTTGGTGGATCGGAAAGCCTGTCCGCCAAACTCCCAACAAGGTGACCACTTCCTTCATGGCGATCATCCCCCCGGAGTTATTAAAAGTTTCCCGCTAGGTCGGCGGGCGGAAATCTCAGTTTCCGCCTGACAACCTAGTGGGAAACAAGCTAGAGCATTGTCTCTGGCTCGTAATCAAGTCGGTCCCAATGCTGTAGCTCGCAGGTTGCACCAACACCCTTGCAATGTTGGCTGTCTGCAAAGCAGACAGCCAACATTGCAAGGGTGCTGGGCAGGGAAACCCCTGCACTGCCCATGCCAAGTGCATGGGCAGTGCAGGGGCCCCCCTGTGGCCCCTTGCACCTGATCTCTGCCAGCCTTTTCATTGCGGTGTTACTGCCATGAAAAGGAAGGCAGAGAGCAAGGTCAGAATCCGCAGGGCAGCACTGCAAGCAGCGCTGCCCTGGTGCTGACGGAACCCTGGCGGCTTTTAATGTGGTGGTGGGACCACCGCAACATCGGTTGCCCTGACTGCCACCTCGAGTGTGGCGGTCTGAAGACCGCCACAAACGTAATGAGGCCCTTAGTGTTCTTTTACTGATAACAGTTTGACATTTCCTCTTATAAAAACTTTTGAATGATCATAATTTGACATTTGTGGGAGTTTGCTTACATAGCAAGACTACATTGGAAATGCCAAAACAATTGGATAAAACATTACTATGCATAACACTGCAGTATTCTGCTGTAATAACAAATGTGAGAAAATCTGTCTGTAGCAGCTTGCCTGGGATCCAACTTAAAGGGAGAACATGCAGAAATTCTAGCCTCAAATAATGTCATGGGAGATAAATTGAATAAAAGAAATATGTTTTTCCTGGTTCTAGTGTATTTGTCAAAAGTCATTATCCTTCACCACTTAATCATTTATTATGAGTTCTCATTTGCAAATAGGGTAAGAAGAACAGTGAACGTATCACTTGTATCTTTCATAAAATATAAATGTAGAGTTATGCAGTACAAACTGTCTTTCTTATTATCCATATTTACTGTGCCTTAAAGCTTGGCACTTTCCCTTTCAAGAATCAGTGTATATATTGCAATATTAGGAAGCATATTTACCTGTCCAATGCAAGTAGAAATTCTTTGTGGCATCCGCAATAAAATGGTGTGTCCAAAAAATGATCTCTTATTGGTGCATCAAACACTATCCATTCTAGTTTTTGTTCTTTGGGATACAGTGATCCACTCATGCAAATATATCACAAGAACAGGTTTTCGACTGTGAAATGTAAAAATATTTAATACAATGTTCATCTCTTTAACCAGTTTTCAGACAAGAGCAATTTATTACATTTGTCATACTTTCTCAAAAATCATCACAGCAACATAAACACATTGTCAATAAAATGTAATGGAGCATGATGTCTTATTTTTCAGATTAGAAAGGTTACTATTGATTTACACATGAAACAGCATCACTACAGAGTCATTTATATTACATTCGCTCTAACAATATTTGTTATCTTAGTTGTGGATTTTAATATTTGATGACATCCCAGTACTTCTCACTGTCACAAATATTTACACAACACATAGCGATAATATTAACAGACATGACTTAACTTACTTCTTTTTCAGATCTTCACTTTCTTGGTAAAGGCAGACCATCACCTTTACAGCCATGCATTCTGTGTATCCATTACTTGAACTAGGCTCTTGCCTGTCTCACTTTTTTAAATGCTCTTTGGGCTGCTCCTACTTTATCATCTTTTGGGATTAATTGTTCAGTGTTCAGTTTAGTCCCTTGGGGAACTGAGAATACCTTTCATCTCAATGGCCTTTTAAAGAAAGATATACTTACTAAGGTTTATTTTCATTCGGGTTACTGTATGGCTTTAGGCTACACAGTGAACAAGGACCCCTTTCACAAAAATATTTGTGCGCCTAGGTTTAACTAAGTAACACAAATACATCTGTTTTCATGGTTGTTTGTGTAACAGGGGAGTAGTTTTTCACCCAAGATAAAATGTTTTCTTTGTTTTCTTTGTTTATACAAAAATATAGTAGGTTCAATTGCAGATGGGGTTGCACAACATGCCTGCATAAATGCAGATGTGCTATATGTTTTCATGAGAAGATGCTTTGGCTTTTGAATAAGAATTCCCAAAGGAAGACAAGAACAGTTCTTAGTAAAGTGTGACTGTGAACATTAGATTTCCAACAACTTAGCAGTGCTTTACTTCCTTTATTTTATGAAAAAGAAATCTTTAACAGGAATTATTAACAAAAACATTAATGATTGCTAAATTAACATCGAAGTATCCATTAGTATAATACTAGCATACAATTGATAAATCACTTTTAAAAATAGTCCAAACATATCTGAAAAGTAGGGCTAAATGTACATATTGTAATGGAAGTAATTAAAAATTTTGTATGATAATAATTTGTTTTAAGGCTGCTAGATATGTAACACTCTGGTGATTGTAAGACACTCCACAACATCAAAGAGCTACAGTGAGATGAACAATATAGCTTGGTCGATATTTGCTTTGATACATTGTCTCGGGTGGAGTTGGCAAAAGTGCAGATCATGGCATTAAACATTTATCTGTTTTAGAGTGCAACCATATTAGGCTAAACATATGCATGTTTGAAAAAAAAAAGGATCAGTCATAACAGTTTCAAATTCTATTGTAAGAGGAGGAGTAATTATGGCAAGGTGAATAAGATAACAACTTACTATTATGACAAGTGTAGACACGCCCCAGTTGCTCCTAATTAAGGACTGACAGTCCAGAAGCAAATATGCTTATACTTTATGATCTACAACATCTAACGTATGTCGTCCGTTCTTTGCATATATTTTCCACAAACTCACAGTCCAAAATTTCACAAGCCACATAAAATACACATCAATATTGAACATTACTCAGTAAAATAAACTCTAGGGGCCTCGTTATGAGTTTGGCTCTGTGACGGTACGACCACCACAGTGGTGGTTGCCAAAAGACCGCCATGTTGGCGGTCATCTGTCCACCGTATTAAGAGGTACACAACCAGACTACCAAAAAAACAGCCAATTTCCCGAAACCACCAAGACACTGGCGGACGGAAAAAAGACTGTTTGACCACCAGCACCGCCATGCCAACAAAAATCAACTGATCTAATTACGATCCACAAATCACAAGAGCTGTTCTTCTATGGCAGAAAACCATTAGCGGTGCAAACCGCGGCAGTCTGAACTCACATCAGTCAGAACACTACACCACATTAGATAGTTTGAATACCCCACACCTAACACACATTCATACACTTGAGACATCTACACACTGCACTATAAAACATACCCCTACACAACCCTCAATCCTTTGCAACCAGAACGCCACTCACAGCCAGCGAGTAGCCAAAAAACAAAAAGAACTAGCTAAACAAACAATAGGCACTCCTCCACATTTCACTCAGCATCCATCCTACACTTTTACAACATACACAACACACAATTTTCCAACCCACAAAATACACAACCATCACCCACTTCCACCACAGCACCCACACCTCATACTAATATTTTTCCATCCTTTTTTCACTACCTCACCGTATTTAACACCACTACCATGTCCCCATAAAAACAACGAACTTTCACTGATGATGATTTCAGGTTCATGGTGGATGGAATTTTCAGGCTAGAGCTATATCTGTTCGGATCACAGGTCCTGCAAACATCAATAGCCAGGAAAATGGAGTTGTGGCAAAGGATAGTCAACAGGGTGAATGCTGTAGGCAGTTACCCACGAACAAGGGAGGACATCAGAAAGAGGTGAAATGACCTAAGAGGGAAGGTACGTTCCATGGTATCCAGGCACCAGGTGGTGGTGCTAAAGACTGGCGGTGGGCCCCCACCTTCTCCCCCACAGTTTGCATCATGGAAGGAGAAGGTTTTAGACATCCTCCATCCTGAGGGCCTGACAGGAATACCTGGGGGAGTGGATTCAGGTAAGTAACAACAACATTCATGTTATCAAACAGTTATGTCTTGCATGCTCACTGATCACCTTTCCCCACCCCAATGAACAAACTGCCCACCACTCCTCTGTCCAGATCTCCAGATACCCCTCTCTGCCATGCCACATGTCAAGTAACCTCACCTTGGACCATAGTGTTTGGGAAGGGCATGTGAAGTACTGGGAACTGACAACACTAAAACTCACAGAAGGCACTGTTCCACCATTTAGAAAACCAGAACAGTGCATTCAATTTGAAATTTCTGGCATGTGAAACTAACAATCAAAGTAATCCATCCTGAATGGTCCAACATTTCATAGCAATTACAGTTATGCAAATAACCACTACCAGTACCATTACAAGCAAATCACAACTAAAGCTGTGTCCCAAATCAAACTGGCCTCTGAGCTCACTAATAATGTCATATACACACCTGGGGGGGACAACTAAATAGCAAACTGGATGCACTTCCAGTGCATCCAAACAGATGCCCAGGCCAAATTGTAACTCCTATATTGTGTGCCAGCTCTGACACCATTGTGCATTGTTCAGCTTCTAGCTGACTCAATGATGCCATACAACCTACTAGGAGAGAAATGTACATTGTCATGTCTTTACTCAGGCGAGATATGAGGGTATCAGCAGCCATCTAAACAACAACATACTAACCCAGATTTAGTAGCAGCTGTCATTGTCATTTCAGGCGATCATGTAAAGGCAGTGTGTGCATCTCAAATACCATGTTTAGTTGTCCAATTTATACATCACTTGTTGCATCACTTACAGCAATTGTGTGTTTCACTTCTCCTACAGGTAACATGGAGAGGACGCCAGTGACTGACACAACCCCTCTGGATGAAAGCCCAGTGAGGAAAACACCCCTGGATGTTTGGACACTGAGGACGAAGCTGGCCCATCAGGGACACCGAGTCAGTCAACAACTTTCAGCCTCACCCAGCCCACAACGACTCATCCCTGCCCTGTTGCTATCACATCACAGGCAACCATCTGCCCCCAAACCTGTGTCCCAAGGACAGTCTCTTCCATTGTGTGCCCTCTAGTACAGGTACCTGAGTCTCCTAATGTCACCTCTGACAATGATGGTCCTGCCACCAGTAGGAGTGAACACACTGTGCCAGGGGCACTGGTATGTGGGGGTACAGTAAGTGGGAGGGATGGTGTAGTGTGGACCAGAGGATGGGGGCTCCAAAGGACAAAACTGACCAGGAGACCACCTCCCAAGTCTTGGGAGCCTACCAAAATTCCCAAGGCATGATGGGCCAGGTACTGACCATGATGGGAGAGATCCAACGGCTGTAGAGGGACAACCACCAGACCCAAAATGCCATACTGGCTTCCATTGCTGGGGTGCTGAGGGACATGGACACTACCCGAGTAGGTTTGGCACCCAACATTAGGTCTCTTCCACTAGCAATGAGACATCAGGCTCTTCTACATCTGTGGCTGCTAGTGGAATTGAGGCCCAGCCAGGGGAAGGGAATGCCTCAGACACCCCACCTTCTGCAGCAGAAGAACCCCCCGCAAAAGTGGACGTCCACCCAGACATCCAGGAGGAGCAAAACCCAAGATCAAACACACTGCCAGGGAGTGAACCTCTCCTGGTTCCCCTTGTGTGTCACTGATACACCCTGTTGACTGTTCTGAAACCCAACTCCACTTTCTTGTGGTGCAAGGACACTGGACTTGTGTTTCCAAATGGTGTAGCAGCTACCCTGATGATTTCATTCACCATGACTGAACCCTTCACTGTTTACTTTATGTTATTTTTGTTTCAATTCACTCATTTTGCTGTGCACTCTCCAATAAATACCTCTTAACCACAGATCCTGTGTAAGTGTGATGTATCAGCCACAGACAACTGTCTCCTATGATACCTTTTGTAGCAAATGTTACTCTTCAATGTTAAACTTTGTCATGGTCATCACATGTACTGGATAACCAGGATACATATTGCATTGGGATTGTAACATAGACATGACACAAATCACCTGTATTGAACATCTCCACATATTTATTTGGAGTATGGCAATCAGCACATAGCGAAGTACTGCTGTGAACGTCAGTGTTGCTACTCAGGTGTCATTCACTACCAACCCACAAAATACAGAAGTTAGGGACATGTCAATCTTTCACCATCCCCAGTGGCAGACACATTGGTTCCATGTATCATCAGATAAAGCCTTATCACATACCCATACCTTAGCTTCCAAATAACCATAGCCCATGAAACAGACAGAGGTCAGTACTAATTTCCCCAGTCATGGAACCTTACAATTACTGTGGTCAGGTATCTGTAGGCTTGCCATTCACCTATGTCAGTCTTCAGACACATACACGTTGGTCTGCAATGAGGAAACACACTGACAGCTATGCACCAGTTCGTACACAGACAACACAAACCATAATGATGGTTGAGGGTCTGGATACCACATCATGATGTGTTAGACACAAATGTACACACACACATGGCACTGTTTGAGCCACCTGCAATACCTAACCAGTCTTTTTTGTGGAAAAGGACACTTCCATCTCACTGTCCTAACAGTCTGGGCATAGAACACGCACACCACAAATCTCATGCTAAACAGTACCTGTGTAATCCATGTCCACTTCTCATGTCAGTCTGCAAATCCCATCTGCCTGTGACACTGTCTGAGATTGCCAGATGAGGATGAGCCAAACAGCTAATCTGCAAATCTGTGATTGCCAAAGATTAGGTATAGGCCAGAGTGGACAACAGACATCACACTGTCAATGCATAACTACAAATGTGACTTTGAATATGCATTTACAAAACAATAGACTCTATACATAATGCAACTCCAATTAATAGTCTGCATGCATATATGAAGCATTGGAGCCTCTAAGGCCTCACTGATGGTGGTAAATAGAACATTACCTAGCATGCATAACCTAAACAATACCTAAAGGAACCACATTTGTAACATCACATCACATACTTTGAGTCAGTTGAAGTACTGATTGATTACATCTGCCCTGACGTCTCCAGCTTCATCCTCATCATGCTCATCCTCTTTTGGTAAATCTACATTTCTACCCACAGGATCTGCAGGCTCCCCCTCATCTGGCATGAATGGTATCTGACGTCTCAGGCCAAGGTTGTGGAGCATGCAGCAGGCAACAATTATTTGACATACCTAGTAGGGTGAGTAGAGGAGGGCTCCTCCAGACTGGTCTATGCTGCGAAATCTTGCCTTCAGGAGCCCAAAAGTCCGCTCCTTGACATGCCTTTTCCTTCCGTGGGCCTCCTTGAAGCGGACTTCCCCTGGCGCCGTTGAGTACCTCACTGGTGTCAATAAGCAAGGACGGTTTGGGTAGCCAAAGTCCCCTGTAAGGTATAGTTACACCAATCCAAACTTTAATCTTGGACATCCACATATATGGTTGCAGGAAAAAAGGAACAGGCACACATGACATATATGACTTACCAACCAGCCAGGTCATCTTTGTGTATAGTCGTGTCATCAGCAGTGGGATATTGCTGTTCTGCATGATGAAGGAATCATGGCCTGATCCTGGATAACTTGCTCAAAATTTTGAAATGCATAGGTCAACCAAACAGACCACTTGGACGTTTATGGAGGGGACGCTTTTCCTTTTTCAATATACCTGTTCATTAGCCCTTGGGGGAACCAAGGCTACATGGGTGCCATTTAAGGCTCCACCCACATGTGGAATGTCTCTCAAAGCATAGAAATCTGCCTTCACATAGGCCAAATCCTCAAGTTCAGGAAATCTGATGTAGCTGTCCAGGTGTTTTAACAATGCAGACAGAACAGCCTTCAAAACCAGACTGAACGTAGACTGAGACATCCATGCAGTTGGGGCTACTGCATTTTAAAATGACCCAGTGGCCAGAAAGTGCAGCACTGACATGACTTGAATGATTGGAGGTATGGTATTGGGATTGCGAATGGGAGACATCAGATCTGGCTCCAACTGACGACATAGATCCATAATTGTATGCCTATCCAGGCAATGTATTTGGATTACATGTTGATCCTCCATGGTCTGCAGGTCTGCTAGTGGACAGTACACTGGAGGTTGTCTTGCTCTCCTCAGGCCAGGGTAATTATGTGGGACAACCCCAGAATGTATATGAATGACTCGATCTATAAATCTTGGGTAAGATCACACCAATGTCACACATATATCTAAATCATGTCACATGCATTGTGGTATTCAGCACATATGAAAGTGTACTGTATTCAAATCCCCTAAACCGCTGCATGTTCTCCAAATGGAGATACATGTCACTGACAGTAAAAATTACATCAACCTAGTTGACATTTAACACATATTTGTTGCACATATACTATCTCCATATTGTCATTAGTATGTATGGTGACAACACTGTTTCATGTACATAACCCAAAATACCTCATTTAATTTCCTCTACTAATGACATGCACATTGATACTTCTAAACCGTAAGCCAACACTTAACACATTTTCATAGAACTGCGTTTTCAGTAAATGATGCAATTTTCATTACTTTATCGTATATACATGGGCCCTAAAATCGCAGCTGCCTGACCTACTGTGCTGGACATCAGGAAGTGACCTGACTACGCCGGCGGATGTCTTTGTGGTGGTAGGCGGTTACAACCGCGGTGGACATTGCCATTTGAATACATTGCTGCCTTTGGCGCACTTGGGCCAATGGTGACATCCGCTGGCGGTAACGGTCCTGTATGTGGCAGACATGATCGTCTTCTCCTCCACAATCCCTCATTTGACTCCTGACACTGCTGCCAGCAAGACCTCCACGACCTGAGCTGCTGTGTACTGCCTCTGGGAGCAATCATGCCATGTCCTGCAGTTAATAGGGCCCCTGCCTTCTCTCTGGAAGAGTTTGACACGCTTATGGAGGAGGGCATACCCCTGTATGGACAGCTATATGGTGCACCAGAGGAGCAGGTGAGTCAAGTGCAATACCAATGGGTGAAATGTGGAGTGTATGATGATGTAGATGAAATGTGCAGGAATGAAGGATTGAGCCATCATTTGTGGGTAGATGGACATGGGCACATGTGCATAGAAAGACTGTTGCCCCTGATACATAGTAGGTAGTGTGTGATGTATATACGCTGATCCACAAATGCTCATTACATCATTAACATCAATGTTGGTGTGACAAATAGTTGTAGAGATATAACATTTTAAGGACATTCTTGTGGTCTGGTCATATGTTTCTTGCCAAAACCTGGTACTGGTTATGCATGTTGTATGCCTGACTCCACTTCACACATGGCCTGACTGCAGATGGTGACTTGAAAAAGATTTTGAAGTGCGAGGAAGGGTATGTTTGGCTACTTGCACTAACTTGATTTTTCACCCTATGTGTTTTGGGATGGAGCATGTGGACATGACTTTCTCCTCTTGTCTGTGTCATCCATGCTGGTCAACACCCATCAGAAAAAGGGGATCTGGAATGCCATCACGAAGAAAGTGTGGACCCTGGGGGTCCACAGCCCGTGGAACACCCACTGTAGGAAGCAGTGGGAGGACCTGAGATGCTGGGCCCGGAGGACCACAGAGGTCCAGCTGGGGATGTCCTCCCAAGGAGGAAGGGGTGCCTGTCGGACCTTGACCCTCCCTAATGGCCCGCATATTGGTGATGCCTACCCTGAGTTGGATGGGCATTTGAGGGCAGCACAGCAGCTACAAGGGGGGTAAGTACTGACTACACTAATTTACATCTCTCTGCCAGGTCAGTGTATGATGTGAACGACTCAGAACTGTGACAATGTGGTAAGTGAAAAAGGTAAAATGTCTCCTAGGAACACCGAGACGTACAGTCCTCCACATTGGTACATAGGTGTGTACATAGTATTGTGTATAATGACATATTACTCACCTATTTCATCCTTTCTGTACAGTAGCATATGCTGATGCACATGTGACTGTGTCATATGTGTACCAGTATACTGCTCTTAATACCCTGCTGGTTGATCTTTGTCACCTACAGATCCATACTCCCAATATCCTGATGGTAAGTTGTCCTGGTATTTTGCCCTCTGTCATTCCAATGCCCCTTGATCCATCTCTATGTGCAACATACAGTCTGACAAGTTGATAACAGTCCTTCTATTCCTGAGGTTTCCAGTGAGTGTCAACTTACTGTGAGGTTGTGATCTCAATCTGACATTTTACATGCCACACTTGCTGCACTTACTCAGACATGTTAGGAGGTGTCCCCATTGGTGAGTGAAGACTACACATTGGTACCTTGCAGACAGTGATTTGCGCGACAGGTGCTGATGCACCCGACGCACAACAGCATTGCTGGCGGCCGTATTATGAGTCGGTGTCAATGTTGTTGTGTGTTTCCCACTGGGCCAGCAGGTGGAGCTGTGTTTCCACCAGGTGACCGAGCGGGAAACTCATAATAGAGCCGGTGGGAATGAGACCACACTGGTGGTCTCCTGAACGAGGGAATTTGGCGGGCGGCCTTTTCCACCCGCCAGACTGCTATTGAGGCCCTCAGTCTTTGAATTCAGAAAGAAACTGAAAATGTGGCACTTCCCATAAGCAGCAGCCAGGGTAGCCCCCTCTTGCTTACCTGCACTAGGATTTCCTCCTGGGTGAGATGGGTGCTTTAAAGGTACACATGACAGGACATGGCATGACTGACCAGACACAAGGTCTTATCTTTGACTTCTTCATTTTGACTGAAATATACTGAGCCTTGAAAAAGCCATATTTGCTAACTGAACAAAAGTGAAACGTGTCAGATGTCACATCAACACTCGTACTTGGAAGTATGTTATCAACATTATGTCACTCTCAAAAATTCTGAAAGAAATACAAGATTTTATATGCACAGCAACAATGAGTTTTTTTGGATTAATTCCTAAAGGTTGAAGGAGAATACCAAGTAGGATTCTAAGAATACCATTGAAATGAGATGTACATGTCTGAACTGCTAGGACTAAATAAACACTTACAGATCTTCAATGAGCTTCAGCAAGTCAAAAATACACATGAGGTTACTGAGCTCTGTTGAGGTTATAAATTGGCTACCAGTTTAATTTAGGTTGTCCATTTATGAGAGTGATGGGCAAAACTAGTTAATCCTTATCTATAATGGTGCATATGAGCTACAATACTGAGTGGACCTAGATTAATTATCGGGGTAAAATGTCCATCCACTACATTTCTCTACCATCTTCTTAGAACACTGTGATTATTGTACTGTATCGGACTGCAATTGTAACTCTGAATTTCAACAATATTCAACAATAAAATAAATCAATAAATACCAATTAATTTAGAAAATGTCCATCAACTCTGAATAACTATAAAACAAGATCTTCCCTGAAAATACGTTGTTCATAATGAAGTTTGAGCTTTATAGGAAAAACTCAAAAGTAGACTTTGTTATTTGCTTCAAAAAACCCAATGTAGACTTTGTTATTTGCTTACCTTTAAACTTGAGATGTTTTGTTTCACTGTTCCTAAAGTTTGTAATTTTCTCCACCAGAAAACAAACCGGAATGTTTCAATCATGCTGTGCTAAGAATGCATAAAACTATCATTGTATTGTAAAGGAATGTTTCTTTTGTTCTCTGGCACTGCTCAAATACCTCATGTAGTGTACATACATGCTCAAAAATGCATACCCTGTATGTGGTACACACACACATACACACACACACACGCACACACACACACACAGTTATTTAATGTTAAATTCAATCGCCTGTGAAACTGTAAAATTTACAATTGGTTACCTTATCCTATGTCATCAATTGAGGTTCACAAAATTATATTATGGGATATGCGGATTACCGCTCATTTAATCAATCATATAATAACAAGAAATTATTTGAATAGTAGAAGAGGCCACCAAAGAATATGGGACCTGGTTACTGCCATAATTTATGTATACTATAGTAATGGAATAAGTTCTGTTTCCTATCTGTTATTGTATTTGCCCCGAATACATGAAATTGAAAGGCACTGAACAGATGTCAACAAATAACATATTTAGGTTTAAAGAAATAAAAGTCCAGACAATGTTATTTATTTCAACAATCTGATACCATAGAATTTCACCAGATCTATAGTTTGCTCTTTGGTTTTCGGTTTTGCTATTGAAATACTAAATATTGTCAAATGTATTATATCATAATTACAGTAAGTGACACAACTGAAATCTGTTACGGTATTTTTCTTCGGTTGTTAGAAGAGCAGGTTAAAAGTTTCACAGTCTAGTGAGGGGCTGCTTTAATTTGCTTGTAGTAGTTGTTTGATAGCTTAAAAAATGTTTAACGTCAAGGTATCATAATAACAATTGTTCCTTTACAGAAGCACAAGCATGCATACTTAATGTCTATAGTAATATACCAATATAGTATTCTGTTTTAGGCAGTATTACTTAGAAACAATTATCAAATGGCCTCACCACAAAAAGGCTGCAATCAATTTTGAAAGTTTTACCAACTGCTATAGGAATTGTTATAATTAAAGGAGATATAGCAAGATAGAAATTAGAATTTTAGGGCAAAGTGACTACACCACGAATTAGATGCCCTATAATACTCTACTGGCTTCTTATTAATTTGAAATTTTGAACTATTGTGTGCTTATAACATGTGGTAAAGCATACAAAAAGTGATGGATGGAATGCTTGAGTTGATCACAGCCACTGGTAATTACTTGGGCAGCATTCACCTCAGTTTGGACACAGCCTTATACAAATGAGTCTTGACCCTGCTCTAATGGAAACATTGAGAAAACAGGGCTGATTGCAGAGCCCACCTAACGTTTTGCCTCCATTTTTCACTTTTTGCTGGTGTTTTACTGACTCTGATGGTGCCCTGGGTACTGCCAACCAGTCCCAGGGGCTGTGCTCTGTGTAAAATGAGTATGCAAATTAGGCTAATTATAATTGGCTAAGTCAACCTACCTATAAGTGCCTAGTATATGGTAGGGCATGTAGGTTTAGGGACCCCAGCATAGGTAGTGCACCCATAGGTGCACTGCTGAGGTGCCCAGTGTCATTTTAAAGGCAGGCCTGCCTTGCTGGCTGCTTTTAAACTAAAGTTATATATGCAAATTCAACTTTGGAATTAAAAGTACTTCCAAAGTGTTAAACTATCTTATTTTTACATATAAGTCACACCTAAGGTGTGCCCTATGTGCCCCTAGGGTTGGGTGCCTTGTAACTATAAGCAGGGAACTTATAAAAATTGTTTTATAAGCCCTGGTGAGGTAAAAACAGCCAAATTTGTTTTCCCCTCACTGTAGTGAATGGCCTCCATAGGGTAAAACGGGAAGACTTTATTTGAATTAACAAAGCCCACTTAAGTGCCAGATACCTTGAGTTTGGGATCAAATTGTCATAATAAATCCCACAACCTACAATTGTTGGATTTAATATAACTAGTTCAGGTAGAGAGTGTTAAAACTCTACCTGAAAGTTGCCAACTTCAGCTCTGTAGTGCCCTTCTCTGATTGGCCAGCCTCTGATGAGGTGCGAAGTGGCCTGGGCTGAACACAAAGGATGTGCCTGGGGAAGGAGACCTGCCTCAGCAGATGGGGAAGCAGGAAGGGGGGAGAGCAGCCAATCTGATCTTCAGAGGCAGGGAGGGACATTTGGAGCAGCTCAGGAGCTCCCTCACATCCGGCAACCCCAGACAATTAGGTGCCCTCTTGATTAGATTAGGAGAGGGCAGGAGAGAGGGGTGTGTTTAGGATTTTTAGCCACATCAGTGGGTAGGCTCAGCCAGATCTAAACACCAAAAATAACTTTCAGCCATGCTGGATGTTTGAGGAATGTTGCTTCCTGGGATGGATTTTTGCCACACTTCCCAGGAAGTGGTCATCAAAGGTGAAAGCCTGCCTGTGATTGGATAACCAGGGCCCCCTGCTTTCTACCCAGTAACAAGGATAACTATGGCACCCATACCTCAGATCCTTACAAGGAACAAGACAAAGAGGAAGAAGGACTGACCTGCTGGACCCCTGACCTGGACACTGTACTCTAAAGTACTGCACCAGCTGCACACTTGGGCTTCACCACTAAAAGGACTTTGCCTGTCTTCTACTGCTTCAAGAAGGGATTCCCTGTTTGCTACAGGTACAAAGGAGCTGCCCAGAGACCCCTGCATCACGTCCTGCAAGCAGAGCTCAGCTGACCAGCGTCCAGTGGCCATTTGAGGATTCTGACCAGGTGCCTTCTGGAAATTGTAGTCCTAACTCCCAAGGAGCAACTCAAAGCTTCAAGGATCAACTTGTGGACACTTCAAGGACCCAAAAGGGACATCTGGAAGAAGATCCAGACGTTTGGAGATGTTTGGAGCAACTCCATAAATTGAAGAGGTGCAGTGTGGGAGTTGTAGTCCCGTACCCCAAGAGTCAAACCAGGGCCCCTGAACCCTTGGCTGGCACTGTGGACCACTTTCCTGATTCAAGAAACACTTCTGAAAATAAGTGTGACAGTGTTACCTCGTTGGTGGCCTGAACTCTGGACTTTGTCCCTTTCCAGTGTGACCTTTTTTTAACCCTTTAAGCACTAATTGCTTCTATGCGCTATAAAACTTTAATTCTTAAAAATTCATATCTCCGGTTCCCCTTATCCGATTCTAATAGTTTTGGTGTAATTCTAAAGATAAAAATATAATCTATTTCTATAAATTGGATTCTTATTGTGTTTGGTGTTTTACTTATTTACTGTTTTGTGATTTTAAAATGCTTTACACACTTGTCTCTAAGAGCCTTGTTGCTCATTGCCAAGCTACCAAGGGTTGAGCTGGGTTTCATTTATTGAGACCAAACTGAACCTAAGTGGGGGTTAGTGGCCTATTGCTTGGCCCGGTCCTCCCTGAACCAGAACAAAAGAACCCTAGGAGTGGTTTTGCCCCTGTTAAGGCTCACCAGCCAGGGATAGCTTGTTTTCTGTGACTCAGCGTGCAGGCAGGACCAGAAACAATGGACTGGGATGCGCGGTCCAAGTAGTTATCAGTGGTTGAGAATAATTCAAGCATTCCATTCATCACTTTTTTGTGTAACAGCTGGTTTTGCAGTTTTGTGCTAGCTCTCTCTATATATGTCTCTATCTTTGTATGTCTCTCTCTTGTATATAAGTATGTCTGTGTGTGTATATATATATATATAGATATATATATGTATATATATATCTATATATATATATATTTTCCAAATAATGCTCCTGGATCAGACCTGATACCCGTGGGGAGTGGAGGGTGTGCCAGAGGAGCACACCAGCGACCTATAGCCACAAATTCCAAAATAAACACTGTAGGACGTTGGCTCTGTATATACTATCTCAAAGTGAGAGATAGTGTGCACAGATTCCAAGGGTTACCCTTAGAGGTTGATAATTGCAATAAAAGATAATTCTAATGCTCTATTTTGTGGTAGTGTGGTCGAGCAGTAGGCTTATCAGAGGGTAGTGTTAAGCATTTGTTGTACACACACAGGCAATAAATGAGAACATACACTCAAAGACTTAACTCCAGACCAATAGGTTTTTATATAGACAAAATATTATTTTCTTCATTTATTTTACAACCACAAGATTCAGAATTCAAATAAGTACATAAATTGTAATGTATTTGGCATGGGTAAATATAGAACTTTGAATTAAAACAGTAATGTACACAGTTTTGGCAAAAATGGCAATAAGCTATTTTAAAAGTGGACACTGCAAAAATCAATAGTTCCTGGGGGAGGTAAGTATTGGTTAGTTTTTCAGGTAAGTAAAGCACTTACAAGTTTAGTCTCCGGGGCATAGGCAGCCCACTGTTGGGGGTTCAAGGCAACCCCAAACACCCAGCACCAGCAACACAGGGCCGGTCGGGTGCAGGGGTCAAAGTAGGACCCAAATAACATAGGTGCCTATGGAGACAGGGGGTGCTCCAGTTCCATTCTGCTGGCAGGTGGTAACCTGCGTCCTCGGGGAGCAGACCAGGGGGGGTTTAGTAGAGCACTGGGGGGTCCAAAGTAGGCACATAAAGCACCCCCTCAGCGGCACAGGAGCGGCCAGCTGCAGTGGGCAAACAAGGTGTCGGATTTGTAATTGAATTCAATGGAGGGACCCGGGGGTCACTTTGGCGATGCAGGCAGGGCAGAGGGTGGCATCACGGGCCAGCCACCGACTGGGCAAGGATGAGGGCCGCCTGCTGGTCACTCCTGCAACAGTGGTTGGTTTCTTTCTGGTCTGGGGGCTGCAGGTGCAGTGCTTCTTCTAGGGGTTGGGTTCTTTGTTACCGGGCAGTCGCGGTCAGGGGGAGCCTCTGGATTCCCTCTGCAGGCGTCGCTGTGGCGGTGCAGGGAGGTCGTCTCAGGGTGTCCATTTCATGGGAGTCGCCTGGGGGTCCTCTCTGCAGTGTTGGTTCCTCTGGACATGAGCGGGGGACGTCTGGTGCAGAGTCTTGGGGACTCACACTTCCGGAGTGAGGCTGGAGTCCCTTTAAAGATGGTTTCTTTGTTGCTGTTTTGGACAGAGCCGCTGACCACAGGAGTTTCTTGGTCCTTTGGTTACAGGGCAGTCCTCTGAGTCCTCAGAGGTCGCTGGTCCCGCTGGATGCAACTCTGTGCAGGTTCTTTGGGTCTGGAGACAGGCCGGTAGGGCTGGGGCCAAGTCAGTTGTTGTCTCCGTCATCTCTGCAGGTCTTTCAGGTCAGCAGTCCTTCTTCTTTGTAGGTCGTCAGGAATCTGGTTTCCTGGGTTCAGGGTCGCCTCTAAATACTACATTCAGGGGTGTGTTTAGGGCTGGAGGGCAGTAGCCAATGGCTACTGTCCCTGAGGGTGGCTACACCCTCCTTGTGCCTCCTCCTAGTGGGGAGGGGGGGCACATCCCTGATCCTATTGGGGGGAATCCTCCAAAACAAGATGGAGGATTCCTTAAGGCAGGGGTCACCTCAGCTCAGGACACCTTCGGGGGTGTCCTGACTGGAGGGGGACTCCTCCTTGTTTTCCTCATTATCTCCTCCGGACTTGCAGCCATAAGTGGGGGCTGTGTCCGGGGGGCGGGCATCTCCACTAGCTAGAATGCCATGGTGCACTGAAGCACTAGGCTTGAGCCTTTGTGGCTCACGGCCAAGTGTTACAGTTCCTGCAGGGGGAGGTGTGAAGCACCTCCACCCGGTACAAGCTTTGTTCCTGGCCACAGAGTGACAAAGGCACTCACCCCATGTCGCCAGAAACCCTTCTGGATGTGGCAGGCTGGCAGAAACTGGTCAGCCTAGCACTAGTAGTTGGACTGGTATACAGGGGGCATCTCTAAAATGCCCTCTGTGTGCATTTCTCAATAATCCGAATCAGTGTGGATTTATTGTGCTGAGAAGTTTGATACCAAACTTCCCAGTATTCAGTGTAGCCATTATGGAACTGTGGAGTTTGTGTTTGACAAACTTCCAGCCCATATACTCTTTATGGCTACCCTGCACTTACAATGTCTAAGAATTGTCTTAGACACTGTAGGGGCATAGTGCTCATGCAACTATGCCCTCACCTGTGGTATAGTGCACTCTGCCTTAGGGCTGTAAGGCCTGCTAGAGGGGTGACCTACCTATGCCACAGGCAGTGGGTTGTGGGCATGGCAAAGTGAGGGGAGTGCCATGTTGACTTAGTCTTTTTCTCCCCACCAGCGCACATAAGCTGTGGGACAGTGTGCATGTGCTGAGTAAGGGGTCCCCAGGGTGGCATAATATATGCTGCAGCCCTTAGAGACCTTCCCTGGACACAAGGCGGTACCATTTACAAGGGGCTTATCTATGTGCCAGGGCTGTGCCAATTGTGGAGACAAAGGTACAGTTTAGGGAAAGAACACTGGTGCTGGGGCCTGGTAAGCAGGGTCCCAGCACACTTTCAATCATAACTAGCATCAACAAAAGGCAAAAGGTTAGGGGGTAACCATGCCATCAGAGGCATTTGCCTACAAACACACTCACTCAGGCTGCGAAGTGTAAAAGTTTTACTTCAGAAACTGACGTGTTTCGACCAGCACTACAGCCTTGATCAAGAATACATACACCACACACACACACACATATGTATATTTATCATGCATTATAGATGTATGCATTTATTCGGTATTCAGTAAATGGTGCATAAAATGTTTATAAACAAGTTATTCAGTAAATCCATGACCTTTCCACCATTTATGATCCTTAAATACATTACTGTACAGTGATAGTTTTTAAAACAAATTGTGCATGATGTTAATTGCACCAATAAAACAACCTAGTATGTGAATATCCAAGTGATAATGTTGCATGTATCATTTTATAATACAAGGAATCCTGTAATCCCTGTATAAATGGCAGTCATTAACTTCGTTATAATCTGCAACTTGTCATGCACCAAGTTGCCAATTAGAAAGAAAAGACGTCAGAACTTGACTATTACGAGTTGAGGTCTGACATCACAATGCCTGCTGCCGGAGTCAAAAGATGAGGTTGAAGGAAGGTCAGGTCATGGAGCATACCTGAAGTGGCTGTTTAAGCAACAAACAGAGCATTGCTTTTCTTTCTTCTGCTTTATTTTAATAGCTTACAATGATAAGCAGACAGAATATTATTTGCACCTCCTAGATAGAGAAAAGCTAGATTCCTTTTGCATGTTTCTACACATTCTGGGCTACTGCAGTTTGTTTAAAACACTGACTTTGTTAGCTGTTTCCAATACCTGTTAACAAGTATCTAACAGGTTTTTGATGGGTTTAATTTTACACTGGAGGTTTTATTTTTATTCATAAGGTTTGCCAGCATGCTTGATTTATCATATTTATTCTTTTTATCATTAGAGATAATAGACAACAGAAAACCTATGATTGCCGCACATTCCTATAATAACAAGTGTTGTTTCGGTGCTCTTACATCCAAAACATGCCTGTTGTCAAGCATGTATATCGGGACAGGGACACCTGTACCCGCAAGTAACTACTGTGAAAAAAATAAGAATGGAGCACTCATAGAAAATATCCCTCTAATAAAGAAAGTTCAAATAGTCATACACAATCAAATATAAGATAAGTTTTCACTGAAATGGTATCAATACCAAGTGTACTGTTTGAAAAATTAAGCACTCAAGCCATGCCAGTGTTGGATTTATTACAAAATGCACACAGAAGGCATCTTAGAGATGCCCCCTGTATTTTACCCAATCCTTCAGTGCAGAACTGACTGGTCTGTGCCAGCCTGCTGCTGAGAGACGAGTTTCTGACCCCCTGGGGTGAGGGCCTTTGTGCCCTCTGAGGCCAGAAACAAAGCCTGCTCTGGGTGGAGGTGCTTAACAACTCCCCCCTGCAGGAACTGTAACACCTAGCAGTGAGCCTCAAAGGCTCAGGCTTCGTGTTACAATGCCCCAGGGCACTCCAGCTAGTGGAGATGCCCGCCCCCTGGACACAGCCCCCACTTTTGGCGGTAAGTCCAGGGGAGATAATGAGAAAAACAAGGAGGAGTCACCCACCAGTCAGGACAGCCCCTAAGGTGCCCTGAGCTGAGGTGACCCCTGCCTTTAGAAATCCTCCATCTTGGTTCTGGAGGATTCCCCCAATAGGAATAGGGATGTGCCCCCTCCCCTCAGGGAGGAGGCACAAGGAGGGTGTAGCCACCCTCAAGGACAGTAGCCATTGGCTACTGCCCTCCCACACCTAAACACCCCCCTAAATTTAGTATTTAGGGTCACCCAGAACCCAGGACATCAGATTCCTGCAACCTAAAGAAGAAGAAGGACTGCTGACCTGAAGGCCTGCAGTGAAGACGGAGACGACAACTGATTTGGCCCCAGCCCCACCGGCCTATCTCCCTACTTCGACGAAAACTGCAACAGCGACACATACAACAGGGACCAGCGACCTCTGAAGCCTCAGAGGACTGCCCTGCATCCAAAGGACCAAGAAGCTCCAGAGAACAGCGGCCCTGTTCAACAAACTGCAACTTTCTGCAACAAAGAAGCAACTTTAAAGACTCCACGTTTCCCGCCGGAAGCGAGAGACTTTCCACTCTGCACCCGACGCCCCCGGCTCGACCTGCGGAAAACAAACACCTTCTAGTTTGTCCTGACCCGCTCCTTATATTTTGACCTAGGGTACCCTTTATATTTCTTTTGACATCCTTGGTGTAACCAGAGGAGGAAGATGCTCTGGAGTTGTTTGTAGTTGACGGGGCAGAGCAGATACCTGTTCTGCATCTAGTCTGATAACCCTTCAACATTTTCCATAAATCCTGCAGTAACCTCAAAGGTTCTTGCACCAAGTGTAGAGGCACCTGCAGTTGTTAATGGGACCTGTAGCGCTGGCAAGGGGAAGGTCTATCAGCGTATCGTAGCTCTTGATAAGAGGCACCATACTATTGCTCATCATCATCCTCCTCGTCCAAATCTTGGCATTTTACTCACAGTTCTGAAGGACTATACGCTGTTCCGAATGGGCCGACCTCGTTGTCAGAATCATCTATATCCAAAAGATGGCTAGTAGGAAACAAAGAGACCTTGCTGGGAGAGGTGTGCTCTGGTTTAATTATCTTCTTTATTATTTTAATTATCATTGACTGTGTCGTCGACGATGCCGTTGATGTTGCTTTTAAAATTGTAAGCGGTGGTAGTCTTGTAACTGGTTCTGCCGTTGACAAGGATGTCGTTGGTTGCGTGATCAACGGTAATGTTGACAATGGCAGAGGCTTTTTCTTGGATGTACTGTCAGCGGCAGTAATGATTGCGACGTAGCCGAAATCATCGCCAACAAGGTCATCGTTGATGGGATAGGTGTCACTGCGAACGTCAACGATGTTGTTGTCGTTAATGAAGCCATAGTAGATGATATAGTACTTGTTCTAGTCGTTGTCGATGGTAGCATCGACGGTGCTCCAGTCAGTGTGAACTTCAAAGGTGGTTTACCCGTTGATGGTTCTGAAGATGGTTTAGATGAGGTAACAGACTTTCTGCACGGAGTAGAAGAATGGGATCTACTATGACTAGCCACATGTCTTTCTTTTCCATCTTTATGAGATGCGCCCTTGGCAGTCTCATGATGAGACTTTTTCAAGGCTTTTTTTTTAAATCAGGTTGTTCCTCAGGGAATACATTCCTCTTTGATGGTTTCTTGTGAGGAACAGCAGAGGAGTCAGAGTCCTCTTCTGAACTGAGTGTTTTAGATGGCTGAGAGTTATGTAGCCATAATAAGAGTCTGCCCTCTCAATCTTTAAGAGTTTTTGATGAAAATTTGCGCCGCATCTTACAGTCCTTCACTCTATGGTGAGGATGAAGGCAGTATTATGAGGATCATCTACATGTAGCCTTTTTGCCCCAGGATCAAAACAATACTTTTTTAGGTGTATCAGCCATATCCAAACTGAATCAGTAGGTGGAATACCTGAAATATGAAGACAAACTGGGCAGAGCCTGGGGAGACTCTCTATCACACTACATGTGGTAGAAAATCTGAGGGAATCAGCCTCTCTTGGGGCTACAGGGTGCTGTTGTCTGATTGGTCAGAAGCCAAGTTTGGTTCTTTTTTGTTTAAAAAGGACACAGATGTGTTATTAACGCCTTGACAGCCATGGACGTAATGGTTACGTCCGTGGCTTCGCCTCTCAGGCGCCACAGACGTAACCATTACGTCCAGGTACCAGCCCTAGCGCTCCCCCCGAGGGCCACCCCTCCAGGTCAGGGCTGGCAGGGGAATCACTCCCCCCCACCCCCCGACCCCCCAGCGACATCTGATGTCACCTCCCATCGCTCTGGAAGCATGCTTCCAGCGCGATGTGAAGAGAAATGCAAAAGCATTTCTCTTCTGCTTGGGAGGAGGGGGCCGGCAGAGGCATGAAAGGAAAGGAAAGGCCTTTCCTTTCATGTCTCTGCAAGAATTTCTGCTGCCCGATCGCGATGCAATCGGGCAGCAGAAATGCCCACTAGACACCAGGGAATTTTATTTTTGTAGGTAATTGTCAAGAAGGGAGTGGCCCCTTGGGCAAGGGCTGCTCCCCAGGGGGCAAAATCATGTTTAGGCCATTTCTCCCCCACGGGGGCAGAAAACCGACACCAGGCATAACTTTATTTTTTGTTTATTTTTTTTCTTTTATTTGTGGTGAGCGACCCCTTAGGCAAGGGTTGCTCCCCGGGGAGGTCAAATTATTTTTAGGCCATTTCTGCACCCCCCCGGGGGCAGACTGGTATAATATAATTAGGTCGCTCTGCCCCCGGGGAGGGCAGTAGCCACTCAACACCAGGGATTTTTTTTTTTTTTTAATACTCACACATAAGGGGCTCAGCTAATTGGGCAAGGGCCACTCCCTGGGGGGGAGGCATATTATTTTTAAGACCATTCCCCCCCTCCCCGGGGGCAGATCAGCCTAATATAATTAGGCCGATCGGCACACCGGTGGGCAGAAAACCACTAGACACCAGGGATATTTTTTATTTTTACATTTTTTTGTATGTGGGGAGTGACCCCTTAGGCAAGGGTCGCTCCCCGGGTGGGCAAATTATTTTTAGGCCATTTCTGCCCCCCCTGGGGGCAGATTTGACTAATATAATTAGGCCGATTTGCCCCCGGGGGGTGCAGAAATCCCCTAGACACCAGGAATATATATATATTTTTTTATTTTTTATGTGGGGAGTGACCCCTTAGGCAAGGGTCACTCCCCGTGGGGCCAAATTATTTTTAGGCCATTTCGGCCTCATATAATTAGGCCGATCTGCCCCTGGGGGGGCAGAAACCACTAGACACCGGGGATTTTTTTTTAATACTTACGCATAAGGGGAGTGGCCCCTTGGGCAAGGGTCGCTCTACATGGGGGACACATTTTTTTTAGGCCTCTTCTGCCCCCCGGAGGCAGAGTGGCCTAATATAATTAGGCCGATCTGCCCCCGGGGGAGGGCAAAAACCTCTAGACACTCGGGATATATATATTTTTTTATTTACTTTATGTTTTTATGCATGGGGAGCGACCCCTTAGGCAAGGGTCACTCCCCTGGGGGGCAAATTGGATTTAGGCTATTTCTGTCCCCCTTGGGGCAGATCCACCTATTTTTGTTACGCCAATCTGCCCCCATGGGGGGCAGAAACCACTAGACGCAAGGGATTGGTGTGTGTTTTGTTTGGGGGGGAGCAGCCGCTTAGGCAAGGGCCGCTCCCCATGGGGGCAGATTACTGTTGGCCATATCTGCCCCGCCTATTTTGGGAAGGCTCATCTGCCCCCAAGGGAGACAGAAAGCCCACCAGAGGCGACGGAAGTTTTTTTTTTCAAAATAAGAGGCACCCCAAATAAATGGGGCCAAAGTTGTTCTGCCCACCAGTAGGCAGATTGGGCAATTACCCCCAATCCACACCCTTGGGGGCGGGGGCGGCAGAAAGTCTACTAGATGCCAGAGATTTTTTTTTTTTTAAATAGTGGGGTGTGGGCTACCAGCCAGTATGGGCTTGGTTATGCCCTCACCCCAAATAAAGGGGGTAACAGTCTTTCAGCTCTTCCCCCACACACTAAAACATCTTATCCCACGGCAAGCAAGAGGACATTTGATTATTTGGGGTTTTGGTTTTCATTTGGGTCATGAGAGCTTGGTAACTCTCAAAATCATCCCACTTGGAATGGTGGGGGCTTCACTTTTTGGACTTTGGGGCGCTGCCTAGACCTTGGGGCGCAAGACCTAGACACATCTGAAAACTAAACATCTGGTTGATTCCGGGGTGGTGTGCTTCACATGCACACGCACCATTTTCTTACCACAATGCCCTGCAAACCTCCAACTTTGCTGGAAATCACACATTTTTCCCACACTTTTGTGATAGAACCTTCCGGAATCTGCAGGAATCCACAAAATTCCTACCACCAAACATTGTCTAATCTATACCGATAAAAATTCTGCTGCTCTTCTCAGCCTAAAAATGATTTTTTTCAAACTGCCCTTTTGGACCTGCTTTGGTTCAAATTTGACATGTTTTTGTCTCTTCCCTGTCACAGGTCCACCTACACAAGTGAGGTATCATATTTACCGGGAGACTTAGGGGAACGTTGGGTGGTAAGAAATCTGTCCCTGTGCAGTGATCCCACACAGAAATGTGGGAAAAATGTTTTTGTTCTTTAGCTACATTTGAGGTTTGCTGAGGATTCTGGGTAAGAAAACATTGGCGGATCCATGCAAGTCACACCTCCCTAGACTCCCTCAGGTGTCTAGTTTTCAGAAATGTTTGGGTTTGGCAGGTTTCCCTACATGGCTGCTGAGCCCAGGACCAAAAACGCATGTGCCGTCCTGCAAAAACAGGTAGTTTTGTATTTGATCATTTTGATGTGTCCAGATAGTGTTTTGGGGCATTTCCTGAGCACTAGGCCTACCCACACAAGTGAGGTACCACTTTTATCAGGAGACTTGGGGGAATGCTGGGTGGAAGGAAATTTGTGGCTCCTCTCAGATTCCAGAACTTTCTGTCACCGAAATGTGAGGAAAAAGTATTTTTTTGGCCACATTTTGAGGTTTGCAAAGGATTCTGGGTAACAGAATCTGGTGAGAGCCCCACAAGTCACCCTATCTTGGATTACCCTAGATGTTTAGTTTTCAAAAATGCTCAGGTTTGGTAGTTTTCCCTAGGTGCCGGCTGAGCTACTGGTCAAAATCCACAGCTAGGCACTTTGCAAAAAAACAGCTCTGTTTTCTTTGGGAAAATGTGATGTGTCCATGTTGTGTTTGGGGCATTTCCTGTTGTGGGCGCTAGGCCTACCCACACAGGTGAGGTACCATTTTTATTGGGAGACTTGGGGAAACGATGGGTGGAAGGAAATTTGTGGCTCCTCTGATTCCAGAACTGTCATCGAAATGAGAGGAAAAAGTGTTTATTTGGCCACATTTTGAGGTTTGCAAAGGATTCTGAGTAACAGAACCTGGTGAGAGCCCTACAAATCACCCCATCTTGGATTCCTTTAGGTGTCTAGTTTTCAAAAATGCGCAGGTTTGGTTAGGTTTCCCCAGGTGCCAGCTGAGCTAAAGGCCAAAATCCACAGCTAGGCACTTTGCAAAAAACAGCTCTGTTTTCTTTGGGAAAATGTGATGTTTCCACGTTTTGTTTTGCGGCATATACTGTCGCAGGCGCTAGGCCTACCCACACAAGTAAGGTACCATTTTTATTGGGAGACTTGGGGGAACGCTGGGTGGAAGGAAATGTGTGGCTCCTCTCAGATTCCAGAACTTTCTGGCCCCAAAATGTGAGGAAAAAGTGTTTTTTTGGCCACATTTTGAGGTTGGCAAAGGGTTCTGGGTAACAGAACCTGATGAGAGCCCCACAAGTCACCCCATCTTGGATTCCCCTAGGTGTCTAGTTTTCAAAAAATGCGCAGGTTTGGTAGGTTTCCCTAGGTGCCGGCTGAGCTAGAGGCCAAAACCTACAGCTAGGCACTTTGCAAAAAAACATGTCAGATTTCAGTGTAAAAATGTGATGTGTCCATGTTGTGTTTCCTGTCACGAGCATTAGGCCTACCCACACAAGTGAGGTATCATTTTTATTGAGAGACTTGAGGGAACACAGAATAGCAAAACAAGTGTTATCGCCCCTTGTCTTTCTCTACATTTTATCCTTCCAAATATAAGACAGTATGTAAAAAAGATGTCTATTTGAGAAATGCCCTGTAATTCACATGCTAGTATGAGCACCCCGGAATTCAGAGATGTGCAAATAACCACCTTATCTTGTGCCCATTTTGGAAATACAAAGGTTTTCTTGATACCTATTTTTCACTCTTTATATTTCAGCAAATGAATTGTTGTATACCTGGTACAAAATGAAAACCCACTGCAAGGTGCAGCTCATTTATTGGCTCTGGGTACCTAGGGTTCTTGATGAACCTACAATCCCTATATATCCCCACAACCAGAAGAGTCCAGCAAACATAACGGTATATTGCTTTAAAAAAATCTGATATCGCAGGAAAAAGGTACAAAGCAAAACATAGAGAAAAATGGCTGTTTTTTTTTCACCTCAATTTCAATATTTGTCTATTTCAGCTGTTATTTGCTGTAGGAAACCCTTGTAGGATCTACACAAATTACCCCTTGCTGAATTCAGAATTTTGTCTACCTTTCAGAAATGTTTAGCTTTCTGGGATCCAGCATTGGTTTCATACCCATTTCTGTCACTAACTGGAAGGAGGCTGAAAGCGCACAAAAAGTAAAATGCCAAAATTGTGTTGAAAAATGTGGTTTTCTGATTCAAGTCTGCCTGTTCCTGAAAGCTGGAAAGATGGTGATTTTAGCACCGCAAACCCTTTGTTGATGCCATCTTCAGGGAAAAAACCACAAGCCTTCTTCTGCAGCCATTTCCCCATTAAAAAAAAAAAAAAACTTTTTGCTGTATTTTTGCTAATTCCTTGGTCTCCTTCAGGGGAACCCACAAAGTCTGGGCACCTCTAGAATCCCTAGGATGTTGAAAAAAAAAGAATGCAAATTTGGCGTGGGTAGCTTATGTGGACAAAACGTTATGAGGGCCTAAGCGCGAACTGCCCCAAACAGCCAAAAAAAGGCCTGGCACAGGAGGGGGAAAAGGCCTGGCAGCGAAGGGGTTAAAAAGACTGTTCATTGTCATTAGGGCATATGGTAATGATGTGTACTGCTATGTTAATGTACTGTGGGACTCCCACTTCGACAATGGGGATGATTCAAGCATGTGAATCTATGAAAGATCCAGTACTGTTGAAATATATATATATAAACCTCACCAGTAGCCACTAGGTAGCTATAGTTAGAACCTAGCACCTATATTAGTTACAGTTAGGACCTAGTTTCATAGGAAAACAGAGAGAGAGAGAGTGAGACAGAAAGAGAGAGAGAGAGAGCAAGCGTGTGTGTCCGCCATTTTTAGTGCCCTATATATCCTCCCCCTATAGAGAATATGGAAAAACTATTATTGCTCTTTCTGACTGCAGCAATGTCAAAAGCGTCAAAAACATTTCAAATGTGTTATCACATCAGAAACATAGTACATAGTACATTTCACATATGTGCAATATCATTAATACTCTGTGCAGCAATTAAACACCTAAATGTTCATGTTTCATTCTTAAATAGATGAATGTATGTTAATCAACTTAGCCCACACTCCCTTTCACCTGTGCGCACTTCTACACGCAATGCCTTTACTAATCCTAACGTTAGTAAATAACAGATAAATGTCTCCGTGTAACTCTGCGTGTATGATGTAAAAGTTTCTATCGGTTTCTGCGTTTCAATAATGAAATACGTGTCACCTCACTGTGCTTAACCCCGTCTGCATTACAGCTTAATCATGTCTCTCGAAGGGCACATAAAACAGCTTCCAAAATAAACGCTGCCCTCAGTTAATCCATTGTAGCTTTTTCGTGGCCAGCAACATCCTTTTGGCTTTCTTATTGCTCTCAGAATTGTTACGCTATGTTCATAACTTTGATCATTCACAATCCCCGGATCACAGTACAATTACCGTTCAAAAGTAGGGCAGCGAATCAGTTAATGCCACCTTCAATCTGGTGAAGTCTGATGGCCAAACAGTATGAGAGTCTCCAATCCCCACCGCTAGGCCTCAGTGGTGCCCTGCTTCAAACAACAGCAGCAGTGACCTCGGGCCAGATGTAGAAAAAGGTTTTTACCCATTCTGTGTCTATGGGAAAAAGTGTTCGTACATATGGCCCCTCGCCCCCTCCATCTCTGGTCACTCTTCGTGTCTGGGGGCACACTGACCTCTATACAACCTCCAAAGGTTGCGGTTTGCCAGCACGCGCCTGGCCGTAGGTGTTGAAGGAAAGGCACTACCTCTGGCGCCATAAACTACCACTAAGTCTCTTTAAATCAAGAGAACCTGCACTCGGAGACAGGAGAAAGTCAACTCATTTATTGCACCAGTCAGCTCCAAAAAGAACAGACGCGTTTCGGCTGGACACCAGCCTTTCTCAATCTGAAATTAAAAGTGCACCACTTTTAGTGCTCTGTGTATCCTCCCCCTAAAGAGAATATGGAAAAATACTGTTGCTATTACTGATTGCGTTAAAAACATTCAAATCGGAAACAGAGTACATTTCATGGTTGTTATATTTATGTCCTAGTTTCCATTGGAAAAGCGTTTTCTGTTGTGCCAATAACTGGCACCTTTTGACAAATCTTCACTAAATTTTTTAAATCATTCTGACAGTCAGTTCAGCTTATGTCTTGAAAGTTTTTGGGGTGATTCGTCATGCAGTGGCTCCCAAAACACATTTTCCCCATGCATTTTCCCATAGAGTTTTTAGACACGACTACAGCCCGAACTGCTAAACGGAATTATACTAAATTTGCCAGAAAGAACGATCTTGGTGCGCAGATTCTGCTTATTGTTATTTGGTGTAAATCCGTTCAGTAGTTTTGGAGTTTTTGAAGGACAAAGAAATATGGAGACCTGGGAAGACCCTAAGCACAGATCTCATGGTGAGATCTGATTGGCTTTCAGCACTGCATTCAGGAAGTGCTGGAAGCCATCTTAGGACCAATATACATGATAGAACCCCATTGAAATGCATTGTAGTGAAAGGCAAGTTTTGAGATCACAAAAAGGAGAACATATAAAGGGTGATAACAGATTGTAGTTACAATATAAATACTTTTTTGATGGTACCATCCTAATTTTAGGAATCATGGTGTGCTCAACATGATTTTACCCTGTGAAAAAGCCTCCTTCTGGAATTTCAAGAATCATGTTGGAAGAAAACTGTTCTCTCATGATTTTCCTATAGAGGTTATGGAAGGTGCCCGAGAAGCTAAAATGAGAGCAAATATTCTGTAAATTCCCACTATCTTTCTCAGCCATATGAGAATGAAGTCTGAAATTGTCAGTAAAACATGAACGCCCAACAGAAGCAGCCTGTCACTTGATTACCTTGTGTCCTACTGAAGCCTCCCAGAGAGTTCTAAAGAACAGCGTCATCACTAATGTCTTACTTTTGACAAAATTGTGGCACACCTGAAGCCATCTTGATTGAATCAAACAGGTAAAACTTAAAACATTTAATTGAGTAAGGAACGCAATGAGGGGGTTCATTCTGTCAGAGAAATTATGGTAAGTGCTATAGAAAGAAAAATTAAGGACACGTTTTAAGTGAGTTCTCAAATATCTTCCTCTTCTATTTCTTTAAAACATTCATATATGCAGACTGAAAGATGCACTTCCAACACCTGCTGCAGACTGCCAGTTAATTCCCTGGTGGTCAGCAGCTTTACTAGAGTGTTCTAATGAGCAACTAGAGTGCTAACATTCTGAATGTATGTCAAACTTGTCACATCTGAATGCCATCTTGATGGAATCTAAGTGGAAAACTGAAAGCAGTTTCTACTGAGGATCCTGCAGTAATGGAGGAAATTAGGGAGCTACATAACAAATAAGTCTCCTAAGATGGCCACCAAAGAACAAAGGGCCCAAATATAGCACTCATATTACCCAAATGTAGCCCAAGTATAGCCAAATGACAAGTGCAAAACACTTTTTTCAGTTTTTTTGCAGTTTTAAATAGCACAAACCTGACCCGAAGGTATTGGAGTGCTTTACATGAACATCGGTTACATTACAGAAGGATACATTCATTTTGGTTTTAGGCATGGAGCGATGAAGTGATTTGCCCACAATCATAGGATGTTGAGCTGACACCGAAACTCAAACCTGGTCCTCCGGTTGCAAAGTCTGCAGCTTTGGCCGTAATGCCACATCCTTTACCCTAAGAGTGACATAAAATCAAGTGATGAACTAGATTAAAAAAAACATAAAGATAGCAAATAATTTAAAAGTGCTTTGTCGCTCTTTGAGAACTCAGAAAATAGGTCCTCATTTTAGTTTTTCAGAGCACTAACTATAATTTTATGTCAAGACCGGAGAGACTGTGCCCTTAATAAAAGGGCTTTATTTTATCTGTCTCCAGCCTACAAAATCCTCTTTTTAAATGTTAGTCAATGGGTAAAATCAATTTCCCAGGTTTGTTTTTCGAAATCTCCCTCTTACAAAGTTCAAAAGGTTGGCAAATATGGTACATTGGATCACGGAGGGTAGAAGGAAGAGGCTAATGATAGGTACTCGGATAACAAAGGTCAGGAGGGAGATGGGCAGGGGTACCAAACTGACCTTACAGGGCAGGTGCCAGGGGTTGCAGCAGCACAATACACCACACAGGGCAAGCAGGACAGCAGTGCAGCAAAACGGACCATGGAAAGCAATTGGGAGGGGACAGGGCAATGGACATGGACAACAGAGAACAGAGGGGAAAGAGGCAAGAGCAGCAAGCTGACCATAGCGGACAGACAGGAGGGACCGTTGCAGATAAGATACCGTGAAGGGTAGGAGGGATGTTGCAGGGGCACAACAAGGGACCAGACTAGGCAGGAGGAAGGGGATAGGGCCTGCACATGGAAAACGGAAGGCAGGGTGCAAGGGAGCAGCAAGCTGACCATGGAGGGAAAGCAGGATTGGCACTGGAAGTACAACACACCATGGAGGGCAACAGTGAGACTATAATGGTATAAACACAGACAATGGAGGGAAGGTGAGAGGGAGTCAGGGGCAGCAAGCTGGCCACACAGGGCAGGTGAGGCAGCTGTGGCAGCACAGAAGACATTGGATAGCAGGCAGGAGGGTTAGTGGCAACACAACCACCATGGTAGGCAAGAGGGAGGGGGCAGAGGTATGTACAAAAGATCATGGAGGACAGAAGGGAAGGGTAGTGTCTATACACAGATAAGAGAGGGCAGTGGAAGGGGTTTCACAACAGATTACACTAGGTAGGCAGGGCAATATGAATTTGTAATGATTTTAAGGCAAAATTGCACCACAAAGTGCACAGCGCCAATGGTAGGCAATGATTACAATAGATTGGGAACCAGGTGCGATCTCAGGCAGTCCACAAAGGAGCAAATATCAGAAACATCAAGCTGGATTCACCTGGTTGGAGATTTTACTTTGGAACGTTGGTTATGGCAGGAAAAGCTCCAAGTGAGAAAATACAAAATTCCCTTCCAGGGAAGCCCTCTCATTGGCAGATACTTTTTGCAACTTTACCCTGTCATGATTTCTAGCTTTAGATTTAGGGCCTGATTTAGAGTTTGGAGATATGTTACTCTGTCACAAATTTGACAGATATCTTGCCTAATAGGCTGGGGTGGTATGTCCCAGGCCTCCGGCAGTCTTCAAGTCTGAAAAAGTTCTAAGCCACAATTTTAGGTGTGGTGGGAGAAGTTCAGTTAAATGCAGCAAAGGGTCCAAGCACCTTAGGAAGAGCACTTGGGGGGTAAAGTCTCACTCAGGCAGAGGCCACCAGCAGGCTCTATGGCAGGTCATGGTGCTACCGGTTAGCAGGACACTTCAGGGAAAAGGCCACTTGCAGCTTGTGTCCCTGTAGTCACCCAGGGGTCAGCTGACTTTTGGGGTCCACTTCTTTGCCCTCGGGGCAGGAGGAAGCATAATATAGTCATTCAGGCCTCCTCTCAGGTCTCAGACAGCAGGTCCAGTCCTCTTTTATTCTCCTACAGTTCCAGAAAGGAAAGTGTTCTAAAGTGGGTGCCTAGATTTGCTAGATGCCAAGCATGAGCTAACGGGTGTAGGGATTCCTGGCCTAACCCTGCAACCAATTTAGTAAAAGTTCCTTGTGTTAACCATACCAACTTTTCAGCATTTCCTGTTTCCCTTATAACAAACAATCTCACAGTGCCCCTCACTCCCCAAATCCCCAAAATACCCAACCTCTTCTCCCCTTGTGCGCCAGATTTGAGGGCAGACCTCCCCCACTGGGCTTGGTGCCTTCCTGACTGGAGGACAAAAACTGAGGCCATTAAAGTGTCATCTGCTTGTGACAGGGGAGACCCCTTGTCAGACCCCTTTTAGAAGGCCACAGGGCAAGCAGGAGTTCCTGAGCCCAGCCACGGTGGCTGAGGTCTTTTACTCTGGATGTCCAGAGGCTTGGTCTACTATGGGTTCTGAGTAACTGGGCTAAGTACTACCCCTGTGGCACTTGAGTCTCAGTGGTGGCGCGGGTCCACCGGGCCAAGGCTTCTTGCGAGAGAGGGTTGATGCAAGGTGTACACAGTCTTACAACTCAAAACATGTTAAGCAACCCTAATTTATGACCAAAAGTGAAATGGCCTGCACTCTAGCATTGTCCCGGTAAGTCTTTGAGTCCCAGGTTCCTCTCTGAGGACAGTGCTTATTCACTACTCAAATAAGGCAGGCAACCTTCAGAAAGTGCAAGTTTTAGAAGTTCCACAGTGGTTTCTCAAAAGTCCAAGGCCTGATCTATACATTGGTGGGTGGTTGCCATGGTGAAACACTTCATTTCTGCCATTGGCATAGGTAATACGCCTGCCACATTTAGAGCTATCCGATGATAAATGGAACTCACTTGTATTTCCAGGAGCCACCGTCATGGTGGCTCCCGTATATGCATTGAAAGTTTGACATGTTTCAACTTTTTTTTGGTTTTCAAAAACAAAATCCCGAAGGAGGATTTTGTTTTTGAAAATGAAAAAATGAATGACGCCTTGGCAATGGGAGCTTTCTCCCATTCTTGGAGGTCATCTTGAAGTTTTCACTGTGCCTTACAACAGACTTTACCAGGTGGTGACTGACAGTGAAAACTTGCTCTTTTGCTGCTCGCTCTAAGTAGGGCGGATGGATAAATGGCAAAACTTCTGAGGTGTAGGTTCATGATGAACACGAAAACACTTGATACTACTTTCAAAAATGTTATTTTGGGTCATTCTCCAGTGGTGATACAAAGAATGGAAGATTTGTAATTTATTTTCCTTTCAGTATGTTCTGAGTTGGACAAAGTGGTAGAGCAATGTAAAAGCCGACACTGTAGCATGATCAAGAGCAATGTGAAAGGTGCCCTCCCAAATCAGACACAAATCTAAGGCCATCAAAGAATGACTTTGGAAAGGAAAATGCTGATGGTCATTACACCCTGCATGAAGGTTCACATGTACTTGATTTTCTCCTTGGTTGGATTTTAATTCTATTGAATGATATTGAGAGTTTTATAAGGACAGACTACGACAGATCAGACAAACTTAATGGCAGACCATTTATTTTCTTAAGAGTGTTTTTCATTCATAAAAACTATACTATTCTTTTTAGGATCAATTCACTTTGCCCAAGATTCTTTGTTGAAAGGGATAGATTATTTACCAACATCCTATTGCTAGACGGTACAGTCTGCTGGATTTACTTTTACCTATAGCTATTGGAGTTACATAGATGATCGGGTCCCTGGACCTTGCTAGTAGCCTCTGATGGATTGAATCTTGAACCCAAGTGATGTTCCTGAGGTCTTGGAAATCTTGGCTGTGTTCATTGAATTTCTCCTACCACCAGTGGAAACCTGGGACTTAAAAACTTTTTTGACTTGAAGAGCTCTGGAGGACTGGGACAAACCTGCCAAGGCGATCCATCAAAGGTAGGTTGCTGTTGGGCTAAAGAAACAGATTTTGCTTGCTCCCCAGCATCAAATGTTATTCCGAGTGACCTTGTGGATACCTGCTTTGTGAAGTCGTTGTCAGATAGAGTCCACAGCCTTATTCCGCTGAAGGGTTCTGAGCTCTGAAAATAAGACTGTGAACGCAGAAATCTTGATTTTGTGAAGGTGCCAAAGAATTTCACAATCTGAGCACTTCTCTAGGTGCAAAATGTAATTTTTTACACTCTGAAGCTTTTTTTTCCTAAACCAATGGCTTCATGAAGACATCGTTTCATGGCTATCCCACCTGGTGGAAACATCTCTAGCTATAGCCTGCTGTCCCACTGAAAGATTTTGGCTTACATTTTTGAGACTAGGTCCTAAGGTTAAAATTAGTTAAGGGTCGAACCTGGTTTCTATATCCAACTACCCACTATCTTTTGTATGCCTAGGTCCCAGTCTACAACTGCCAGTTGTACCTTATTGGTGATTAGCGCTTTTTGGAGAATTATTTTTCCTACAAATTTAAAAATTCATATCTAAAGGTCCCCTCATTAGATTATTGGCATTTTAGAGTAATGTTATTAATAAGTATTTACTCTACTATTTTATGATTCAGATATTTATTGTGTTTTATTTTAGCTTCATTACTCTTTTGGTGCTGATAAATGCATTACACATTGCTCCAAGTTAAGACTGTCTGCTCTGTGCCTTAACTACCAAGAGATTGAGCTCAAGTTACTCTAGTGACTGGGGGAGTTCCACCCTGGCATGTTTTGTTCTTGTTACATAATGTGGGTAGTCATCCACCTTAACTAATAATCACTTTTGTTACAAACATGAATCCCCACCAAAAAAACGTTTTTCTTGTTATATCATAAACAGTGTTTTTTAGCAATGCATAATTCCTGACTCAGTCAATGTTAGTAAAGCATACATGTGGCACAGTACCAAACATTAATAATTTAAAATACTACTTTCCTATTTCTATTAATCTCATCACTTGAAATGATTGGAAAATCTTCAACAGAAAATCTGTGACTCATATTCTCTTTCAGTGTTTGTGTGTTAAATCTTGCTTGGGTTCAGGTTTAATTCACTCCTTGGATTTTCTTCTTTGGTTCTCCTTTGCATCTACCAAGTAAAAGTAGCTTATATCCTTGTATGTCACAGAGAGCTGCAGTTAAATTATGACCTTCTCAAGTTAATGAACAGTAAGTGTATGAATTGATAATTGCATTAATGAGTGTTGTAAAGTCGGCCTGCAGAATTACACTTCATACGTTATTTGTTATAAATAGTTTCAATAATAATCATGTTTAAAAATTGAATTTCAGTCTAAATCTGTGACTTGTTCCTTCAAGTGCAATCCTTGCATTAGCAAAGTAAAGTAAAATTGGCGGATGTAATTGTTTCCATTTACTTTTCACATGTTTCATTAATTTTTTCATTGTTGAAATGAAATAGAAGACGAAAGGAAAATAAGAAATGCAACTCTTTCATATCGCTGACAAAGTACAGGTTCGATGCAAGAGCACAATTCACTTGCCCAGCCTCAGCAGTGTTTATGTATCCAAGCAAGTCTGGAGTCAAAGCAATTTTTCTTAATTTCTATTCTGCTCTCTTCTGTTTCTTTTCGTGAAATCGATCATACAAAGACAATCTTCTGTGTGCCAGATAAATGGATGCTCTTTCTGATAAAATTCCTTATCAGACATTTTAATGTATTCCGTGGGATCGTTAGATATTACATTTTTTAGCCAAGGAATTTCAATCTTCAGAGTCTTCTCTGTGGCCTTCTGGATATTTTCCTCAGTGTAGGAAAGCACCATCTTGCCTGGCATGTTACCCCCATTTTTCACTGTATATATGTTGTTTTAGTTGTATGTGTCACTGGGACCCTGGTAACCCAGGGCCCCAGTGCTCATAAGTGTGCCTGAATGTGTTACCTGTGTAGTGACTAACTGTCTCACTGAGGCTCTGCTAATCAGAACCTCAGTGGTTATGCTCTCTCATTTCTTTCCAAATTGTCACTAACAGTTTACATTGGCTTACTGGAACACCCTTATAATTCCCTAGTATACGGTACTGAGGTACCCAGGGTATTGGGGTTCCAGGAGATCCCTATGGGCTGCAGCATTTCTTTTGCCACCCATAGGGAGCTCTGACAATTCTTACACAGGCCTGCCACTGCAGCCTGAGTGAAATAACGTCCACGTTATTTCACAGCCATTTTACACTGCACTTAAGTAACTTATAAGTCACCTATATGTCTAACCTTTACATGGTAAAGGTTAGGTGCAAAGTTACTTAGTGTGAGGGCACCCTGGCACTAGCCAAGGTGCCCCCACATTGTTCAGAGCCAATTCCCTGAACTTTGTGAGTGCGGGGACACCATTACACGCGTGCACTACATATAGGTCACTACCTATGTGTAGCTTCACAATGGTAACTCCGAATATGGCCATGTAACATGTCTATGATCATGGAATTGCCCCCTCTATGCCATCCTGGCATAGTTGGCACAATCCCATGATCCCAGTGGTCTGTAGCACAGACCCTGGTACTGCCAAACTGCCCTTCCTGGGGTTTTCACTGCAGCTGCTGCTGCTGCCAACCCCTCAGACAGGCATCTGCCCTCCTGGGGTCCAGCCAGGCCTGGCCCAGGATGGCAGAACAAAGAACTTCCTCTGAGAGAGGGTGTGACACCCTCTCCCTTTGGAAAATGGTGTGAAGGCAGGGGAGGAGTAGCCTCCCCCAGCCTCTGGAAATGCTTTCTTGGGCACAGATGTGCCCAATTCTGCATAAGCCAGTCTACACCGGTTCAGGGACCCCTTAGCCCCTGCTCTGGCGCGAAACTGGACAAAGGAAAGGGGAGTGACCACTCCCCTGACCTGCACCTCCCCTGGGAGGTGTCCAGAGCTCCTCCAGTGTGCTCCAGACCTCTGCCATCTTGGAAACAGAGGTGCTGCTGGCACACTGGACTGCTCTGAGTGGCCAGTGCCACCAGGTGACGTCAGAGACTCCTGCTGATAGGCTCCTTCAGGTGTTAGTAGCCTATCCTCTCTCCTAGGTAGCCAAACCCTCTTTTCTGGCTATTTAGGGTCTCTGGGGAAACTTCAGATAACGAATGCAAGAGCTCATCCGAGTTCCTCTGCATCTCTCTCTTCACCTTCTGATAAGGAATCGACTGCTGACCGCGCTGGAAGCCTGCAAACCTGCAACATAGTAGCAAAGACGACTACTGCAACTCTGTAACGCTGATCCTGCCGCCTTCTCGACTGTTTTCCTGCTTGTGCATGCTGTGGGGGTAGTCTGCCTCCTCTATGCACCAGAAGCTCCGAAGAAATCTCCCGTGGGTCGACGGAATCTTCCCCCTGCAACCGCAGGCACCAAAAAGCTGCATTACCGGTCCCTTGGGTCTCCTCTCAGCACGACGAGCGAGGTCCCTCGAATCCAGCGACTCTGTCCAAGTGACCCCCACAGTCCAGTGACTCTTCAGCCCAAGTTTGGTGGAGGTAAGTCCTTGCCTCACCTCGCTGGGCTGCATTGCTGGGAACTGTGACTTTGCAGCTACTCCGGCCCCTGTGCACTTCCGGCGGAAATCCTTTGTGCACAGCCAAGCCTGGGTCCACGGCACTCTAACCTGCATTGCACGACTTTCTAAGTTGGTCTCCGGCGACGTGGGACTCCTTTGTGCAACTTCGGCGAGCACCGTTTCACGCATCCTCGTAGTGCCTGTTTCTGGCACTTCTCTGGGTGCTACCTGCTTCAGTGAGGGCTCTTTGTCTTGCTCGACGTGCCCTCTCTCTTCAGGTCCAATTTGCGACCTCCTGGTCCCTCCTGGGCCCCAGCAGCGTCCAAAAACGCCAAACGCACGATTTGCGACTAGCAAGGCTTGTTGGCGTCCTTCCGGCGGGAAAACACTTTTGCACGACTCTCCAAGGCGAGAGGGATCCGTCCACCAAAGGGGAAGTCTCTAGCCCTTTTCGTTCCTGCAGAAACCTCAGCTTCTTCTGTCCAGTAGAAGCTTCTTTGCACCCGCAGCTGGCATTTCCTGGGCATCTGCCCATCTCCGACTTGCTTGTGACTTTTGGACTTGGTCCCCTTGTTCCACAGGTACCCTAGATTGGAAATCCACAGTTGTTGCATTGTTGGTTTGTGTCTTTCCTGCATTATTCCTCTAACACGACTTCTTTGTCCTTAGGGGAACTTTAGTGCACTTTGCACTCACTTTTCAGGGTCTGGGGGAGGGTTATTTTTCTAACTCTCACTATTTTCTAATAGTCCCAGCGACCCTCTACAAGGTCACATAGGTTTGGGGTCCATTCGTGGTTCGCATTCCACTTTTGGAGTATATGGTTTGTGTTGCCCCTATCCCTATGTTTCCCCATTGCATCCTATTGTAACTATACATTGTTTGCACTGTTTTCTAAGACTATACTGCATATTTTTGCTATTGTGTATATATATCTTGTGTATATTTCCTATCCTCTCACTGAGGGTACACTCTAAGATACTTTGGCATATTGTCATAAAAATAAAGTACCTTTATTTTTAGTATAACTGTGTATTGTGTTTTCTTATGATATTGTGCATATGACACTAAGTGGTACTGTAGTAGCTTCACACGTCTCCTAGTTCAGCCTAAGCTGCTCTGCTAAGCTACCATTATCTATCAGCCTAAGCTGCTAGACACCCTATACACTAATAAGGGATAACTGGGCCTGGTGCAAGGTGCAAGTACCCCTTGGTACTCACTACAAGCCAGTCCAGCCTCCTACACTCAGTTGCTGCACATTGTCGCCCATCATTGGGTTGAAAGAATTGTTGCTGTGTTCAGCTGTTGGTGTTTCTAGCAAACTGACCAGCAATTTCAGGTATATAGATTAAAGGTGGATATAAAAAACCTGGCAACCCATCTGCATGATCACGTACTGATTCTTGCCACCACATAGGAGAACTGTAATAAATGAATGCAGCCCATTTGTAGACACCACCTGCAAAATATAGATCACATATTAAAATCTAGTTTTATTCATGACTGAATCAACATTAAGAAAACAATATATTTGGGGGCTTTGCTAAATATTAAATTATAAAATGGTAACTTAATATATAATTCAATTATTGATTCTATAAATGACTATTTTAAAACTTTTATAATGGAGATTTGTATTAAACCAATCAAACATGGCTTTGTAATGATTATTGCAAAATAACACATTTTTAATAATTTCTATACAATTAAGTACAACATGTTTTTAATGGTCTTGGATTAATAAACATTTTTAGACCCCCATCATATAATCTAGAGTAAAATATTTATTTTAGCAAGAAGCTCCCAGCAAATGTGTTGTTACATTGTGTATTCTATTAGGTGCCTGTGACCTATAGCCCCTTCGCTGCCAGGCCTTTTCCCCCTCCTGTGCCGAGCCTTTTTTTGGCTATTTGGGACAGTTTGCGCTTAGGCCCTCATAACTTTTTGTTCACATAAGCTACCCACGCCAAATTTGCGTCCTTTTTTTCCAACATCCTAGGGATTCTAGAGGTACCCCGACTTTGTGGGTTCCCCTGAAGGAGACCAAGAAATTAGCCAGAATACAGTGACAATTTAGTTTTTTTCCAAAAAATGGGAAAAAAGGGCAGCAGAAGGCAGCTTGTGGTTTTTCCCCTGAAAATGGCATCAACAAAGGGTTTGCGGTGGCAAGATCACCATCTTTCCAGCTTTCAGGAACTTGGCAGACTTGAATTGGAAAACCCAATTTTTCAATACAATTCTGACATTTTACTGGGACATACCCCATTTTTGCTATTTTTGGTGCTTCCCGCCTCCTTCCAGTTAGTGACCAAAATGGGTGAGAAACCAATACTGGATCCCAGAAAGCTAAACATTTCTGAAAAGTAGACAAAATTGTGAATTCAGAAAGGGGTCATTTGTGTACATCCTACAAGTGTTTCCTACAGAAAATAACAGCTGAAATAAAAAAAGATTGAAACTGAGGTGAAAAAACTGCCATTTTTCTCCACGTTTTACTCTGTAACTTTTTCCTGCGATGTCAGATTTTTGAAATCAATATACTGTTACGTTAGCTGAACTCTTCTGGTTGCGGGGATATATAGGGCTTGTAGGTTCATCAAGAACTCTAGGTACCCAGAGTCAATAAATGAGCTGCACCTTGCAGTGGGTTTTTATTCTATACCGGGTATACAGCAATTCATTTGCTGAAATATAAAAAGTGAAAAATAGGTATCAAGAAAACCTTTGTATTTCCAAAATGGCCACAAGATAAGGTGTTGAGGAGCAGTGGTTATTTGCACATCTCTGAATTCCGGAGTGCCCATACTAGCATGTGAATTACAGGGCATTTCTCAAATAGATGTCTTTTTTACACACTGCCTTACATTTGGAAGGAAAAACATTACAGAAAGACAAGGGGCAATAACACTTGTTTTGCTACTCTGTGTTCCCCCAAGTCTCCCGATAAAAATGGTACCTCACTTGTGTGGGTAGGCCTAGCGCCCATGAAAGGAAATAGCTCAAAACACAACGTGGACACATCACATTTTTTCACAGAAAACAGAGGTGTTTTTGCAAAGTGCCTACCTGTGGATTTTGGCCTCTAGCTCAGCTGGCACCTAGGGAAACCTACCAAACCTGTGCATGTTTGAAAACTAGACACCTAGGGGAATCCAAGATGGGGTGACTTGTGGGGCTCTGACCAGGTTCTGTTACCCAGAATCCTTTGCAAACCTCAAAATTTGACCCAAAAAACACTTTTTCCTCTCCTTTCGGCGACAGAAAGTTCTGGAATCTAAGAGGAGCCACAAATTTCCTTCCACCCAGCGTTCCCCCAAGTCTCCCGATAAAAATGGTACCTCACTGGTCTGGGTAGGCCTGGCGCCCACAAAAGGAAATGGCCCAAAACACAACTTGGACACATCAAATTTTTTCACAGAAAACAGAGGTATTTTTTTTACAAAGTGCCTACCTGTGGATTTTAGCCTCTAGCTCAGCCAGCACCTGGGAAAACCTAGCAAACCAGCGCATTTTTGAAAACTAGACACCTAGGGGAATCCAAGATGGGGTGACTTGTGGGGCCCTGACCAGGTTCTGTTACCCAGAATCCTTTCCAAACCTCAAAATTTGGCCAACAAAACACTTTTTCCTCTCATTTCGGTGACAGAATGTTCTGGAATCTGAGAGGAGCCACAAATTTCCTTCCACCCTGCGTTCCCCCAAGTCTCCCGATAAAAATAGTACCTCACTTGTGTGGGTAGGCCTAACGCCCACGAAAGGAAATGGCCCAAAACACAACGTGGACACATCACATTTTTTCACAGAAAAAGAGGTGTTTTTTGCAAAGTGCCTACCTGTGGATTTTGGCCTCTAGCTCAGCCAGCCCCAGGGGGGGCAGAAATGGCCTAAAATAAATTTGCCTCCCCAACCCCCCCGGGGAGCGACCCTTGCCTACGGGGTCGCTCCCCCTGCATGGCGCAAAAAAAAAAAACGGTGCCTAGTTGTTTCTGGGGGCAGATTGACCTAAAATCGGCCGATCTGCCCCCAAATGGGGCAGAAATGGTCTAAATACAATTTGCCCCGAGGGGAGCGACCCTTGCCTAATGGGTCGCTCCCCATCTCTAAACAAACAAACAAAAAAAACCACAACATTTTTTTTGCCCTGGCGCCTAGAGGTTTCTGCCCCCCCTGGGGGCAGATCGGCCTAATAACAATAGGCTGATCTGCCCCCGGGGGGGCAGAAATGGCCTAAATACAATTTGCCCCTCCAGGGAAGTGACCCTTGCCTAAGGGGTCGCTCCCCATCTGTAAAACATCAACAACAAAAAAAATCCCTGGTGCCTAGTGGTTTCTGCCCCACTTGGGGGCAGATTGGCCTCATAAAAATAGGCCAATCTGCCCCCAAGGGGGGCAGAAATGGCCTAAATATAATTTGCCCCCAATGGGAGTGACCCTTTCCTAAGGGGTCGCACCCCTTGCGTGAAATACACGGAAAAAACCTACCTGGTGTCTAGTAGTTTCTGTCCCCCTTGGGGGAAGATTGGCCTAAAACAAATAGGCCAATCTGCCCCCAAGGGGGGCAGAAATGGCCTAAATATAACCTGCCTACGGGGTCGCTCCCCAACTCAAAAATACAAAAAGAAAAAAAAAATGGATCCCTGGTGCTACAGGTTTCTGCTCCCCCTGGGGGCAGAAAAGGCCTAATTATAGGCTGATCTGCCCCCAGGGGGGGCAGAAAAGGCCTTTAAAAAAATGCCTCTCCCACCCCCCCCGGGAGTAACCCTTGCCCAAGGGATCGCTCCCTCATGCCAATTCCATTAAAAAAAAAAAAATCCCTGGTGTCTAGTGGGCGTTTTAGAAGCCGATTGCTTGCAATCTGCTGCTAAAACCCTGAGAGAGACTTCAAAGGGAAGGAAATAACTTTCCTTCCCTTTGAAGCCTCTCGCCCTCCTTCACGTGATCGGAAGAGAAATGCTTTTGCATTTCTCTTCCGATCGGAGGAGGCCTTGTGACAATCAGTGCGCGATCGCGCGCTGACGTCACAGGGGGCGAGGGTGGGTCGTAAGTGGAAGGGGAAGGGCTTCTCCTTCCATCCCTGCCTTGTGGGGGTGAGGGGGAACCCCACAGAGGCGCTCCCTCTGGGCTCTGTGCCCAGGACGTAATGGTTATGTCCTGGGCACACGCGCACTGTGCCTCAGGACTTAACCATTACATCCTGGGCACAGAAGGGGATAGCCTGACGTACACTGATGATGTCAGAAAACTCCTTGCTTGAGGCTGAGAAAATGTATTTATTTGCACGTCCAGAATAATTACTGGTTTTCAGAAAACTTGAATAAACACTATTGCATGAATTTATTCATGCAGAGAATGTCATCAGTATGGTTTAAATATGTGGGAGGTCCCAAAACTAATTTTCCCCATTCATCTTTCCGTAAGATTTTGAACAGTGATAGCGCAAAAACTACTGAACGGAATTACACCAAATGTGACAGGAAGGTAAGTCCTGGTCCAGAAAGACTGCTTTTTTGTTTTGGTGTAATTCCATTCAGTAGTTTTTGAGAAATTAAGGGGCAAAACAAATTTGTATATCTAGGGATGCTAAGGATTCGCGACCCCTGCCGACCCCTGCCGATCTAGTACTGAGATCTGATTAGCTGATAACACTTCAACAACAGAAGCTGTTAAAGTGTTGTCAGCCATCTTGGGACTCGGCTTCAGCAGAGGAACTGCAAATCCGCTCGTAAAATAAAAAATAAAAAATAAAAATTGGGGTTGGGAGGTTGATCTTGTAATAAATGTGGGGTTTGGCCTGTGCCCCCCCCCCCGCTGCCCTGGGGACCACCACTCCCCAGGGAAAATGTTCTAAAAAATGTAGGAGGTCCTTTTCGGACACCCGTGCCAAGCAAAGCCACAGCAACACTTCGGGTTTTGACAGATGACCTTTAAAGCAGGTCTGGCAGTCAAAATCTGAAGTTTCATCTCTGTCCCCTGCACGTATTTAGGAAATAGAATTTAAAAAACCTTAGAAATTCACCGAAAAAAATAAAGGTAACAGGGACGTTATAGTTAGGAAATATATATTTTTTTAAAACTTAGAATTCACTGAAAATAACAAAGGTTACATGGACGTTATAGTTAGGTTCCGAATTTACTCGTACGAAACTGTAGAACTTCAGCAGTTATAGGTACCTCAGTAATGCACTGCTTATGACCTCACATATTACATCACTCATGACAAGGTCAGCGACATCACTGATGACATCATCCAGTGAGTGTAAGTGGTTGTATGGATGTGTGAGTTACTGTGTGAATGTGTCTATGGGTGAATGAGTGGTTGAATCATTTGCTGTGTGCGAGACTGAATGGATGTCTAAGTTGCTGTATAGGTGAGCAAGTGACTGTGTGAGCAGCTACATTTCATTTAGTGAGTGGGTCTGTGGGTGGCTGCATGTGTGAGTGAGTGGGAGTCAGAGTGGTTGTCTGGGTAAGTGAATGGGTGTCAATGTATTGGTGAGTGACTTGGTGAGCCACTTACCGTATATCTGTAAGTATAACTGAGTGGCTGAGTCAGTGACTATGAGAGTAAGTGGGTGTATGAGTAGCTGTATCATAAACTGAGTGGGTCAGTTTTTATATAGGATACTGAGTGGAAATGTGAGAACTTGGGTTGGTCAGTAAGAGGCTGAGTGAATGGCTACATGGGTGACTGAGTGGGTATGTAAGTGACTGTTCATGTGAGTGAGTTGGTGTGCGAATAGTTGTATAGTTGATCGATTGCGTGTATAAGTGACTGTAATAATAAGTCACTGACTGTGTCAGTGACTGTATAGGTGAGTGTGTGGGTGTGTCAGTGTTTCTACGGCTGATTAACTGGATGTGTCACTAGAATAGTGATCTATTAATGGGCTGCGTGAGTATGAGTGGGTGTGTGAGTGGGTGTGTAAGTAACTATGAATCTGTGAGTACCTCAGTTAGTAGTGTATGGGTGAGTGAGTGGTTGTGTCAGTGGCTGTTTGACTGAATGAATATCTGTATATCACTACTTTTATGCATCTCTGAATACGTATGTGAATAGACGTGTGTGTGTGTGGCTATCCAAGAGTTTGTATTAGCAAATGAGTGGGTGTATGACTGTGTGGATGATGTCATAAGCAGTGTTTTGTACGAGTAAATTCAAAATCTAACTATAATGTCCATGTAACCTTTGTTTTTCCAGTGAATATATATATATATATATATAGATATATATACAACCACTGACACTCACTGGATGATGTCATCATTGATGTCATATGAGATGTCATCAGTGATGTCATATGTGAGGTCCTAAGCAGTGCTTAACAGGAGCGCCACTTACCATCACTGGATGATGTCATCAGGGATGTCATCAGTGATGTCATATGAGGTGTCATCAGTGTATGAAAAGCAACTGTGAATTTGTGGCATAGAACATAAAATCATCATGAAAATAAAAGAAAGACTTCATCACCATTGCCGTGACTACAAGGCATTCAGTCAAAGTGAGCTATCAATAGCTTGGTTGGTAAAGTGGTTAAATGCATGAGTTTGCATTGCTTTTTACCAGGTTCGAACCCCACCTGGAGAATTAGTTTTTGTATGTTGTTTTTCATTTTGTTTATAAAGCATGAAAAGCAACTGTGAATTTGTGGCGTGCAAAAGAAAATCGCCACGTAAATAAAAGAAGGACGTATGTAGTCTGCAGAGGTTAATACGAACTAGAGCCAAAAAACTAACTCAAACTATTAAATGGTGTAGCAATACCTACAAGTTATTAGTATGTATTTTGGCTAAGGTTCAAGCTCCACCAACAGATGGTTCATTTATATATTTTCTTTTAAAAAAAATCTGAATTTAATCCAAGGGAAAAAGTAGTCTTTAGAATAACCGACTGGCACTTTTGGGGGGGTAATAACACAATTCTACATAAAGCACCATGTCCAAAAAACATGACATGATGTGTGACATATGTCACATGCCAGAGTTGGCTTCCAACCCTTCTCCATAAACGAGCAGAGATGTACAAGTACATATGCAGATATACAAGATGTACGTAAACTGGGAGGCGAAGCAGGAAAAGCTATGGGCAAACAAAAAAAAAATTGCTGAAGCTTAACCCACTACACCCAAGGGAGCCGATAGGCAGTGTCAGGAGATTACTCAATAAATCAAACTTTCACTAGAGCAGATGCTTTTTACTCAACTACCTCCAACAGATGCGTGCCCCAGACTTTAACTGATTATCTGAACCCTGCCTCTGCTAGGGGGAAAGGGGAATGAGAATAGAAAAAGAGAGACCGCCTCCAGATCCAGTTCCAGCCCGTGTTTCCCACTTGAATATAGGATATTCAGTGTGTGTCTCTGAAAACCTGCACCTTTCTTTTTATTGGGATTTCTTTAAAGGAAGGACCTGCAGTCGGGTGATAAGAGCATAGATAAGTAGATTCCTACTGTGCATTCAACTGTTCAGCCATTCACATTCACCCAATTCTATCATTCTCCTAACCTGGATCTTTTGAGAGACTAGCCTCTCTCTAAGAGAACGTTAACTTAATATCTTGATTTCTCCAGGAGTCAGTGGTTTCAAAGGTTCTCTGGAGAACAGTTCAAAAGTTCACAAATATACAAACTACTAATGTATTTTACAGGAAATGAAAACTCCTTCTCAAGGTTCAGTTTTCTCATTCACAGTCTCTAGGAATTAGTCTGAGCACTGAGGTTTGTCTCTAAGACTGACAAGTCTGCAAAGCAAAGAGTTCTTGAATATATATGTACGTATATATATTGGCAAGTCTGGAAATCATACAAAAGGATTCCTTACTGCAGATGCTTAAAGTTCTGTTAAGCCAAAGCTAATTCTCCTCAGAAAGCCGATAGCCAGTTGTTGGAAGAAGGAAAAAATTCAGCTTCTTCAAAAGGGAAAAAGTAGCTGGTGTGCACACCGTAACAAGAAAAAGAATTAATTACTCACAACTGGAAGCATTCTCTATGAAACGAAGCGCCTCAGGAACACTGCTCATTCTCCTCTGGATAACAGTTGAAGTGCACGGCTCCCAGAGAGAAACAGCTGGAGGGAAGCCTCAGCACAAGACTAAGGTAGAAACACTAGAGCGCTGACCTCACAAGGATTTGCGGCCACCATCTTGAGTGGAGGTTAAACCTGAAGAAGCTAGTTCTAAGAACAGCCTCCGCAAGAGCCATCAGGAGTGATGACACCGCTGCAACCAACGTGGGTACAAGGAAAAGGGGAAGAACTTAACAATGCTGGCAATAGTTTTCCTGACAGGCAGACCTGGAGAAGGCTGAATGGCTCAACAGGGCTTCACACTGTGAACACAGTGAAACACAGGCTGCCTCATTGTATCGGCTGATATCTGAGGTTTGCTGAAAACTGGTGAAATCAGCGCATCCAAAAGTGTGCCCACTGTATGACGCGGCGCTACACTGCCCCTCCGTCTCTCTTGCTGGCATGCTGTTAGGATCCCGTGCGTGGACTCTGCACCCGGGGAGCCACAGAGATCATCAACAAGCAGAAAGCGCGGTGCGCAGCTACTCGAACTGCCTTCACACACTGTTACTCCCTGCAGCCTCCCACAATGATTACCGTGTGTGTGCTGTCAGATCCACTACACTTCAGTGCATCTTGCACATGAGTTGAACTCTTCAGTCTTTTGAGCAAGAAACATCAAATGTTTAGATTTACAATACTCAACTAAATTATTCCATTGCCACTAGAATCCATACCGTAGTGCACTAATAATTGATGCCCTATTCTTTGAGGTATATCTTCTGGGAAAGCAGAAAGATCATAATGAAATGGCAAACAATAAACAGAAAAGCAAAGGTGCCAATAAGTACCCCTGCTTTCAACTGTTACCAAGAGATTTTGAATCTTTAATCTATCCATAACTTGTCCATGATTTATGATTACAAAAACAATCTTGTTACAAGTTCTCGTAAGCCCTACTGCCCGATTTTCCCTGTACCTCTGGTTCCCCGTGGTCTGGCTTCCTAGCTCTTCTTCCATCAAAAACTCTGTGTGAACTAGGTACTGGGAGCCCTTTGGAAATATCATGGAAGTCCCTTCGCCTTCAGTTGCCACAGAAGGGTTGTGCAGGACAAGTATGCAATTAGGAGCTGCATTTGAAAGTTGTGTTGGGTAAGGTTGAATGAAGAGCTGGTTCAGGCAGGTTATGCTCAGAGACGACTGGATTAGATGCTGGCCAGACCAGGTTGGGCATGGCGTGGTCTGATTAGAGATACAACTGTGTCGCATTGAGCAGAGGTTGAATGGGACACAACACTGCTGCCTTGACATTGTAATGACCACTACATTCCCAGGCTCTGCATGAACATAGGTAAATGTACAACAATAAAAAGGATTGTACTTAATGTAATTAAAATTAGATAAAAATAGTATAGAAAGTTATTTGGTGGAAAAAATACATTTTCTACGTTTTTACAAATGAATTTAAAGCCCCCAAAAATGTATTCATATAAAAACAATTGTTAATATCTAAACATGTAACTCATTTCAATTAATTACAATTAGGGTACACATTATTGCATTTTAATCATGTCTTAATTCATAGTAAAAATAGAAGCGAATAATAGTTATTTGGGGTGTTTCCCAAATAATATGTAGCCTGAAAATGAGGAAAAACATTAAAATTTAATTTAAAGCGTTAAATAAGGGTAGCTATGAGAAGTTAAACATATATTTATAACCTCTTTAAAAGGAGAAATTGGGGCCCTCCAAAAACAATAAAAATAATATAAAATAAGAACATTCATAAAATTGTTTAGGATATCAAATTAAAATCAGACGAAATAACAAATTGTGGCAAAGCCGACAATCTCACTATTTTAAAGAGCACATTTGCAATCATTTGAAGAGTTGTAATTACACTATTCTGATGTAGTTCATTACTAGCTGTCTCTAGAGTCATATACAGACAGGCTGCACTACTTTAAGCCACCACTAGAATTGTCTTGAGTTAGAAACTGGGCAGGTTACATTAGCTTTAGCCATTCCCAGAGGTCCAATGAGTCAGCTAAAGGGCCGACTGCAGTAGATTAGACCATTTCCAGGGGCCCCTGATCCCGACACATGGACATGCTGCAGTGCCTTTGGCCATTACCAGATTCTTCCTGACCAAAGACACAAGGACTAGCCGTTTCCAGGAGCCCCTTGAAAGGGAAAGCTACAGTTCTTTTGTTACTAGAGGGCCCCTGAGTCAATCACAAGACTTTTATGTAGGACACTGCACCATCCTATGCGGTTATTAGAGGTCCTTTGAGTGAAAGTAAAAGACCTTATCCACTAAGTCGCAAGTGATTTCCCACTAGAGGTCCTTCAAGACAGAAACAAATGCTTCCTGTACCAGGCTGAAAAACGTTAAGCAATTACTAGATGTTCCATGGGCTTTCACCACTGAGAAAACAGAAAAAAATGCCAAATGAAGAATAATACACAAAGTCACATGATGCCTTAGCTGTCTAGTCTGCTTATCATATTTGATGGGCTATTCTATTAAATTGGCAATGTTTAAATAGGTCTAGACTTAAACATTGCAGTTAAGTTCTGTTATCTTTTTACAAATGCAATAAACATTTTTCTGGTTAAAACAAAGTAATATTATCTGCATAATCCTTCTTTTGGCCAGAGCCTGGCACCCCCCCGGGACACCTTGAGGCCCCTATAGAGGGCCCGCCCCCACTTTGAAGACCCCTGCTGTAGGGTGATATTAGGACGGGCTTAGTGGCCATACCTACCCATAAACATGCCATTGGTTATCAAAAATGGCCCACCCTCAGGAGCTGATCGATTAGTGGCATGGGTCCTAGTCATGCTATTGTACAGCAAAGTGCACTGTGTTGTGTGTAAAATATGGTGAAGTGGGTGCTGAAATAGGATGTCTTCCTGCAGGTTTGGATTTTGACACTGACATACGAGCAATGAGATATAGCTGACAAAGACCGGGTATGTAATGTTTGCTGTCATATGAGATTTGTAGACCTACTGCACTGTAGAGTTATTCAGAAATGTTTCCTATGCATGTGTAATGTGCTGGACTCCGGGAACGTCTGACAAATGTCCTTCTTCTTTAGTTAAGATCTTTGTAAAGTGTTCGATAAACAAAAGCGATGTGCTGGTGCTGAAAAGAGAATCAGACTACCTACACCAAGCTCCAGGCTACATCATAAATACCCATAACTCATGCTGTTTCTTAAGCGTGAGAAAGTTAGTCTGACATCTCAGTTCTAACGGCAGACAATTATAGGCTTTGGCTACCGAGTAGACAAAACATCTACCACCTTGACAGTTTTTGTAACTTTAGGAATCTGTAAAGGTAAGGCTGAGGAAGACTGTAGCAGTGTGAGAAAAGGCCTCTTTGGTCATGGTTAGCGCCCACCTTTTGCCTGGTATTAGTCTCAAAGTTGTTAGTGCCCAGGGCCCCTGCTAACCAGGTTCCCTGGGTCAGATCTCTTTCCCTACAACTGTTGTGATGCACTGGCGCAATTGGCAACACCTTTAGCTGCCACTATAATTCCCTAATAAGTGGTACTTATGTACCTGGGGCATGGGGTACTAAGGGTAGGACCCTGAGGGCTGCAGCACAGATTGCGCCACCCTCTAGGGCCATGCATCCAGAACTGCCATTGCAGGCTGAGTGTTCTGATGCATTCATAAAAGACAAACTTGACACGGCCCGTCCACTACACACTGCATGTACTATAGGCAAGCCACCCCTCTGGCAGGTCTTTCAGCCCTAAGGTAGGGCGCACTATATTGTACAGGGAGTGCAGAATTATTAGGCAAGTTGTATTTTTGAGGATTAATTTTATTATTGAACAACAACCATGTTCTCAATGAACCCAAAAAACTCATTAATATCAAAGCTGAATATTTTTGGAAGTAGTTTTTAGTTTGTTTTTAGTTTTAGCTATGTTAGGGGGATATCTGTGTGTGCAGGTGACTATTACTGTGCATAATTATTAGGCAACTCAACAAAAAAAAATATATACCCATTTCAATTATTTATTATTACCAGTGAAACCAATATAACATCTCAACATTCACAAATATACATTTCTGACATTCAAAAACAAAAAAAAAAAAATCAGTGACCAATATAGCCACCTTTCTTTGCAAGGACACTCAAAAGCCTGCCATCCATGGATTCTGTCAGTGTTTTGATCTGTTCACCATCAACATTGCGTGCAGCAGCAACCACAGCCTCCCAGACACTGTTCAGAGAGGTGTACTGTTTTCCCTCCTTGTAAATCTCACATTTGATGATGGACCACAGGTTCTCAATGGGGTTCAGATCAGGTGAACAAGGAGGCCATGTCATTAGATTTCCTTCTTTTATACCCTTTCTTGCCAGCCACGCTGTGGAGTACTTGGACGCGTGTGATGGAGCATTGTCCTGCATGAAAACCATGTTTTTCTTGAAGGATGCAGACTTCTTCCTGTACCACTGCTTGAAGAAGGTGTCTTCCAGGAACTGGCAGTAGGACTGGGAGTTGAGCTTGACTCCATCCTCAACCCGAAAAGGCCCCACAAGCTCATCTTTGATGATACCAGCCCAAACCAGTACTCCACCTCCACCTTGCTGGCGTCTGAGTCGGACTGGAGCTCTCTGCCCTTTACCAATCCAGCCACGGGCCCATCCATCTGGCCCATCAAGACTCACTCTCATTTCATCAGTCCATAAAACCTTAGAAAAATCAGTCTTGAGATATTTCTTGGCCCAGTCTTGACGTTTCAGCTTGTGTGTCTTGTTCAGTGGTGGTCGTCTTTCAGCCTTTCTTACCTTGGCCATGTCTCTGAGTATTGCACACCTTGTGCTTTTGGGCACTCCAGTGATGTTGCAGCTCTGAAATATGGCCAAACTGGTGGCAAGTGGCATCGTGGCAGCTGCACGCTTGACTTTTCTCAGTTCATGGGCAGTTATTTTGCGCCTTGGCTTTTCCACACGCTTCTTGCAACCCTGTTGACTATTTTGAATGAAACGCTTGATTGTTCGATGATCACGCTTCAGAAGCTTTGCAATTTTAAGAGTGCTGCATCCCTCTGCAAGATATCTCACGATTTTTGACTTTTCTGAGCCTGTCAAGTCCTTCTTTTGACCCATTTTGCCAAAGGAAAGGAAGTTGCCTAATAATTATGCACACCTGTTATAGGGTGTTGATGTCATTAGACCACACCCCTTCTCATTACAGAGATGCACATCACCTAATATGCTTAATTGGTAGTAGGCTTTCGAGCCTATACAGCTTGGAGTAAGACAACATGCATAAAGAGGATGATGTGGTCAAAATACTCATTTGCCTAATAATTCTGCACTCCCTGTATGTGTGGGCATAGATGAATGATCAATATGCCCCTACTGTATCCTTGCCAAACCTGGGACGTAGTAAGTGAACAGGGCAGCCACTTGCATGTGCTGGACACTGGTCCGAACGCGTTTCACAGCTACATGGTGGCTACCCTGAACCCTGGGTTGTTTTGTAGAATGTTAAATCCAAACCAGTACCTATATTGGATTTATTACAAAATGTCCCCAGGGGTCACCTTAGAGGTGCCCCTTGCCAAAGCTAATTACCCTGGCATAGTTGCTGGCTGGTCACAACTGGCTTGCCACCACCAGACAAGATTCTGAGCCCCTGGGGTGAGAGAACCTGCTCTCTGGGACTCAGAACAAAGCCATTCCTGGGTGGAGCTGTTAACACCCCATCCCTCAGGAATGCGCACTGCCCTTCTACCGAGTTTCAAAGGGCTTACCGCCCTTGAAACGCAACCCCCAGGCCTGCTGCTAGCAGCAGATGGCTGCTACTGTTGCAAACTCCCTCTTTTGGTGGGAGCAACGTCTGGAAACCAGACAAAGGGCAGGGGGAGGAGTCAGTCCTAGCTTGCACCAACCCTAAGGAATTGCATGTGAGGTGACTCCTCCATTTAATTTTCCTCCATCTTGCATGGAAGGAAAATAGCCAATCAGGTTAGGGAAGTGACCTCTGCCCACAGGAAGTGGTCACTTAGTGGGTGTAGCCACCGTTAGGTAGCTGACCTATGGGTCACTATTAGGTACCCCCTAAAATGCCCACTAAATACAGAATTTAGTGGGCATCCCTAGACCAAGAAATCAGATTCAAAGAACAAAAGAAGACCAACAATAAAGAAGACCCAAGGCTCGAGAAATGAAGCCCTGCTGCACCAGGAACCTGCACCAAACCCTACCTGCTGCACCCAGGACTCTGCTATCGCCACTGAGGGGTTGCTTGGACGTTGAAAGAACTCTATAAACCCCCAGAGGACCTCCACTCTTTACAAATCGCCAAAGATCTCCCTCCAGAGTGAAGGCATCACACTAAAACACCAAACCAAGGAATTAAAGACCCACTGAAGGCCACTTCACTGACTGGCTGCCGACCAAGGAACTGGATGCCAAAGCTGGACCAAACATTGCCCTTCGGACCATGAGGACAAACCCTGCCACTGTGCCAGGTTTGGTGGCACTGTGCCCTCCAGTGGTTGGACTATGCATTAGCCCTAGGTACTGGTCACCTCACGTTGGACAACCAGAAGGACAGTCCATTCCGGACTGAAAAAGGACCAGGAGGAACCCTAGTCGAAGGACTTCAGGAACCACCTGGACCTCCCACCAGAGTGCCCCTGTTGACCTGCAAGCAACCCTCCAAGAGACCTACCTCCTGTTTCCAAGGGATCCTTTGTGCACAGCTCCTGGCTCACTGATTCGCTCTGCACCCGGCCGCCCTGCACCAAAGATCCAGCTGTGCCCCAGGGGTCCCCCACCCCTTGCAACCTTGACACTTCAAGGGGACCCACCAGACTTACCAGTAAGTCCACCTGTGCAGCGATTTTCCAAGTGGTCCCCCGCCGTGGCCTGGCACCAGCTTCAACAACTTCCTGCAGCTGCTCCCACTGAAACCAGAAGCCGCCCAAACCTCTCCAGCTGCTCCATAGTGCACACTGATGACCTCGACAAACCTGCGAAAGGAGACATTGGTAAACACACAGCTTGATTTTATATGGATTTTTAAAGTATTTTCTCCATTGATTACTATGGTGCGTAATTACACACAAAAATACTTTTGTTTTTATTTCAAAAATAAATAACTTTAAAAGTACTTACATGATTTTGATGATCTTGGTCTTAAAATGTTTATAAAAATCTGAAGTATTTTTGTAAATTGGTCTTGAGTTATTCTTTTGAGTGTGTGGTCTCATTTATTGATACTGTGAGTACAACAAATGCTTTGCACTTCTCCAAGATTAGCCTAATTGCTCGACCAAGCTACCATAAACATTAGAGCAATAGGTGGTCTAGTTTTTACCTCTGTAAACCAACGTGTGGTTGCCTGGACCTCCAGTATGCCTAGTTTATACAATACATAGAGGGACAGCCTCCAACAAGCAGTAAAGGAGTGCCAGGAGAAAAATTGTCAATAAAAGAAGACTGTGGTAATACAAGGCCTCAAAAGAGACATACAAGTTTTAAAAAGAATTTGTTTTTGGATCAGAAGCAAGATCCACCGGTGGTTTGTAATCAAGCCACAGCATTGGAGTTTCCACAGCAGACTAGCAGCGCTTTTCTGGACCAGTTGAAATTGTTGAATAGGGATACCAAGATAGGCAGCATTGAAATAGTCAAAATTGGATTCTACTACAGCTTGTCTAGTGAGACCTTCTAAGGAAGTAAGAAGATGATTTTTCCTAAGATCTTCAGATGTAGAAATCAGAAGGATATAAGTTTCTTGATCTAAATATACACTGAGAGAGCCTCATCAAGCATGATTCCTACGTTTTCCAGACACCATACTGGAATTAGGGGTAGGCCCACAACATCAGGCTACCATGCAGGGGACCTACCTAGCAACACAACCTCAGTTTTATCAGAATTTAATTTTAGACAATTAACCAATATCCACTCTGCCACAGCTTTAAGCCCCAAAAATAATGTTGATACAGTCACCATCTCATTTACAGTCAACAATCAAACAATCTAAGTGTAATCACCTTGATTACCCAAAGAAGGACTCCACCAAGTACCTATTGTGTGTCTCTGAACTTAATAAATGTGAATGACGCCCAGTGTCCCCATAACAGGTTCCCAGTAGAAAATGCCACTAAGGTAACAACTTTCCTTGGTTGTTAGCTCTTGATTAAACATTAATGAAGAAGGAAATAGGAAAACCTTCTAGGACATCAGCGCAGAGAGGCGTCATGCCGCAACGTTCTGTAGAGGAAGTGAAAAGGGGAAATCTGGCTGTAAGAAGCAAAAATTAAGGAAAAGAATAGTAGCAAAATGGAGATAAAGGTGACCAAAAAGAAGGAACAAAGGCACTGTCCTGTGCACAATATTGTCAAACAGTCTGGACTTACCATGCAGAGATTAAACTTGCTCAAGCCACCTACTATGAAACCAGAATTAACAAGGCAGCAAATTCCCCCAGAGAGATGTTTAAAATCACAAAAGCACCACTTGGACCCAGGTCTAATGGCCCGGACCCTGAACCTTTCAATGCCAGGTATAACCACTTAGCCATCTTTTGCCAAGAAAAAGTAACTGACATCTATCTTTCCTTCCCAAACCACAGCAGGAACCTTAGACCTGTATGTCCATTCCAGGTTCAAGGAAGGTAGATTTAGGGGGTCAATATGAGTTTGGCAGATGGTTTTTATCATTAGCCGAACTTCCGACGGGGAGGTTGCTGCCACACAGGTTACCTCCCCGATGGCCCCATTAAGAGTTTCCTGCTAGGTCAGTGGGCGGAAACCTGAGTTTCAACCCACTGGCCTAGCAAGAAACAGCCTACAGCATTGTCTCCGGCTTGTAATCGAGCCGGCAGCAATGCTGTAGCGAGTAGGGTGCACCAGCACCCTTGCAATGCTCAGTGAACATTGCGAGGGTGCTGGCCAGGGGGCCCCCTTGTACCTTCATGAAACCGCTGGCAGAGTAGGGGGTGGTAATCCCCAAGGTAGCACTACCCTGGCAAATTAGGACCGCTACCACCTCCAGACCGCCGGGATCTCTGATCCTGGCAGTTCTCTGGCAGCCCGACTGCCAGGGTTGTAATGCAGCATTGCCAGGGGTCAGACCGCCATCTGCGAGTCTGGCGGTCCAGTGACCACCAGACTCATAATGAGGCCCTTAATGTTTTCTCAGAATTCCCCCCCCCCCAAAATCATATGAAAATGTTGCTACTCTCTTCAGCCAAGTCAAATCGGGCTTCCCTTGTTAGCCCCACCCAGATTTTTTCCTTAGGTGCTGAACACATTTTCCCTATTCTGCTCCAAATAGCTAACTTGTGTTTAGAGAGGGGAGTGGTTCCTCTGGCGTGGGAACACACAATGGTCAGAGTAATTTTAAAAAAACACCTAACTTAGATCCCGCTTGCATGGCCAATTATCGAACTGTTGTAATTTATCATAAGTAACGTTTTGTATAAAATGTACATTCTCTATTTCCCCCTTCCTTTCATTGTGTACCCACCTGCCCGTAGGGATCCAAGTGTACCATTCCATTCCTCCCCATTTCCCCTTGCCTTCCCAGTTGGTTCCTACCAGCATTCTATAACCGTCGCTGTGACAGTTGACAGCTGTGAGGAGAAATGCTTGCTACCGGTTGTGGCTGGAGGCTGTTGTTAATTCATTTTGCAAATAAATTATTACTTAAAGAACATCATCGGAGCTAAGGAATATTTATAATACGAACTATAACTCTTCTTCCAGGATTAGGTAAATTGTTGGGAAAACACGTTAGTATGCATTCCTCTGAATTAATGGAAACAAACAATATTCTTCCCCCCACCCAAAGTGGTTTCTGGCTTATACATAGTACTGAAACAGCCCTTCTAGCAGTGGTGGAGGACCTTAAAAGGAGGCTCAACTAAGGAGGCACAGCAGCCATTATACTCCATGATTTAAATGCTGCTTTTGACACAGTGATGTAACAAAGGCTCCCGCAGCATCTGTGGTGCGGGGACCCCCGAGCTCCAGTGGGACCCCTCAGCACATCACCTGGCCTTAATGAGTCCAGAGGGGGCCCCCCACCAGTTGTGTTACGCTACTGCTTCGACACTGTGAATCAGGACATCCTCCTCAAAATGATTCACATGGTCAGAGTTTCAGGAACTGCCTTGGTTTGGCTCAGGTATTTTCTGTACGAAAGATCCTTCCAGGTATTTGAGAAGTCCTTCATATCCAATACACTCCCTCTCAAATGTGGAGTTCCGCAGGGCTCCTCCTTAAGCCCAATACTTTTTGATTTATAAATGTATCCTTTTGCGGACGTCGTTATACTGTTCAGGATCTCCATAGTTACCTATGCAGATGACACTCAACTGTTTTTTTTTTCTCGTTCACCACAGACCAGGCTCCTTCTTCTTCCACCCTAGGACCTTGCATGGAGGTGGGAGCCAGTTGGATGGACAAATCCTGGCTCAAACTGGATGGGAATAAAACCGAATTGATGATCTCCAGGCACTGATCCTTTCTCGCCTGGACTATGGCAACTCTCTTTACTTGGGAGCACCCAAAGCAGCCATTAGCAAACTACAAGTCGTGCAGAATGCAGCTGCACGTAACTTACTAGAAATACCAACATGCACTTCAGACAGGAAATGTCTTATAGACCTTAACTAGTTACCAGTAGCCTAGAGAATCAAATTCAAGGCACTGTGCATTGCTCACAGAGGGCTTTGAGGGCAGGGACCTCCTATCTCCTGTCAGCTAATGCCCCCATACACACCGAAGAGGGTCCTTCGACTCTCCACTGCATAGAGGGCTGCTGTCCCTTTCATCTGAAGAACTAGAAGCAGAAGACGGTCGGTCATTCAGTTTCCTCGCCTCCAAATTATAGAGCACCTTGGCCCAGGGGTCAGTAGGCAAAACACTTGTATTCCGGAAACAACTCAAAATGTGGTTATTTGATAACTGTGAGAAGGTAGCCTCTTTCTAGCCTTGTTACCCCCACTTTTGGCCTGTTTGTGAGTGTATGTCAGGGTGTTTGTCACTGTTTTCACTGTCTCACTGGGATCCTGATAGCCAGGCCTCAGTGCTCATAGTGAAAACACTATGTTTTCAGTATGTTTGTTATGTGTCACTGGGATCCTGCTGGTCAGGACCCCAGTGCTCATAGGTTTGTGGCCTATATGTATGTGTCACTGGGACCCTGTCACACAGGGCCCCAGTGCTCATAGGTGTGCATGTATATGTTCCCTGTGTGGTGCCTAACTGTCTCACTGAGGCTCTGCTAACCAGAACCTCAGTGGTTATGCTCTCTCATTACTTTCAAATTGTCACTAACAGGCTAGTGACCATTTTTACCCCTACATAGCTTATCCCTCTCGTAGTGTGCAGAAAGACAGTCAAAGTGATGAGGAAGATGATTAAAAAATGTGTAGGAATTTATCGGTGGAGGAGATATGACACATTACTCAGTTTACCACCAGGGTGCAGGACTGCACCACCAGAGAGGAAGATATTGCATTTATAAGTGACTTTAACCCCTACAAGCAGCATCAAGCTGTGAGGATTGTCGGAAGCTGGCCTAGTGTGTGGTGGACACCTATGGTGTTGGCACTTTATACCAGGTCCAGGCGACCCCTATTAATTCATGTAGGCAGTGTCTAGTAAACCAGGGCTCTCTAGAGGTAGCTGTGATGAGCAGCCAAGACTTGTCTAGGAGACATGCAAAGCTTATGCAATACCACAATAGTCGCACAGCAACTTATCACACAGAGTTTCAAAAACAAAGGTACTTTATTATAGTAACACAACACTGGATTATTTATAGACAGTCCCCCAACTGGAGATAAGTACACACTATATACATATATATATATAAAGGGAAGAGGGACTCATTCACTGTGAACAAGACTCCATGTGGAGTTGAAACGCGTTGGTGGTTGTTATTTTGAAATAAATTGCACTATTGAGACTTAGATATATATATATACACACACACACAGAGTAATAATTAGGAATTGTCACAAGAAACAACAAGCATTGGTAAGAATTAGTGAAAAAACTTAGGACCCTAGGGGAGGACCAAACCATATACTTAAATAGTGGAATTCAAAGTGAAGTTCCCCCACCCAAGGATTTGGATTAGTTAGAGGGGAGCGGGAACACCTAGGAACCCCAAGAGGTGAGGACCTAAGTGACCCCCAGTGACCAGGAGAGGTAAGGACCTGGTCTTACCAAGGACTAACAAGAGGACTTAAAAAATGGATTGCGCAAAACAGGACCAGACTAGAAGACACCAAAGGTGGATTCTGGCAGAAAACGACCTGCAAAAGAAGGCGATAGTCTAGTCTACGATGGAGTGTCCAGTGGGGCAGGAGCCATTTCCCACCCTTCTGTGGATGAAGATCTGAGTCGACAGTGGGCAGAAGAAGACCAGGTGTGGGGCCCTGGAGCTGAAAAGAGGTCCTTGGAGCGGTGCAGATGGTGTCCCACGTTGGTCGTTGAGTCGTGGATCAGTGGTTTAGGAGAACTACCAACAAGCCTTGGCAAATGCAAAAAGAAGCAAAAGAAGAGCTGCAAGACTGAAAAGGACCAGCAAGGACCAGGGGATCCGACCCTTGGAGGGGAGTCTGGCAGCTGCAGCCTCCACAGGCAATCCACTGGCAGCAAGCACAGTAGGTTTCAGTGAGGCCCAATCGGCAGGCCTGGAGAGGAGCCCCCGTCGCTGGAACAGCAGAGACAAGACTGTTCTTGGCAGGATGAAGTGCTGGAGGCCGGGGCTACTCGGAGCCTGAAGATCCCTTGTAGCGCAAGACAGCAAGCCTTGGTTGCTGCAAGAGTCGCAGTGCACAGAGGTACTGTCCTGCAAGGAGAAGCAAGGGCTCATCGTCTCCCAAGTTGTACAGCAGGCAGAGGGGACCAAGGGAACCACTCCAGACCACCACCTGTGATGCAAGATCTACAGAGTTCCAGAGGAGAACAGATCCATGCAGCCGGACGTCGTTGCTGTAGGTGCCTGACTCCTTCACTCCAAGGGAGATTCGTTCTTGCTTCTTGATGCAGGCTGAAGTCTCGCCAACCTCAGAGGATGCACAGCTGGGGAAATGTTGCAGTTGCTGAAAGGAGCCAGGGAATCAATGTTGCAAGACATGGTTGTCTCAGGATTTACAGTCTTGTTGGATCATGAAAAGTCCAGTTGTGATTCCAGTGGCCAGAAGTCAAAGTAAACAATGCAGAGGAGTCCTGGGGGAGTCTTGCATGTCGAATCCGGGGACCCAGCCGCAAGAGAGTCCCTACATAGCCCTAAAAGGGAGTTTGGTCAAATTGTACAGTGACCACCTATCAGGAGGGGGCCTCTGACATCACCTGCCTGACCTGGCCACTCAGATGCTCCCAGGGGCCTCTGCACATTTTGACTTCAAGATGGCAAAATCGAGTGGCTACCTATAGGAGCTTTGGGCACCAACCCTGGGATAGTGATGGACAGGGGAGTGGTCACTCCCCTTTTCTTTGTCCAGTTTCACGCCAGAGCTGGGACCAGGAGTCCCTGGGCTGGTGCAAACCGGTTTATGCAAGGAGGGCACCAAATGTGCCCTTCAAAGCAAACTGGTGGCTTGGGAAGACTACCCCTAACAAAGCCTTGTAACACTTAATTCCAAGGGAGAGGGTGTTGCCTCGCTTTCCCACAGGAAACCCTTTGTTATGCCTTCCCCTGTCTGAGCTGGTCAAGCAGCAGGAGGGCAGAAGCCTTTCAGAGAGGTGGGAGCAGCGCGGGCTGCCCAGAAAACCCTAGAGGTTTGGTAGGAACAATACTGGGGGGTTCTCTAAGGAGCCCCCAGAGTGCATGGAATCATACAACCAATATTGGCATTAGTATTGGGGTATGATTTCAACATTTTTGATACCAAACATTCCCAGGTTTGGAGTTACCATTATGTAGCTTGACACCTATACCTGTGTCCAGTACTCGGGTAAAATGGCTTCCCCACACTTACCAAGTCCAATGCAATGGGGCTGGAGTTCATAGGCGCCTCTGCTAATGCAGGGGTGCCCACACACACAAGGAACTGCACCCTGCCCTCTAGGCTAGGAGGGTCTACCATAGGGGTGACTTACAGTGACATTTAGTGAAAGGGCGCATGCTCCTTTTCACGCAGGCTGCAATGGCAGGCCTGCAGACACATTTTGCCTGGGCTCCCAGGGGTGGCAGAATACATGTTGCAGCCCCTGGGGGACCCCTGATGTCCCAATGCCCTAGACACCTAATTACCATATACTAGGGACTCATAAGGGGTCACCAGTATGTCAAATGTGGAGTGCACAAAGGTCCAAGGCAACCACATTTAGAGAAAGAGAGCACAATCACTGGGATCCTGGTTAGCAGGATCCCAGTGAGACAGTCTAAGCACACTGATAGTAGGCAAAATGTGGGGGTAACCATGCCAAAAGAGTGACTTTCCTACAAGGATGTTGAACAATTATATGTGGAAGGAATAGAAAACTTTTAGAGACACATTTCCAAATGACGAAAAATACCCTCTGTCCCTGCCCCCAAATCATAAAGAAGTAGATAGGTGTGTGTTAGGTGTAGACATAGTTTCAACATCAGAATAAAAAAATTTACAGACTTTCTGTAAATGTTTTGTATATCTTTCTTTTGTTTGTCAAGACGTTAATAACAAAACGAGGGGAGGAGAGGAGGCACACAAATGGCTCCCTTGAGAGAAGTACCTGGGTTTGGTGACACCAAGCCTGTATACCACGACCACGTCCATTGGACTAAGTCAGAATTACTCTCCTTTTCCAAAGATTACCCAAATATTACCGAAAACCCGGAAGAGTGGTATTCTCAGACAGAAAAATATTACGGATAGGCCAACCAACCCTATATGACATTGAGGAAATGTTCTTGTGCAACTTGTCACTCGATACATGGCACACATGTATGTATGAAGATCCTGAAATCTCCTGGGAAGACACAGAATGTGTAAAATATTAGAGACACTGATATGGGTATGGTACTCAAGTAATTTCAGGCTTGCACTCTAAACTACTGGTGCAAGTACAACAGATAGTGCCCCATAAGAGATTGAGTTGGAAGAAACTGAATATCTGTAAACAAGGGAAGGATGAGAGTGTAACGTCCTTCTTTTCTACAGGGAGTGCAGAATTATTAGGCAAGTTGTATTTTTGAGGATTAATTTTATTATTGAACAACAACCATGTTCTCAATGAACCCAAAAAACTCATTAATATCAAAGCTGAATATTTTTGGAAGTAGTTTTTAGTTTGTTTTTAGTTTTAGCTATGTTAGCGGGATATCTGTGTGTGCAGGTGACTATTACTGTGCATAATTATTAGGCAACTTAACAAAAAAAAAATATACCCATTTCAATTATTTATTATTACCAGTGAAACCAATATAACATCTCAACATTCACAAATATACATTTCTGACATTCAAAAACAAAACAAAAACAAATCAGTGACCAATATAGCCACCTTTCTTTGCAAGGACACTCAAAAGCCTGCCATCCATGGATTCTGTCAGTGTTTTGATCTGGTCACCATCAACATTGCGTGCAGCAGCAACCACAGCCTCCCAGACACTGTTCAGAGAGGTGTACTGTTTTCCCTCCTTGTAAATCTCACATTTGATGATGGACCACAGGTTCTCAATGGGGTTCAGATCAGGTGAACAAGGAGGCCATGTCATTAGATTTCCTTCTTTTATACCCTTTCTTGCCAGCCACGCTGTGGAGTACTTGGACGCGTGTGATGGAGCATTGTCCTGCATGAGAATCATGTTTTTCTTGAAGGATGCAGACTTCTTCTTGTACCACTGCTTGAAGAAGGTATCTTCCAGGAACTGGCAGTAGGACTGGGAGTTGAGCTTGACTCCATCCTCAACCCGAAAAGGCCCCACAAGCTCATCTTTGATGATACCAGCCCAAACCAGTACTCCACCTCCACCTTGCTGGCGTCTGAGTGATAGAGCGGAACGTGGTAACAATTTACCTGTGTTCGGACGCTCTTTAGGCCGATGAATCTTTTGACTAAGTGGGAACTCTCTGTACTCTTATATCGATCAGTCACATCAATCAATAATCAATAACGAACATAAGCAACCCCTTGAACAACATAACACTTAACAATTAATCCAGAATACATTTCGGCGAACCCTGACCTTTCAGCCAGGAATAACCACACCAGTTTATTGCAAAGTTAGTGAATTTATTTCCCTATATTAACAAAGCTAGCACGATATAGATGTGTCTCAACACCAAATGATAAACATAAATGAACATTAATAGCTGTCCATATCGTCGAAACAAGTGTAATCTATGTAGCATTTGAATCACAAGGCATTCGATAATGGCAATGCAAAGCACTAATACGATAATCTGTAATGAGCTGATTGCGTACATTTAGTCAGCATAACAAGATCTCAAATTGCATCGTGTGACATATGGAATCCTCGTCTAACCTCAAATTAGCATCAGCATGTGGGACTTCATGCAAAAACAATTTAGCAACATCAATTTAGAAAACTCCTAGCTAGGGTCCTTATCAAAATCAGCAGTTGGTCACCTAAAAGAAACACAATGCAATTTTACAATTTCCTTTCATAATTACCAATTCCGATCAGCAATCAATGAAGTCTTCGTCTCACAGGTACCGTTTCTCGATCAGCATGGGACGGGACCAATGGGTAGGGGTGGATGGGGCAATTGCCTCACGGCGGCAAGGTAAAACTACTACTTCATGCAAAGGGACAAATCAAAGTTAAAGTCTCTAGGGCAAGAATCGTCAAAGTCTCTTTCTCTCGACTAGAGAAAGCATCGAAGTCTCTCAAAATGGCGTCGCAGCAAAATGGGCCATAGTAGCTACGAAGTCAAAATGGCGGGATGTCCGATGATAGAGAGAGCTTTCCTCTCATGTACCTGGGTTTTATAGACAACAGTTCGAATCCTGTAGGGTCTCCATTGGAGGGTTCATAGGTTAGCTTCAAATTGACCAATCAAAAACGACAGTTCTCAAGCTTTTACTTAAGCATACATTATCCTTGGAGATGGGTACGCAAGTTGCAACATTGTCTCTCGATTAGCTTACTCTCAGAGCCTCCATTGTCCGCACCTGCAAGTCGACCTTGAATTAAAGAGAAAATATGCCATGCTGGCACTAACTTTAAGATAAGCATGTGAACAGTTTCTGTGGAAAAGTACAGCTTCAAGCAGAAATACACGTTTAATAGCACAGTGGAAAAATACGAGCATCTAAATCGTGAGACCAGGCAGCTAGGCCAAAGCCTCCGCTAAAGTAATGCTAAGCTAAAGCATTTCAAATAAGCGAATCGTAGCATACGTTTATGATTATGTCGGATTAGTGCAATTCTAATACACCACGTTATATAAAGCACGCATATAAATGTTGGCAAACTACTCTGAGGGCACATTTTGTCCCCGTACAATCTTTGTTAGTTCGGTTAATGTCACACATGATTATGTCAGCACTGCGTTTATGCGTTAATAAATCAAAACCTTCATTTTCTGCTTCATCAATCCCTCCTCTGATGACTACTTGTCATCACACAAATTTAGCCCACAAATTTTATCCCATTAAAATTCTGTCAGCTCCCTTTTCCTTTTAGTTCCCCTAGTTTGCGCTTTATATTCTTCTGCCATTCTTTTCATAATTTTCTCTTCTTTTCTTCTCTTAATTCTTTCCATAATCATTATTATTCCCCTTTTTATTCCCCAAATTCCAAATACACAAATTATCACTATTAATATTCCTTCTATTATTTTCAATAATATTCCATTCCAAATTCCCCCAATCCAATGTCCCACTGAAGCAAGTCCCTTTCCAACCTTCTCCCACACCCCTGGTTCTTTCAGTTCTTTCAAATCTGCACTTTCTTTTGTTAGATTAGCAAGCATAGTTTTAATCTTCACACTATTATCAGGTATATAGGTGCAGCAGTGACGTGCACCAATCATTTTGCAAACGCCTCCATCCTTTGCTAAAAGAATGTCTAAAGCAAGCCTATTTTGAAGAGTCATAGCTCTTTCCGCTGCAAGTTCAGCATCTATCAGGATTATAGCACCTGAAAACTTTGTAAACATGTTATCCACTATAGTAGACAACTTTCTTATTTTTATGGAATTCAGCACAACTCCCAATGAAGGAATCATGGCTCCAAATATATCACCTACCACAGCAGCTGCGGTCTCTCTTTTCTGGATACGATGGGATCCAGGTGTCTTTTGAATCATCGATATGTCATCCAGTTGATAAACCTTTGGAAACACTATACCCAAATAACATCTTCCCCACCATCCCTTTGGAAGACGATAATAGGCATTATGCCCACAAATGTAATACACCCCTGGAATGACAGGGTCAAGTCCGTTCATCATGAATGTCCATTTGGCCTTAAAGATAAACGTATGTTTGCACTCACTCGCTCCTACAAAAATATTGTCATAATAAGATTCTCCTCGATATATACAAAACTTCCCTACATGCCAAGCATCTAAAGCAATTTTCCCTTGTGTCTTTATAGCAGCAAAATCATAATTATCTACTGAAGTCCTCTTATGTAGCTCTTTTTCTAATTTCGCCTTCATTTGTGCCCTTCTATCATCTGTGCAATCTAAAAAGCTTATTTCTACAGCAGAGACGGAGCAAGTAAGGTTCTCCCTATGAGCATGAGCCGTTTCAAAAGGTAGCATTGGCTCGAAAAATTCCCTCATAATTTTAAAATCCCAATCTTTTGCAGTCTGGCTTAGCTGCGCTATTATAGGAACATAAGCAAATGTAACATCATAATTCGAGTAAAAATACTGTATGTTAGTTTGACCATAAAACCTAGACATTACTATACTACATGTAATCCCGTATGTAAGAGGCATGTGGTGATAAGTCACCCCTTCCTTTACTGATGTCGGTATCTGGGTACACACATAACAATCTTTCGCATCCATAGTCTCAACATACTCTGTTAGTAAGCGATAGAAAACGTTATACGAAAGCTCTTTCTTATCATGCAAGAGCCTCTCATCCATTGCTAGTCTTTTCAATGGTGTTAGTTCAGTGACAGTAACAGGAGCAATAGTAGAAGCAGCAATAGTCTCACTCTCACCCTTTCCATGCATTCCAAACACAATTGCCATTATTATTAGTACACATGTTACTACCAAGCCTATACACACGTATTTACAATATTTCTTTCTATTGTTTTGCGTCATGATCTGTATAGAATCAGAGAGCTAGAAGCACTTATAAATGAAACTACTTAGCAATTCAGTTACAAAGCTGAACGAGCACAATGTTCACACCGTCTTCTTCAAAAGGCCAGTCACTTATCGGTTAGCAGCATTTGTCTCAATTCGGTTTAGCAATGTCTCAACTGGTTGTTTGTCTCACGTTAGATTGCAACAAGCAATACCATTTACTACCGTTTCAATCAACAGAGTCTATGAAACTTTTCTTTTCAATTGGTATCTCTTCTTCTTCCTCGTTCTCGATGCTTAGAGATACAAACTCATCAGTCCAATCATCATTTACTGCATATGCCCATTCAGGACCGGAATACCTCCTGTTTGGTATCCTTTTCCTTTTCAATTTTGCTTCTCTTTTCGATTCTCCTTCGCTGGCACTCTCCTCCTTCGCCAAGTCTTTTTCTTCACTTGACGATTGTTCCACGACAGTCACTTCCTTTCTTTTCTCTTTCACTTTTGGCCTTCCTCCCTCGTTCAAACCTTCTTTACCCTTTTCTTTTATCGGTGAGATACTTAGTCTTCTTTTTGCACCGTGTCCGTTTGATGGACCTGCGATCTTTTCTGTAGAGGTTTGAACTCTTTCGTTCTGCTCTTCTTTGTCCCCACCTTCAGGGGAATCAGTCACGTTTTCTTTTTCTTTTTCTGTATCGTCTGTTTCTGGGAAAGCCCCCTTCTGCTCAGGCTCTCCTGCCTTTTCACCTTTTTCGAGCCCTTCGTCACCGTTACTTTCTTCTGGCTCTGTATCACTTTCAGCTGCTTCAGGTTCTTTGTCACCTTCAGCTGCTTCAGGCTTTTTGCTACCCTCAGCTGCTTCAGGCTCTTTGTCACCTGCAGCTTCTTCGTCGCTGTCTGAACTTTCTCCTTGGTCTTCCCCAAGCGAGTCAGACTCTTCGCCCTTCAATAATATTTCTTTCTCTCCTGCTTCTGCTTGTTCTCTTTCAGTTCACTTCTGTTCTTTCTCAGCACTCGGCACCGTTTTATCAGGCACTGGCAATTTCAGCGCTTCAACTTCCTCATCTGTGGGACACAGCACCTTCTTTGTATGACTGGCGTGGATCCAGTTGGGAACCCCCGCGCACTTCACAGCGGTAGTTGTCGTCAGGATCACTTGGAAAGGGCCTTTCCAACGGGGTTCCAGACACGACTTCCTCACGTGCTTCTTTATCACGACCCAGTCACCTGCTTTCAGTGCGTGTCCTGGACCTTGGATCGGTGGCAAGGTGGTCGCTTCCACCTGGCGAGAGAAAGAGCGAACCACGTCAGCCAGTCCTTTGCAGTAGTCTAACACCATATCATCTGTAATATTTAAAAGCATGTTTGCGGGAACTGCAGGAAGTCTCATAGCCCTGCCCATGAGAATTTCGTGCGGAGACAGTCCAGTTTTTCTATCAGGAGTGTTTCTCATTGACATTAGCACTAAGGGCAATGCGTCAGGCCATTTCAAATTTGTCGATGCACATATTTTCGCCATTCTTGATTTCAGTGTACCATTCATCTGCTCCACCAGTCCTGATGCTTCAGGGCGATAGCTACAGTGCAGCTTTTGCTCAATGTTCAGTGCTTCACAGAGTAACTTTATCACCTCGTTATTGAAGTGACTTCCCCTATCTGATTCTAAAGAGATCGGGAATCCGAAACGTGGTATTAACTCTCTCAATAATAGCTTGGCAACTGTAAGGCTGTCGTTTCTACGTGTGGGGTATGCCTCAATCCAATGACTAAAAATACACACAATCACCAACACATATCTTAAACCTCCATGCACAGGCATCTCAATGAAGTCCATCTGCATACGACTAAAAGGTCCGCTTGCCCTACCAATGTGACTCGCGTTCACAACTGTTCCCTTTCCTGGGTTCATCTGCTGGCAAGTGACACATCGATGGCAAACTGCTTCTGCAGCTTGACGAAATCTGGGGTTAAACCAATCAGTTTTGAACAATCTTATCATGGCATCTCTCCCTAGGTGAGCTTGCCCATGATAGAACCGCGCAAGCTGTGATAAGAGACTATTTGGCAAAACAAATTTTCCCTCATGTGAAACCCATAGCTCGTCTTGTCTCTTTATACATTGTGATTTAATCCAGGAATCTCTTTCATCCTCCCTGACATTATTCTGTAGTGCTTTTAGTTCTTCTATTGTATCTACGACCTTCAAGGCAAATGCTTCAGCTGGTTCGAGTTCTGGTTCACTTATTGTATTCCAATCATCCCTTAGCAATATACAGTTCAAAGCACAAAATCTTGCGACTTGATCTGCATATGCATTTCCCAGAGACACATAATCCTGTCCTTTCGTGTGAGCACTGCACTTTACCACTGCAACTTCAGCTGGCACTTGAATGGCATGTAACAATTCCCTTATTCTCTCCCCATTTTTCACTGGGGATCCTGAAGAAGTCAGGAAACCTCTCTGTGACCACAGTTGTCCAAAGTCATGCACAATCCCAAACCCATATTGACTATCAATGTAAATGGTGACTTTCATCAATGCAGACAGTTGACATGCTCTAGTAAGGGCTACAAGTTCTGCTACTTGTGCAGAATAGACTCCTTGGAGCCATCCCGCTTCCAAGATCCCTGTTACCGTACATACAGCATATCCTGCTTTCAAGATTCCCATCCCATCTCTTAGACATGAACCATCAACAAAAAGAATTTGGTCATTTTCATCAAGTTTTGTATCCTTGATGTCCGGTCGGGGTTTTGTGCAAAATTCAGTCACCTGAAGGCAGTCATGCTCGACGTCTTCAGCGTTCTCAATTTCAGCATTTTCTCCAGGAAGCAAGGTAGCTGGATTCAACGTAGTGCACCTTTTCAGCTGCACATTCGGTGAGCCCAGAATAATCGTTTCATACCTTGTGAGTCTTGCTCCAGTCATGTGCTGCGTTCGGGAGCGGGTCAAAAGTATCTCAACTGAGTGAGGGACCATGACTGTTACTGGGTGTCCCATCACTATTCCTTCACTCTGAGTGAGGCTGATACCAACTGCTGCTACGGCGCGCAAACACCCTGGGAGTGCTGCTGCAACCGGATCCAGAGTAGCTGAAAAATACGCTACTGGTCTATTTACGCCACCATGGGCTTGAGTCAAGACAGACAAAGAACATGCATCACGTTCATGGCAAAACAATGTGTAAGGCTTTGTGTAATCAGGCATACCTAAAGCTGGAGCCCTGCACATGCACTCTTTCAATTCAACAAAAGCATCCATCTCATCCCCTTTCAGTTCGATCTGATCCAAGGCATCCTTCTGGGTCAATTTCAGCAAAGGCTTCGCTAGAGTCGAGAAGTTGGGAATCCACTGGCGACAATATCCCACCATTCCCAAAAACTTCCTCACCTCCTTCCTTGTCTTTGGTGGACTCATTTGAAGTACACTTGTAATTCTTTCCTTCATTATTCTCCGTGATCCTTTCTCTATCTGGTGACCCAAGTATTTCACTTTCTTCTGACAGAACTGCAGTTTGGAAGGAGACACCTTGTGTCCATTCCCTCCCAAATGGTTCAACAGAGCAATGGTATCGGCTGTGCAGCCACTTTCTGTCTTTGATGCAACCAGTATGTCATCAATGTACTGTACTAGGGTTGACTCGAATGGCAATTCTAACTCTTCCAAATCTTTCTTTAGAACTTGATTGAATATCGACGGTGACTCAGAAAAACCCTGAGGAATGCGACACCAACTGTACACTCTGTCTAGGAATTTGAAACAAAAGAGGAATTGGCTGTCCTCTTGAAGAGGCACAGAAAAGAATGCTTGTGACAAATCGATGACTGAAAACCATTCAGCATCGCAAGGGATCTGAAACATTATCACAGCTGGATTCGGCACGACAGGGCAGCACTTTATTATGATGTCATTTATTTTCCTCAAATCCTGCACGAGTCGGACTTTCCCACTTGGCTTTATTAGTCCCATTATCGGCGAATTACATGGGCTGCTTAATACTTCTTTCAGTACTCCCTGCTTGACGAATTCATCAATAAGTTGGTAAACTTTCATGAGGGTATCTTGTGGCATGTGGTATTGTGGGGTCTGGGGAAAGATCGCATTGGGCTTTACCATCACTTTTACTGGTTCCACTCCTTTCATCAATCCCACCTCTTTCCCTGTCATGTCCCACACTTCCTTTCCGACTGTTTCCCGTAATTCTGCTGGGATATCTTCTTCGGTTATCATCGGGAAAAGACTAATCAGAGGATACTCTTCGTCGACTGTTTCCATCTCATCCCCCTCTACACTGTCCTCTTCTTCCCCATCATTGCTCGTCTGTATTGTTATTCCTTCGTTTGAACACATTATCGAGCAACCCAATTTACACAATAGGTCTCTTCCTAACAGTGCTATCGGGCTTGAGTCACACACCACAAACTGATGTACCCCTTGATAGTTACCAATGTTGACTGGTACCAGATCTGTAATTGGGTTCGTCAGATGTCTGTTTGCTACTCCCACCACTTGAACGGTCCTCCCTGAGAGCGGCAAATTTGGTACTTCACTGCTCTTAACAGTTGAACGTGTGGCTCCCGTGTCAACCAAGAATGAGACACGATGACCCATTACTCTTCCTTCTACGTACGGACCCCTTTGATCAACTTCCAAGGATGCCGCAAGCACACAATCTCCTTCCTCTTCTGAGCTTTCACTCTCCCATACATTGTTTATTCCACTCTCACTGTGTAATGGGAACTGTTGTACTGTGCCATTTGTACTCATTACCTGACCCGTTACCTGTGGAGGAACCATCACTTGCTGCTGACTCATTGGTGCCAAAGGTATTTGCATTTGCTGATTAGGTACCATAGGTAACTGCTTTTGCATCGGCTGCATCTGCGTCATCTGCATACGGGGCATCTGCATCTGCTGCGGCTGCATAGGTTGTAATCCCTGCAATTGATTTATGGTCTGAAAATTTGGGTTTGGACCTCTCATTTTCGGTCCTCTCATTGTCTGAAATGCATTGACATCATTGTTTTGCTGACCAACACCTACACCTGCACCTGCACCTTCCTGCACCACCATCGGGCACTCGCGTTTCCAATGACCTACGTTTCCGCACGCGTGACACGGCATCACCTTCTTCATTGCCTGCACACCTGTCACAACAGTGTTCAAATCCGGACCATTATTCACAAAACCTCCTCTGCCTCTGCCTCTGCCTCTGGCCTGTGGTTGAAACGCCATTTTTCCCTGCAACTGCGGCTGCTGAAACGCCATGTTTCCCTGCAACTGCGGCTGCGGTTGCGGCATCTGCTGTTGGAACCCTTGCATCCCTGGCAACCCTTGCAGTCCTTGCAGACCTTGCAAGCCTGTCTGAGCCGCCTTAAGCTGCATCATCATCACCTTCTCTTTCAGCTTTTTCTGTTTCACTTCAATTTCGTCGCTACAGTATTTCGCATAAGTCAAGACCTCATCAATCGGTTTCGACTGCCAGCAAATCAAATGCGATTTTATCATCTGACTTATCTCTGGTCTCAGCCCTTCCACAAATCTGAACACAAAATGAAGCATATCTTTCGCCTCGATTGCTTCCGTGCCACTGTAATTCTTGAACGCCTTCAACAACCTCTCATAGTAACTATGAATCGATTCTTTAGCCTCTTGGGCAGTTCGATCAATCTTCTGCCAATCCACATTTTTCGCGGCAACCTTTGTCTTCAAATGCTCAATCACCTTATAGTACAAACACATCACCATAGGTGATGGTGCACCCGTCTCTCTGTCTCTCTCTGGTTCACTTGTCGGCCAACCTACAGCTCTTTTGCAATCCTCCCACAAATCTGCCGGAACCACGATCTCGAATAGAGTGTTCAGGTCTTCCCAGAGACATTTCGCAAGCTTCACAAACCTATCAGTCTGTTGATACCATTCAATCGGCTTCTCTCTCAGTTTGGGAAAATCATTCGTAAAAGACTGAATGTCGCTTCTGTGCCATGGTACATGTACTAATTTTCCCCCTGCTGTCTCCCTCATTGGTAACATGGTCACTGTCTCGCTGCTCTGCGGTCTTTTCTCACTGTGTTCTGTAGCACTGTCCCTCCTCTTATCCTTCCTCTTTACCCATCTGCTTTCCCACTTGTCTAAGCACCTCCACACTTGTGCACTCTGCAACAATTCTCTAAGGTGTGCCTTCATGCCTGCTGATCTCATGTGTTCAAAATCTGTGGTCCCAAAATCCAACCTATAGCTCCTGCTCAAGTGTTTCGTCTTGCCTATGTCAATCCCGTTCCTGTCTGCTACTTCCTGCAAACTTTTATGTACCTTGTTTACTTCTTTCGTGATCTTTGGACATAGATACCTCAACTCCTCTTCCGTGTAGGACTCTAATCTGTTCACACCCATATTCCCTTCCACCAATTCTTGTGCTTCCATGTTCAGCCTCATCCTATTCAAGTAATCTTCTCCTTTCCCACTGTCTGAACTTTGTGTGGAATTTAGACTGTTGAACCACTGTGTCAGCTGTTGCGCATTTACCCCCATCAGTGTAGCATTGACATCGACTGCCATCGATGGTTGCGGCAACTTTTCAGTATTCGATGTTAAAGGTATTATCAGTGGAGGACTTGACCTCACCAGTGTAGACTGAGCACATATGGGACTAAACTCCATCAGGGACCCAGATCCACTTGGCTGAGCCACTATTGGAGTTATCCCTGGAGTGTTCTCTATGCACCTCCTCTCTGTCCCATTCTGCAGCATTGATCCCTGACTGTTCATGCCTGAGTTAGGCTGGCTATACAAAGGTACCACTGGACCTACGGTAATGGGCAGTGATATTGCATCTGGATTCTGTCCATTTCCCATATTCTGAGGCATGTTCATCCCCATATTCTGGGTCATCATTGCCGGCATGCCCATCTGGCTCCCCGTCATTTGAGCATATGCGTTTCCTCCCTGCATCTGCTTTTGAGGCATCACAAACTGAGTTGATTCAGCTTGTGCCATTGTTGGGTTGTAACCATTCTGTACTCCCCTTACGGTTGGATCTAGAATCATTCCTGCACTGTTATCACTGTTGTAGTACCCTGGCATCTGCGGTTGATAATTTTCTACTGGTTTCAACACGGGCACATCTGGATATATTCTCCTAACCTGCGGTATCTGCGGGGTGAACAGTAAACTCGGGTCCTTAGATCCCGATGGTGCTCCTGGACTCTGGGTTTCACTGTTCTGTACCGATGCCGGAGGGGCAGAACTGGTACTTGGACCTTGTCCATTCTCCGCATAAGGTGGTGGACGGTCGTTCAGCAATTGCATTATCAACTCCTCATCCTCTAACTCCTCTTCTCTTCTCAACTTTTCCTCGTCCTCTCTATCCTTGGAACACTTCCTGTCTGTCTTACAGGTAGCTTTCTTACCTGTTTCTTCTCCCTCCTTAGTAATTGCGGGGAACAATTTTATTCCCTGCAATACATCTGACCTCCACACCTTCTGCGCATTATCCCACCTAGCATCCGCTAGTGTCTTTTCTACTTTCCTCATCCTTTTTTCAAACTTATTCTTCTGTTGCTGTCTAGCCATGAGTTCCCATATTGCTAGAGCCTCAAACTGTGCTGGCCTTGGGGGCACCTTCATGTCATACATCGTGAATCTCAAATTCTCTAGAATCCTTATATTGAATGTCCCATGTATCGGGAATGCTACGCTCCCATGTTTCTCTGTCCACTTGTGCCATTGCTTTAGCCAAAGACATGGAGCTACCCCTTTTTCCTCCATTACAATGTAAGCTGGTGTACCCTCGGGCGGCGTCTCCTCTCCTACACTCGCTTTAATGTAAGACTCCCCCTTCATCGCGCTCCTGAATGCTTTAAGGAATTTCATTTTCTCGTCTTTTATTTCCCAAAGTTTATAATCAATAGATCACCTTTTATTCCACAAAATTTGTAATCAATGGGTGACTTTAATTCCCGGAATACTCTTCACTTGCCTTTCCCCTTCCACACGAGCCCCACGGACTGCGTCCAATCCGTGCGCGACCCTTCTCTCCAACCAACCTATCCCAGCGCGGCTCCTAGTGACGTCACACTCACACACTCTGCGGCTGACAAAGCCTTGCGGCTAGTCCTCCTTCACTCAGTTCCTCCCGTAAAAACTTTTTGCATGTATCGCGAGCTACCAAAAACTAAAACAGATCTGTCGGTTTACTACAGGAAGGGTAACATAATCGCTTCAGGACCTTAGGGACCTTTCACTAGCCTCGGGACTTTTCACTAGCCTCTGGCCGCTATTCCGTCTTTCTCAGTCCCCACATTCGCAAGCAAATCTGACCCGCAGACCTACTCTCAACTTGTCAATGATCTGTTCTAGTGCACTTAGAATCTTGTCAAAGCCCGAAGTCGAAGTTTCTTTCACTCCCTAACACCCGTACCCACTCGTTGACCACGCCCGATCAACCTACTAAACCGCCCAGACCACAACATGGATCAACATACTCCGGAGTCTCTTGACCTCGCAGGGCCCGTCTCAACAACAACAACCACGTGGACCTTTTTATGCACAAAGCGCCAGACGCACATGAAGTTCGACGACTTCCCTACTCTCACACTCGGAGCCGCACCTCCGCTATCTCTATGAAGTTCGACGACTTCTCTACTTCTACACTCGGAGTCGCACCTCCGCTATCCTTAAAAGAAAAATCCTCGCAACCTTTTCACACACCCTGCAGCAATAAGCTGTGCAAGCGCAAAAACCCTAACTTCACTCATACCATCACTAGTACTGCCAACGCTGTTTCCACATCTCCTTTCTCTCCATTCGCAAGCTTCGAGATCCCGGGAAAGTCGCGGTGGACCTAGCCCATCATCATCTTGTCAATCAGTTTTATCCAAGAAAAATCTAATTCAACTTCCCGAGTGGGGTCCCAAAAAATGCGTAACCGTTAATCCAACACCATGTACTTTAATAGTACAGGGTCCCAAAAGTTATTAGGCAACTTAACAAAAAAAAATATATACCCATTTCAATTATTTATTATTACCAGTGAAACCAATATAACATCTCAACATTCACAAATATACATTTCTGACATTCAAAAACAAAACAAAAACAAATCAGTGACCAATATAGCCACCTTTCTTTGCAAGGACACTCAAAAGCCTGCCATCCATGGATTCTGTCAGTGTTTTGATCTGTTCACCATCAACATTGCGTGCAGCAGCAACCACAGCCTCCCAGACACTGTTCAGAGAGGTGTACTGTTTTCCCTCCTTGTAAATCTCACATTTGATGATGGACCACAGGTTCTCAATGGGGTTCAGATCAGGTGAACAAGGAGGCCATGTCATTAGATTTCCTTCTTTTATACCCTTTCTTGCCAGCCACGCTGTGGAGTACTTGGACGCGTGTGATGGAGCATTGTCCTGCATGAGAATCATGTTTTTCTTGAAGGATGCAGACTTCTTCCTGTACCACTGCTTGAAGAAGGTATCTTCCAGGAACTGGCAGTAGGACTGGGAGTTGAGCTTGACTCCATCCTCAACCCGAAAAGGCCCCACAAGCTCATCTTTGATGATACCAGCCCAAACCAGTACTCCACCTCCACCTTGCTGGCGTTTGAGTCGGACTGGAGCTCTCTGCCCTTTACCAATCCAGCCACGGGCCCATCCATCTGGCCCATCAAGACTCACTCTCATTTCATCAGTCCATAAAACCTTAGAAAAATCAGTCTTGAGATATTTCTTGGCCCAGTCTTGACGTTTCAGCTTGTGTGTCTTGTTCAGTGGTGGTCGTCTTTCAGCCTTTCTTACCTTGGCCATGTCTCTGAGTATTGCACACCTTGTGCTTTTGGGCACTCCAGTGATGTTGCAGCTCTGAAATATGGCCAAACTGGTGGCAAGTGGCATTGTGGCAGCTGCACGCTTGACTTTTCTCAGTTCATGGGCAGTTATTTTGCGCCTTGGCTTTTCCACACGCTTCTTGCGACCCTGTTGACTATTGTGAATGAAACGCTTGATTGTTCGATGATCACGCTTCAGAAGCTTTGCAATTTTAAGAGTGCTGCATCCCTCTGCAAGATATCTCACTATTTTTGACTTTTATGAGCCTGTCAAGTCCTTCTTTTGACCCATTTTGCCAAAGGAAAGGAAGTTGCCTAATAATTATGCACACCTGATATAGGGTGTTGATGTCATTAGACCACACCCCTTCTCATTACAGAGATGCACATCACCTAATATGCTTAATTGGTAGTAGGCTTTCGAGCCTATACAGCTTGGAGTAAGACAACATGCATAAAGAGGATGATGTGGTCAAAATACTCATTTGCCTAATAATTCTGCACTCCCTGTAGATTACAAAAGGAAAGCTTTTTTCAGCTCATAGTGGAATCGATGACCTGGAGATGAGGGAGCACAACAAGCTTAATCAAGTTGTCTTGTAAATGGTTTGCAGGATGAGATAAAAAAATTTATTCATATGTAGGAACCGAAATAGGGAGTTAAATCACTCACCGAGGTTCTGACCATCACACATTATAAAGATAAACAGGCTTAAGAAGAAGTATCTAAAGATAAAAAGCACAATGATTTAAAACGTAAGGTATTACTGCAGAAAGTTCCAAAGGAGAAGAAGTGGACACACCCTACATCGTGGGTACAGGAGAGGAAGACGAGGACATTCGGCACCCCTGCATAGGCGTCCAGGTCTTATAATTTATAATGGATATCACTACTGCAAGTCTCCCGACCGTTAGGTACCGGAGTGCTGTCATTCACAAGGGGGGTTAAAGGGGTGGGTCAGTACAGAGGGGATGGCAACAAAGGGGAGCAGGAAATGGCACAGACGCTTCTAATTGTCCCAGAATTATCCAGACATAGATTACTCAGATGACATCTTTGATGACACTGTTAATTATGTTTATAGGAAAAACATGATCGCCATTTCATAAACAGACTGGGACTTTGTTGAATAGAGGGGCCTGAGAGGGGATGGGGAAATGGTGACTATTTCAGTAGATCCCAATGGGACTTACATTGAGGGTACCATTCAAGGGGAAAGAGTAAAAATCCTGGTAGATAACGGAGCCACCAATCCCTGTATCTCGAATAGATTGATCCTACCTGGACCCCTCTCAGGAAAGTACAACACATGCAAGATGTTCAACTGTCCCCATAAAGAGTCCTGTTTCTGCACCTTTGACCTATACCATAGGGCCCAATATGGATAAACACTGATTTGTATTAATATGCAAATGCCCATTAAATTTATTAGGAATAGACCTGTTGAAGAAAGTGCATGTTAACATAAAATGTACATGATGGCAGGCCTATATATGTATTGAGAACAAAGACTGCATTGCCAGACTGGTTGTATGGCAGGGTGGACAAAAGAGTGTAGGCATGCAGTAAAAATGATGTTGGTAGAATGGGTATTGCTCCAGTATATGTTACCTTGAGGGCAGGAGCTCACTTACACAATACCACACTTCCCACGAAGGAGAACAAGGCTTGCAATTAGAGCTACAAGACCTCATTCATTACAATATCAATGAACGAACACAGGGTTCCCCATGTAATAGTCCTATACTCCTTGTTTAAAAAAAAAAAAAAAAAGTGAAACCCCCTCCCCACAAACCAGATGTTTTGAGGTTCTTAATTGACCTTCGTGAGATTAGCAAAATTGTGCAGCTCCGTTTTGCCATTGTTCCTAACATTTCTACAATATTGGCTGGGATACCACAGACAGCATGCTATGTTTCTGTTATTTATTTAAGGAATGCTTTCTTTTCTATACCTTTGCATGAAGATTCACAATATCTATTCCGTTTTACATTTCGGAATAAGAGTTACTGTTTTACAAGAATTCCACAAGGGTATACAGAAAGTCCTTCCATTTACTCATGTGCACTTAAAAAACAGTTAGACAATTTTCACCCTACACCGGACACTGCTGTAATACAGTATACAGATGATCATATGATTGCCAGCACCTCTGAAGATACATGTATTATAAATACTCTGAATATACTGAATTTCCTAGCACAACATGGACATAAGGGTTCCTCTGAAAAAATTCAATTTGTTCAATAGGAGATTGTCAATTTGAGACACCTCCTGTCGAAAGGGCAGCAATATCTGGACCCTCATAGAATACAAACAATATTGCAACTACAACCTCCACAAACAACAGCAGGTGTGCGCATTTCTGGGAATGTCAGGATTTTGACAATGGATTCCAAATTTTTCACTAATATCTAAGCCTTTGTTACAATTGACCACAAAAGATACTCCAATAGAACTGCCTTGGTTAGATGTTCATCAGCATAGTTTTGGGACAATCAAACAGGCCCTTTGTAATGCCCCGGCATTAGGCATGCCTGATTATACAAAGGACTTCCACCTATTTGTGCATGAACAGGATGGGCACTCCCTGGGGGTCCTTACATAGTTACAGGGAAACAAGAGAGACCATGTGCATATTTTTTCACAACACTTGATGCTGTACCCAAGGGCCTGTTGGCCTGCCTGTGTGCAGTTCCAGTGGCCACCTGTAGTGATATTTGTATTTTGACCACTGACTTTGTGTCGCACCACTTTGCACTTGGCTGAGCTGTCCACCGTCACATTAGTGATCACCAGTTACAGACTCCATTTTGTATTCAGCATAGCCTTAGCTTCATTGCCACGTTAAGGGTGCGAGTAGTTTTCAGTACAAACATGTTATGCAACGTGTTTTCTATTCTGTGTGTTCTCTTTCTCACCAAAGAGCTAGGATATATTATTACCGAAGAGCTAGGACATAATATGGAGGGGTTAGTCAGTCAGCACGAAAAGGATGGTACAGCAGGGAACGGCTTAGGCTTGGGAGAGACACCTTGGGAAACTGGCCAGTTCCAACCTGTTTCTTCTTTTAACTCTGACCTAAAATAACCAGCATTTTTTAATACTTCTTGTGCAAGCAGGAGGGGTTTTTCCAGAAAGCTCCTTCTTTGGCTTTTTAAGACATGAAGGAGACCAAAATCGACAGTAGGAGATTCAGAGACCTCAATCAGGATTTTAAACGTCGAATGCCTGATATATTTCCTGTAAGGGTAGAGATCTCTCTTACTCGAGATCGAATGGGGTCATCGGCTTGCTGGCAGAAGGAAGATGAAGCACCTGACAGGCCCTACAGTGATGCATTTTTATTAATTATTTGCTTTAGAGTGTGTATGTATATATATACATATATTAATAATATAACTGTTTGTATCCTTGCATGTATATATTTGCTGTTTATAGAATGAAGATTCTTTATACCGGGTCATACTTCATTGTTGCACATTTTAAAAGTACACTTTTGGCTATTCAAGCCTTCCTTCACAAGCCTTGCGAAAAGCTATAATAAATGTCTTCTTCAGATTAAGAAGTGCATTTCTGAGAATCTTTTTGACTCCTTTCAGTGTGTATATTTTGGCTCAGTCAAATGTAATGCAAAAAACCACCCCAGTTTTAAAGCAAGCCGAGATTTTGACTTTGGGGCATCCCGTCCATCTACATATGCCACGTTCTGTAGACCTGTTAAATAGGACACAGACACAACATCTGACCAACGCAAGGCTAACTCATTATGAACTATGTTTATTTAGTCCATATGTCAAAATACACAGATGTGACACACTCAACCCAGCAACCCTACTACTATTCTTGGCAGGAAAAGACACTACTGAACATGATTGTCTATTACTAACAGAGGAACACAACAAGGGCTGTATAGTTTTGCAGGATACTTCCATGGAAGAAAGAGATGGAGATCTATGGGTGGATGGTTCATGTTTTAAGTTAAAAGATGGCACCACAACCATAGCATATGCCATACCAACTCTCCAGACAATAGTAGAAACATGTAGGTTGACAGAATTATCTGCCCAAGCTGCAGAACGGATAGCTCTCACAAGAGCATGTGAATTGAGTACGAGTTTCACTGTTAGTATTTATACTGGTAGTCAGTATGCTTTTGGTGTGGCCCACAACGTTGAGAAACCGTGGGCTGAAAGAGGATTTGTCACATCTCAAGGAACAAAAATTCAACATGGACTGTCGTTTGAACGACTTTTGAATGCATTATCTCTACCAGCTAAAGTTGCTATTGTGAAATGTAATGCATATAAGAAAATAGTGAATGTTGTAACAAAGGGAAATGCATGTGCAGACATGGTAGCAAAAGAAACAGCACAGAATATTTCATCATGGACTTATGTGATTAGGTCAAAAGTGCAATTAAATGAAATTATAGAACATGATTTTAGTGAAAGGGGTATAGTTGATTTACAAAAACAAACTACACTAGAAGAATTTCAGAGATGGAAGGAGCACGGTATCTGATAAATGAATACTGGAAAGACAAAACAGGTATCAGGTATATGTTACCAGATAGACTGTTATATCCTATGATTTTGATGATGCATGGACTCTCAGACATAGGTCGAGATGTCATAGTGAATAGCAAGAGACTATCTTGGGAAAACAACATTATAAGGAAAACGGCAGACAGAATTTGCAAAAGTCGCATGGTATTCACAATATAACGCAGGATAGGGAATACCACTGCCAACAGGGCATTTTGCACCAGCAGAAGCACCGTTTGATCACCTCCAGATGGATTTTGCTGAACTGTCCCCTAATAACAACTAAAGGTATATTGTGACTGTGGTGTGCCTCTTTAGCAAATGGATGGAGGGATATCTGACAAAAAAGAATGATGCGCTGACTACGACTAAATGTTTATTGAAAGAACTGTTTCCTTATTTTGGTTTGTCATGGATCATTTCTAATGACAATGGTGTTCATTTTGTCAATAAAGTGATGCAGTGGGTGAGCAAGGCAATGGGCATTCAACAAAAATGTCACTGCTTTTATCACCCTCAGGCAGCAGGTGCTGTAGAATATTGGAACTGTATATTAAAATCAAAACTAGTGGCTTTCTTTAGCGATTGGCGGTTTCCTTGGTGGCATTAGCAATGGTTTGGTGACCTGTAGCAAAACTCAAAATTGAGGTTTTATGGCTACCACTGAAGAAAATAAAAGTTCAAATATTAATACTAATAATAATATGAAATTATAGTAATAAATGTTTAGAGATTATGTTTACAAGACAACATAATACACCTCAAATAGAGGTTTTTTTTAAATACATATTTGGAACTATAAAAAGGGCAAGGAAAAAAGGCAAAAAATAGTAAATAACAGAACAAAATACTTACAATCATTACAAATCAATCTTAGCAATGTAGCATCCCGCATTACAGAGCAGGTGATTTAGAGTCTCAGGATGTAGTGGTCCACAATATCTTAACACATAACCGAAAGGATGAGACGTTGAGCGAGGGGAGGTTTAAGAGTGGGGGTGGGGATGTGAACTGGGTTGATATCTGCGTAGAGGCTGCAATTGGACCTTGGCGGGACAGGTTTAGCAGAGCAGGCCTTGTGCTGGACAGTGGCTGGATTAGCTGAGTGGAGTTGACTGTCCATAGCAAGCACTGAATATTTTGGATTTTGAAGGGGCAGATTTGCATTGGCGGGTGCATTAGAGATATTCTGTGCAGGGAGCTAGATGACTATCTCATTGGGGAAGGGTGTGCTGGTCCGGTCGTGCTGTGAACTTTGCGATTGGTGGAGCCATTGTTCATGGTGAGTGCTTGATTAGGAGTTGTGCTGGGTGGAGGCTAGCGTGCTGGACAGTGGTTGAATTGCCATCTTGGTAGGACAGTTTGTGGATGGGTACAAATAAGCCTTGCTTTAGGAAAAGGGTGAAGGAGACAGTGTCAGATGGTGGGAAGTGATGGGGTAACTTGTGCCAGGAAGGGACAGTTGTGCTGATCCGGGATGGATTAACAGCGGTGTGCGGCTGGCTTTGATGGAGGATTGTATTAGAAAGATAGGTCAAGTTGTAAGAGGGCTGAATTGGTACATGGGAGGGAATGTTTATCTGGATAGGGGTTGTTGTGCAGGACTGGAGATGGATTGTGATGTGGGTGGGACAGGTAGAGCTGGGGGATGGTTGTGGGTCATGTTGTGCAGAGCGCTTCCTTTAGGAGCAGGGTGTACATGGTGGGGGATAGATTAGGAACTGGAGGTGCAAGATGTGCAGGACGTGGCCAAATTAAATTTTTTAGCACAGGTGCTTTGACGGGCAATGGTTGGAGGATATGGGCAAGAAATACTGCTTGTTGGTATATGGGACAGGCAGGATGTGTCGGGCAGGACCTGGCACAGGATCTGGGTGAGGCAAGTTGTGATACGAGGGTGAAGTAAGAGCAATGTGTGGCATATGCTGCAAAGTCTGTTTTAGGATTTGGATTTGGCAGGTGATAAAAATTGGTTCATAAAGGGCATCACGTTCAGGCGGCTGGATTATTATCTAGATGGGGCAGAGTGTGCTAGGCTGGAAGACGAACTGAATGGAACATGTTCTGCTGGGTGGGTTGTGATCTGTGTGGGGCAGGGTGTCCAGGCCATCAGATTGGGCCAGATTAGGACTCAGGCAGGGCTGGTTGTGCTGTGCCAGGATATAGGAATGGGAGGTTGTGCTGTGTGACAGTTGGATTCTGAACTGGGTGGGGCAGAGTGTTCTGAATGGGGTGACTTGTTATGGATCTGATTTTCTAATGGGCATGATAGGTAGAATGTGCAGGGATGGATAACGGACATGTTCTACAGAGGGGGCTGGGTGGGGCAGGATGGGCAGAGTGCGAGTTTGGATCTAGGTTGGCCAGATTGAATTGGGTGGAGGCTGCATTACATTCTGGAACGAGAAAGCTGAGCTCCATGGAGACATAATTAGAAACTGGGCGTGCTAGAGTACGCACAGCAAGGCAAGATTGGTAGGACAGTGGTGCAGGTTTTGTAGGCCTGTGCTAGATTTGCATTGTGATAGGGCAGGTGTTTTTTTGGAGGGTTCTCAAATGGGTAAAAACCACACTGTGCAGAGCGCTTGGTGGGCAGATAGTGGTAAGTGACATTCGGGTTTGGATCGCCTTACATCGGCTGGGTGGGCAGAATGGAGCATGGAATAAGTACATGTTGTGCTGAAATAAGATATGGATGGAAATGCGGTATTGGGCAATTTCCATGTATCAGTTTAAGAATTGGTGGATAAAGAGTTTGGTATAAAGGAGGATTTCTTTAGAAACTGAGTGGAGCAGATTGAGTTGCTCGAGGGCTGGACTCGGAGAAGGGGTTGGAGCAGAATCTGGGTCAGACTGTTTGTAAAGAGGTACACGGTTGCTTTAATTGGGTGGAGGCTGCATTACATTCTGGAACGAGAAAGCTGAGCTCCATGGAGACATAATTAGAAACTGGGCGTGCTAGAGTACGCACAGCAAGGCAAGATTGGTAGGACAGTGGTGCAGGTTTTGTAGGCCTGTGCTAGATTTGCATTGTGATAGGGCAGGTGTTTTTTTGGAGGGTTCTCAAATGGGTAAAAACCACACTGTGCAGAGCACTTGGTGGGCAGATAGTGGTAAGTGACATTCGGGTTTGGATCGCCTTACATCGGCTGGGTGGGCAGAATGGAGCACGGAATAAGTACATGTTGTGCTGAAATAAGATATGGATGGAAATGCGGTATTGGGCAATTTCCATGTATCAGTTTAAGAATTGGTGGATAAAGAGTTTGGTATAAAGGAGGATTTCTTTAGAAACTGAGTGGAGCAGATTGAGTTGCTCGAGGGCTGGACTCGGAGAAGGGGTTGGAGCAGAATCTGGGTCAGACTGTTTGTAAAGAGGTACACGGTTGCTTTAATTGGGTGGAGGCTGCATTACATTCTGGAACGAGAAAGCTGAGCTCCATGGAGACATAATTAGAAACTGGGCGTGCTAGAGTACGCACAGCAAGGCAAGATTGGTAGGACAGTGGTGCAGGTTTTGTAGGCCTGTGCTAGATTTGCATTGTGATAGGGCAGGTGTTTTTTTGGAGGGTTCTCAAATGGGTAAAAACCACACTGTGCAGAGCACTTGGTGGGCAGATAGGGGTAAGTGACATTCGGGTTTGGTTCGCCTTACATCGGCTGGGTGGGCAGAATGGAGAATGGAATAAGTACATGTTGTGCTGAAATAAGATATGGATGGAAATGCGGTATTGGGCAATTTCCATGTATCAGTTTAAGAATTGGTGGATAAAGAGTTTGGTATAAAGGAGGATTTCTTTAGAAACTCAGTGGAGCAGATTGAGTTGCTCGAGGGCTGGACTCGGAGAAGGGGTTGGAGCAGAATCTGGGTCAGACTGTTTGTAAAGAGGTACACGGTTGCTTTAAATTTGGATCAGAGCAAGGCAATTTGTGCTGCAGTGTGTAAAAAGTTAAACTACACAGGGAGGTGCCTTAGGAGTTTGGCGTGTTAGGTGGTGCATGGGGGATTGTGAATTAGCACATGTGTGGAGCAGGCTACACGGGGTTGGTAGTTGGCCGAAGGCTAATTTTGAATCTGATTGGGGCAGTGGTGCAAGGCCGCATCTGAATTAAAACCTGGGTGGTGCATGTCAAGGGATGGAAAAGGAGCTGGGTACAGCAGGGAGGGGTCCGTGAGGGGTCTGAATTTGTATCAGGGCAGGTATTGTGACTTGAATTTTTGCTACTGCTGGTGGGGAATTTTCTTAGTTACTTATTCTCTGTAACTAAGACTTATCCTAAACAATAAGCATTCTTCTTATAACCTACGCAACTGGCTACCTGATTCATACATGCAAGAAGGTATCTTTGTTTACAACACTGGTGATGACTGGAGAAAGAATCTATGTGTGGGAGGAAATTGAAGAGAAATTGATCCTACAAAGGAAACTAAGAGGAAGATTAAGAAAAAAACAAATTTAAGCCTGAAGTGAAGAGCAATACCCTGGAAGCCCCACCAGTGTCTTTTACATCTGACAGCCCACAGCTAACTCTAGAGTAAAGGGCTTAATTTTCAAGTGTATGCTGACTCAGTATTGTGAATTCAGGTGCCACAAGCAGCATACAGCCTTGTGGTGAGTAACTGGCAGAGTGGCAGTGTAACTGAGGAGGACTGCGTGTAACTCATGCAGAGCTGAGCTGAGTTTGTATATTTACAATCTGATTTACTGAGAGCCCAGACTGTGAGAATCTTTTTGTACTGTTTTGGCCAACATTGGAGTAAGTGGATATCGTCACACGCACACCTCCGCCATTTTTGTTTGAGAACATTTACTGGCAGATTCCTGGCCAGCAGTACACCAGCGGGGTAAGGGGTGCAATGGTGCATTCCTGGCAGTTCTGATCGGAGGTTTGGATCGGCAAACTCCTGCCATAATTGACATTCAGACGCACAACGGCACCTTCTGGAATTTGGGTTTGGATTTTCTTACTGCCATGCAAAGTTGAAATTGCGGATTTGAAGCATCTCCAGGTATCTGGAATTTTGGAGGAATTCCAGGTGAGAGGTCGCTCACCGAGGACTCTGAGTGTTACTGGTGGCTACTGTCCTATGCCATGTTAAATTTGGTTGCAATGCCATAGCAGTATATGTCTGAATGCTGTTGCTAACTTACTGCCTGCGTACTATGCCATGGTTGATTGTCTGTGGTCTTTTATCCCTAGTCATGTCAGATGTGTTGTGTGGGTGATGAAGGATAGTGTTGAGTGTTAAGGGTTGTGTACCCTGGTATTACGTTGCAGAGTTGTGTACTTTAGCAAGGGGTCGTGTACCCTGGTGTAACGTTGTAGGGTCTTGTATTCTAAGGTGGGGTTGTGTACCCTGGTGTTACGTTGTAGAGTTGTGTACTCGAGCGTGGGATCGTGTACCCTGGTGTTATGTTGTAGAGTTGTGTATTCTAGCATAGGGTTGTGTACCCTGGTGTTATTTTGTAGAGTTATGTACTCTAGCGTGGGTTTGTATACCCTGGTAATACGTTGTACAGTTGTGTACTGTGGCATGGGGTCGTGTAGCCTGGTGTTACATTGTAGGGTTGTGTGCCCTAGTGTTGTGAAGTGTCTGTCCTAAGAGGTTAGGGAGAAGAGTAGGGTATGTGTATCGCGTCCGACAGTGTCCACCTCAATGTCTAGTTTGTTGCAGAAGGGGGTGAGTGTGAGTGTTGTGCCCCAGTGATGCGAATGTTGTACTCCAGTGGTGCAAACCTTGCACCTCAATGCTCTAGTGTATTGCAGAAGGGGGTGAGCACGGGTGTTTCACCCCAGTGATGTGAATGTCTTTTTAAGTCCTGCAGACGATTACATGATGTGATCCTTACTGTATCTGTTAAAGGACTGTTTGATCATTTATGGTGTGAATGTCTCTAAGGTTCCCTAAGTCTTGCAGGGGATTACATAATGTGATTTTTAACCCCTTGGGTGCCGTGGACGTAACGTTTACGTCCTCTGCAGCACCGCACGGGTGCCGAGGACGTAAGTGTTACGTCCTGCACCAGGCCCACGGGGGGAGCGAGGAGAGTGCCAGCGCTCCCCTGCAGGCCTCGCACCCCTCTCCCCTAGGCAGGGATGGAAGGGGAATCGTCCCCCCTCCCCATGACATCTGATGACAGTGTGCAATTACCCACTGACCTCATCAGAGGCAGCCCCCATTGTGCAGGAAACTGCATTTCTCTTCCGTTCAGGGGTGGGGCAGGCAGAGGACATTAAAGGAAAGGAAAGGAAAGGCTTTTCCTTTCATGTCTGTCTGAGCATTTCTGCAGTCAGACCGTGAAGTGATCGGGCTGCAGAAATGCACACTAGACACCAGGGATTTTTGTATTGTTTTGTAATTGACATGAGTGGAGCGACCCCTTGAGCAAGGGTCGCACGCCAGGGGGGCAATTTTTTATTAGACCTTTACTGCCCTCCCCGGGGGAAGATTGGCCTATTTTAATTAGGAAGATATTCCTCCAGGGGGGGCAGAAACCTCTGGACACCAGGGATCTTTTTTTTTTTTTTTACACATGGGGAGTGACCATTTAGGCAAGGGTTGCTACCCTGGGTGTTAAATTTATTTTAGGCCATTTCTGTCCCGCTGGAGGGCAGATCAACCTATTTTTATTAGGCCAATTTTCCCCCACAGGGGGGCAGAACTCACTAGACACCAGGGATTTGTTTTGTGATAATTTCACAAAACAGGAGCGAACCCTTAGGCAAGGGTTGCTCCCGTGGGGGCAAATTTATTTTAGGCCATTTCCGCCCCCCTTGGGGCAGATCGGCCTATTTTAATTAGGCCGATCTGCCCCCAAGGGGTGCAGAAACTACTAGGCACCAGGGATTTTTTTTTTTTTTTTTTTTTACAGATGGGGAGCAACCCATTTGGCAAGGGTTGCTCCCTTGGGGGGCAATTTCAATTGAGGCCATCTCTGCCCACCCTGGGGGCAGATCGGCCTATTTTTCCTAGGCCAATCTGCCCCCAAGAGGGCCCGAAACCACTAGACACCATGGATTTTTTTTGTGCCAATTTCATGCAAGGGAGTGACTCCTTAGGTAAGAGTCACTCCCCTGGGGGGGCTAATTTATTTTAGGCCATTTCTGCTCGCCTTAGGGGCAGATTGGCCGGTTTTAATTAGGCTGAAACAACTTGGCACCACAAATGTTTTTATTTTTTACAGATGAGGAGCGACCCCTTAGGTAAGGGTCACTTCCCTATGGGGGCAAATTTATTTAAGGCCATTTCTGCCCCCCTTGGGGGCAGACTGGCCTATTTCTATTAGCCCGATCTGCCTCTGGCAGGGCAGAAACCACTTAGGCACCAGGGATTGGTTTGTGTGTGTATATTATTTTTTTTGGGGGGGCAGCCTCTTGGGCATGGGTTGCTCTCCATGGGGGGCACATTGCTGTTGGCCATTTTGATTGGCCTATTTTTGGAAGGCTCCGCTGCCCCCAAGGGGGGGTGGGGTGGCAGAGAGCCCAGCAGAGACCAGGGAAGATGTTTTTTTTTTTTTTAAAGAGGGTTAGGTATGGCCATACCCCCACCCCAGATAAATGGGGACAAAGTTGTTCTGCCCACCGGGGGCAGATGGGGCAATTACCCCCAATCCACTCCCTGGGGGTGAGGAAGCCTACTAGATGCTAGGGAATTTAAAAAAAAAAAAAAAAAAAGTGGGGTGGTGGCTACCAACTAGTATGGGCATGGTTATGCCCCCACCCCAATAAAGGGGGTAACAGTCTTTCAGCTCTCCCCCCACACACTGAAAGATCTTATCCCAATAGCAAGCAAGAGGACATTTGATTATTTTTGGTTTTGGTTTTACATTTGGGCCGTGAGAGCTTGTCTAACTCTCAAAATCGTCCCACTTGGAATGGTGAGGGCTGCACTTTTTGGACCTTGGGACGCTGCCATGTAGAAAAATCTACAAAACCTAGACACATCTGAAAACTAAACATCTGGGTGAGTCCAGGGTGGTGTGCTTCACATGCACCCGCACCATTTTCCTACCCACAATGCCCTGCAAATCTCCAACTTTGCTTGAAATCACACATTTCCCCCACATTTTTGTGATGGAACCTTCCAGAATCTGCAGGAAACCACAAACTTCCTACCACCCAGCATTGTTGCATCTATACTGATAAACATTTTGCCCACTTGTCACCCTAAAAATGTTTTTTTCAAACTGCCCTTTTGGACCAGCTTTGGGTCCCTCTCAATTTAGACATGTTTTGGTTGTTCCCTGTCACGGCACTTGACTCACCTATACAAGTGAGGTATCATTTTTATCGGAAGACTGAGGGGAACGTTGGATGGTAGGAAATTTGTGCCGGTGCTGTGATTTCACACAGAAATGTGGGAAAAATTTATTTTTTTAGCTTAATTTGAGGTTTGCTGAAGATTCTGGGTAAGAACACACTGGGGGATCCACGCAAGTCACACTTCCCTGTACTCCTTCGTTGTCTAGTTTTCAGAAATGTCTGGGTTTGGTAGGTTTTCCTAGATGGCTGCTGAGCCCAGGACCAAAAATGCAGGTCCCACCTCTCCCCGCCCGCAAAAACAGGTAGTTTTGTATTTGATAATTTTGATGTGTTCACGTAGTGCTTTGGGGGCATTTCTTGTCCGGGCACTAGGCCTACCCACACAAGTGAGGTACCATTTTTATCGGGAGATGTGGGGGAATGCTGTGAAGAAGGAAGTTTGTGGCTCCCCTCAGATTCCAGGACTTTGCAGCACCGAAATGTAAGGAAAAAATGTTTTTTTTTGCCAAATTCTGAGGTTTGCAAAGATTCTGGGTAACAGAATGTGGTGAGAGCGCCACAAGTCACCCTATCCTGGGTTCCCCTAAGTGTCTACTTTGCAGAAACGTCCAGGTTTGCTAAGTTTTCCTAGGTGCCAGATGAGCTAGAGGAAAAAATCCACAGCTAGGCACTTTGCAAAAAACAGGTCAGTTTTCTTTGGGACAATGTGATGTGTCATGTGTTTTGGGGCATTTCCAGTCACGGGCACCAGGCCTACCCACACAATTGAGGTACCATTTTTATCGGGAGATTTGGGGGAATGCTGGGTGGAAGGAAAGGTGTGGCTCCTCTCAGACTCCAGAACTTACTATCACCGAAAAGTCAGGAAAGTGTTTGTTTTGCCAAATTTTGAGGTTTGCAAAGATTCTGGCTAACAGAACCTGGTGAGAGCACAACAAGTCACTCTATCCTGGGTTCCCCTAGGTGTCTAGGTTTAAAAAATGCACAGGTTTGGTAGGTTTTCTTAGTTGCCAGGTGAGCTAGAGACCAAAATCCATAGCTAAACACTTTCCCAAAAACAAAACAGTTGTCAAAGTAAAAATGTGATGTGTCCATGTTGTGTTTTGGGGCGTTTCCTGTCGCGGGCACTAGGCCTACCAACACAAGTGAGGTACCACTTTTATCGGGAGACTTGGGGGAATGCTGTGGGCAAGAAGATCTGTGGCTCCTCTCAGATTCCAGGACTTTCTGTCACCGAACTTTGAGGAAAAAGTGTTTTTTGCCAAATTTTGAGGTTTGCAAAGGATTCTGGGTAACAGAACCTGGTGTGAGCGCCACAAGTCACCCCATCCTGGTTTCCCCTCAGTGTCTAGTTTTAAAAAATGCACAGGTTTGGTAGGTTTTCCTAGGTGCCGGCTGAGCTAGAAGCCAAAATCCACAGCTAGGCACTTTCCAAAAAACACGTCAGATTTCAGTGTAAATATGTGATGTGTCCATGTTGTGTTTCCTGCTGCAGGCACTAGGCCTACCCACACAAGCGAGGGACTATTTTTATTGGGTGACTTGGGGAAACACAAAATAGAAGAACAAATGTTATTGCCCCTTGTCTTTCTTATATTTTTTGCTTCCAAATGTAAGACAGTGTATAAAAAAAGACATCTATTTGAGAAATGCCCTGTAATTCACATGCTAGTATGTGTACCATGGAATTCAGAGATGTGCAAATAACCACTGCTTCTCAACACCTTATCTTATGCCCATTTTGGAAACACAAAGGTTTCCTTGATACCTATTTTTCACTCTTTATATTCCACCAAATGAATTGCTGTATACCAAGTATACAATGAAAACCCATTGCAAGGTACAGCTCCTTTATTGGCTCTCAGTACTTAGGGCTCTTGATGAACCTACAAGCCCTATATATTCCCACAACCAGAAGAGTCCAGCAGACATAACAGTATATTGCTTTAAAAAATCTGCTATAGGTGGAAAGAGTTATAGAAGAAAATGTGGACAGAAATGGCTCTTTTTTAATCTCAATTTCAATATTTTTGTATTTCAGGTGTAACTTTCTGTAGGAAAATCTTGAAGGATCTACACAAATGACCCGTTACTGATTTCAGAATTTTGTTTACTTTCCAGAAATGTTTAGCTGCCTGGGATCCAGCATTGATTTCACACCTATTTCTGTCACTAACTGTAAGCAGGCTGAAAGCACAAAAAAATAGTACAAATATGGTATGTCCCAGTAAAATGTCAAAATTGTTTTGAAAAAATGGGTTTTCTGATTCAAGTCTGCCTGTTCCTGAAAGCTGGGAAGATGGTAATTTTAGCACTGCAAACCCTTTGTTGATGCCATTTTCAGGGGAAAACCCACAAGCTTTCTTCTGCAGCCCTTTTTTTTGTTTAATTAAATTTTCGCTGTATTTTGGCTAATTTCTTGGTCTCCTCCAGGGGAACCCACAAACTCTGGATACCTCTAGAATCCCTCGGTTGTTGGACAAAAAGGGCAGAAATTTGGCATTGGTAGCTTATGTGGACAAAAAGTTAGGCGGGCCTAAGTGCAAACTGCCCTAAATAGCCAAAAAAAGGCCTGGCACCTGAAGGGAGAAGGCCTAGCAGAGGAGGGATTAATCTATCAGATGTTATAGGACTGATCATTTATTTCCATCTTTATTTTTTTTAATTATTGATTTGTTTGTATGTTTACTTCCAACTGTTGTCCTTATGTTAAAGGATGATGTTTATTGCCATCCTACATGGTTTGACATTTTCAACTGTTTTTCCCAAGGATGCATTGTGACTTGAAATGTTGCTGTACATCCTCTCCTTAGTTTCCAGTTCCCTGCTGCTCAGTCAGTGTGAGGTTGAAGTTAAGGAAGGCTCACCGATGCCTGGTGGGAATGAATGTCTGCTGGACAGAGTGGGCTCCTGGTCGGACATTTACCATCTTACTACCTGTAACTAAGACTGATCTCAAACAATAAACCACCTTCTTATAATGTACGCAACTAGCTACCTTATTTCCGAGCTGCTGGCAGTAGAGTTATGACCAGGGTGGGGCAGGCTGAGCAGGAATTAATCTACTGGAGTGCTGGGTTTGTATACGGAGGGTTGAAGCTCGATTAGACGCCGGTGGGCGGAATGAACATGCTTTCGATGGGAGTGCTGGGGTAGGTTTCAGGTGGGGGCCGGACCAGGATCTGGGTGGGCAGCGGGGGCCGGACCAGGATCTGGGTGGGCAGCGGGGGCCGGACCAGGATCTGGGTGGGCAGCGGGGGCCGGACCAGGATCTGGGTGGGCAGCGGGGGCCGGACCAGGATCTGGGTGGGCAGCGGGGGCCGGACCAGGATCTGGGTGGGCAGCGGGGGTGGATTAGGATCTGGGTGGGCAGCGGGGGCCGGACCAGGATCTGGGTGGGCAGCGGGGGCCGGACCAGGATCTGGGTGGATCAGGATCTGGGTGGGCAGCGGGGGGTGGATCAGGATCTGGGTGGGCAGCGGGGGCCGGACCAGGATCTGGGTGGGCAGCGGGGGCCGGACCAGGATCTGGGTGGGCAGCGGGGGCCGGACCAGGATCTGGGTGGGCAGCGGGGGCCGGACCAGGATCTGGGTGGGCAGCGGGGGCCGGACCAGGATCTGGGTGGGCAGCGGGGGCCGGACCAGGATCTGGGTGGGCAGCGGGGGCCGGATCAGGATCTGGGTGGGCAGCGGGGGTGGATCAGGATCTGGGTGGGCAGCGGGGGTGGATCAGGATCTGGGTGGGCAGCGGGGGCTGGATCAGGATCTGGGTGGGCAGCGGATCTGGGTGGGCAGCGGGGGTGGACCAGGATCTGGGTGGGCAGCGGGGGTGAACCAGGATCTGGGTGGGCAGCGGGGGCCGGACCAGGATCTGGGTGGGCAGCGGGGGTGGATCAGGGTGGGCAGCGGGGGTGGATCAGGATCTGGGTGGGCAGCGGGGGTGGATCAGGATCTGGGTGGGCAGCGGGGGTGGATCAGGATCTGGGTGGGCAGTGGGGGCTGGATCAGGATCTGGGTGGGCAGTGGGGGCTGGATCAGGATCTGGGTGGGCAGCGGATCTGGGTGGGCAGCGGGGGTGGACCAGGATCTGGGTGGGCAGCGGGGGTGGACCAGGATCTGGGTGGGCAGCGGGGGTGGACCAGGATCTGGGTGGGCAGCGGGGGGTGGATCTGGGTGGGCAGCGGGGGGTGGATCAGGGTGGGCAGCGGGGGCTGGATCAGGGTGGGCAGCGGGGGCTGGATCAGGGTGGGCAGCGGGGGTGGATCAGGATCTGGGTGGGCAGCGGGGGTGGACCAGGATCTGGGTGGGCAGCGGGGGTGGACCAGGATCTGGGTGGGCAGCGGGGGTGGACCAGGATCTGGGTGGGCAGCGGGGGCCGGACCAGGATCTGGGTGGGCAGCGGGGGTGGATCAGGGTGGGCAGCGGGGGTGGATCAGGGTGGGCAGCGGGGGTGGATCAGGGTGGGCAGCGGGGGGTGGATCAGGGTGGGCAGCGGGGGCTGGATCAGGGTGGGCAGCGGGGGTGGATCAGGGTGGGCAGCAGGGGTGGATCAGGGTGGGCAGCGGGGGTGGATCAGGATCTGGGTGGGCAGCGGGGGTGGATCAGGATCTGGGTGGGCAGCGGGGGCTGGATCAGGATCAGGGTGGGCAGCGGGGGTGGATCAGGATCTGGGTGGGCAGCGGGGGCTGGATCAGGATCTGGGTGGGCAGCGGATCTGGGTGGGCAGCGGGGGTGGACCAGGATCTGGGTGGGCAGCGGGGGTGGACCAGGATCTGGGTGGGCAGCGGGGGTGGACCAGGATCTGGGTGGGCAGCGGGGGCCGGACCAGGATCTGGGTGGGCAGCGGGGGTGGATCAGGGTGGGCAGCGGGGGTGGATCAGGGTGGGCAGCGGGGGTGGATCAGGGTGGGCAGCGGGGGCTGGATCAGGGTGGGCAGCGGGGGCTGGATCAGGGTGGGCAGCGGGGGCTGGATCAGGGTGGGCAGCGGGGGCTGGATCAGGATCTGGGTGGGCAGCGGGGGTGGATCAGGATCTGGGTGGGCAGCGGGGGTGGATCAGGATCTGGGTGGGCAGCGGGGGCTGGATCAGGGTGGGCAGCGGGGGCTGGATCAGGATCTGGGTGGGCAGCGGGGGTGGATCAGGATCTGGGTGGGCAGCGGGGGCTGGATCAGGATCTGGGTGGGCAGCGGGGGCTGGATCAGGATCTGGGTGGGCAGCAGGGGCTGGATCAGGATCTGGGTGGGCAGCAGGGGCTGGATCAGGATCTGGGTGGGCAGCGGATCTGGGTGGGCAGCGGGGGTGGACCAGGATCTGGGTGGGCAGCGGGGGTGGACCAGGATCTGGGTGGGCAGCGGGGGCCGGACCAGGATCTGGGTGGGCAGCGGGGGTGGATCAGGGTGGGCAGCGGGGGTGGATCAGGGTGGGCAGCAGGGGCTGGATCAGGGTGGGCAGCGGGGGTGGATCAGGATCTGGGTGGGCATCGGGGGTGGACCAGGATGTGGGTGGGCAGCGGGGGTTGGATCAGGATCTGGGTGGGCAGCGGCGGTGGATCTGGGTGGGCAGCGGGGGTGGACCAGGATCTGGGTGGGCAGCGGGGGTGGACCAGGATCTGGGTGGGCAGCAGGGGTGGATCAGGATCTGGGTGGGCAGCAGGGGTGGATCAGGATCTGGGTGGGCAGCGGGGGCCGGACCAGGATCTGGGTGGGCAGCGGGGGCCGGACCAGGATCTGGGTGGGCAGCGGGGGCCGGACCAGGATCTGGGTGGGCAGCGGGGGTGGACCAGGATCTGGGTGGGCAGCGGGGGTGGATCTGGGTGGGCAGCGGGGGTGGATCTGGGTGGGCAGCGGGGGTGGATCTGGGTGGGCAGCGGGGCTGGATCAGGGTGGGCAGCGGGGGTGGATCAGGATCTGGGTGGGCAGCGGGGGTGGATCAGGATCTGGGTGGGCAGCGGGGGTGGATCAGGATCTGGGTGGGCAGCGGGGGCTGGATCAGGGTGGGCAGCGGGGGCTGGATCAGGATCTGGGTGGGCAGCGGGGGTGGACCAGGATCTGGGTGGGCAGCGGGGGTGGACCAGGATCTGGGTGGGCAGCGGGGTGGATCAGGATCTGGGTGGGCAGCGGGGGCTGGATCAGGATCTGGGTGGGCAGCGGGGTGGATCAGGATCTGGGTGGGCAGCGGGGGCTGGATCAGGATCTGGGTGGGCAGCGGATCTGGGTGGGCAGCGGGGGTGGACCAGGATCTGGGTGGGCAGCGGGGGTGGACCAGGATCTGGGTGGGCAGCGGGGGTGGACCAGGATCTGGGTGGGCAGCGGGGGCTGGATCAGGATATGGGTGGGCAGCGGATCTGGGTAGGCAGCGGGGGTGGACCAGGATCTGGGTGGGCAGCGGGGGTGGACCAGGATCTGGGTGGGCAGCGGGGGTGGACCAGGATCTGGGTGGGCAGCGGGGGCCGGACCAGGATCTGGGTGGGCAGCGGGGGCCGGACCAGGATCTGGGTGGGCAGCGGGGGCCGGACCAGGATCTGGGTGGGCAGCGGGGGCCGGACCAGGATCTGGGTGGGCAGCGGGGGTGGATCAGGGTGGGCAGCGGGGGTGGATCAGGGTGGGCAGCGGGGGCTGGATCAGGGTGGGCAGCGGGGGCTGGATCAGGGTGGGCAGCGGGGGCTGGATCAGGGTGGGCAGCGGGGGCTGGATCAGGGTGGGCAGCGGGGGCTGGATCAGGGTGGGCAGCGGGGGTGGATCAGGATCTGGGTGGGCAGCGGGGGTGGATCAGGATCAGGGTGGGCAGCGGGGGTGGATCAGGGTGGGCAGCGGGGGCTGGATCTGGGTGGGCAGCGGGGGTGGATCAGGATCTGGGTGGGCAGCGGGGGTGGATCAGGATCTGGGTGGGCAGCGGGGGCTGGATCAGGATCTGGGTGGGCAGCGGGGGTGGATCAGGATCTGGGTGGGCAGCGGGGGTGGATCAGGATCTGGGTGGGCAGCGGGGGCTGGATCAGGATCTGGGTGGGCAGCGGATCTGGGTGGGCAGCGGGGGTGGACCAGGATCTGGGTGGGCAGCGGGGGTGGACCAGGATCTGGGTGGGCAGCGGGGGTGGACCAGGATCTGGGTGGGCAGCGGGGGTGGACCAGGATCTGGGTGGGCAGCGGGGGTGGACCAGGATCTGGGTGGGCAGCGGGGGTGGATCTGGGTGGGCAGCGGGGGCTGGATCTGGGTGGGCAGCGGGGGTGGATCTGGGTGGGCAGCGGGGGTGGATCTGGGTGGGCAGCGGGGGTGGATCAGGATCTGGGTGGGCAGCGGGGGTGGATCAGGATCTGGGTGGGCAGCGGGGGTGGACCAGGATCTGGGTGGGCAGCGGGGGTGGACCAGGATCTGGGTGGGCAGCGGGGGTGGACCAGGATCTGGGTGGGCAGCGGGGGTGGACCAGGATCTGGGTGGGCAGCGGGGGTGGACCAGGATCTGGGTGGGCAGCGGGGGTGGACCAGGATCTGGGTGGGCAGCGGGGGTGGACCAGGATCTGGGTGGGCAGCGGGGGTGGACCAGGATCTGGGTGGGCAGCGGGGGTGGACCAGGATCTGGGTGGGCAGCGGGGGTGGACCAGGATCTGGGTGGGCAGCGGGGGTGGATCAGGATCTGGGTGGGCAGCGGGGGTGGATCAGGAGGTGGGTGGGCAGCGGGGGTGGACCAGGATCTGGGTGGGCAGCGGGGGTGGATCTGGGTGGGCAGCGGGGGTGGACCAGGATCTGGGTGGGCAGCGGGGGTGGATCTGGGTGGGCAGCGGGGGTGGATCAGGAGTGATGCGCGACAGGTCAGAGCAGGGCACTGAACGAGGCTCTGGGTGGGACAGTCGGCAGTACTGCGGTGGGTGGGCCGGGCGCAGGCTGTGGTCGCTGGGCGCCTGAGGGGTCGTGTGCGCTGGGGCGGGTTCCAGGCGGGGCGAGGACGAGGCTGTCGGGGCCCCTCACAGTGCACGCGGAGCGGGGGCGGGTAACGGCGGTCGCGGAAGGTTAAGTGCTGGCAGAGGAGGTGGTCGGACGGCACCGCTGGGGGTTTTCGCCCGAGGTAAGGTCCTACCGGAGCTGCGGGACCCGCGCTCCTCTCGCCCCTTCGAGTGAGGGACTGAGGGTTGGGTCCCCAGCTCCACTCTTGAGTGACAGGCGGCGTCCCGCAGCCACGCCCGCCCCTACAGTTTCGATTCTCGGCGCGCGCGGCTGGCGGTGTGACGCAGCGGCCTCCTCACGCGCGAAAGTCCGACGGGCTCGAGCCGTCAGCGGCTCGCGACGGACGCTGGGTGTGTTTTGGGTTAAAAAGGCAGCGCAGTGGCGCGAGACCCGGGGGGAGAGGACGGGGAGAGTCAGCGCGCGCTCCGCCAGTAGAGGGAGCGCCCGCCGGTAAGAATGAGCGCAGCGCCGGTGGGACGCTGGGAAGAGTGAGTGCCCACACGCGGGAGTGTCAGTGAGTGAGCGCGTTAGGTCAGGTGAGCCGGAGGGAGCAGCTTGCAGGGGAGCGCGCTTCAGATTTTCCGACGCTGCGGCCGTCATTTTATGTTGACATCCACTCTCGCTCGGTTGCATGAGCGGGAGCTGAAGGGGATTTGCCGAGTACCCGGCCCCTCGTGTCGAGCTGTGAGGGGCCGTTTGCCCCCCCCCGGAGTATCCATTTGTCTTCAGTCACCTGGGCCAGGAGGGCGGTAATTGGGCCGTTAGAGTTTGAGCCGTTACAGGTGGAGTCAGCAGCTCTTGAGGTGAATGCATGACATGGCGACTCCTGCCGCCCCCGGGTTTGCAGATCACAAGGGAGATCTTCCGCCTCGTTGCAGGCATGCTCGCCACATTTTACAAAGAGGCTTTATAAAAGTGCGGCGTGTGGTTAAGAGGGCCGGGCATGTGCAGATCTGCGAGTCACACACTCGGCCTCCCCGGTGTTTGCAGTGCCTGGAAGCCGCCGTTTCACTCTTTGATTGGAAGAGCACGGACTCTGGCAAATACCATCTGCGTAAGAGTTGCTTTTCTTGAAGCACAGTTTAAATATGGTCGGCAGTGTTACTGTCTACATGAGTTCAGTATGACCTGGATGTTACTGTTAAATGCTTCATAGAGCTGAGGTCTTCCTGCCCAGATGGCAGCCTAACTTGTTTTTTTCAGTGCAGTTTTTAGAGACGTCTGATGGTTTGCAATGTTTTCCCACTTGTCCTTGGCCACGTTTACTTGAGAGCAGGATCTCATCCTGTATTCTGACTGAGAGCTTTCTGTTCATAAAAATGTCCTACGGGATTTCTTTCATTGTGTTTACTTAGGCTGCCTGTAAACTTACAAGTGTCACATGTTCAGCCAGTGCTGAGAACGCTGCTGTCTCGGCCCAGCGATCACATTTCAGTAAACAGTGGTTGCGGTAGTTAGTCTTCGTGTACTGGAAAACCCCCACATTGCTAGCACATTATAAGGTTGCTGCAAAAGTATGTGTTTTGGAGGGAGGGGCGGGGGGTGTAGCTTGTGCTACATACTGAAATACACTTTAGCAAAAGCAACTTAGTTACCAGTGCGGTGGTTTTCCAATATGCGTTGACCAGCGTAACCCCAATTTAATGAGCATATAGATTGCCAGAAAAGTGGCCTGAATTTAGACCTTCAAGGTGTCAATATTTAGTCCTATATTTCTACCTGTGGCTGTCCAGGGTTTTGAGTCTGAACCTCTTGCTACCCCAGTGTGAGCTCGCTGTTGAACGAGGAGGAACTTACAGAATGCCACTGCACCATGAAATTTAAGTACAGTTACCATAGAAGGTCGGGTTATGCAGGTGGTGTATATTTCTGCACATTATCTTCTGTCAAATAATCGCTATTATAATTTTTTTTTTTTTTTTTTTTTTTTTTTTTTTTTTTTATAGAATCTGACAAAAGTAGCGCTTTGACATGGGCCTTCAGCGTGGGGTGATGGACGCAGTGCAATAAATATGGTGATGCTCATTTCACACCCCAGGGGGATGTGGCAACGTACTAGGGTGCAGAAAAGATTTATCTGCGGGAAGCAGTAAATGAAATTAGAGGGATCCAGTAGTTGTTGTTGAGACAAATTCAGTTAGCTCCATTGAAATATGCCGAGTTTGTCCTGGTGATTCTACCAAAACCGAGACACAGTCTGAACTTTGCCCACTTTTTGTTTGGAGCAGAAACTTTTAGTCAGTGTTGGAACATTTCTTATTTTAACTCAAGGTCGGCCCAAAACAAAGGACTGACTTAAAGGGCCATCAGCCCTTCTTTTCCTTGGGCTCCAGACAGCTCACAGGCAGGATGATGCTCAACATGTAGATGCCAATGCAGTGGAGTCAAACACAGGCACACATCTTATCATCCCACAAGTACTTAAGGGAAACTAAGATTCAGAAGCAGGTTTTTAACTTTGTACACTTGCTGATGAGCTCACTGACCAATCTGCCACCAATAGATGAGAATTTCCCCTCCCTGTACCTAAACCTCTCCTGCCCCAGTTGAGAGCCTTTGCTCTCTGGAGCTCAGAAATAAAAGCCTGTCTGGGCTGAGGTGTAGAACACCCCTCCCCACAGTGTGATCTGCATTCCAAGACACAGAGCTTCAAAAAAGCTCACCACATTTAGTATGCAAATCTGGCCTTCCATCTGGCACCTGGACAGGTGGGAAAAGTAGCTATGCAGGAGGTGTCACACTTCTGAGCTGGTCATACCCCTAGGTTAGCCAGCCCGAAATGGATACCATATAGGAAATTCCACCATCTTGTGCATGGGGGGGATTTAAGAACCTCTGGACAGGTTGATGCCCACTCCCCACACAAAGTGGTCATCTAGGAGGTGTAGTGACTCCAAGGGTAAGTAACCTATTCGCTACTACCCTTCACCTGCTTAGAAAGGTTGTGTGGTACATCACTCGTATACAGTGAATGTACTGTTACTTTTGTGGTTATTTATGCGTTGCAGTGCTCACTTCCATTGGAGAAACATATTTTTTTTTTTTGCGTAATTATTTTGACTTTATTTCTTTTGATAAAGTGAAAAGAAAGTTGTTAAAAAGAAAGTTTGCCTGGTGGGCACAGTCAGGGGATACATTGCAAACTGGTCTCTTTCTTTCCCGTTCAGACTGTCATTCCCTCTTTAAGTTACCCATTATGTATGACAATCTTTCAGAAGGGACTGATTAACTTGTTTTCTCGTACCCCTTTCAGTATATTGTAATGGAATCTGAACTTGGGGCCAGATGTAGCAAAGGGTTTTTCCCATTCTGTGTCAGTGGGAAAATGTGTTCGTACATATGGCCCTTAGTGTTAACCTTTCTGATTGGTTCTCCTTTCGGACCACCTACATAGTTGCCTGATAAGGCTTTTGACATTTACAGCTGCTTTTTTCTTGTAGCAATTACATAATCGATGCATGTCAGTAAATTGCAAGCACTGAGTGTCCGCCCCACATCCACATGTTTCAGACAAACTAGTCATTTGAAACTGAGCTTCTTTCCTCCATAAAGTGACTCCTTTCAATTTGAGGCAATCTATTAACCTCCTGACCTGTTATTACCCAGAGGGTGTCCTTGTGGTGGAAATCTGTTAGGCATCCCTTCTCACTTCAGTCAAACTATTTCTTTGGAATCGAAAATGCAGAGAACATTTTGCATGTTCAGTGCTGCAGGAATTTCATGTATATCCATTCCTCCGGATCCTGCAGAATCGGCAGGTCGAAATTTCAGACAGAATAGAAAGTTACCTGCCTTTAACAACTGTCTTCCTGGTGGATACTCAGTCCTGCCTACATTCCCGGTCTGAAGGATGGCTTGAGATAGAGGCTTAAAAGAAGTAAAAATTTAGACTGTTGCACTGCAGTCCCTAATTGATGATCTCCTTGTGACCTTTCTTTTGAAAGGCCCAGAAAAAAATGGATTGGGAACTGACGTCACTGCACTGAAATGAGCGCTTTATTGCTCCTGTGACGTGGTGTAAATTTTACTGCCAACATTGAGTCATCGTCCCCTAATGGTGCAGGAGAGCTTTTGTAAGTTTCCCGATTCAGTCTGGCACCTGCGATATTCAAGAGGTGAGGAATCTGCAGGTTCTAGAGCATGCACCAGAAAGATCATTACCAAAGAGAATTAACTTTTTCATCTTTGGCATTGGGTTGACAAACATATTGTACATTGTATCAGTAAAATGCTAAAGTTGCACTCAAGGAAGAGGAGAGCCCCATATAGCAGGCTGGTAAGAGGTGAGTAGAAGGATGTTTTCACTCGTTGGCAGGGTGTTTGGGACAAAAAGGAATCAACTCAGTGCCCCCTTCAGCAGTTGGCTTGACACATTAGTTTATGATTCTCAAGATGGGCTTTCAGGTAAAATCTGTCTCCCATTCCTTTGAAATCACCTCATGTGTTAAACTGTACATGGAAAACTCTGCAATATCTCCCCAGTGCCAAGGGGTATCATAGCAGGCTCCAGCCACTCCTTTACATGTGACATCATGAAGCCATATAAAACGTTATTCAACACAGTGCTTTTTTTGTTCTGCACCCTACACGGATTGGAAATCCTCCATTTGGTTTTTACTGAATTTCTTCAATGGAAATAATTATCTTGGCAATGTTCTTTTAAGGCAACATTGTTCTCTCAAGTCAAAGTTTGAAAAAAAAGGTAATTCTTCTCACAAATAGATTTCTACCTTTGATCCCAAAGTTGTCTTTCTTTGGTGTTTAGTGCCTCAAACACGACACCGGTTCTATGATCAGTATCGTTTTTTAACTCCCATGATTTCAGGGAGAAGGTAGCCCAGGTCTTCACTGGACAGACCCAAAACCATGGGGACTATTCCCTCCACGGTCTACTCCCGCACGGGCAAATTATCTAAATAACTCCTCTCCAAGGAGGAAAGCCTCTTTTTTATGAAGTATAATCTGCATTACGGAGCTCTGTTCCCAAGGTGTTCCCTTTCTACTAACCCATTTGAATGACAGCAGAGGCAGTCCCCAAAACCAGCCTCAACATCATCCTTTAAGGTGCTACCAGCACTTGAGAAGCTGCACCTGTTTGTCCCCTGCTTTGATACAGACTGACCCTGTTTAGAGCCGCACCTGCTTCAGACCAACTCCCTGCTGCTTTGTTGCTGACCTTGTTCGTTGGTCAGCGATGAGCACACTAACTCTGGAATTGACTTACCACCTGTTTCTAGGACGCACACTATTTTGGTTTAAGGTAATGAGGAAGTTCAGGCTCTTGTATATTCCTCTTCCATGTGTCCAATTGTTTCCAAGAATGAATGAGCTATTTTGTTGAGATGTTGGTGCCATACAGATTCTCCCAATTGTTCCACTTATTGATGAGTTGGTCAGTGATGCAGACAATCTCTACATTTTCCTACCCTGCTCATGGTACTGATGACGTCTGTTAGTGTTTTACAGAAATGATGTGGGACTAGACAGTCTTCTAGAGGTGACCATTGGCGGTCTTCTGGTCTGTCTGAAGAGGTTGCCCTTTTCACAGCAGTGATCTGTAAAGAGGCAGAAAGTCTGGAACTTCTTCTGTTGAGGAGACTAAGGCTAACATGCTGACAGAGATTCTAAAGATTCCTGCACTGCCTCAGAATCTTTTAATGAGGATTTGTTTTACCTTTTGCTTCCAGCCTAGGACAAGCTTTCCTCTGCTCTTGTAGTGAGTCGCCAGATGCCTAAGTACCATAGGCTCCTGCTGGTATATCCCAAATGTATTTCTTCTCCCCTTTGCCTGAAGCACTTTACCCATCCCTCTTCCCTGCCATCCCCTGTCGATGAGCCCAAGTGCATTAATGCTATTAGGGAATTGCTTTTCTGTGAGAGTCTGTATTTTCCGCCACTCCTAGGAGGTGCTGTCTCTTCTGAGCATGGTGGTCTTTGACTTAGTCTATGCCAGTAGGCCTGGGATGTTACTCCTGCTACTTTCAGGACGCCCATTACATAACAATGGGGTAAACCAATAGGACCTGGGCACTGATTGGTGCAAAATAAGAATTGATCCAAACGGACACTGCCCAAGGTATGTCAAATAAATTGGACAGTCCTGACTCTGTAACCATAGTCCAATGTCCTCAGCCCCAACCAGGGGAAGTATGTCCATCCTAAAATAAAGAGTCCAATAATAATACAACACACAGAGAACATCAATAGAACTGAATTCAAAATTGTATTGAAATTCGGTAGTGTCTATATATCTACATTATTTACATTTGATTTCATAGTTGCTCCATTGTGTGACATATAAGTGCTCAGAAAGACATGCTTGTGCATACGTAAAGGAAAAGGAGAAAAAACAATTTCCATTCATTAAATTAGAAACACTATTCTATTATATCAAGCCTGTCTGATAGTCTTCCCTTAAGATCAATTAATAGCCATTGTGGATACAATGTATGAGTCCGTATAATTTCTTTGTTGACCTTGTAGTCAGTCCAGGCTGTAAAGATAGATCTTTGTTGACGTTTGGACCCTAGACATTGGAGGCCAATTAAAACCTTCCAGACAGGTCTTCATCAGGACAGATTTTTGTAGTAAAGGGACCAACCTAATTTTGGTAGTCCCAAAAGGGGTATTTGTGTAATTAATAGGCAATGTGAAGGCTCACCAGCTCTTCATTTGAATTATTAATTTTTTTCAGGCCCGCAATGCGAATATGTCTGATAAAAGCCCAAGTACTTGAGTAGAGTGGTGCCATTGCACAACTTAATCTGTTATTTTTTTTTTCTTTTTTAAGTTGATTTAATTTAATCAAGATCTTCCTAGTTTATCTTCATTGTCTCTGGTAGCATTTTTAGAGAAGGCACCAGACTAGACCTCACATACCAATTTAACCAGATCATCCTTATTTTGTGACACATTTAGATCTAGCTCAGGTTCCCATTGAATAAAAAAAGTGCAGGACAAATTCTCTACTGTTTATGGTTATTAGCTGTGCATTTCACACAGCTTTGAATTACATTTTATTTATATATATATATATATATATATATATTCAAAACTTTCACAGTAACGCACACTCGGGAAATCAAAAGCTGGTAGTGTTTATTACCACACACAACGCGTTTCGGCTGTCAAGCAGCCTTGACCAAATGTATAATTCAACCAATACACACAGCTTAAATATTCTCCAAGCATAAACATAGAAACAGGACAAAGTATTTCTCTCTTTCTCTGGTAAGTATACATAAATAGAAGATACATAGACTAGTTAAATATGAATAAATACATTTTTATATACATATATCTCTCTGTATAAATAAGCTATCCTGATAAATTACAAAATTGATAAAAATACACCAAGTGACAATATCGATATAAATAGGAGTACGGCTTATATATACATATACCTAAAAAGTTTTTTAAATACTCAAAAAGCCAATATCAAAATTACATTCCCTTCTATTTGTAATAATAGACTTCACCTAGTATATATATTATTTGTATGTAACACCTACATTGCTAGATAATGCAAATATTATTCTATTACAGGAAAATACATTCTCCATATAAAAATTATTGCAAAATTACAGAGAAAAAGAAAAAAAACTTGTCACTATTTCAAAATAATCAATACCCATAACACCTCGTGAAGAAAAAAAACAATAGTGAATCCATCCGGACCCCTCCATCCTGAAAAGATATAATCAAATAAATAAATTGAATTAAAATTCATTGAAAAGCCACTACTATTCACATTTTAAACCACTGCTAATCACAATACAAGGAAAGTGTAAGATGCAACAACAGTAATTCACTATCCTATGACGTATTAATCATCAAACAAATGAGTATTGAGCACTTCACAAGTATTCAAACCTCCTTGGTGTCTTAGTTTCCAAGTCAACAATGTATTTAGATTCTTTTTTACGTAAAGTTAATTCCCTGTTACCACCACTATGATGTGATGGCACATGTTCAATCCCAAAGTAAGACAACAGGGTAGAGTCAGAATTTTCATTATCTTGAAAATGTCTAGCTACTGGGTAATGTGGATCCTTAGATGTGATAGCACGCATATGTTGAAGAATGCTTTTTTTTTTTTTTACTACATGTTTAGTACTTCCCACATACCAACAATGGCAAGGACATTCCAATATATAAATGGTAAATGGAGTACTACATGTCAGAAACTGCTTGATTTGTCTATTCATCCCTGGTTTACTTGTGGGATACTCTTTTCTTATCACACTAATACGACATGCTTTACAGTGGCCACATGGAAAGAATCCCTGCAAATTATGTTCCTTTATATGAGGAATAGAAGTAACATCATTCGATCTCAACATATCATGAAGATTACGCCCTCTTCTATAAGTAATCTGTGGCCTTCTCTGAATCACTTTACCAATATTAGGATCACATTTCGAAATATTCCAATGTTTGGAAATGATCTTTTTGATCTGTGTTGTATCTTCATTGTAGGTTAGGATCAATCTGATGGCCTCATTATTCTCATTTTCAACTTTAACAGTATTATCAAACAAAGTCTGAATTCTTTCTACTTTCCTGATTTTCTCCGTAGCCATTTTGATTGCCCAATCCGGGTAACCCCTTGGTTTAAACCTTATAACCATATCTTTCTGTTCTAGTTCAAAAACCTCATCTGTATTGCTAATTCTTTTAGCCCTTAGTAGTTCTCCATATGGAATACTCCATTTAAGTCTATCAGGATGTCCACTGGTGGCATGCAATAGACTATTCCCTGCTGTAGTTTTATGAAAAAGTTCAGTGTTAATCATCTTATCCTTGATCTTAATTCTTGTATTTAGAAAATCAATGGACGATCGGCTTATATTGTATGTCAATCTAATATTACGATTGTTATCATTAAGTTTACCAGTGAACCGTATAGCCTCACCCTCAGATCCTTTCCAGATTATAAACAGATCATCAATATATCTAAGCGCAAAGTGGCAAGATTTATTTCTGGATACTTATTTTCATCTTTAAAAATCTCTTCTTCCCACAAACCCAAAAATAAACAGGCAAAACAAGTTCCCATTGCAGTCCCGAGGATTTGTTTATAGAGCAATCCATTGAATAGAAAAATATTGTTAGTCTAGCAATATTTTATCATCTCAATAATCATGTCTGTATGCGCCAAATATCTCAAAGACCTTGTATGTAGGAAATGTCTACATGCTTGTATGCCTTTCTCATGATCAATGATGGTATACAAAGAATTGACCTCAAAAGATATTAACAAGAAATCCTCTTCCCAAATGATACCTTCCAATTTGCCTAGAAAATCTTTAGTATCCTGAACATAGGAGGGTAAGCTCGTAACAAATTCCCTCAAAAAGAAATCCACACATTTTCTAATGCATTCCCACACGAGGAAACTATTGGTCTCCCCGGAGGGTTATCTCTGTCTTTATGAACTTTGGGAAGAATATATAGTATAGGTAACTTGGGAAAATCCTTTTTCAGGAAACAATATTCTTCCCATGTTAGAAGACCTTTATCCTTCCACTCAATCAGAAGATGCCAAATTCCTGTAATACTATTCGTGTACACATCTTTCGTCACAACCATATAAAATTGTGTATCACTTAGTTGTCACATAACCTCATCAATGTATCTTTGTCTCTTCCAAAGTACTATATTACCTCCCTTATCAGCTGGACAGACAATGATATCACAATCTTCTGCCAATAATCTGATGGTTTCTCTCTGTTTATATGTCATGTTGTTATTGCATCTAGGTTTAAACCATGTTCGATGTCGAAAATGTGTCAAACTTTGAACTGCCATATCATAGAAGGTGACAATATTGTCATGATTCATATTTGGAAAAAATGTTGACTTTGGTTTAAAACCAGAAGGAACTGCAAGATCATATACAATACCCAAATCATCTAGGGTCTGATATAAATCCTTCCCCTTTATCTGTACAGGGTTGTCTTGTTCTAACTCATGAAGAGTTAACAGAGTATCAACGACACTGATAGATAAAATTTGTTCACCACCATCATTAATAATAAGAGGTTCTAGACCTTTATCGATGTTTCCTTTCAATTTGAACCACTTTTTTAGTTTCAATTTTCTAATAAATTTGAATAAATCAATGCGCGTTTCAGCATAATTAAAACGTTTGGTAGGGCAAAAGAAAGACCTAAACACAATGTTTTCTTATCTTCCTCAGTTAATTGATGATCTGATAAATTAATAATAGTTTTATTCACCATTTCGTTATCCATTATGTCTGTACATTGGAGTCTCTTATTGATTTTCCACTTGCTCCGGATTTGGATCTGTTCTTACTCTGGTTTCTAAGTCTCTTTCTCTTTCTCTTTCTCTTTCTCTTTCTCTTTCTCTTTCTCTTTCTCTTTCTCTTTCTCTCTCTCCTTCTCTCTCTCCTTCTCTCTCTCCTTCTCTCTCCCTTCTCTCTCTCTCTCTCTCTTCTCTCTCTCTCCTTCTCTCTCTCTCTCCTTCTCTCTCTCTCCTTCTCTCTCTCTCCTCCTTCTCTCTCTCTCTCTCTCTCCTCCTCTCTCTCTCTCCTTCTCTCTCTCTCCTCCTTCTCTCTCCTCCTTCTCTCTCTATCTCTCCTCCTTCTCTCTCTCTCTCCTCCTTCTCTCTCTCTCTCTCTCTCCTCCTTCTCTCTCTCTCTCTCTCTCCTCCTTCTCTCTCTCTCTCTCTCTCCTCCTTCTCTCTCTCTCTCTCTCTCCTCCTTCTCTCTCTCTCTCTCTCTCCTCCTTCTCTCTCTCTCTCTCTCCTCCTTCTCTCTCTCTCTCTCTCCTCCTTCTCTCTCTCTCTCTCTCCTCCTTCTCTCTCTCTCTCTCTCCTCCTTCTCTCTCTCTCCTCCTTCTCTCTCTCTCTCCTCCTTCTCTCTCTCTCTCCTCCTTCTCTCTCTCTCTCCTCCTTCTCTCTCTCTCTCCTCCTTCTCTCTCTCTCCTCTCCTTCTCTCCCTCTTTCTCTCTCTCTCTCCTTCTCTCCTTCTCTCCTTCTCTCCTTCTCTCTCTCTCCTTCTCTCTCTCTCCTTCTCTCTCTCCTTCTCTCTCTCCTTCTCTCTCTCCTTCTCTCTCTCCTTCTCTCTCTCCTTCTCTCTCTCCTTCTCCCTCTCCTTCTCTCTCTCCTTCTCCCTCTCCTTCTCTCCTTCTCTCCTCTCTCCTTCTCTCTCTCTCCTTCTCTCTCTCTCCTTCTCTCCTCTCTCCTTCTCTCTCTCTCTCTCCCTCTCCTTCTCTCTCTCTCTCTCCCTCTCCTTCTCTCTCTCTCTCTCCCTCTCCTTCTCTCTCTCTCTCCCTCTCCTTCTCTCTCTCTCTCTCCCTCTCCTTCTCTCTCTCTCTCTCTCTCTCCCTCTCCTTCTCTCTCTCTCTCTCTCTCTCCCTCTCCTTCTCTCTCTCTCTCTCTCTCTCCTTCTCTCTCTCTCTCTCTCTCTCTCTCTCTCCTTCTCTCTCTCTCTCTCTCTCTCTCTCTCCTTCTCTCTCTCTCTCTCTCTCTCTCTCTCCTTCTCTCTCTCTCCCTCTCTCCTTCTCTCTTTTCCCCCCCCCCCCCCAAAAAAAAAAGTAGCCGGCTTATTAGTAATTTCAGCATTAGATATCTCACTATCTGTTGAACTTAAGGAATCCATCTCCCTTGCACTTTCAGAAGTTGAGGGCTGACCCATAGATATGGAGTAATTTGCTCCTGGCTTATACAGATGACCATATCTTCTGCTAAATGTCAAGATCCTTCCACTTTCATAGTCTCCTATATCTCTAAGGGTTTTTTGATCTTTATATCATCTTCATATTTTGTTCAACTTTAGCTTATGAATCATGACAATATTGTCACCTTTTATGATATGGCAGTTCAAAGTTTGACACATTTTCAACATCGAACATGGTTTAAACCTAGATGCAATAACATGACATATAAACAGAGTGAAACCATCAGATTATTGGCAGAAGATTGTGATACCATTGTCTGCCCAGCTGATAAGGGAGGTAATATAGTACTTCGGAAGAGACAAAGATACATTGATATGATAAACAATTTTATATGGTTGTGACGAAAGATGTGTATACGAATAGTATTACAGGAATTTGGCATCTTCTGACTGAGTGGAAGGATAAGGGTCTTCTAATATGGGAAGAATATTGTTTTCTGAAAAAGGATTTTCCCAATTTACCTATACTATATATTCTTCCCAAAGTTCATAAAGACAGAGATAACCCTCCGGGGAGACCAATAGTTTCCACGTGTGGGACTGCATTAGAAAATGTGTCAAAATATGTGGATTTCTTTTTGAGGGAATTTGTTATGAGCATACCCTCCTATGTTCAGGATACTAAAGATTTTTGTAGGCAAATTGGAAGGTATCATTTGGGAAGAGGATTTCTTGTTAATATCTTTAGATGTCAATTCTTTGTATACCATCATTGATCATGAGAAAGGCATACAAGCATGTAGACATTTTCTACATACAAGGTCTTTGAGATATTTGGCGCATACAGACATGATTATTGAGATGATAAAATATTGCTCGACTAACAATTATTTTTCTGTTCAATGGATTGCTCTGTAAACAAATCCTCGGGACTGCAATGGGAACTTGTTTTGCCTGTTTATTTTTGGGTTTGTGGGAAGAAGAGATTTTTAAAGATGAAGATAAGTATCCAGAAATAAATCAGGCCACTTTGTGGTTTAGATATATTGATGATCTGTTTATAATCTGGAAAGGATCTGAGGATGAGGCTATACGGTTCATTGGTAAACTTAATGATAACAATCGTAATATTAGATTGACATACAATATTAGCCGATCATCCATTGATTTTCTGGATACAAGAATTAAGATCAAGGACAAGATGATTAACACTGAACTTTTTCGTAAAACTACAGCAGGGACTATTCTATTGCATGCTACCAGTGGACATCCTATTAGACTTAAATGGAGTATTCCATATGGAGAACTACTTAGGGCTAAAAGAATTAGCAATACAGATGAGGTTTTTGAACTAGAACAGAAAGATATGGTTATAAGGTTTAAACAAAGGGGTTACCCGGATTGGGTAATCAAAAAGGCTACGGAGAAAATCAGGAAAGTAGAAATAATTCAGACTTTGTTTGATAATACTGTTAAAATGGAAAATGAGAATAATGAGGCCATCAGATTGATCCTAACCTACAATGAAGATACAACACAGATCAAAAAGATAATTTCCAAACATTGGAATATTTTGGAATGTGATCCTATTATTGGTAAAGTGATTCAGAGAAGGCCACAGATTACTTATAGAAGAGGACGTAATCTTCATGATATGTTGAGATAGAATGATGTTACTTCTATTCCTCATATAAAGGAACATAATTTGCAGGGATTCTTTACATGTGGCCACTGTAAAGCATGTCGTATTAGTGTGATAAGAAAAGAGTATCCCACAAGTAAACCAGGGATAAATATAGAAATCAAGCATTTTCTGACATGTAGTACCCCATTTATATATTGGAATGTCCTTGCCATCGTTGGTATGTGGGAAGTACTAAACATGTAGTAAAAAAAACGCATTCTTGAACATATGCTTGCTATCCCATCTAAGGATCCACATCACCCAGTAGCTAGACATTTTCAAGATAATCAGAATTCTGACTCTACCCTGTTGTCTTACTTTGGGATTGAACATGTGCCATCACATCATAGTGGTGGTAACAGGGAATTAACTTTACGTAAAAAAGAATCTAAATACATTGTTGACTTGGAAACTAAGACACCAAGGAGGTTTGAATACTTGTGAAGTGCTCAGTAATCATTTGTTTGATGATTAATACGTCATAGGATAGTGAATTACTGTTGTTGCATCTTACACTTTCCTTATATGGTGATTAGCAGTGGTTTTAAAATGTGAATAGTAGTGGTTTTTCAATGAGTTTTAATTAAATTTATTTATTTGATTATATCTTTTCAGGATGGAGGGGTCCGGAACGATTCCTGATGGATTCACTATTGCTTTTTTCTTCACAAGGTGTTATGGGTATTGATTATTTGTAAATAGTGAAAACATTTTTTTTTTTTTTTTTTTTTTTTTTCTGTAGTTTTGAAATAATTTTTATATGGAGAATGTATTTTCCTGTAAAAGAATAATATTTGCATTATCTAGCAATGTAGGTGTTACATACAAATAATATATATATATATAAGGTGAAGTCTATTATTACAAATAGAAGGGAATGTAATTTTGATATTGGCTTTTTGAGTATATAAAAAAACTTTTTAGGTATATGTATATATAAGCTGTACTCATTTATATTTATATCGATATTGTCACTTGGTGTATTTTTATCAATTTTGTAATTTATCAGGATAGTTTATTTATACAGAGAGATATATGTATAAATGTATTTATTCATATTTAACTAGTCTATGTATCTTCTATTTATGTATACTTACCAGAGAAAGAGAGAAATACTTTGTCCTGTTTCTATGTTTATGGTTGGAGAATATTTAAGCTATGTGTATTGGTTGAATTATACACGTGATCAAGGCTGCTTGACAGCCGAAACGCGTTGTGTGTGTGTGGTAATAAACACTTTTTGATTTGCCTAAATAAACACTTTTTAATTTTGATTTCCCGAGTGTGCGTTACTGTGAAAATTTTGAATGGAAATTAACCGGAGTGCACTGCTGGTTTCGACGCACCACCCCTCGAAGGCTGCTGTGAGCCCGTTTGTGAGCAGGCTCTGTTAATGTATAAATATATATGTATATATACAAAATTGCGAAAATGACTTATGGCAGAATTTCTTATGATTACTTCTTTATTCATACACGTAGTTAGTTGTTAAACACCCAACACATGTTTTGCACACCTTGCGCTTCTTTAAGGCTGTTATAAACCAAGAGAAACATGTACATCAGTATAACCTATACATACAAAAATACAATATACTTTTATTAACAGAAAAGTTGACCTGTTATCAAGATTTGAATAGTTAATTGCCTTTGTCACATTCTAATCACATACATATGCTAAACACGGAACACTTATTTACCAGTAACATTGCATCCTACCAAGATGATGAGCATAAATATCAGCATTGTTCTCTAATAATGACCGATCTCATTACAGTAGATATAAAATCCTAGCATGTCTCTCCTTTTTAAGTTACAGTTAAAGATAACTCCCTTTTGGCCCCCATAAATGTGAATAAGTGAAAGAAATACCTTGTATGTGTGAAATTTCTCTTGTGTGCTTTGTTCTGTTTTCCACTATTTGTCTTCCAAGGTTGATTTAACTTAATTTATGATGATCCAGGACCAGCCTTAGCGTTGGTTGCGCCCTGTGCGACAGTGTTTGTTGGTGTCCCCTAGTGACAACCTCCACCACAGATTCCCTCACTACTACCCTTTAACAGTGCCTCTCAAGTCTCCATAACCACTCTCTCTCAAGTGCATTTAGTTGAGTTTTTGTAGCACTACACTTTCCAGTGTAGGGTGTCAGAGCACTTTACATTACACATATAGACAATCGATCATAAGTGTTTAAATCAGTGTATAAGAAATGTTACATAAGACAGAGCACTACAATATGTGGGAGTCACGTCACCCTTACTAGTAGGCTTGGTTTGGAGAAGCACAAACTCAGAAAATCATGGTTGGGGGTTCTCTTTAATAATAAGAATTGACTTCTACCCAATTGAACCCTTTTGCAATGTTAGGATAATAAAAAACTGAGGGGAAAATAATGCTTTTAATTTATACCTTGCGGAATGCATGCACTTCTTTGACAGCAAACTGTTCTGTGTTAGGATTTTAACTCATAAATTGTGACAAAAGCAATAACCCACTGACCTATTTGCATAATTTGTACTTTATGACCTGTGTGGCACATGTTCTTTACAGGTGGCATATTACCCCTCTGCGCTAACTTAAAACTCCCACTAGAGAAAACTCTGAACTCTCTCCAGGCAGAACATTAATCACCAGAGTTATGTTGACATTTTTATTGTTGCCTAGAAATTGCTGGAGGTAAGGAACGCTGCAGTAGGGGCTTTTAAAACTATATTGTACTTACAAACACAGAGACCCCTCCCAAAGCCAGCACCCGGTGCAGTGGCAAAGGTTGCACCACCCTAGAGCTGGCCCTGTGATGATTACTACCAGTATAGTTTTCTGTAACTATTAGTGATGTACCCTATTAAAGTATGCTACACAATGGTTATCTAGGTTTTGAAATTAATCAGTGCACTCTCGCTTAGTTGCTAGGAAGATTTTAAGAATAAGACTGACATGGCCTCTTAATTCAAATCACTTCAATTCTTCTTTAGTTGATATCAGGAACCATCTTTATATATTCATGAACAACTGTGCTTCTGCAAGAACATACAATGTCATTGTAAGTTACAGCAAGGGATAAAATCTTCAACCTACATTGTTCTAAATAGCTGTGTATGAATGATCTTGCCTTAGGATCAGCTTTTTTTTCGTGTAATTCAATGAAAAATACCCTTTAAAGTCCGCTTAAGTTCATGCTTCAAAGGAACCCCATGATACGGGAATCTAAAATTATATTTTTAATCCATAAATCTTTATTGTAATAAAGTCAAAGTCTATGGCTTCTACACCTTCGTATTTACTATATGCTCTATCATGCATCAAAGTAATGTCATCATTCCACCATGCTTGTGCCTGATTAGACTTATGCAAGGCGAAAGCCACAGGCTTTTTTCACATAAGTTAAATAGTGACTATGGGCCTTATTACGAGTTTTGCGGTGGCAATCCGACCACCGACAGGCTGGTGGAGCACACTGACAAATTATGAGTCTGGCGGTGGGGCACACATAAGTCCGCCGACACCGCCAGCCAGCACATACCACGGCAGTCGTCTGGAGGCACAAACAGTTCAGTGGAGACCGTGTGTCTGCCTGACTTACTAGGAGGTAGCACACTGCCAATGTGACCACGTGGTCCAACCACCATGGCGCAGTTGGCAGAAACAAATGGTATAAAAGAAGACACTGACCTCCAGGAATTTAAACCCATCTTGAGCCTCCATGGAACCAGAACTAGACGTCATCCCACTGCTCCTGCTCACGAAAAACCAACACTAATCGCTGACGAGGACGACAAAAACATAAGTACCCAAACTCATCTGTTATATTTGTAAAATGTATAAATTTGTACAGTTACATAACATACCATAGGGAGTGGGTGTGAAGGGCTGCACTCACATGTAACATAGTGACACACACAACCACATACTGCGTCAAGGACACATACACATCACACACACCAGCCAGTACACCTTCCATAGGTCAGTATCCCATATTTATGCACAGCATTTACACATAGCAACAAAGCACAGGCCCAGGCGCACAGATTCTCATACAACAGGCAAACTCGTAACAACACCACAACTGCACAAATACAATATTATGTGACACACAACAAGCCAAAAAAAAAACCATGACATTTATTTCCATATCATGTGTGCCCCCAAACACCATGTCAAAGTAAGATACATCTAGTATCCGTGCAGAACACATTGTTTGCAGAAGTTCAATACCGAAATAATTAGCCGCATCCACAGTATATATCATAGCTGGATTAAGGAGCCAACTGGGCAGAGTGATCATCGGTCCTGTTAAGGATATGTAACACAAATGTTCAGAGTTGTGATGAGCATGTCTGTCACAGCTCTCCACCATGCACCCAATGCCCAACACTGGGTATAGGCTCAAGTTGATGAAGCTTAATAGTGTGGCATAATCTTTTGCGCTTCACATGCTGTTTATAGATACAGGGTGTGGCTACAGGCTCACACTGGCAGTGCAAGAACCATTCAATAACAGTCCAGGTGGCAACATTTATAGAAAGTGGCAATTGAAAAGGCAACTTTCTCTGCAGGCAGACCACACAAATCCACACATAATGCCATGTCCCAAAAGGTTAGATGCATCACAGTACTTCATGTATCCCATAGTCAGTTGGCAAGGGCTGTCATTGTGCAGAGCTTAGGGCCATAGAGTGTCATTAGCTGGCTTCAGCTCAACAATACAACAATGCCAGATGTGGCCACAGATTTATGTGCAGATATAGAAAAGGCACACACATTATGAGAAACCAGCAAACAACATGCATCAACACCTCCTGCTGTCATGTTAGCACATATGACCACACATCAAGCACATCTGATGATGGTATCTACAACAATCACAAAGTGGGTCAGGGAACTCTCATTGCACACGCTCCACAATGACTCAGAACTCTAAACCTGTCACTACATGTAGGTACATGCCCAGGGACTCAACCATTTAAGCACACATATGGAACCTTCATGGCTTTAAAGATACATTCTGACTTGTTGCTCATAAGCCTAGGCTAACTAAGTCTTAGCTCAGTAGAGATACACAAACGTGCACATAGCGCTCTTACCTGCTCCTCTGGTGCATCATAGAGCTGTCCATAAAGGGGTAGGACTTCCTTCACAAGCTTCTCCAGCTCTTCTGTTGAGAAGGCAGAGGACCTATCACCTGTAGGACGTGACATGATTGCTCCTAGAGGCAGTACACAGCAGCTCAGGTCTTGGAGATATTGCTGGCAGCAGTGTCAGGAGTCAAGTGAGAGAAGAAGCAGGAGATGGTGGTCCACGACAGTCACTGCTGGCCGACACTGCCATTGGCTCAAGACCACTACAGGTAGCAATGCAGTCGAATGGCAATGTCCGCTAGGGTAGCATCCGCCTACCGCCATGACAACTTCGCCAGCAGTCGCGGTCGTTTTCTATTGTCCAGTGTTGTAGGGCAGATAGTAGCCATTTCAAAGCCTTTCGTTGGTAGAAAAAGTCAATTTTTAATGCATCAGAATGTAGGAAACATTTCTATGACAAACTTCTGTGCTGGCATTGTCTAAAGATGTATATTTGGGTGTGGCCAAGATGGCGGTGTGAGCGGACGTGTTGTCCCGAGCTCCGCCGCCCGGGCCTTCTCCGGCTGCTGGACGGCCCCGGGCATCCTTGGAGGGGGCCACCCCGGCGCCTTAAGGAGACAGAAGCCCAGCTGAAGAAGTCCGTATATCAGCTGGGTGCCTAGCGGCCCGACGGAGCACCTGGCAGGAGCGGTGGTTTGGGCCTGTGCCGCGGCCGAGTGTCCTGGGAGCGCGGCGACTGGCGCTGCGGCCGCGTGGACGCCGCGAAGGAGGCGAGGTGCCTGTGGGCCCATTCCGGCCTCGGGCACAAGTGGTGCTCTGATGGGGTCGGTGGCAGTGATCGGGGGCCGGTGCCTGGGGTGGGGGCTGTACGAGGGAGTTGGCAGTGTGTGGAGCGGCCCAGAGCCTCGGAGATCGGAGTCCCCGAGTGGGCCACCTGGAGGCGAGGCAGCGGCCGGGGGTGGCCCCCTAGGAGCAGGAGAGCAGAGGGCCCTATGGGGCTAGGAAGAACGGCGGACCGGTGATTTTGTGCAGTAACTTGCCAGCGCCACAATGTGATAGGGCACGAGGTGCCCCCCCTGGGCCTTAAGAGTGCTGAGCCGTCCCAGGGGGGTAGGGGGGGAGAGAGTCAGCATTGGGAATAAACAGCTGGGTGCTGGTCCCGACGGGGCGAGGGAGCTGAGGTTGATTGCCTCGCCCTGGATTTGTGGAGAGCCCGGGCCGAACCAAGTGGTTCTGGTGAAGGAGGTGATTCGATGAAGAGAACAATAGTGGAGGACCGCGGCAGGTACTGGTTTTATTCGAAGGCGGCTGTTGAGCAAGACCCTGATGGCGTCCTCTAAACCTAAGAGGGACCAGTTGGTGAGGGAGATGGTCACAAGGTCTCACCTGCCACAGGGCAAAGTGGCGGATGGGTCTGCCTCGCTGAGAGGGCCAGATTACCGGAGTGAGGCAGAGGACGATGGGGGAGCGCCGGTCACAAAAGGTTTTCTCACTTCCTTATTTGACTCCCTCAGGATGGACCTGCAGGAGCTGCGTAGAGACATTTCTCAGGAGATGAAGGATCTGCGAGCGGATGTCACATCGCTGGGGGCAAGGGTGTCGAGTATGGAGGACAAGGAGATCTCCCTGGGGGAAGAGGTTGAGCAATTGCAACAGGAAATCTTGCGTCTTCGGGAGCAACAGGAACTTCTGCAGATTGCGACTGAGGACTTAGAAAATCGCTCGAGAAGGCATAATATTCTGATCTGGGGCGGAGGGCGAAGACATCAGAGATTTTGCCACAACGCTGTTCCGCTCCATTGTGGGTCCTGATGACTCTCAGGAGATCACCTTGGACCAGCTCCACAGAGTGGGTCGGATGGCAGGAGATAGTGCGTGTAAGGAAATGCCTCCTTGGCATGGTTACCCCCTGACTTTTTGCCTTTGCTGATGCCAAGTTATGATTTGAAAGTGTGCTGGGACCCTGCTAACCAGGCCCCAGCACAAGTGTTTTTTCCCTAAACTGTACCATTGTTTCCACAATTGGCACAACCCTGGCACCCAGGTAAGTCCCTTGTAACTGGTACCCCTGGTACCAAGGGCCCTGATGCCAGGGAAGGTCTCTAGGAGCTGCAGCATGTTTTATGCCACCCTGGGGACTCGTCACTCAGCACATACACACTGCTTGCCAGCTTGTGTGTGCTGGTGGGGAGAAAATGACTTAAGTCGACATGGCACTCCCCTCAGAGTGCCATGCCAACCTCACACTGCCTATGAGCACTATGCCCCTACAGTGTCTAAGCCAAACCTTAGACATTGTAAGTGCAGGGTAGCCATAAGAGTATATGGTCTGGGAGTCTGTCAAACACAAACTCCACAGCACCATAATGGCTACACTGAAAACTGGGAAGTTTGGTATCAAACTTCTCAGCACAATGAATGCACACTGATGCCAGTGTGCACTTTATTGTAAAAAATACACCCAGTGGGCATCTTAGAGATGCCCCCTGAAAACATACCCGACTTCCAGTGTGGCTGACTAGTTTTTGCCAGTCTGCCACACACCAGACATGTTGCTGGCCACATGGGGAGAGTGCCTTTGTCACTCTGTGGCCAGGAATAAAGCCTGTAATGGGTCGAGGTGCTTCTCACCTCCCCCTGCAGGAACTGTAACACCTGGCGGTGAGCCTCAAAGGCTCACCCCCTTAGTTACAGCGCCACAGGGCATCCCAGCTAGTGGAGATGCCCGCCCCTCCGGCCACTGCCCCCACTTTTGGCGGCAAGGCTGGAGCAGATAATGAGAAAAACAAGGAGGAGTCACTCCCCAGTCAGGACAGCCCCTAAGGTGTCCTGAGTTGAGGTGACTCTTTGTAAGGAAATGGCTCCCTGTTGCAATTACCCCCCTACTTTTTGCCTGATACTGATGCTGACTTGACTGAGAAGTGTGCTGGGACCCTGCTAACCAGGCCCCAGCACCAGTGTTCCTTCACCTAAAATGTACCATTGTTTCTACAATTGGCACACCCCTGGCACACAGAAGTCCCTTGTAAAAGGTACCAGTGGTACCAAGGGCCCTGGGACCAGGGAAGGTCCCTAAGGGCTGCAGCATATGTTGTGCCACCCTTAAGGACCCTTCACTTAACACATGCACACTGCCATTGCAGATTGTGTGTGTTGGTGGGGAGAAAAAGGCAAAGTCAACATGGCATCCCCCTCAGGATGCCCTGCACACAAAATACTGCCTGTGGCATAGGTAAGTCACCCCTCTAGCAGGCCTTACAGCCCTAAGGCAGGGTGCACTATACCACAGGTGAGGGCAGAGCTGCATGAGCAATATGCCCCTACAGTGTCTAAGTCTATTCTTAGACATTGTAAGTACAGTTGTGGCCATATTAAGTATATGGTCTGGGAGTTTGTCAAAAACGAACTCCACAGCTCTATAATGGCTACACTGAATACTGGTATCAAACTTCTCATCAAACTTCTCAGAACAATAAACCCAAACTGATGCCAGTGTTAGATTTATTACAAAATGCACACATAGGGCATCTTAGAGATGCCCCCTGTATTTTACCTAATTGTTCAGTGCAGGACTGACTGGTCTGTGCCAGCCTGCTGCTGAGATGAGTTTCTGACCCCATGTGGTGAGGGCCTTTGTGCTCTCTGAGGACAGAAACAAAAGCCTGCTTCACACCTCCCCCCTGCAGGAACTGTAACACCTAGCAGTGAGCCTCAAAGGCTCAGGCTTCGTGTTACAATGCCTCAGGGCATTCCAGCTAGTGGAGATGCCCGCCCCTTGGACACAGCCCCCACTTTCGGCGGCAAGTCCAAGGGAGATAATTAGAAAAACAAGGAGGAGTCACCCACCAGTCAGGACAGACCCTAAGGTGTCTTGAGCTGAGGTGATCCCTACCTTTAGAAATCCTCCATCTTGATTTTGGAGGATTCCCCAAATAGGAATAGGGATGTTCCCCCCTCCCCTCAGGGAGGAGGCACAAAGAGGGTGTAGCCACCCTCAAGGACAGTAGCCATTCGCTACTGCCCTCCCAGACCTAAACACACCCCTAAATTCAGTTTTTAGGGGCTCCCCAGAAACTAGGAAACTGCAACCTAAGACGAAGGACTGCTGACCAGAAGCCCTGCAGAGAAGACGGAGACACCAACTGCTTTTGGCCCCAGCCCTACCGGCCTGTCTCCCCACTTCGAGAAAAACTGCAACAGCGACGCATCCAACAGGGTCCAGCGACCTCTGAAGCCTCAGAGGACTACCCTGCATCCAAAGGACCAAGAAGCTCCAGAGAACAGCGGCCCTGTTCAACAAACTGCAACTCTTTGCAACAAAGAAACAACTTTTAAAGACCACACGTTTCTCACCGGAAGCGTGAGACTTTCCACTCTGCACCCGACGCCCCCTGCTCGACCTGCGGAAAACTAACTCTACAGGGAGGACTCCCCGGCGACTGCGAGCCCGTGAGTAGCCAGAGTTGACCCCTCTGAGCTCCCACAGCGACACCTGCAGAGGAAATCCAGAGGCTCCCCCTGACCGTGGCTGCCTGCTTCAAGGAACCCAACGCCTGGAAACCACACTGCACCCACGGCCCCCAGGACCTGAAGGAACCGAACTCCAGTGCAGGAGCGACCCCCAGGCGACCCTCTGCCTAGCCCAGGTGGTGGCTACCCCCCTGGTCTGCCCTCCAAAGTTGTGGGTACTTACCTGCTGGCAGACTGGAACCGGGGCACCCCTATTTCCATTGAAGCCTATGTGTTTTGGGCACCACTTTGACCTCCTGCACCTGACCGGCCCTGAGCTGCTGGTGTGGTAACTTTCGGGTTGCCTTGAACCCTGTTAGTGTTTTATTTACCTGTGAATTTAACATTTACTTACCTCCCCCAGGAACTGTTGATTTTTGCACTGTCCACTTTTAAAATAGCTTATTGCCATTTTTGTCAAAACTGTAAATGCTATTGTGATAATTCAAAGTTCCTAGAATACCTGAGTGAAATACCTTTCATTTAAAGTATTGTTTGTAAATCTTGAACCTGTGGTTCTTAAAATAAACTAAGAAAATATATTTTTCTATATAAAATCCTATTGGCTTGGAGTAAGTCTTTGAGTGTGTGTTCCTCATTTATTGCCTGTGTGTGTACAATAAATGCTTAACACTACCCTCTGATAAGCCTACTGCTCGACCACACTACCACAAAATAGAGCAGTAGAATTATCTCTTTTTGCCACTATCTTACGTCTAAGGGAACCCCTTGGACTCTGTGCACACCATTTCTTACTTTGAAATAGTATATACAAAGCCAACTTCCTGCAGTGCTCGCCCCCGGATATCTTGGCATGTCTGCACAATTTTATGACAAAAGAAAGCATCCTGCACAAAACGCGCAACCTTCCCCAGGTTCAGTTTAGAGGACATACGTTACAGCTGTTTCAAGATCTCTTGGTGCGGACATTGCAGAGACCGCGAGAACTCAAGCCCATCACGGAGCATCTTCGGGCACAGTTTACGCCTTACACTTGGGGTCATCCTTTCCGCCTTGTGTTCAGCTGGGGAGACCAGCTACGCCAGGTGAAGTCGCTATAGGAGGCTTGCCGGACCCTAGGCTTGGAGAAGACAGCGGAGTCCTGGGCAGCGTGATGACACTGTCTCTGAGGGCCGCCCGTGATGGCGGCGGAAAGTGAAGAAACTGAGGCACCCGGGGCCGTCTACGACTGAGCAGGCGCTGGAGAGACCGTCTGTATTGAACAGCCTTGTGGCGGGGCAGAGTACCTAGATGCAGACAGCTGTTGGGGGTCGTTGCGGGGGTCTGGGGTCGTTTGAGAGTGATGTTGTGGCTGTTGGAGTGGCGTCCGGGCGGTGGGGTCTTTGGGTGCCGTGAGTTAACCTTGTGAGGTGTGGACGACCCAACGCTGCGGGACTACTCATTCTATTCGGCGCCCTCTAAGAGATACATGCGAAAGGACTATTTTTTTTTTTTTTTGTCTTCCTTGGAGTTTGGCTCCCGAGTCAGGGAGAGTACGATCGAACCTTGGGCCTTAACGGACCATGCTCCGGTTACACTGGTGGTCTGTCTTGATGGTGGGCCGGTACGGGTCCCCCAGTTGGCGTTTCAGGGATACAATGCTGCAGTCTAAGTCGGTGGAGGAGGCGTTGAGGCGAATGATTCTTGACTACCTTAGTCACAATGACGATGGGCGGACCGGCTTGGGGGTGCTCTGGGAGGCGCTGAAAGCTGTTATCTGGGCAGAGGTGATATCTCTCAGCTAAGGAGAATAAAGCTAGGAGAGAGCCTAGAGAGGTCTTGGAGCTGAAAGTATCAGCCCTAGAGCGTTCTCACACACATACGGGTGCCCCAGGATGTGGAGGGAGTTGGAGAAGGTGTGTCATCAGCTGAAGCGGCTTGATTGGGATTGGGCGGAATACGCTGTTGCTCAGCTTAAACACAAATACTACATAGGGGGTGATCAATGTAGGAAACTTTTGGCCCACAAGCTGAGAGCCCAGCGATCAGCCAATGCTATAAAGATGGTGCGCTCCCCCTCTCGGGGGAGGTACGGACGGATCAGCAGATAGCAGAGGTGTTTGCAGATTTTTATAGAAACTTATACGCGGCGGAGGCGGAGAGTGGGGTGGAGCCGGCCTCTTATCTCGCAGACTGTATGATTGTCCCACTCCGTGAGCAAGACGCTGCCTCGCTTGACCAGCCAATATGAATAGAGGAGGTGATTGCGGCGATCTCGCGCCTTTCTGTTGGGAAGTCGCCGGGCCCAGACGGTTTTATTGCGCTCTTCTATAAGACATTTTGCTCTGATTTGGCCCCGATCTTAGTTCGGCTCTTTAACTCCTTCTTACTAACAGGGACCCTTACGCCTAGCATGTTAGAAGCTACAATCACAGTCATCCATAAGCCTGGGAAGAACCCAGAGGACTGTGGCTCGTATCGGCCCATTTCGCTCTTAAATATTGACGCAAAGTTATTCACTGGTATTCTAGCGCAGCGTCTTAACCCCTTTTATGCCGGGGCTTATTGACCCGGACCAGTCGGGCTTTATTCCCCATAGACAGTGTGGGTATAACACGAAGCGGCTCCTCTATCTGATAGACAAAACTAACAGAGCTCGTAGGGAGACGCTCCTCCTTTCCATAGACGTGGAGAAAGCATTCGATCGGGTGCACTGGCCCTACCTTCTACGGGTGTTGGAGCGCTTTGGTCTTGGCCCGGCGTTTTGGACCTGGATTCAGTGTATCTATAGAGCTCCGAGGGCGGCAGTCCGCGTAAATTGGGCCTCGTCGCTTCCTTTTCCGATAGGGAGGGGGGGATGAGGCAGGGGTGCCCGCTTCCCCGCTACTGTTTGCGCTTTATATGGAGCCCCTCGCTCAGCGCCGGGAAGATACCTTAATCTCTGGCGTTCGTTTTGGGGGAGACCATCATCTCATCAGTCTCTATGCCGATGATGTGTTTCTCGCGTTGGCGGATCCTATGGTTTCATTGCCTGCGCTCATGCAGGCCATTCGCGAGTTTGGTCGGGTATCGGGGGTTTAAAGTTAACACACAGAAATCCCAAGTCCTAAGCTTGTCAATTACACCGGTGCATGAACAATCCTTGCGGGCTCGATACCCCTTTATTTGGTCATCGTCCCACATGCTTTACTTGGGAATTGCCCTGGCAGCCTCAGCGGCCAGAACGTGTAGAATGAACTATGCTTCCCTGTCTCGAGAGATACTAAATGATTTGGAGAAGTGGGGAAGCATGGTCTCTCCTGGTTCGGAAGGGTTTCCGCGATCAAGATGAGTCTTACCGCGCATACTTTATGCATTTCAGACACTGCCCCTAACCCCACCGCTGCGTACCATAGCAACACTTCAGTCTGCCATACTGAAGTTCATATGGGGGGGTGGGGGGGGGGAAGGAAGCCTGCCCGGATGCAGCGCGGTGTTCTATACCTTCCTAAAGAGGCGAGAGGCCTGGTGGTCCCCTGTTTACTGCGGTATTTCCAGGTGGCTCAACTTCGCTATTTGCTAGAGTGGAGCCTACCGCTCACAGAAAAGCATTGGTGTTTTATGGATCAAGCGGTTGCGGGGTCTCAGATCTGGAGGAAGCCATGGCTCCGACGTAGATATAGAGCGTCGGGTCTTTACTCCTCACCGGTTACGGGGGCGACGCTCCAGGTCCGGGATGCAGTGGCGGTAAAGCAGGATTTGACGACCTTCCCCTCCCCAATGTCTCCGATTTACGGGAATCCTGACTTTGCCCTGGGGGCTGCAAGCGGAGTATTTTAAGCATTGGTAATGGCGACACAGAGGGTAGAAGAGATGGGGGACATTAGGAAGTCGTTCATCCAGATTCTTTCTGCGGAATTCAATGAGTTGACTTGTCCTGCATATCTAAGGGTATTGAGGATTCTGGAGGATGCCTGACGGGAGGGGGATGGTGGGTGTGGCAGAGGGGCATCGGTAGAGAAAGGAGGGCAGAAAGAGAGCCACTGCTGGGAACAGCGAGGGGAAGCACAGTTTTGTTCTTGTTTTGTGTAGTATGTGTTACAATTTCTTTTCGAGTTTGGCATTCTTCTTATAGATTGGCAACTTTATCATCTGGAGTTGGGGCGAGGTCCTCTAAGAATTGGGCTTTGGAGACATAGAAATGTGTTTTATTATATAGGTAGGGTCTCTCCTTAATTGCCTTATTAATATACAGTAGGATCTCCTATATGATTGGTTTGCCGGCCGATATGGATGTAGGCATTGTGCTTTGTTTATGAATGTCTGTATTATATACCAATAAACAGATTTGATCCATAAAGATGTATATTTGTCCTGATTGAAGGATCATGTTGTACTTCTAAGTTTCAGGAATCATTGGTGGCACAGTCCTCGCCTTCTTAGCCATTTGAAAATATGTATTTTGGGGTCTCAATCAGTCATTGTTTGATGTTAGCATCACATAGCCTTCCTGACGTATCAGTTAATATATATATGTTAGAAATGGGGTTTCTGGTAGGCTAGGGTATGCACCTAAGCCAGGCAGAACCCACCCACTCTAGTCGGGGCAAGGGAGTTAAATGTCCAGGATAACCTCTGCTCACCCCCTTGCCTGCTTGGCACGAGCAGGCAGGTCTAACCCGGAGGCAATATGTCAAGTGTTTGCACAAAACACACAACACACGTGACGCAATAAATACACCACAAAGGAAAATAAACTGTATTGGAAAAAACCTAATTAGACCAAACACAGAATGTCAGAAATATCCTGCTAGCCAGGCCATTGTCAGAATGTTACACAATAGCTACTCTGCAGAAACCATCAGTAGTCACACAGGTTATTTATTATTCTGCAACAAAAGCAGTAGTCGGGAATCACATTACTAAAGAAATGCAATTGTCATAAAAATATTATAAATGCCCATACCAGGAACATTAGAAAGCATATAGCAAGTCATAAAATCATATTAGCATAGAATGTCCATAACAAGGAACATCATCACACGTCACCTTATACCAGAAACAGGTTAGCATAACAATTACCGCAAGTCCATAATAGTAACATCAGGAAAGTGTATTGTCCCTAAAAAGTACCTGTTTTTAAATGAAAGAGGCACCTCTATTACCACGAAGCACAACAAGGGGGGCCCCTGGCGCACACCGGGGGGGACATTTTTTTTTTATTTTTTATATCTGGCTCCTCCTGGTGCCTGCGATCTCTGCCATTTACCCCCGGACCACAACTGGCCCTCCAGAAGGTGAAGGGGGGGTGGGGGGAGGGCAAAGCCACAACAACAGATGGGGACCATCGAGGGGACCTTGCGATGCAGGGGGCCTCCGCCGAGGCTAACACGACACCCGCAGTCTCCTAGAACACAATCACACAATCAGTGGCTCCCATGGGGAGGGGGAGCCTCCCATGAGGCTTCCTTCCCTGCCCGTCTTTGCTGAACGAACAAGGGGCCCAGTGGGGTGGGGAGCCTCCCATGAGGCTTCCTTCCCGCCTGTCTCCCAAACAAAGGAGGAAGGGTTTGCCTGGGCCGCAGAGATGATCAGTCCTAAGTTAGTGCCTCCTGGTCTCCCAGGGGTGCTCCTCAGAGCAAACCTCGCCCTGGGGGCACCGATAGTTCACTCGCTCCAAATATCCCATCTTTGTGCGCCGGGGCACTGAGCAGCGCAAATCACTCATGTTTAAGGAAAACAGCCCGCCCGGGCAGCGGCAGTGATTTCTAGCACAGCAACGCACCTGTGAGCGCTGGGGGGCAGTTTGAAAACACAACCATGCGCTTTCAGAGTGCAAAGGAAATCAAAAGCAAAGTGCTTCTGGGTGCCTTGAGGCAATCAAACGAAGCGCTCTTCAGGTGCTTCAGGCAGCTGCAGGGGTCAGGGACCACAGCACCCTGCCCCTGGGGGACACAACAGATGGAGCACAGGGCGGCAGGGCCCAGCATAAGGCCAGCACAAAGGGTTGCAGGCTGCTGGCAGTCCCTCCAAGTGACCAGGCAGGTCACAGGTCAGCACAGCAGCAGCAGCAGTTCAAGGCGGTTCCTGGTGAGTCCCTCCAGCAACATTCTGTGTCCAGTTGAAAGTGTTCAGTTCCAAAATGTCTCCTAATTGTGGGGGAAATATCCCCTGTAGATATATTCAGTTTTGCAAAGCATTTCCAGTGAGGGGAAGAGGGGGTTTCAACCAGTTACAACTGGTTCTGGGAGTGTTCCCTCTCTCCTCCAACACAGGCTCCAACCATCAGTTGGGGGTAAATGGCTCTTTTATGTGAGGCTGGGGCACAGCCATTACAGATGCATGTGCCCCACCTCCCCCTTCTCTCAGCCCAGGAAGACCATTCAAAATGTAGATGCACCTCTGTGACACCTCCACCCTCCCTGTGTACATGCTGTCTGAGGAGTATACACAAAGCCCAACTGCCACTCTGCCCAGACGTGGATCGGAGTCCAGCTGCAAAACACCAGATTCATTAGCACACAGAAATGTTCACTTTCTAGAAGTGGCATTTCTGTAATGATGATAAAAAATCCACCCACACCAGTAAGCAGCATTTCTCACTACCATTACAACCATACCAAACATGCCTATGCTACCCCTCAAATCAGAGAATACCCCCTACACATAAGGCAGGACCTTTCCAATGCAATCCTATGAGAAGGCAGCACTCAGAGCAGTGAGAAACCAAATAGGCTTTTGGTCACTACCAGGATAGTCCATGCTGCTAGGCACATGTCCTGCCTTCTACATACATAGCACCCTGCCCATAGGGCTAGCTAGGGCCTTCCTTATGGGTGACTTGAATTTAGTAAAAGGGGAGTTCTGGGCCTGGCAAGTAGATTTAGATGCCTGGTCCCTGTGGCAGCAAATTGCGCACACAGGTCCTGCACCAGCAGGCTTGAGACCGGTCTGAAAGGCTGCTTCAGTGGGTGGCGCAAGCAGCGCTGCAGGCCCACTAGTAGCATTTAATTTACAGGCCCTGGGTATAGGGATACCACTGTACAAGCGACCTACAGGTAAATTTATTGTGCTAATTAGGTATGAGCCAATTATATCAAGTTTTCAAGGGAGAGCACATGCACTTTAGCACTGATTAGCAGTGATAAAGCAACCAAAGCCATAACATCAGCCAAAAAGATTCAGAAAAAATAGGAGAAGGCAAAAAGTTTGGGGACTGACCCTGTAGAAAGGGCCAGGTCCAACAATATACATATCTTAATTGAGGCAAGGGGATGACATGTAACTAATGTGCCACTTTTACCATTGATACGTGCTGTGTATCATGTTTTCACTGTATCTAAAGGCATGTCACAGTTTTTATGTGGCATATGTCATGTCACTTACAAGGGATACAATGAGAGCTAGACATACCTTCTTATTTTCTCTCTCTCATAGTTACCCTGGAATGAGAAAGGTCAGACAACCTCCTGTGTACTGTCCATTAGCAGACTTGCAGCCCATGGACAATAGACATGTCATACAAATTTACCGCCTGGATTGGCTGACAAATAAGGATCTCTCATCAGTTGGAGCCAGATCTGATGCCTGCCATCAGTCATGCAAATAGCATACCACCAGTCAGTGCTGCACTTCCTTGCCACAGGTTCCTTCCAAAATACAGTGACCCTTACTTCAGGGATGTCCCAGCCTATGTTCATTCTGGTCTTGAAGTATGTACTCTGCAGTGTTTAAAATCTGGACAGCTACATCCGATTTCCACAATGTTAAGTTTTGCCCATGTGAAAGCAGAGTTCTGTGGTTTGGCACACAATCCCACATGTAGTGGGAGCCGTTGATGGCACCTATGTCGCCTTGGTTTCACCACATGCCAATGAGCAGGTCTATCGAAACAGAAAGAACTACCACTGTCCAAGTAGTTTGTTTGGCAGACCTCTAAATTTTCCAAGTATGTGCATGATACCCAGGTTCAGTCCATGATTCCTTAATTATGCGGAACAGTGCTATTCCACAGCTGATGACACAACCGTGCCCAGAGAGGGCCTGGCTGGTTGATACGTTACATATGTCACGTGTGTTTGTATGCTTTGTCTGCTGCAAAATGTGATGGGTGCCCTGGACTCATGTTGGCACACATGTCACAATTCCTTACAGGAGACTCTGCCTATCTAAACCGTCCCTGGTTCTTGACACCAGTGAGGAGCCCTACCACGCCAGGGGAAGTCTGTTTCAACGAGCCCCATGAAAGGACACAGTGTGTCGTGGAGCAGGCTTTTTGGGCTTGTAAAGGCAAGATTCTGCAGCATCGATAAGTCTGGTGGAGCCCTCCTATACTCATCTGCTAAAGTGTGCGAGATCATTGTGGCCTGCTACATGCACACCAACCTTGCCCTGAGGTGACAGATCCCATACATCCCAGATGAGGGGCGGCTAGTACTTCCACTGGGTGAGAATGCAGAAATGCCAAGTGAGGATGACCCTGATGAGGACGAAGGTGAAGACATGGAGACAGATCTCATCAATCAGTACTTCACCTGATTGTACGTTTGTGTAATTTATCTGACTACGTGCGGTACTTTTGGGGTCAGGATTGGTTGAGAAGGGTCTCTGTGTGACCATCAGACAGGTCAATTGATGCTTTGCAGTATACAGCTCAGGTTGTCTGGCAAGCTTATACTTGGAATTGTGACTCTCGTGAGGTTCTCCTTCGTTTGAGGCAGGACAAATGCCCAATCTGAGAAAGAACACTACTTGGAACACATTTGTCTAGCTCATGTGAGCCTTTACCTGCCTAAACTCCTTGTTTGCCACTTTTTCCTTCCAGGTCCCTTCACAATGCCACCCTCATGTGGATATTTCGGGGTTGTCAGTGGCAGGTGGCTGTAGCAGGTCTTACATTTGAAGTGGACATGGATTGATCCAGGTACTGTATTACATATTTGTGGGCTGTATGAGTCCAATGCCCAAGCTGTCAGGACATTGAGATGGCAGAGTTCTGTGCTATACAATAAACCTGTTTGCCACTGCTATGTTGGTCCAGTGGTGTCATGCGCGCGATCATGTGTCTGACACGTCAATTTGTGCAATCCATTCGCTCACTCTTCACATTGTATTGACAATTAACCTGTTTGACTTGTACATAGCTGTCATTGTGTTTCCTCATTGCAGGCCCCTGTGCATAAGTGTCAACACTACCATAGGTGAGTGATATGTCTATAGATGTCTGACCATTGTAAATGGAAGGTTCTCTGACTAGGGAGTTTTACTGTCCTCTGTCTTATAGGGTATGTTGATTTGGTAGGCATTGGTCTAGGTATTTGACAAGGGTTTAGCTGATGACAGTTTCCATCAATCTATTAGGCTATTTCGAGTGACAGTCTGATGTGTCCCTACCTTCAGTGGTCAGTGGGATGTTACTTACTGACAGCTAGGCAGAAGCAAGAAATGTTTAGAGATACTACACATTGTAATAAATATAGAATGCTGATTGTCCACTTGTGTCATTGTGTTGGTATTGATCCCCTGCATGACACTACCTGTGATGTGTCCCTCCTCACATTTCCTTCTTATGAGTTAATAATGAGCATGAAATATATACCAGTTTCTACTTCTCACAAGGGTGAAAACTGACTATCATACATAGATAGTATATTAGTTGTGTTTACTTTCATGTGCAGAGGAGAATTGGATGAATGTGAGCAAAGAAATATTGTTCATACAGTGAAGGGATCAGTCCTGGTGGATGTTATCATTTGAGTAGCAGCCACAAGATTAGTAGTCCCAAGTCCAGTGTCTTCCTATCATGGAAAATAGGAAAGTTGGTGTCAAAAAGTCATCAGGGTGCATCTGAAAGACAAAAATGGATTCAATCAGTTGGGGGTTACTTCCTGGCAATGGCTATTGTCTTCCCATCTGCACCTCCTTGGTTATTTGGGTGGGTGTCCACGCTTGCATGGGGGTTCTTCAGCTACAGATGCAGTGGTGTCTGAGGCATGTACTTCCCCTGGCAGGGCCCTTGTTCCACTGGCTGCCACAGATGTTGAAGGGGCTGGTGTAACTTGGCCAATGGAAGGGGTCTGGTGTTGTGGACATTCCCTTTTAAGGGTGGTGTTGATTTCTCTCAGCACCCCTGGTAGGGAGACCATATGGGCATTGTAGGCCTCCCACTGTTGCATGACTTCCTGGTGGTTGTTACTCTGCAACTGCTTGATCTTCCCCAGCATGGCAAGTACCTGGCCCATCACGCCTTGGAATTGTCAGTAGGCTCCCAAGACTTGGTAGATGGTGTCCTGGCCAGATCTATCCCTAGCAGCCTCATGCTGCTGTCCCACACCATCCCTCCCATGCACCCACGTGTCCACTGCCCAGGTGCGATTGCACTGGGAACGGCAAAGGGCCCGCAAGCGGGAGTGAAAGAAGTGTCACTGAAGTGTGCGTTAGGGTGATCAGCAGGGGCGTAGCTTGGTCATTAAGATTGTACTTTAACGTAATATGGCGGCCTGAGTGTCAGAAAATCTGAACATCACTCCCCTCCATTCACGTTCGGTTAGATGACAGAGACCTGAAGGTGATTTGCTGAGTACCAGGCCTCTTATGTTTGCGCTGTAGGTTAAGGTATAAGGTGCTGTTTGTCCTTCGGAGTATCGTTTTTTTTTTTTTTTTTCTCTATCCACCTTGGTCTATATGTCTGGTAATTGGGCCATTAAAGTCTGAGTGACTGTTCGATTTAGCAGCTGTTGAGATAAGTCCATGAATATGGCAAATCTTGCCAGCTCCACTGGGTTTTCCAGATTAGAAAGGAGTTATTTCGCCTCGTTGCAAGTATGTTCACCATATTTTAGAAATAGATGCTTTATAAAAGTGTGGCGTGTATTTAAGAGGAGTGGGCATATGCAGATCTCTTGCGAGTTACATAGTCTGCCTACCCTGGTGTTTGCAGTGACTAAAAGCTGCCATTTAAGTCTTTGATTGGAAGAGCATTGAGTCTGGCAAATAGAATCTGCTTAAGAATTGGTTTTCTTGAAGCACAGTTTAAATATTGTCAGCAATGTTACTGTTTTTATGAGTTCAGTATGACCTGGATGTTACTGTTCGATGAGGTCTTCCTGCCTAGATAGCAGCCTAACTTGTTTTTTCAGTGCAGTTTTTAGAGACGTCTGTTTACAATGTTTTCCCAGTTGTACTTGGCCATGTTTAGTTTAGAGCAGGCTGTCATCCGGTATTCTGACCAAGAGAGCTTTCCATTTATTAAAAAAATATATATATATGTCTTCCAGGATTTCTTTCTTTGTGTTTACTTAAGTTTCCTTGTAAACTGACAATTGTCACATGTTTAGCCAGTGCTGAGAATGCTGCTCTCTGGCCCAGCAATCACAGGTTCATTAAACAGTGGTTGCGGTAGTCTACAGGTATTCGAAAACCAGCACACTGATAAAAGGATGACCTGCATTAACTCTGCCTCTTCTGCCTTGAGGATTTTCTTTTTTGGTAAAAAAAAAATATATATATTTTTCATTCTTACTTCTGATACAAAACTTAGCATAAAAAACCTAAACATTCACACTATAACATGGGTGGGGTCAAAAAGCTAGTTGCATATAAGCGATAGCATTTAAGGAATACATCATTATCATAATATTACATTAATTGTTTGCCAAAAACAGGTGGAATAATCTTCACCTCTGTGTCCTTAATAGAATTGAAAATTCTTGTTCACTAATGCTATAAAATTTTTAATCCTATGTCAAGACCAAAGGCTTCAGGTTGTTGAAGTTTAAAGCTTATCCACCATGAAAGAAAAATAATTACTTACTGGTCTATGGTAGAAGTCCTTAAACATGAAACTCTGACCAGTCTGCCATGGGCGTGATCACTTCGAGGCCTGCTCCGTAGTAATTACATGTGCAAACAACTTTGACGCCATTAGCTCCAAAAATATTGGTGTCAATTCATGCTTCTGACAGAAGCCATTATACCCAGAGTGTCATTGTTGGACACAACATGGGTGCCTGCAGATGTCATAAGGAAAGTAATAATGGACCAGAAGGGGAGCTCCAAATAGGTTATGTAACTTTCTCAAACAGTGAGCTACACAGAGCTTCTTATCTCCTGGAAGTGCTGGAAATATTATGTGACTTGTTGCTATTTTTTTAAATTTTTGTTTTGTGAAACACACTATTCGCTTCAATGGTGGAACCCTGTAAATTTAAACAAAGGGCGGCCTTTTCAAGACCCTGTGCCTCACGCCATTCTCACAACAGATGCATCAATGATTGGGTGGGGAGCACACCTCAACAATCACAATATACAAGGACAATGGACCAGTCAACAAACTACTACACATAAATCACTTAGAGCTGCTAGCAGTCTTCCTAGCACTAAAAGCATTTCAACATCTTCTAGCTCACAAACACATTCTCGTCAAAACAGACAATATGACAACAATGTACTACCTAAACAAACAAGGGGGAACACACTCATCACAACTATGCCTCCTAGCACAAAAGATTTGGCATTGGGCAACTCACAACAACATTCGCCTAATAGCGCAATATATTCCAGGCGTTCACAATCAATGAGCAGACAATCTCCGTCGATCACCAGCAAACTCACGAGTGGGAAATACATCCCCAGATACTACAAGAATACTTTCACCAGTGGGGGACACCAGACCTAGATCTGTTCGCCACAAAACAAAACGGAAAATGCCAAAACTTCGCTTCCAGGTACCCACACCCTCAGTCCAAGGGCAATGCTCTATGGATCAATTGGTCAGGGATATTTGCTTACGCTTTTCCCCCTCTCCCACTCATTCCTTTTATAGTCAACAAACTGAGTCAAAACAAACCCAAACTAATACTTATAGCACCAACTTGGGCACGCCAACCGTGGTACACCACACTGTTTGAACTCTCTGTAGTACCTCACATCAAACTCCCAAACAGACCAGATCTGTTAACACAACACAAACAACAGATCAGGCATCCCAATCTAGCAACGCTCAACCTAGCAATCTGGCTCCTGAAGTCTTAGAGTTTGGCTATCTAAATCTTCCAAATGAGTGTATGGAAGTCAATAAACAGGCAAGAAAACCTACCATCTGGCATTGCTATGCTAATAAATGGAAAAGGTTTGTTTTCTACTGCCAAGCAAACAAAATCACACCATTAGATGCCTCCATACAAGACATTGTCGGTTATTTACTACACCTACAAAAACCAAATCTCGCTTTTTCTTCCATCAGAATTCGTCTCAATGCAATCTCTGCTTACTTGCAGATTAAACACACTAAATCACTATTTAGAATACCAGTTTTTTAAAGCCTTTATGGAAGGACTAAAAAGGATCATACCTCCAAGAACCCCACCAATGCCCTCATGGAACCTTAATATTGTACTCACACGACTCATGGGTCCACCTTTTGAACCCATGCATTCTTGCCAAATCCAATTTTTAACTTGGAAGGTAGCATTTCTAGTAGCCATCAGTTCACTACGAAGAGTTCGTGAAATACAAGCGTTCACTATTGAAAAACCCTTTATACAAGTACACAAACATAAAGCTGTTCTCTGCACAAATGCAAAATTTCTACCAAAAGTAATTTCACCATTTCATTTAAACCAAACAGTGGAACTCCTAGTTTTCTACAGCATGTGAATCTGCAGCGGAACATGCCACGAACAGATGTACACTGGGTAAGTGACATTTTTCATATATATATAAAAAAACTTTTTTTTTTTTTTAAACATAAAGCAATTTTCATTATTAAATGTTAATCCAACCACCTCCATGCACGGCCTTTGGCCGTGCCTGTTGGCCGCAGGGCCTGGACTGCAGTCATACCCTGCGGCCAACCCCCCCCCCCCAACCACCCATCCGCATGTTGTGCACGGCCCTTTTGATGTGTGCGGCAAGAGTTGGCTGCAGTCTGTCTCTCTTGGGTGCGTCAGTGGCTTAGTAGATCTGTGAGTAGGTGCGTCAGTGTCTTTGTGGGTCTATAAATGGATGTGTAGGGTTTCAGTGGGTTTGTGTTGTGAGTGGGTGTGTGAGTCTGAGTGGGTGGGTGTGTGCAGCCAGGCTCTGGCTAACCCCTATAACGACCCTGTTCAGCGATGAGCTGCTCTGCGCATACCTTTGGCCGTGTGCAGCAGGGGTTGGCCGCAACAACCCAACCCTGCGTGTTATTATTTTTTTTTTTTATTTTTTTTTTGTGAGTGGGTTGGTGTGGCCTCCCCTCCCCAGGCCGATCTCAGCCCCAGGGCCCAGCCTAATTATTTATTTAATATTTTGGGGAGGAGGGCCGTGTGGTCCCTCCTTCCCAGGGTCGATCTCTGCCCCGGGAACCCCATCCTTCTGGGCCCGGTCATGTGACACCCAATCACAATGTTCGGGACCATGGGGGAAGCCTGTAGGCCCACAGGGTCCCAACTGGCTCCAAGCCTCCTGCGGGAGACTGCACTGTCGTCACAGAGAGGGAGCTGCTATAGTAGCTCGCTCTCCGTAACAGCAATGTTTCATCGGTCTCCCTGCTTGCATTTCCATGGGCAGGGAGACGGAGGAAACCTCTGCTTGCAGCAAAGGTGAGCTTGACAGCTCTCCCTAACTGCGAGCAGAGTGTTTGATGGGACTTGGCGGCCACCAGGCCACAGCAAACAGCTACGTCCCGGGGGTGGGTACCCCAGGACATAGCAGTAACTGTCCCTGGGATGTGGCTGTCCCCAGGGCTGTCAGTGGCTCTCAAAGGGGGGCCCACGTGGCCCCCTTCCAACTAACCTAGCCCCAGGTAGGTGGTCTCACCCCCACCCCAATATACAATTTGAGAAATCCCCCGAGGAGGTGGTGGTCCCTGGGCTGTGGGGGAGCTGCTCCCCCCACTACGGGGGCTGCATGGTCCCCCCCACATATAATTTGAGCAATGACCCAGGGAGGTGGCGTTCCACAGGGCTTCAGGGGGACCTGAGGGCCCCCGCATTAAAATGTAAATACCGTCGGGATCTGGCCCACCCAGGGGCCTCACAGAAACGGGAGAATTCTTTTGCTACAAAATCACTGGGGAAAAATGCTTTTTAGCCGTGGAGGGCTGGGGGGGGGGGTGAAACACTACTCTGACATCAACCACAATCACTGTCCGGTTAAGACACAAGCAAACCCCAAATTAACCTGTGCTCAAACCTCTGTTAGCTTGTCGTAAACTAGTCCGGTTTAATTTGGAGGCAATGTTTATGTATTTATGCAGGACTTCAAACAGTAGTAGAGTGGAAACCACACAAGTAAAATCCCACGCCAATTAAGAAATATGGAATAAAATGTAATAAATTATTTAAGACCAAAACAACAAGAATCTAATTACTGAAACTGGTATGATATGCAATTTTAAAGGTTTAGGTTAAAATAGTTCATAAAAGCACAAAGCGCCAACTGTAGTTTTCTTACTGTGACGGACCTGGGACAAAGTCATAAGTTCAGGTTGACCACGATAGAGCATGGGCAGTTAAAAGGGACCCAGATAGGCCTGCTGAAGAAATAACCTTAAATCCTGGTGTGAGGTATGCATGAGGTTGCTTTGCGATGCTTCAGATCATCCAGCATCCGTTACGATGAAGATGACCAGGGGAGGCTTTGCGTTGCTTTGTGTCGGTTCTAAGGGAGCTGGCAGTTGTACGGTGAGGCTTTGCAGCACTTGCTGCTGTTTCTACTGGAGATGACAGCTGTATGGTCAGCCTTTGCAGGGCTTCGCTCTCTTTGTGTTGGTTTTGATGGGACCACAGCTATGCTGGCAGAGGACCTTCAGGTCCACTTCCAAGGGTCCGGAACTAGGGTGCCACTTGGTTGAAATAATTCTGCAGGTGCAGGGTTCAAGGTGGGCGGAGTCTTTTCTGTCCCTGAAGCTGTGATCAAGAGGGAAGACAACTAGGCCTTGGAGTCACTCCGGTGTTCCTGAGTTCAATATGCAGGTCCAGTCCTTCTCCCAGGCAGCAGGGGAATGGAGTAGCAGTCCATCTTGCAGAGCAGTCCTTCTGAGACTTCCACAGGTCCAGAGGTGTACTGATGAGTTGGGTCTGAGGGTCCAGTATTTATTTGGTGCCCACTGTGAAGTAGGAGAAGGTTCTAAAGAATTCCCCTTGAAGTTTGCTGCCTCCCCTGTCCAAGCTGCAAGCTGGCTGCATGAACAGTACAGTGGTGACAACTCCTTTGGGTGAAGGCTGGGGACATCCTATTCGGTTGCAAGTGGGGCTGTGCCGAGCTCTACCCACCCATCCTGCTATTGGATGGACCATCCAGGCGTACCTAATCCCTCAATTGTGTGGCTGTCTGGGAGGAATAAACAAAGTCCATCTGTCAGCTACACAGTCATATGACCCAGGAAGACTGCAGTATCCAAATAGTTAGGGCAGTAAAATTCCAACTTTCTAAAAGAGGCACTTTCAAAATTGTAATTCGAATTCTGAGTTCACCATTAAAGAGGATTTTTAATTACAATTTCTCGGACACCAAACATAAAATCGTATCTACTCCCAATTGAAAGTTATCCTTTTTACATGTAATAAGTTAACCCAATGTTGAGTGGTTGGGCTTGCAGTAGTGAAAAAGGAATTTAAGAGTTTTTCACTACCAGGACATGTAAAACTTAAAAGTGCATGTCCAGCTTCTTAAATAAACTGCACCATGCCCCCAGGGCTGTCCAGAGCCTCCGCTCGGATGACACATATGTATTAAAAAGAACGGATTGGGCCTCGCAAGAGATTTTTATTTATTTTTTCTAGGTCAAATGGCAGTTTAAATCTGCACATCCAAGCTGAGGCATTTTTAAAGTGGGTGGCACAATCCGTGCTACAGTCCCACTAGTGGCATTTAATTTGCAAGCCCTAGGTACGTGTAGTACCACTCTAAAAAGGACTCATCAGTAAATTAAATCTGTCAATTCAGTATAAGCAAAATCAACCATGTTTTAAATAGAGAGCAAAAGCACTTTAACATTCTTTAGCAGTGGTAAAGCGCACAGAGTCCTAAGGCCAACAAAAACAAATTCAGCAAAAAGTGGTGGGGAAAAAGGCAAAAAGTTCAGGAATGACCCTGCAGAGAGGGTCAGGTCTAACACATGCATTTTCAATGCCTCAAATCTCAGGAGGCTAATTTGAATTAGCCGCCATAAGTGGCCTACAGGAAAATGCCCTTCTTGTATGCCCACTCCACATTTCTGTTTCCCCAATGCTGATGGTTATGACTCTGAAATTGCATTGTAGCCCACTGCCTAGGCCCCAGTTCCAGTGCTCTCCATAAAAATGATGTAAGTAAATTGGCAAGGACTTTAACCCCTCATAAGTCCCTGGTAAGTCGTGCAAAGGTACCCAGGGCATAGGTGTTAAAGGGGTCACCAGGGCCTGACACACTTATTGTGCCACCCTGAGTGACCCAAGGAAACAGATGACAGCAGTGCTGACATGGCAGACTGCATAAGCAGTGCCAACTGCTCAAACTGGACTTTGCCCTCACCATGAGTGGCAAGGTCAAAGCACTATTTTTAATGTCATTCACCCCTAAGGAAGGCCTCCTAAACCTCAGTGGCAGGGTGCATTATATTAAAGGTGTTTACATACAGGGAGTGCAGAATTATTAGGCAAGTTGTATTTTTGAGGATTAATTTTATTATTGAACAACAACCATGTTCTCAATGAACCCAAAAAACTCATTAATATCAAAGCTGAATATTTTTGGAAGTAGTTTTAGTTTGTTTTTAGTTTTAGCTATGTTAGGGGGATATCTGTGTGTGCAGGTGACTATTACTGTGCATAATTATTAGGCAACTTAACAAATAAAAATATATACCCATTTCAATTATTTATTATTACCAGTGAAACCAATATAACATCTCAACATTCACAAATATACATTTCTGACATTCAAAAACAAAACAAAAACAAATCAGTGACCAATATAGCCACCTTTCTTTGCAAGGACACTCAAAAGTCTGCCATCCATGGATTCTGTCAGTGTTTTGATCTGTTCACCATCAACATTGCGTGCAGCAGCAACCACAGCCTCCCAGACACTGTTCAGAGAGGTGTACTGTTTTCCCTCCTTGTAAATCTCACATTTGATGATGGACCACAGGTTCTCAATGGGGTTCAGATCAGGTGAACAAGGAGGCCATGTCATTAGATTTCCTTCTTTTATACCCTTTCTTGCCAGCCACGCTGTGGAGTACTTGGACGCGTGTGATGGAGCATTGTCCTGCATGAAAATCATGTTTTTCTTGAAGGATGCCGACTTCTTCCTGTACCACTGCTTGAAGAAGGTGTCTTCCAGGAACTGGCAGTAGGACTGGGAGTTGAGCTTGACTCCATCCTCAACCCGAAAAGGCCCCACAAGCTCATCTTTGATGATACCAGCCCAAACCAGTACTCCACCTCCACCTTGCTGGCGTCTGAGTCGGACTGGAGCTCTCTGCCCTTTACCAATCCAGCCACGGGCCCATCCATCTGGCCCATCAAGACTAACTCTCATTTCATCAGTCCATAAAACCTTAGAAAAATCAGTCTTGAGATATTTCTTGGCCCAGTCTTGACGTTTCAGCTTGTGTGTCTTGTTCAGTGGTGGTCGTCTTTCAGCCTTTCTTACCTTGGCCATGTCTCTGAGTATTGCACACCTTGTGCTTTTGGGCACTCCAGTGATGTTGCAGCTCTGAAATATGGCCAAACTGGTGGACAGTGGCATCGTGGCAGCTGCACGCTTGACTTTTCTCAGTTCATGGGCAGTTATTTTGCGCCTTGGTTTTTCCACACGCTTCTTGCGACCCTGTTGACTATTTTGAATGAAACGCTTGATTGTTCGATGATCACGCTTCAGAAGCTTTGCAATTTTAAGAGTGCTGCATCCCTCTGCAAGATATCTCACTATTTTTGACTTTTCTGAGCCTGTCAAGTCCTTCTTTTGACCCATTTTGCCAAAGGAAAGGAAGTTGCCTAATAATTATGCACACCTGATATAGGGTGTTGATGTCATTAGACCACACCCCTTCTCATTACAGAGATGCACATCACCTAATATGCTTAATTGGTAGTAGGCTTTCGAGCCTATACAGCTTGGAGTAAGACAACATGCATAAAGAGGATGATGTGGTCAAAATACTCATTTGCCTAATAATTCTGCACTCCCTGTATAGTTGCCCGCCCCCGAGAGGTGTGACCACTCTTAGGAGTAGAAACAAAGGCCTGCATGGGAAGGAGGTGACACTTCCCTCTCTGACAGGATAGCTAGTGAAGTGGCAAATAAAGATGGTGAGCTTCAAAGCATACACTGCCTCTGAAGTGCCAGCAGGCTACCTGCCAAAGGAGGAAACAACCCTTCCCTTGCTCCCAGGCACATTGTAGGTAGGAGATTTAGATAGTCAGGAGATGTACACCAGCAGAAGCCTAGCCACACCCCTATGGTGGGCTACCTTGTTTGGACAGCTAGGGAAGGGTTCTGCCAGTTTTAGAAGTGGCAGAATAGAGGGATCTGGGTAAAAAGGTTGGCACACACTCCCTGATGTGGTCACTTCAAGGGCAGATTAGCCGCTAGGACTAGTAGCCCATTGGCTACTTGCACCCACATCCCTAATGTCCATAAAATTTAGGATTCCAGAACCTGAGATCTGAAACAACTTGCAACAAATTACAAAGAGACCAGAGTCTGCGACTTCAGGACCTGCATAAAGCACCCTTCACCTGTGGCAAGCAACCTGCAACTGCACGATTCGTCCCGGGCCAGAGACCGGCTTCAAAGTCATGAGAAACCGCTCTGGGTACAAAAGTCAACTCAAGAACTTCCATGGACTAGAGGCATTAGTCCCTTGCAGCCGAGAGGTAAAAGCATATTCCTGGGATCAAAGAATCACTGACCTTTGGATCCGCCAAGGGATCACCCAAAAGTAAATGGTTGAATGCATTGTGTGAAATAGTCCTGACCTCCAGCAAGTTTCAGGTGGCTCCCATTTTTTTCCCGACTCCAGGACGTTGAAGTAACCGGGGGCTGAGGATGCTGCTGCTCAGATTTGATGGTGTTCAGTTCAGCTACCAATAGTTTGTTGGACACCGTGCCTCAATGGAACTCTGAAGCATCTACACCTGGTCACTTCAGTGGCCCTGTTGTCAAGTTCTTGATCTGTTTTCTCACTAGCACCGTCTAACCGGTAAAACCCATCACCCCCACAGTCTCGCATCAGCACCAAGGAGAGCCACAACAAATATGCACGTGGGCCTCACGAGCCAGGTAAAATTCAGCTGACTGTTGTGGCTTGGAAATGGGACCCGCATCACCTTAACCCCCCCCTGGTTTCCACTGGACTTAACTTGCAAGTGACGATTGTCACTAGTCATTTTCTCCATTGACCGCAAACTATAGTGAATTGCACTGAATATCCATAACTCCGGTTAAACTTATCCAAACGTGTTCATTTTGGTGTCTAAATGTATATAGAATTCTACTCTATTTTTATAAATTGGTGTCAGATTTCTTTTGTTTCATGTCTATTTCTCACCATCCATGTTGGTACTCTGAAATGCTTAACACATGTTGCTCAAGTAAAGCCTGACTGCTCTTTGCCACACTACCAGGACTGAGCTAGGAATTTATTATTGTGTGCAGGGGTGTGGAATTTAATAAAATATCTACTTGTCCAGGGTACAGGTTGCTTCTCAAATCTACTTGTCCTGTAAAAAGATCTACTTGTCCCTCTGGTGCCATGTAGTGTGGCGACAAATTATGGTAGCAATCTTATTATGTAAGAACTCTGATAATAGCCTCTCTGATTATGCCAGGGCTACTACCATAGTAGGGCTTGAATACTTGCAGTTTCAATCCCTACTGTAGCAATTTCCTTATTTTGCCACCTTTCTGCAGATCTGCATACTGGAGCTGGAGGAAGCAGTAAGCAATAGTTCCAGGGCTGGAATGCCTTTGAGTCTGCAAACCCACTTACCTGCATGTTTTAAAGATTTTCACCAGCTTCTCTCTAATATTTTCCCATAATAAGAAAGGTTGGAAATTTACTCCTGACAATGGCAGAATTAGAACTTCTTCCAGGGTTGGGAAGAAAGTGGCTGGAGGGAAAATGAACTTGCAAATGCTCAATAGATTTTCACATGAGCAAATCTACACATGCGTATTTACCCATGCTAAAATACAGTTCACAAATATTTTATAGGGGTACGATTTCCTGGTATACTTCTCTTGAAAGCCACTAATTCAAAGACATATACCATGGGTGCACTTTTGTGACTTTCTTTAAGAATTTGGGGCCACGTGTAGGTAGGTTCAGATTTGCGACTCGCAATTTGCGAGTCGCAAATCCGAATGTAGGATGGTGTCCCTGACACCATCTGCGATTCGCAAGGGGGTTGCAAATGCCCACCTCATGAATAATCATGAGGTGGGTTGCAATTTGCGACCCCCTTGCGAATGGCGGCCCTCACAGGGATGGTGGCCTGCTGGAGACAGCAGACCACCATGTCTATGACTGCTTTTCAATAAAGCAGTTTTTTTTTTTTTTTGGTAATGCAGCCCGTTTTCTGTAAAAGAAAACGAGATGCATTACAAAAATGAAATGTTTTCGTTTCATTTTTTCAGAGCAGGCAGAGGTCCACAGGACCACTGCCTGCTCTGAAAAAATGTTTACGTTGACATTCACAACGGGGAAGGGGTCCCATTGGTTGGGACCTCTTCCCTTTTGCGAATGGGTTAGCACCCATTTGAAATAGGCGCAAACTGCGATTGGTTTGCGCCCGCGGTCACAAAACAACCCTACATTGCACTGCGAGTCGCAGTTAGGAAGGGAACACCCCTTCCTAATTGCGAGTCGCAAACCCGTTTTGCGATTCGGTAACCAGGTTACCGAATTGCAAAAGTGGGTTTGTGCATCACAATGTGCTTTTTGCACGTCGCAAACAGCGAAATTTGCTGTTTGCGACATGCAGAAAGCTACCTACATGTGGGTCTTGGTCCCTAATTAGGTCTGGTGTTAACAAAGACATTTTGTTTTTATTAAACTTCTATTTCTCTCTCTATCGGCTGGCTTTACTGTGAGTGACCGCATTCTGCTCTTCCACAAGGAGCATATTGGCATACAAAGTAGTTTTGTACAGTGGCAATCAGTGACGTAACTAAACTGGAGGGTGCCCCTTTACAAAGAACATGGAGGAGCCCCCTCTTCAGACTCACTCAGGACAGGTGCTGTGCTCAAGGGGTCCCCTGGAGGGCGGCTGCGGGGCCTTTGTTATGCCACTGGTGGCAACGTGTGCTTTTAGAGTTCAAAAACCTTTGGGGGGGTTTTTGCCAGTGTTTGTTACAACGTTGAGGGCCTGGTAGCTCCCACAATAATACATTCTTACAAAAGCCATGTCAAAACAAGACACGCATTGATGAAACTAAAAGACTTATAAAAATATGTCGGATCAGTTGACTTTTTTCAGTGTTTGTTTATTTTCATGCTTCCCATAATCGTGTTGAAAATGGTTACAATGATTTTCCATTAGAAATATTTTTGGGAAATACTAGCATGCATCAACACATTTTACTAAATGACACTTCAAAGAATTAGCACCTAAAATGTCATGGTAGTGAAACTTTTTCCCTACTTGCATTCTTTCTGAACATTTTATTTTAAAAGCAAAGACTATTCTCTCTTGCTTACAAGCTTCTGCATTTGCATCTAATCAGAGAGCATTCTGGGAGCATTATACTTAGCCTCATAGCCTAAACGTTTCAAACATGTGTGTACATGTTTTTTGTACTGGAACCAACATCAGTAGTGAAGTGTGACCTTAAAACATTTATTTACAGCACTCGCCCTAATAATGAAGGCTTTCAAATAATGAACCATAAATACAAGTTCGAACAGCATTATCTTTTGGAAACACATTACCTCAACTGCAGAGAGTTCCACTCTCTGTAAACTGGCAGCCAAAGGGTTTGTGCTGCAGAGGGTTGGGCCTACTTGTCCCAAGGACATAGTAAACATGAAATCTTGTTGCCCTTGACCCCAAACCAGATGTGTCGGGCGATAGGAATTCCACATCCCTGTGTGTGTTAGAAATTGATTTTCTGGTTAGCAGAGGTATGCACCCTGTCCAAGCAGGAACCACAATCCTAGTCAGGGTACGTCACTACACAACCTAAATTATCCTCTTGTATCTTGGCACTGAGCAGTTAGGCTTAACTTAAGAGGCAATGTGTAAAGTATTTGTGCAACACTTTAAAAGTAAAATAGTAAAAACACCTACACAAAAAGTATACACGCCAATTAAGTAAAATGGAACTTAATTTAATAAATAGAACAAGACTAAAACGACGAAATTCCAATGTGTAGAAGTTGAGATATTAATTTTTGAAGATTAAATGCAAAAGTAGCACTCGGAAGCAAATAGCACTTAGAGTTGATTGGTTGCACTAGACTGGGACAAAATCAAGAATTCAGGCTGACCTTGATGGAGGGTGGGCCGGATACAGGGATTTACTTCGGCCGCTGAACAAAGTGTCTTAATTCTTGGTTTACATCGGCAAAGATGCAGGGTGCAGCTGAGCGATGCATGTGTGATCTCCATGCAGCTGGGTGATGCACCGGATTTCTCCACACTATGGCAGCGATGCGATGGTTCTGTGAGTGAAGTGCAGGTTCCGAAGTGTGGTGGTTCTGAATGCAATGCTCTGGGATTCTCCATGCTGTTGAGGACCTGCATCGAGCTTCTGTACCTGGTGGCAGCGATGCATTGATTCTGAAGCAGCAGTTCTGAGTGTGATGCACAACTCTGGTTCCTGCAAGATGGGTGATGCGTCGATTCTGCTCTTGCAGCACAGGATGCGTCGGTTTCCCTGGAGCAAACCCCTAGGACTTCTTCCTAGGGTCCAGGACTAGGAGGATGCCACTTACAGACTCTTAGAGACTCGCAAGCAGATGAGCCCAGAGTTGGAACAGGAGAGTTGTAATTCTTTTGTGTCCCTGAGACTTAGAAAACAGGAGGCAAGCCCTTGAAATCACTCTGGGCTCAAGTGATGCAGGTCCAGTCCTTCTCACCTAGGCAGAAAGAGCAGCAGGCAGCAGAGCAACATAGCAAGGCAGGAGTTCAGCAAACAGGTCCAGCAGAGTGGCACTCCTTTAGTAGCACAGCAGATCCTCTGCGTCCTTGCACAGCAGCCATAGGTCCAGAAGTATACTGAAGTTGTGCTGTCATTGGTCCAGTACTTACAGCCAGTTGTGCCTTTGAAGTGGGGGAGACTTCAAAGAAAGCCTTGAAGTTCAGAGTGCAGTATTCTTCCCAGCCTGGGTACTCCTAAATGAATATGCCACACATGGATCTTGATCTTACACATCTTTAATTGTGGTTGTGTAACTGCGAATTCAACATTCCAAACCTCCATTCTCTTCACTAACGTCACACACTTACGTCACTGTTCTACGGAGTCTACGGAGAACCAAAAGAGTTCAGTCATTGCTAACTCGCATGGCACTACATATCCCCCCTTTTACAGATATATACATTCTAACTCTTCAATGAGTTGTCATGGCGCTCAAATCACACATCCTGATCGTGTCTTCGGAAACTGGGAAAAGTCAGGAGGATTGTCTGTGACCTGCACTGGTGATGTAGGAACAGTAGCAGTCAGGGAGTTCTCGATAGTCTTCTCTGCACCAGCCTCTGCAGGGACATCAAAGGTCAATGAGCGATGAGCCAAATGTCTGAGGTGCGAAGAATCTCACGCAGTGGGCTTTCCAGGACGTTGGGCAGTCACCTTGTATCCTTTACTAGTCATGACTTGGAATAGTTCGGCATCAAAAGGAGCATCAAATTTGCATTTTATCTGTTGATTGATAAGCACTCGATCTTCTCTGTTGAAAATTATGTTCTTAGCTCATCTGGGCTTATCTTCAATTGCTTTCAATTTCTATTTATGACCCAAGTCCCTTTTGCGAGTTACAGCCCTAGTAGCAGATCTTTCATTGGTCCATTGAGGTAACTTGGTCGTCATGGCTCTCTCACAAACATTAATGCAGCAGGGCTTTCACCTGTTGTGAAATGCGGGGTCGAACTGTAAGCTGGAAGGGTAGAATGTAAGACTGACTTGAGGTCGAGCTTCTCTATCATAGCACACTGGACAGCTTTCTTGAGTCTACTCATAATGCATTCAACTAGGACCTTTGCCTGTGGGCACAGAAGTGTGCTTTTCTGATGCTTCCTGTTAAGATGACATGGAAAGTCTCTGAATCCTCAACTGTTGAAAGGTGGACCATTGTCAGACTTTAAAATGGAAGGAACACCCCATGTTGCCAAAATGCAATCTAATCTCTCAACAACTCTTTCCTGAGTGATAGATGAGAGATATTCTACCAAATGGGAGTATTCACCAACAACCACTATAAGCTGATGTCCAATGTCAAGAGGACCAAAGAACTCATCAGCAGTTCTTTCCCAAACATGTTTTGGCAACTCACATGTTTAGGGTGTGTTGAGTGATTTTTTTCGGACGTAGGCAATTGCATAAGCGACAGGCCTTCAATTCTCTTTAAACTCGTTCGTCGAGATAAGGAAACCAGACTCGATCTCAGATAGCTTGTTTAGTGGCAACAATTCTATGATGTCCATCATGGGCTACTTCAATTATCTGTTAGTACAGTATCTCCGGAATAACAATTCTTAATACCTTCTTGGGTTACAGGCAGTTCACCTTTTGACATTTTTGAATTTCTGGTATTCACTTTCACTTGCAAGAGGTTGAGTTTGCTGGTTCCAAGACTGATGGGTAATAATGCCCTTTCGTTTTTTACATGTCACTATCTTTACTGGTGTTAGTAACAATTTGTTCCAATGAAATGGCTGCAGGTGTGTTGGATTTCACAATTAAATTTATGAAGGCTTCAGCCGTCTTTAAAGGGGTACCATGACACTGTACTGGCACTCATGAAAAGCAGTCAGCAAGGTTTTGATCTTTCACTGGATGGTGTACGATTGTGTAGTTATATTCTTGAAATTGTAGACCCCCAACGTTCAAAGCGGGGTGTTGTCTAGGGCTTTGGATTTCCAAAGATAGTCAACAATGCTTGATGATTGGTCAAAAGCATGAAAGGCTTTTCATATAATAGCACGTGGAAATGTTCACAAGCCCACATCACTGCTAGACTTTCTTTCTCAGGTTGTGAATAGGCACGTGCAGTTTGTGACAAACTTCTGCTTGCGTATGCCACAAAATGCCTTTGAGCATTTGAGTGTCCACTGTGCTGGGCAAGGATTGCGCCCAACCGGATGGCCTCGCATAAACAACCTATGTGTGAAGCTTTGGATCAATATATAGCATTTCAATGGCATTCTCAAAGGCTTGCTTGATTTTCTTAAAGCTTTGCTTGCATTCATGTGACCAATGAAACATTCTATTTCGTCAGGTCTCTTAAAGGAGCACTCACTGTGGCAAAGCCATGCATGCATCTGTAACAGTAACTGGCCGTGCCAAGAAATGAACATAACATGGTAACATCTTGTGCAGGACTGGCAGTTGACAAAGCTTGCTCTTTGGCTGGATCGAGTGTCATACCCCCATCAGAAAAGATGTAGCCAAACAATTTGAGTTTTGTCCTTTGGAACTCAGCATGCAAAGGTAAACCTGCATCCGCAATAAATGACACACATGTGTTTTATCATGCTCTTTTTGGGTAGCTCCTAAAAACTAATATGGCATCACTATAATTGAAAGCATTCATGACAGGCCAGGCTGTATATGTCGAATGGCATCTTGAAAAAAGCTTTGCAGCAGATGACACACTGAAACATAGGGCCCCATGTACAAAGCATGTTTCTAGTCGCAAGCGGGCCGATTAAGCAGAAGCGGCCCGTTTGCAACCATAAAAATGCTTTTTGGGATGCACAAATTCCAAATTGCGCATCAGTAGCTTGTTACCGTATCGCAATTTTGGGGTTTTGCGATTCGGTATTAGGAAGGGGCATATTCAGGGCGTCCCTTCCCAATACTGAATCTGAATGATATGTATGATTGTTTTGTGACTGTGAATGCAGTCCCGAAACAATCACAGTTAGCACCAATTTGAAATTGGTGCTAACCCATTTGCAAACTGGAAGGGGACCCCACTGACCAGTGGTAGCGAAAATATTTTTTCAGAGCAGGCAGTGGTCCCACGGACAACTGCCTCCCCTGAAAAAAATGAAAAGAGAACTTATTAGTTTGGTGTTTTTGAAAAGCATTTAAACAAAACACTGCTTTATTCAAAAAGTCAGACATGGTGGTCTGCTGTCCCCAGCAGGCCACCATCCCTGTGAGTGCGGCCATTCCCAATGTGGTCACAAATTGTGACCTACCTCATGAATATTGATGAGGTAGGTCATTTGCGACCACATTGGGAATTGCAAACCGTGTACTTAACACTGTTGTACCTTTTGTTGGCAACTCCAATTTTGCGATTCCCAAACATGTGTAGAAAACGTGATCATGTACCTGCAATTCTCGAGTTCAGCTGTGCCTGGGTTAGCCGATCATACTTTGGAAGTCCCTGGTGTCTGGTGGGAAGTATTTCTGCTAGGACTTTGCATGCCGCTTTAAATGCTTGTGTGTGTGTTTCCCCCAGTAATTCACACTTTAATTGACCCTAGCACCTGGACTGGCCCCTCTCACCCACAAAGAGTTTCTGCTGCCCAGTGCACTCATAGCATGCTACTCTCTCTCTGAGAGATGTTGAAAGCTGAAGTATATTTTGTTGTACGTTTCTGCCAGAGGAAGAGGCTAACACCACACCATCCATGCACAGAAACAGAGGGAGATTATTTCCTCTTCAGTGATTTCATTTCTGAAGTTAATCATGCTCAGAAAGTTTGTCCGGAATACAGGGCCATCCTTTTTGGTAGGGAGCTAACCCCTTCCTGAAAGAATTCCAGCTTATGGATTATGATTTTGCTGCAATTAAAAAACGAAGAGGCGCTGGTGGAAAGGGAAGCAGATGACATCTCTTACTCCTTAGTCTGCTTTGTATTTGGGGCCTGAAATACTCTCTGGCACACAATACATTTGTGGTAAAAAAAAAAAAAAAAATACAAACAAGTTAAAGAAACCATTACTTTCTACCACAAGAGGCACCTCTCTAAAAACTCTATCCACCATTTTCATTTCGAATGTGTGTGTTTGTGGGGGTGGGGGGGTTGTTAATTCTGCCCTTGGGTGACATGAAATGCCCCACATACACCAAGGATCTTTTTTGATTAAGGCATGCTTTTTTTTTTTTTTTTTTTATAATCCATTTTTTATTGTTTTGAAAAGGTACAAATAACTAGCAAAACTTGATCTCTTTCACACCGGTTGAACAATAAATTCTGGTCTGATCTTTCAATGCTTCAAACAACTGTAAGAAGTCACTTCATCACATTTTGCCAGGGTAGAAACAAGGTAGGAAGAACAAGGGTATACATTTATTCTAAGCCCCTTATCTTAGCTTAGGAGTCCCACCCATCTCCCCCATATTCTTTCATACTTGTGAGGGCATCCCCTTGATTCATACACCACTTTTTCTTGTGCTGCACACCAGTCCACCCCCTTCCTCCATTTCTGAAGAGAAGGACCTTTGGTGTTCTTCCAGGCGGCTGCTAGATCTCTCTTTGCTACCGCAGTCGCCGTTCCAACCAATGTTTTATCTGCTCTAGATCCCTCCATATCACTCATCATCCCCAGTAGTATCGTTTTGGGAGTCAGTACCTGTGATGATCCCAAGGCTTTATTCAGCTCTTGATTTATCCCCTTCCAGAACCTCTGAATCACTGGGCAGGACCATATCATATGATAAGTCAGCTTTGTCCTCCTTGCATCTTGGGCACCGACTAGAGCCAAGGGCACCCATTTTGTACATTCTGTCTGGAGTTAGATATGCTTTGTGTAGATAAAAGAATTGTGACACCCTTAACCTCGTCGACACTACCAGCATTCGGGGGGCCATCAGTGCCTCCACCCTGTCCTCCTCTTCAAGTGGACCCACGCATTTCTCCCAACCTTTCTTGAGATGATCTAGATCCCCTGGAGCGTTTGTGATCAGCATTCTATAGATTTGAGAGACCCCCTTCCTCCCCAGGTTGCCCATTAGTGTTTTGGCTTCAACCGGATTGAACTCTGGTATATGGGATATTTCTTTCAAGTGCTTAGTGAGGGCATGTCGGAGCTGGAGATATTTAAAGAATTGTTTTGGGGATAGTTGAAATTCTTGCTGCATTTCATCAAAGGATTTCATCAAGCTTCCTTTCCATACGTCCCCAACCAAGGATATTCCCAATGTGTCCCAATTCCCGAACCCCTCCAGCCCGGCCGTCTCCCTCAGCCATCTGCCATGCCACAGCGGTGTTTGCCGAGTGACCACTTTGCTCCAACCAGTATGTCTTAGAGCCGCTCTCCATGCCAAAAATACCGCTCTGGTGATGGGCTCTAGATTCAAGGGGATTGGAGCCCCATATAACACATCCAGGATATGGGGATATCCTAAAGCGTCTAATTCTACCTGATATGCTGGATCTGACGAGCCCCCGTTGAACCAGTCATGCACCACCAGGAGCTGTGTTGCCAGGTAATACAGGTAGTGGTCAACCATGCCCAACCCCCCGTCATGTATGTCTCTTCGGCAGTTCCGGGTTGCTACTTTGTCTCGCTCCCCCCCATGTAAAGAAGGTGGTGATTCCGTCCAGTTTTTTAAACCACGAGCGTGGAATGTTAAATGGTAAGTTCTGGACCACATATAAGAGGCGAGGTAGGATCATCATCTTGTACAAGGCAATACGGCCCAGAATATTCAGAGGTAGAGACTGCCAATGCCTAAGGTCTTCCCGTATACAAGACACCAGTGGGTTTAGATTCAGGGACCAGGACAACTCGGGGAGCAGTGCGACCCATATCCCCAAGTATTTAAAACTTAGCCGATGCAGTGGAACTGCCTCCTGCCAGTCAAAGCAGTCTCTCGACTGCGTCAATGGGACCAGCACCGATTTGGACGGGTTCATTTTGAGCCCCGAGATTTCTTCGAAGTGTCGCAGTAACTGGAAGCTTCGGGGTCCGGTCACTCCCGGGTTCGCCATGTACAGCAGGACATCATCCGCGTATAAGGCCACTCGATCTTCATAAGAGGGGCCCCATCTCCAACCCTGGTAAATCGGATCATCTCTCAACATTCCCGCCAAAGGCTCAATGGCCAGAGCAAAGAGGAGAGGGGATAGGGGGCAGCCTTGTCTCGTTCCTCGCTATATCGGAAAGGCCGAGGACAAGACTCCATTGGACCCGCACCCACGCCATGGGTCTGGTATATAGGGCCTGGACTAGTCTGCGAAACCGTGGCCCAAAGCTGGCCCGCCGGAGTACTGCGAAAAGGAATTCCCAGTTCACTGAGTCAAATGCCTTTTCAAAATCGATGAATAGGAGAGCTAGTTGCTGGGGTAAACGGTGTCATCCTGCAAGAGCCACTTGGAGCCTTCGAATACAGTGGCGTGTGCTACGTCCGGTCATGAAGCCACATTGGTCTGGGTGCACCAGTAAGGGCATCACCCTTTTGAGGCGGGAGGCCAACATTGTGGCGTAGATCTTTATTTTACTATTTATGAGAGATATGGGTCTGTAGCTGCGCAGGAGAGGGAGGGGGGTTGGGTCTTAGGCAACACAACAATGGTGGCAATGTCTAGATCATCCGGAAAGAAGCCCTTATGGTCCACCTCGGTATAGAGATTCATTAGATGGGGGAATCTTTTATAGTATTCTGGGGGAAACCCATCGGGTCCTGGAGTTTTCCCCACCCCCATTGCCGCTATGTCCTCGCTAATTTCCGCTTCTGTGAACTGTTCCTCCAGAGCCCGTATGTCCACCGTAGGCAGAGCCGGGAGTGACGTGACCCCCAGGGATCCGTCTGGGGAGTCCCCAACCTCTGAACTTGTGGCTCGGTTTAGGGTCTTATAGTATTTGGCGAATGTTTCGGCCACCTCCTGGAGCTCCACCACTCGTTCTCCCCGTTCATTGTCTATTTCAGGAACGATTCGAGGAGCCTGTTGTTGGGAAACCAACCAATACAGTAATTTCCCTGTTTTATTACCCCAACCGTATACTCGAGCCGTGGAGGCGCGCCACATGTGTTTTGCCGTTTCTAGGGATAGACTGCGTATTTCTTCCTGAATCAACAAGAGGTTTCTGGTTATTTGTTCGTCTGAATGAGATTCCTGTTCTCTCTCAAGAAGAGTGGCACGAGCCTCCAGTTGTGTGATTCTGGAGTTGCGGGCGTGTTCCCGAGCACGGATCGGACCTTTGGCTATCCCTCTCATTACTACCTTACTTGCAGCCCATAGGATTCCTGGTGATCTCACTGAGCCCTCATTAGTGTTAAAGTAGTCGCGCAACGACACCCTTAAACTATCTACCACTTCCTCATCTTACAAATGCCATGCGTTTAGTCTCCATATGGGGCGGATCAGCCAGGCCCATCCTAAGCCGAACCGGCACGTGGTCCGAGATCCCCCGCGGTAGGATCTCAATGTGAGTGAGGTGTCCACAATCCCTGACTGACACAAATACCAAGTCTATTCTGGACTGTGTGCTGTGGGCTGCCGACCTATGCGTGAATTGTTTGCTTCTTGGGTGCCACACCCTCCATACATCGCAGAGCCCTGTTGATGCCATCCACCCTTCCAGGCTAGTGGACAATGCCTGTCTATGTGCCGAAGGTCCCCCGCTTGTATCTAGATCTGAGTTTGGAACTGCGTTGAAATCGCCCCCTATTACCGTTTTCCCGGGGGGTAATTCTGCTAGTAACCTTGTCAAATCTTCTATTGTTTTACGCACCAAGTTTGGGAGAGCATAGGCGCTCACAATATTCATTGTCTGGCCTTCTACCAAGCCTGAGATTGCCACGTACCTCCCCAGCGGATCTCTCCATTCTTGCCTCACCACCAGGGGTAGGGAGTGAGGTAGCAGTACAGCAACCCCCCTTGAGCCTCTTGTGAACCCTGCATGGAATACCCTGTCAAATCCCTTGCGGGCTAAGAAGGGGCACTGATTCCCCAAGAGGTGTGTTTCCTGCATCAGAAGTATGTTAGGTTTGTGTCTATGAATGTAAGTGAGTACTGCTGATCTCTTAATCTTGTCAAGGAGCCCGTTGACGTTCCACGATATTATGTGAGTCATCCCCATTCCTTCCCTCTCATCCATCCCTGTCCCGACCCCCCCCCCCCCCACAGCCTCTCCCCTGGATCCTTCCTAGTATTCCTGTGTCTGAATGTCCTATCACTATTGTTTCCTGCCGGTATTGGAGACCCTAGACCTACATTGACTATTCCGAACAATAACAACAGCCTGCTGGCTGGAAAGAACCAAACATGCCCCCCAACTCCCATCCCACCCCATACTTCCCCCCCCAGAAGCATCTGTCGCCCAATACCAACAGCCCGTTCCCAAACATAACGAGCTGCTAACTGCTTGTGTCTGAGCTTTGGTGGACCCCTCCATTTTTGCGGATTAAGAAGTGCTTAAGTTTTGTAATGCTTGACTCCAAGCCTGATGACCATCTCCTTGGTCTCCGGCCTTTCAAGTCTGTCTTTCCTCTCTCTCCCTCTCCGGAGGAGGACTCAGATCACTGGACTCTGTGAGAGATCCGTGTCCTCTACAGTTCTGGGGAGCTGTTCTCCAGGATCCGGGGGGGGTCTGGTTCATTTCTTTGTCTCTCGGTCTCACTTCTACCTCCTGTCTTTGGGTTGATTCCTCAGCGGATCCTCGAGGGGAACCCGAGATCGTCTCCCCCCCCTCCCCCCTTCCCTGCGCCTCCTGGAATGAGTTCTTTGGCGAGACCTCCGGGGCTGTCGCTGCTGGTTGCTCCTTTGCTGGCCCGAGAGTGCCAGCCGACGTTCTCCCTCATTAGGACCCTTCGGGACCTCTTCGGTCAGCCACCTCCAGGCCTGATCTGGGGAGTCAAAGAAGTGGGTCTTGTTGCCGTGAACCACCCTTAGCTTGGCCGGGAAGAGGAGACGGTACGGCACTTCCATCGCCCTTAGTTTTAGTTTTTTTCTATAAACGAACTGCGTTGCATTTGAACGTCTTTGGTATAATCTGGAAACACCATAACTTTGGACCCATCACAATGCAGTTCTCCTTTTGTTCTTGCCGCCTGGAGAATCGCATCCCTGTCTCTGAAGTTGAAGAGTCTAAGGATCACTGGCCTCGGTGGAGAGCCTGGTGGGGGTCTGGCTTGTAGGGCCCGATGGGCACGTTCGATCGCAAACCAGGGTGTCAGAAGATCCCGGGACAGCCAGGACCGGAACCAGTCCTCCAGGAATATGGCCAGAGAGGACGCGGCAGTGTTTTCGGGCAGTCCCACAATTCTGAGGTTGTTGCGGCGGGATCTATTTTCGGCATCCTCTGCCCTTCGATATAGTTCCACTGTCCGGGATGTTAGAGTTGATACCTGTGCTTTGAGGGTCGCCAGCTCGTCTTCCACCGTAGAGATCCTGGACTCCGTCTCTGCAATCCTCGCTGTAGCATTGCGAAGGTCCTGGCGCACCAGGGCCACGTCCACCCTCACTTCCTCAATATTGCCCTCCACCGCCTCTTGGGAGGAGTGTATTGCTTGAAGAATAGCTGCCAGATCACTGTTCCCGGTTTGTTTACCGTCACCATTTCCGGTCTTTCGGTCCTCTTTCGAGGCTCCGTTGGGCCCCGTGGCGAATTGGTCAATGCGTGTTTGCGGTGGGGCGGGTTTGCTTATCTTTGCCCATTTAACTACCTTGTTGGGCCTGCTTGTGGGATATTTCCTTGCCGCTTATTCCTCGGTTTCTACCGGCGTGCCCGTTTCTGCCTTTGTGCTCACTTCTGCTGGTGAGTCCTAATTCGTCTTTTCGTCACATGGGCCTCAGTCTTTCTTTATGTCAGCCTTGCCGCAAGGCTCTATTCATCACCTTGTCCACCTCTCAGTTCTTTATTTCCTTGTGGCCGAGGATTGTTAATCACGAAAGGGGGGGGAAGGGAGGAAACGATAATTCACTCACCCCTTGCCCCTAGGCCCCGGTGTCTTCCCCAATATATCTAAAAAAAGGGGGGGGGGGTTTGGGCGCTCACCGTCACGAAAGGAACGAGGAGGAAGCGATGAGAAGGTCCCTGTTATCCGCCCCCGTCCTTCAGGGCGCTCCCAGCAATCTCGGGATCTCCAGGCCTGTCTCAGTCCCTCTGATTCAGCGCCACTTCCCACCGTCCACGGGGGTCAGGCCCTCCCCAGCTGAGGCCTCCCGGCTCCACTGCTTTCTGTCTTCTCTGCACCTGTCAGTTGGGCGCCGAGGCATCCGAAGCCGAGGACCTCCTCTCTCCTCCCCAGCCTGCCCAGCATCATCGGACCAATGCGGCGTCTTTGGTTTTTTCCCCTTCGGGCCGGTCGCCTCCGGTCACCGCCGCTTCACCAGCGGCAATTATGCATTCTGAGCGCCTGCCATTTTGCGTGCGGGCCGCTCCGTCCGTTCTCCGCTCCTCCCGGGCCCTCGAACACCGGACCACGATTCCTCTGCTCCGGGGGTTGCCCCGATCCTTCTCCGTCTCATCCCTCCTCCGGGTAGGGCCGATTCGTGCGCGTTTCCCGAGCGGATGACGGAGGGGTCCGGAGCACCTTTAAGGTGCAGCCGCCATCTTGACACTCAAGCCAAGGCATGCTTTTTTATGGTCTCCACCCACCGTCTGCATTTTTGTTTCCCATGTGAAGCACATGAGGGTGTTAACTTCCTAACCTGCACCCATTGCCTACTTAAAAATAACACTTGGAAATCATAGATTATCTTTAGTTGACCATGAAAGTAGAAACTGAGTGCAGAATCTTTCTTCCTGGCATAAGGTATGTTTCTATCTGGCCTGTACCTCCCAAATGTATTTCATGTCTCTTGCTGTGAGAAAGTAGCCTCTTTCTAGCCTTGTTACCCCCACTTTTGGCCTGTTTGCAAGTGTACAGTATGTCAGGGTGTTTTCACTGTCACTGGGATCCTGCTAGCCAGGGCCCAGTGCTCATAGTGAAAACCCTATGTTTTCAGTATGTTTGTTATGTGTCACTGGGACCCTGCTAGTCAGGGCCCCAGTGCTCATAAGTTTGTGGCCTATATGTATCTGTTCCCTGGATGGTGCCTAACTGTCTCACTGAGGCTCTGCTAACCAGAACCTCAGTGGTTATGCTCCCTCATTTCTTTCAAATTGTCACTAACAGGCTAGTGAGCAATTTTACCAATTTACATTGGCTTACTGGAACACCCTTATAATTCCCTAGTATATGGTACTGAGGTACCCAGGGTATTGGGGTTCCAGGAGATCCCTATGGGCTGCAGCATTTCTTTTGCCACCCATAGGGAGCTCTGACAATTCTTACACAGGCCTGCCACTGCAGCCTGAGTGAAATAACGTCCACGTTATTTCACAGCCATTTTACACTGCACTTAAGTAACTTATAAGTCACCTATATGTCTAACCTTTACCTGGTAAAGGTTAGGTGCGAAGTTACTTAGTGTGAGGGCACCCTGGCACTAGCCAAGGTGCCCCCACATTGTTCAGGGCCAATTCCCCGGACTTTGTGAGTGCGGGGACACCATTACACGCGTGCACTACATATAGGTCACTACCTATATGTAGCTTCACAATGGTAACTCCGAATATGGCCATGTAACATGTCTATGATCATGGAATTGCCCCCTCTATGCCATCCTGGCATAATTGGCACAATCCCATGACCCCAGTGGTCTGTAGCACAGACCCTGGTACTGCCAAACTGCCTTTCCTGGGGTTTCACTGCAGCTGCTGCTGCCAACCCCTCAGACAGGCTTCTGCCCTCCTGGGGTCCAGCCAGGCCTGGCCCAGGATGGCAGAACAAAGGACTTCCTCTGAGAGAGGGTGTTACACCCTCTCCCTTTGGAAAATGGTGTGAAGGCAGGGGAGGAGTAGCCTCCCCCAGCCTCTGGAAATGCTTTCATGGGCACATTTGGTGCCCATTTCTGCATAAGCCAGTCTACACCGGTTCAGGGACCCCTTAGCCCTGCTCTGGCGCGAAACTGGACAAAGGAAAGGGGAGTGACCACTCCCCTGACCTGTACCTCCCCTAGGAGGTGCCCAGAGCTCCTCCAGTGTGCTCCAGACCTCTGCCATCTTGGAAACAGAGGTGCTGCTGGCACACTGGACTGCTCTGAGTGGCCAGTGCCATCAGGTGACATCAGAGACTCCTTCTGATAGGCTCCTTCAGGTGTTGCTAGCCTATCCTCTCTCCTAGGTAGCCAAACCCTCTTTTCTGGCTATTTAGGGTCTCTGTCTCTGGGGAAACTTTAGATAACGAATGCAAGAGCTCATCCGAGTTCCTCTGCATCTCTCTCTTCACCTTCTGCCAAGGAATCGACTGCTGACCGCGCTGGAAGCCTGCAAAACTGCAACATAGTAGCAAAGACGACTACTGCAACTCTAACGCTGATCCTGCCGCCTTCTCGACTGTTTTCCTGGTGGTGCATGCTGTGGGGGTAGTCTGCCTCCTCTCTGCACTAGAAGCTCCGAAGAAATCTCCCGTGGGTTGACGGAATCGTCCCCCTGCAACCGCAGGCACCAAAGAACTGCATCACAGGTCCCCTGGGTCTCCTCTCAGCACGACGAGCGAGGTCCCTTGAATCCAGCAACTCTGTCCAAGTGACTCCCACAGTCCAGTGACTCTTCAGTTCAAGTTTGGTGGATGTAAGTCCTTGCCTCCCCACGCCAGACTGCATTGCTGGGAACCGCGACTTTTGCAGCTACTCCGGCCTCCGTGCACTTCCGGCGGAAATCCTTTGTGCACAGTCCAGCCTGGGTCCACGGCACTCTAACCTGCATTGCACGACCTCCTAAGTTGTTCTCTGGCGACGTGGGACTCCTTTGTGCGACTTCGGGTGAGCACCGTTTCATGCATCCTCGTAGTGCCTGTTTCTGGCACTTCTCCGGGTGCTACCTGCTGCTGAGAGGGCTCCTTGTCTTGCTCGACGTCCCCTCTGTCTCCTGACGCAATTTGCGACATCCTGGTCCCTCCTGGGCCACAGCAGCGTCCAAAAACCCTTACCGCACGATTTGCAGCTAGCAAGGCTTGTTGGCGGTCTTTCGGCGGGAAAACACTTCTGCACGACTCTCCACGGCGTGAGGGATCCGTCCTCCAAAGGGGAAGTCTCTAGCCCTTGTCTTTCCTGCAGAAACCTAAGCTTCTACAGTCCAGTAGCAGC